>NC_134581.1:68037500-68637500 GCF_037038515.1 Microtus pennsylvanicus | reverse complement strand
AGTATCTTTGGAAAGACTGCCAGCCCAAGGGTGTGACAGGCTTTTGGCATCCCGGCTGTCTTTGCACCATGATTTCTGTTTCCCTCACAGTCACAGAACATAGCAAAAGAACTCCGAGGCCAAGAGAAGGTTGACAAGTGAATCACTTGCTTCCAGGAACACAGAGGGAAAGCTGACGCTAAAACTGGCATCTGAGAACCCAGCAGAGGAAATGCGTGCGGAACCAGTGAACCCAGCCATGGTGCCGGAAGGGAAGGTCAAAGGGTCTTGCAACAAATCATGACAGATATGCTGTGAAGTGGGTCTTATCTGAGAGTCACATTACTGCTTGAACTGAAGTCTCCCATTGTCTATCTTCATCAAGGAACACTGGAAGATATGAAGACCTGTTCTGAGATTACCTCTGGGCAAATATTTCCCAGGAAGGGTGGAAAAACTTAAGTCTTGGAGAACTAAGAAATAGAAGACAACACACATGAATTAAATGAGAGAAAAGTCTGGGAGCAGAAAAATAAGGGAAAACACAACTATTTAAAAGCCATTTGAAATACAGAAAACACAAAGTGACTGGGAAATAGAAGAAAAGAATTTGAGGACACACAGCAAGATGGGCATTTCCGCTACTATTCCCATAGTTGATTTATTGCTGAACTGGGCAGGCCACAACAGGACAGAAATGCATGCTTACACTTGAGACTATTTACTCATCTTATCCGCATGCATACTTGTGTAATGCTGTGCACTACATATACACACCTCATTTGAATGAACATTTTAAGAATTGCAGAATCTTCTTGGCTTCCCTTATGTGAGCCTCTGATGCCCAAGGGATGTGAATGTAGAATTAGCTTCAAAATAACAAGGCATGTGCCAGAAAGTATTAAATGTTTATCTTGCCTTTTTAGTTGAATTGTGTTTTGCAATAGCCAAATAGCCTCATTGTTGATGGAAATTTTTCTTTTTGTTTTCTAAATCTATTTTTAATTAAAATATCAAATGCTGCATGTTCTCTTTCATCTGTGGTTTTTCTGCTGCAAATCTTCAGGTGTGAATATGTAAGATGGAGTAACCACAGAAACCAGTGAGGGAAGCTTTTCTTTAATTCAGGGAGAAGGAGTTACAGAGTTATCAAATCACTAATTTTTAACTCAGTTATAAATAAATCGAGACTAGTTCGTCAGTGGTTGTTAATACCATAGAGCTGACAGATATTTGGTTCTTGAGGTTGGTTGTTCACTGCTATCTCCGAATGGCTTTGGAAGTCTTTGAAACCTGTCTGGTGTCAGGAAAGATTCAGATGGAATTGATCTGGGTCATCAAGATGTGATTTCCCATACACTGTCAGACTTTACAAACTACAGCATATCCACCTTGGGTTCACAGTCAAATTAATACTCCACATTATTCTTCATGTAGTTTTATATTTTGCTAATCACAAAGGGAGATGAGTACTTTACAATGAAGAGGCCTACTTCCCGCCACTCTAACCCGGGAATCAACTTCAGCATCATCATGAGTAACCAGACATTGCGTTCCTTTGGATCGATAGAATGCCTGGTGAGGTAATCAGAAATAAAATCAGATACTGTTCTTACTGATGGAAAATTCTGTGTACAATAAAAACGGTAACAAAGACAAGCATCCTAAAGGAAAGACACATGGGCCTAGGAAAGGCTCTCATGGGGCGACACCAAGGTTGAAGAATTGCCCCGTATTGCATTATGGGTGACACACTTGATCGCAAAGTTCACACACTTTCTTTTCCATCCCTGCTCTCTGTCGTGGGAACATAGACTAAAAGGGGATGCCTTCTTCCTGCTGATGCCCACACTCTCTGAGAAGTGCCATGCCCAGAGCACCTTCCAGCACGCCTCTGTTCTGAAATCACAGGTCAGCCCTGATTCAATATTACTACTGCTTTTTCCCATGGACATGAGTCAGGCTGGAGGAGCACCATGTTTGGTTAAAAGATGTCTTCTGCTTGAATTTTGTCTCTGACACTTGGCTGTTGTCATATTAGGCATCATATGGCCTCACTGGGTCTCAGTCTTTCTCATCTATAAAATGGAACAGCAATGTCTGCTTTATAATAACAGTGGTAACTGTGAGAATGAGAATGAAATAATGTAAGTGTATCATGCTTAGAAGAAAATTCTGGCACTCAGTGCTCAGTGAACGGCAGTTCTTACGCTTCAAGTTCTAATAATATTTCTGTCAAATTGGTGAAAAGAATGACTTTCTCCTGCCTATATGGTAATGTGTCTCATGCCCTCAGGATATAGAGTTAGCCTTACATAATTCAGGTTCTGCATCTGTAGATTCACGTTTAAAAACAACTTAGACCTCTAATGGACATCTAGACATTCTTTTCTTTGTCAGTACCTACCAACAATGCTCTATAACTATTTTATGATGTATTAATCATTGTAAGTAACCTAGAGATGTCATAGAGTAAACAGAAGGACATATATAGGTGATCTGTAAACACTATGCTGTTTTTTTTTACAAGGTACTTCAGCATCCATGGATTTCAGTGTTTATTGGGGTCCTAGACCAAATCCCTCAAGAATAACCACAGTTGATAGGATTCTGGCATGTGCACATGTGATTGATCCCTTCTCTGGGAGGGCTTCTCTAAATTCTAAAATCCAAATTGCCTGGATGGGATGATAGTCCTGGGAGGTCTACTTCACCCCTGAATTCGGTCTCCGTGCTCTGCTGTGAATTGCCATTCATACCGAATCTCTGTCCTCATTTCCCATCTTCATGTGATCTATCACTTGCCGCACACTGTAAATCTTATTCTTGCTCTTGGAGAAGAAGCGGTGGGAAAAGGATTTGTCATCATAAAACTTACAGCATGTGGAGCAAGAGATTATGAGCTTAGAAGCAAATATTTAATTCCAGATAAGCACCCATGAAGAAAATGAAGAGAGCGGAAAGGCAGGGAATATGTGTTTGTTATTGAGATAATCAGGGATTTTATTTTCTGTTATTATTTTTACCCAAGAGGTTTTTCTCCCGAAGAGAGTAAGGAGATGGGAGCCACAAGCGGTTCCAGGAGGATATTTGTAGATGGAAGCAGCAGCTGGTGTAAGGACCAGGGCTTGGTTGACCTTGAGATGTTCGAAGGATTGGAAGGTCCACGAGATTGAGACAGAACAGCGAGAGATGAGGTCAGAAAAACAAGTAGGTGTTAGAGCATGTAGCACTAGGCTAAGGAGTTGCATTTTATTCTGTTGAAATGGAAAACGACTGGAGACAACAGCAGCAGAGATGGAAGAGTCTGTTAGGGATATGAAATGCTTTTGAGTTGACCATCAGAACCTGTTAACTGAGCTGGTTGAAGGAAGGAATCAAGAATGACCTCAGATTTTCATCCCCAATCCACTGACTAGTGGTGCCGTTTTTCTAGATGAGAAATAGAAATACTTTGGAGTGTGGTGTTTTACAAAAGGAAGAGAAACAATCCTGTCTTGATGGTTAAGTTGGAAATGTTTACTAATCAACCAATTAGAAGGAGCAAGTAAATAATAGAGGTAAAAGCGGGGCACTCTAGGAAAGCCTGACTTGAACCATAGACTTCAGAATTATTAGCCTGCTAGATTAGTTAGTATAGAGCCACAGGGAAGAAT
This sequence comes from Microtus pennsylvanicus, assembly GCF_037038515.1. NCBI lineage: Eukaryota > Metazoa > Chordata > Mammalia > Rodentia > Cricetidae > Microtus > Microtus pennsylvanicus. Next base: position 68,633,865 of record NC_134581.1, on the reverse strand, counting down.
GCAGACTGAAAAGCAAAGAGTCCAAAGACAGGTGCCTGAAACATTCTAACATGAGAAGTGATAAACATCATAGTTGCAGCCTTGGGTTCTCCTTGCCCCTGCATCCTACCTAATACTATCCACCTTCAGGGCTCAGTGCAAAGCAGGACTACTCCCCACTTTCCCCGGGCTCCGCCTTTATCTGCAGCCCAGCTCTCTTCCAGCAGGCCTCCCTCACTGTGCCACCATGCGAGCTTCGCCACTTCTCTCTTGGTGCTTTAGTCTTGTCTCCTCAGCCAACCTGCTTCCTTCAGGACAGAGAACACATCTGTAAATCCTGTGTCTCCTTCAAAAATCTAACAGGCTATGTGCTCAAAACTGTATGCTGACTAATAGAGTAAACTGCATGTAAATGCCCTGTCAGGCCATCCTGGCAGGTGTTTATGACCCACAGTCTAGTGCACCTTTTTCCATGTGGTGCTTCTCACCTAGGAATTAACTATTGTCTCTACTTGGATGATGAAATAATCACTAGGAAAAAAAATCTTTTGGCAAGGCAGTTGGGCAAAGTAAAACACAAAGAAGCGAAAGGACTTTGGTCACAGATAAACACAAACAGAAAAAGAAAAATGAACCTGGAGTGATATTTTGTTTGTGTTTTAACAAATAAAGCTTGCTTGAAGATCCAAATGCAGAGTTAAGACACTAAAGGCCAGGGAGTGGTGGCACAAACTTTTAACCCCAGCACTGGGGACAGAGGTAGATAGATCTCTGTGAGTTCGAGGCCAGCCTGACGTACAGAGCTAGTTCCAGGACAACTAGGGTTGTTACATAGAAAAACCCTGTCTCGAAAAACCAATAATAATAATAATAATAATAATTTTAAAAAAAGGAAAAAGGAAAAGGACTTGCTAAGTGCAGCAAACCTTGCTTATAATTCTAGTCATCTGGAGAATGAAGCAGGTTTGTCGATTTGAGGCTGGCTTAGGCTACACAGCGAGACTCTTGTAAAAGAAAACAAACAACAACAGCAGCAGCAACAACAAGGACAAAATAGAAAGAGAGAAAAATTTTTAAAAAAAGGGGTGGGGGGAGAAAGACTTTTAACAGTGACTCCAGGAGCCTGGCCACAACTTGTGTTTGCTGATCAAAAGCAAGCCAGTCTGAGCCCCAAGAGAGTTAGCCCTTGTGTTTCTAGAACACTGACAAAGGTTGAAGAAGAGCATGTTCATTGTGTTCCTCTTTTCTTCTAGAATGTTGTAAGTTTCCTGCTGATTAGAGGATGGTCAGATCATGACTAACAGTGGCCCACATGCCAACTCCTGGCAGCCTTCTCAAAGCCTCTGCAGCTTCTGATCAGCAGCTCGGAGAGACAAAGAGGACCCGCCCACAGGCAGCCGGACAGGAGGCGGGCAGAGAGGGGAGGGGGGCTGTGCATTGAATCCAGGGAACAAAAAGAAACTCACAGCGGCAGGTGTTGGCTGGGAAGAATATGAGGCTGCTGATGAGTGGCATAGGGCTGGGGCTACCAGAAACAAAGAGAAGATGAGACTATTGGGCCGGGAATACAAAGGCACAACATGGAGTGCAAAGCAGAGGGGAAATAGTGAATGGGATTACAGAAACAGGTGAAGTGTGGGCTCACAGCAAGATTGTACGCTAGGTTAGAAAAAGTAGATCGGTTAGGGTATTCTTTGTATTACAAAGGATCTTTGGAAATGCTTGGCCAGGAATGAGAAATAACATGGTCTTTAATAAAATCAAACTTAATACATTACAGTTTATCTTAGTAGTTGAACATACATGGAAAACTAGAAAAAAAGGAGAGCACACATAGCTGATATAATTTATATTTCTAAAGGAAGGGTATAATTGGATTTTCCTTTGAGCCAGCAGCTCACAAATAATGACAGAGTGACTTAATATTATTATGAAAGTTTGGTCTTAGCCCAGGATTGTTCCACTAGCTCTTTTAGCTTAAATTAGCCCATATTTTTTTTTATTAATTGACATTCTATCACTTGACTTTTACCTCTCTTCCATTTTGTGTTTTAGACTTGTTCTGCGTCTTGATAACATCTACTCCATGCTTTATCTCCTCCTATTTCCTCTCTCTGCACAGAAGTTCCGCCTATACCTCCTGCCTAGCTATGGGCCATTCAACTCTTTATTAAATCAATCACAGCAATGTATCTTCACCCAGTATACAAATATTCTGAAAGCATAGTTTATCCTTTCCCTTCAACTCCATGTACAAATCCTAAGGCCTGATTTATTGAAATGGTTAGACCATGTTCAATGTAAGTCTATAAAAGTTAAATGCCCTATTACTATTCCTAAGAGTCCTGACCATTTTGGTGAGTGAGGAACATCTGAGTATCCAGTCTGTCTTATGTCATCAACTGATGTGTGATTTCCCTCTGTATGCTGTGATTACCATTAATGAATGAAGAAACTGTTTTGGACCTATAGCAGGGCAGAACTTAGGTAGGTGGGGAAAACTAAATGGCATGCTGGAAGAAAGAAGGAAGAGTGAGAGAGAAGCCATGTAGCCTTCTGGAGATAGATGCTGGGAACTTTACCCGGTAAGCCACAGCCACGTGGCAATCCACAGATTTATGGAGATGGGTTAAATTAAGATGTAAGAGTTAGCCAATAAGAAGCTAGAGCTAATTGGCCAAGCAATGGTTTAATTAATACAGTTTCTGTGTGATTATTTTGGGGCTGAGCAGCCAGGAACCAACAAACGGCCCTCCTAACAACAATCAACTCAGATAGCTGTAGAGTAGAGGTCCCACCCTGGGGCCATCGAGTTGCTGGGGATAGCCATTCTGGTTCATCCCACAAAGGAGAGTAAGAAAAAGACTCAGAGTTTCTTGCAACAAGTTAATTTGATTGTTTTGTTTTATCCAAATATTGCTTTTGGTCTTTGCTGGAACTGGGGTGAAGAAAACTCTAAGCATCTCATTTGAGACTTTGAATAGTTATCTGTGAATGGTTTGCCTGCCTAGAAAGCCAAGGAGATTGTTTAATGGCAACTTCTCGACACCATGATACAATCATCTAGTCTACCTTTGAGACTCTTGGAGAACTCTTTTTAGGTCTTCATGTGAGGCCCAGTGTGTACTGTAGATAAAATCACCCTAAAAAAAAGAAGAAAAATTGCCATAGCTTTTTATTTTTTATGGAAGACTTGTTTCTTTCCAGGGAGGGAGTATTTGGTAATGGGGTACACAAATGACACATAGTCTATAGAATAATTTCACCCCTTAGTAACTCTGGAATAGGTTTGTGAAAGACCCTAGACATTTGGAGGGGGTCCTAGATATTTCTTAACTGTGCTATTAACTACTATGGCCATTTGTCAAGGGAAATAATTTGGGTAGGAACTTACATAATTGTATTCCAGAATTTGAAGAGCAGTGTGCTTGTGACAGAAGAAATAATGTGTGTAAATATGACCTACATTAGTGGGCCTGTGTTGCATTTTTTTTTTTTGGTCAGAGACTAGAAAAAAATTATGGAGAGGTTAAGGAAACTACTTTAGGTTATAGCCAATCAGAGATGAAACATTATTCCGATGCTCTCTTTTGCACTACTCAAAACATTCCCTTCCCCATAGAACAAAAAGTAACCAATAGAAGAATGACCCTAAACTCAACCTTTGACCCTTGGCAGGTGGTCACCCTATAGTGCATTTTCCCTACCACATGCCTTTTCAGATGTGACCTCAACTCTGTCTCCCAGGGCATGTGGCAGTGAAAGGGGCAAACCTGTAAAGAGGAGACAGCTCACAAGGCTTTTCATGAGAGGACAAGGAGGCCACTTTTGTCTTCATAGCACAGCCTTTACTCCGGGGACATATTTCTCACTGTCATGTCTGCTCAGCAGCCTGATTCATGACACTGATTCATTGGAGTTTTTCACATTCTCTCTTTCATTATTAGGAGAATTCTTGGCTTGTTTATAGGATAGACCTTGTCACCTCTCAATATTTATTACGAAGAGCACAGACACACTCTCTGTTCATGGGAAGGTCTGGTTCACTTTCACCCATTTCCTCTCGTTCAGTATTTTTTGTCTTTTGTTTTCACATAGATTACTCTTTATATGTGTTATAATAAAAGGAGTTCACCCATTTTAAGGGCCCCTGACACTCTATGGCTTGGTAACTGTTATGTAGTATGTTGTTCTTCTACCTATTTCTCATATGGCCTGAGGTGCTTGTCTCTGTTGAGGACAGTTATAGGAAGTGAGTTTTTATCTCAGTATAAAGATAAGACAACAAAAGATAAATGTTCATTCAAAGTAAGTACACTGTCTCTAAAGGTGATAAACTTCCTAGGTTTTGAGGTAGGTAATGGGCACTCAGTGGAAAACAATTGTTTGTCAGAGATTAGTAGGGGTCTCAACGATGGTAAATGTTTGAGTATTTTTCAGATAGGAGATGCAGAAAGCCAAGAAAACCAAAGCTGTATAGCAGAATTATAAGTCCTCTTAATTCTCTTTCAACCGTATACTGTAGCTGGATATACTGAAATAAAAGTCAAGAAAAATCACAGATAAATACAGCTAGTTTCTTTGAGTTGGTGACTGTCTTAGTCAGGGTTTCTACTGCTATAATGAGACAGCGTGAGCAAGAACAACTTGGAGAGGAAAGGGTTTGCTTTGTTTACACATCCACATCATAGTCTATCACTGAAGGAAGTCAGGGCAGGGATTCAAGCAGGGCAGTAACCTGAAAGCAGAAACTGATGCAGAGGCCCTGGAGGAATGTTGCCTACTGGCTTGTTCCTTATGGCTCACTCAGCCTATTTTCTTACAGAACCAGGACCTCAACTCCAGAGGTGGCACCACCTATAATGACCTGGACCCTCTCACATCCATCAATAATTAAGAAAGTGCCACATAGGCTTGCCTATAGCCCTGTCTTATGGAGGCATCTTCTCAGTTGAGGTTCTTGACTTTCAGAAGACTGTAGCTTGTGTCAAGTTGACATAAAGCAAATGAACACAGTGACTTGAGGTAATCTTTAGAGATAACTTTTGTTAAACCTCTTTGAAACAGAAGAAGAGACTTAGCGTCAAAAGGGGAAGAAGTACTTTTTTCCCTCAAAGATTATATAGCTAGTCATAAAATCAATAAAAAAACAAAACCAAAAACAACAAACCAAAGAATTGCTCAATAGATTGAAGGACAAGGGAAAACAACTGTGGAATGAGAAACTCCTAAATTTATCTTTTGAATAATGGTTTAATTTCCTAATTCGCTAGTTATTATTTTAGGTGAGGTTGAAGAAAGGGCTTAATTTTGACCCTTTAACTCTTGAGACAGAGAGGAAGAAAGCAATGTTGGAGTGGATTACTGCTAAGACCTTAGAAGTCTCACTGAGGAAGAGGCAGTAAAGTAACAAACAGGAAGGGCATGGTGTTGCCATGACGCCACTTAAAGGTATACCACGGTTACCACTCATTAGATCAAGGCCAGCCATCATTATATAGGAATACTTTCATTACCTTGGTCCCTAAAAGTATTTTCAGTTTTAAAGAGGACCCTATTGAACTTCATGATCAATGTATCTAACTCTACCAATTAATACTTTATTAAGCTTCTAACATTTTAAATATCTCTCTGCACTTACTCCATAATGTCCTCATTTCCTTTGCTCACAGATAGCTCCTTGATGAACTTTCTAGGACATTGGGATTAGATACTTAGGTATAGATACTGGATACTTAGATGTGGAACATATGACCATTAGGAGGATAAGTTATGAAGTCATGTCATACTGGCTTCCAATATCTCATGATAAAGACTGACAGACTATTTTAAGAATTGGTTAAATATTTGTGGAATATATCTGAAAAAGAGCAAGCTCTGAGTGAAGTCCAAATAAATGTTATTTCAGCCATTTCACTTGGGATATTTTTTAAAAAATATTTTTAAATTTTGCTTTATAAAAGCTATCTTTTTTAATTTTACATACCAATCCCAGTTTCCACTTCCTCCCCTCTTCCCATTCCCTCCACCTTCCCCCCTCACCTCACCCACCATCCAGTACTCACAGAGGGTAAGGCACGTTGCTTTGAGGAAGGACCAAGGCCCTCCCTACTATATCTAGTCTGAGCAATGTATCCCTCCAAAGAAAATAGGTTCCAAAAAACCAGTACAAGCAGTAGGGATAAATCCTGGTGCCACTGCCAGTGGCTCTGCAGTCTGCCCCAGCCATATAACTGTCACCCACAATCAGAAGGCCTAGTTTGGTCCTCTGCTGGTTCTTTCCCTGTTCGGCCAGAGGTGGTGGACTCCCATTAGCTGAGGTAAGCTATTTCAATGGGTGTCCCCATCATGGTCTTGACCTCTTTGTTCATATTCTCACTCTTTCCATTCTTCAATTGGACTTTGGGAGCTCAGCTCAGTGCTCTGCTGTGGATCTCTGCCTCTGCTTCCATCAGTTTCTGGAGGAAGGTTTTATGGTGACATTTAAGATAGCCATCAACCTGATTATAGAGAAGGCCAGTTTGGGCACCATCTCCACTATTGCTTCGGGTCTTAGCTGGAGTCATCCTTGTGTATTCCTGGGAATTTCTCTAGAGCCAGGTTTTTTGCTAGCCCCATAATGGCTCCCTAAATCAAGATATCTCAGTCTCTGTCCTTCCCTCATCTTGGCTATTCTGTTCCCTCAAGTTCTTCTCCCCCATTTCCATTCTCCCCTCCTCCTTCCCTTCTGCTCTCCTTTCTTCTCCTCCCACCCCCATGCTCCAAATTTTCTTGGGAGATCTTGTCTATTTATCTTTCCAAGGTGAATCTATGTATGTTTCTGTTAGGGTTCTTCTTGTTACTTAGCTTCTCTAGGGTCATGAACTATAGGCTTGTTATCCTTTGCTTTACAGCTACTATTCACTTATGATTGAGTACATATCATGTTCATCTTTCTGGGTTTGGGTTACCTCACTCAGGATGGCTTTTTCTAGTTCCATTCATTTGCATGCAAATTTCAAGATGTCATTTTTTTTTAACCGCTGAGTACTACTCCACTGTGTAAATAAATACCACATTTCTTTATCTATTCTTTGGTTGAGGGGCATCTATGTTGTTTCCAGGTTCTGGCTATTACAAATAATGCTTCTATGAATATAGCTGTACAAGTGTCCTTGTAGTGTGATTGAACATCCTCTGGGTATATGCCTGAGAGTGGTATTGTTGGGTCTTGAGGTAGGTTGATTCCCAATTTACTGAGAAACCACCATACTAATTCCTAGAGTGGTTTTTACAAGTTTGCATTCCCACCAGCAATGGAGGAGTGTTCTTTTTACTTTGCATCCTCTCTAGCATAAGCTATCATTGGTGTTTCTGATCTTAGTCATTCTGAGTGGTGTAAAATGATATCTCAGAGTTGTTTTGATTTGCATTTTCCTAATGGTTAAGGATGTTGAACATTTCCTTAAGTGTCTTTTCACCATTTGAGATTCTTCTGTTGAGAATTCTCTGTTTAGATCTGTAGTCATTTATTAATTGGATTATTTGATATTTTGATGGCTAATTTTTTGAATTTTTATGTATTTTGGTGATCAGCCCTTTGTCTGATGTGGGGTTGGTGAAGATCTTTTTTTTTTCAGTAGGCTGCCTTTTTATTTTATTGACTGTGTCCTTTGCTTTACAAAAGCATCTCAGTTTCAGGAGATCCCATTTATTTATTGTTGCTCTCAGTGTCATCTGTGCTACTGTTATTATATTTAGGAGGTAGTCTTCTGTGCCCATGCATTGAAGGCTATTTCCCACTTTCTCTTCTATCAGGTTCATTGTGGTCAGATTTACATTGAGGTCTTTAATCCATCTGGACTTGAGGTTTGTGCATGGGAATAGATATGGATCTATTTGCATTTTTCTACATGTTGACATTCAGTATGCCTTCATCATTTGTTGAAGATTCTTTCTTTTTTCCATTCTACAATTTAAGCTTCTTTGTCAAAAATACGGTGTTCATAGGTGTGCAGATTAATATCTGGGTCTTCGATTCTATTCCATTGATCAGCCTGTCTGTTTCTACCGATACCAGGCTGTTTTCATTACTGCAGCTCTAGAATAGAGCTTGATGTCAGGGATTGTGATGCCTCCAGAAGTTCCTTTATTGTACAGAATTATTTTGGCTATCCTGGGTTTTTGGTTTTTCATATGAAGTTGCTTATTGTTCTTTCAACATCTGTGAAATTGTGTTGGGATTTTGATGTGGATTGTATTGAATCTATAGATTGCTTTTGGTAGGACTGCCATTTTTATTATGTTGATCCTATCTATACAAAAGCATGGGAGATCTTTCCACTTTCTGGTATCTTCTTCAGTTTCTTTCTTCAAGACTTAAAGTTTTTGTCGAACAGGTCTTTCACTTCTTTGGCTATTGTTACTCTCAAATATTTTATGTTATTTATGGTTATTGTGAAGGGTGATGTTTATCTGATTTCTTTCTCAACTTCTTTATAATTTGTATGTAGGAGGGCTACTCATAACTATCCTACTATCTAACAAGATAGACTTCAACCTAAAATCAATCAAAAGAGATGGAGAAGGATACTTCATACTCATCACAGGAAGAATCCATCAAGATGTAGTCTCAATCCAGAACATCTATACCCCAAATACAAGAACACCCATGAATGTAGAAGAGACATTACCAAAGCTTAAATCACACATCAAACCCCACACACTAAAAGTAGGAGACTTCAACACTCCACTCTTGCCAATGGACAGTCAACTAGGCAGAAACTTAACAGAGAAATAATAGAACTAACAAATGTCATGACTCAAATGGAATTAAGAGACATCTATAGAGCATTCCATCTAAACACAAAAGAATATACCTTCTTCTCGGCACCTCATGGAACCTTTTCTAAAACTGACCACATACTTGGTAACAAAGTAAACCTCAACAGATACAAAAAAATTGGAATACTTAGTGGCTCACAATAGTTTAAAGTTAGAATTCAACAACAACACTAAATGCAGAAAGCCTACAAACTCATGGAAATTGAACAGTGCTTAATTGAATTACCCCTGGGTCAAGGAAGAAATAAAGAAAGAAATTAAAGAATTCCTAATATTAGGAATGAAAATTAAGGCATAACGTACCCCAAACCTATGGGACACTATGAAATCAGTGCTAAGAGGAAAGTTCACAGCACTAAGTGCTTACATAAAGAAAATGGAGAAATCTTATACTAGCAACTTACCAGCACACTTGACAGCTCTAGAACAAAAAGAAGCAGACTCACCCAGGAGGAGTAGATGACAAGAAATAATTAAATTGAGGGCTGAAATCAATAAAATAGAAACAAAGAAAACAATACAAAAATTAATGAAGCAAAGAGCTGATTCTTTGAGAAAATCAAGAAGCTGGACAAATCCTTAACCAAACTAATCAAAAGACACAGAGAGAACATCAAAATTAACAAAATCAGCAATGAAAAGGGGGACATAACAGAAATCCCTCAGTTGTCAGAGAATCATTAGGTCATACTACGAAAACCTGTACTCCACAAAATTGGAAAATGTAAAAGAAATGGACAATTTTCTGGATAGGTGTCACATACCAAAATTAAATCAAAACCGCATGCAAAAAAAAATAGAAGCAATCATCAAAGTCTCCCAATCAGAAAATGCCCAGGGCTGAATGGTTTCAGTGCAGAATTCTTTCAGACCTTCAAAGAAGAGCTAATACCTATATTCCTCAAATTGTTCCAGATAATAGTAACAGAAGGAACATTACCAAACTCTTTTTATGAGGGTATAGTTACCCTGATACCAAAACCACAAATTGACTCAACCAAGAAAGAGAATTACAAGCCAGTCTCCCTCATGAACATTAATGCGAAAATACTCAGTAAAATACTGGCAAACCAAATCAAAGAACACATTAAAAAAGAAAAGAGCATCCACCTGATCACGTCTTCTTCATAACAGAGATGCAGGGATGATTCAACATACAAAAATCTATCAATGTAATTAATTCACCATGTAAACAAACTGAAAGAAAAAAACCATATGATTATCTCATCAGATGTTAAAAGTACATTTGACAAAATCCAACACCCTTCATGAAAAAGGTCTTGGAGAGATCGGGGATACAAGGAATGTATCTAAACACAATGAAAGCAATATATTGCAAGTCAACAGCCAACATCTGATTAAGTGGAGAGAAACTCAAAACAATTCCATTAAAATCAGAAACAAGATAAGGCTGTCCACTCTCTCCATGTCTATTCAACATAGTTCTTGAAGTTCTAGCTAGAACAATAAGACAAGAAAATGAAATCAAGGGGATACAATGTGGAAAGGAGGAATTAAAACTCTTGCTATTTGCAGATGAAATGATTGTATACATAAGTGACCCCAAAATCTCTACCAGGAAACTCCTACAGCTGATAAATATCTTCAGTAATGTGGTAGGATCCAATTTTTTTTAAAAAAGGGAACTTGAATATGAAGAGACAAGTCTCAAGATAAATAAATAGATAAATAGATGAATGATTGAATGAATAAATAAATACATAAATGTCCAAGCCTGTGATGTTTATATAAAGTCAATTTTATGAAAAAGCATTTATGAAAGATCGGGTCTCAGAAAGAAGCCACAGGAGTAGCTGTGTGAAATATGCTGTGAAGGCTTTCTCCCCTGACTGTGGCTCTTAAGTCACTGAGCGTGTGCTGTTTGTGCTCATAAAGAAGTCAGAATTTTCAGCTTGCCTCCAGACCCTTCCCCTTCTCACTCCAGCCTCCCTGTACTCTGTCTCCTAGTTCTTTTTCTAATCTCTAGATAATTACACATTTTGTTACTTCTGCCTGAGAAGCATTTCTAACTGGCTGACTCACCTGAATTTCCAGCTCTCAGATTGTATATGAGTATCTTCTGGGAAGTCGTGCTGTGCCTCTAGACGGAGCTGATGTCCGTCCTGGGTGCAGCCACACATCACACTGCCAGCAAACTCTTCACACTTGTCTACTTGCTTGTTCCTGCTTGCCCTCTCCAGGCCGCTGTGTGTTTAGACGGCAAAAATCTGTAGCGTCTTCAGTGCCTGGAATGGTAAGTACCCACTAAGAAAAACTCAATCAGTCTTTATTTTAAAGCTTAGTGAACAAAATGAGTTATATGCTAAGTGTTAGATGAGGAGGCGCTTTTTCCCTTCTGATCGGAAAAGATTCTTGCCAGGACAATATCATTATTGTCCCTTCACTGTTTATAGACATGTACCACATACTGCTTACGTTTGCTAAGATGGAGGACTTTCTTGTCGTTACAGGCAATGACGTGCAATGATTTTTCTAGACTGGATGTTGTTTAAGCATATTCCCAATGTGCCAGTGTGATAGTCCCGAGTGGTACAGCCTCTAGGGGTTAAGTAGTTCTTACAGGACCAGGTTAGTTCCTGAGAGAATGGTTTTGTTGTAAATAGCTCTCCATCTTTGCTGTAGTTTTGCTTGCACACATGATTTTTATAGCCATCAATCTGTCCACTACGTTCCCAGATGATGCTAAGGTCATGTTCTTTAGACTCTACAGGCACTGGAATCATGACCAGATAATTCTCTTTCACTTTTTTCAACATTATTCGCCATCAGGCAATACGTTATAGCAACGCAAAACAGATAAGGACTGGAACCAATCCTATAGTTTGGCCAGGCTTTTGATGTCTTGTCATATAAAGAATAATGCCAGTGGGAGTGTCTTCCAACTCATAGTCAGAAATATGATTTGGCTACTCTAAATGTAATTCTCTGAAAATAGGGACCCTTTCAACCACATGCTGGAACTAGCAAACCTTTCAATTTCCTTACTGAGTCTCATTTTCAATGTCCCCTGTACACTGTACATCAAGTCTCAATATGGTCATGGTGAAAAGAAGTTATAGAGCGGTTGTGAGATGCAGGCGAGCAGCACATTCCTAATGCTGCTGAGCAATATTCTCAGATCTCATCTGTATAGCAAGCATGTGGTCTTTGGGAGGATGAAAAGAGGCTGTAAATTTTCTAGATGCCATGGAAGATGATGACCAGCAAGATGGTTATCAGGGTAATGCTTTTCTTAACAATCAGACCATCTCTTCTGTGGCCAGAAGTCACCTCTGCACCCACCTGTATGAATATCCTGTAGTTCCTGTGTTCACATTGCAGTTCCATGTGCGTCACAGTCCCTTCCAAGTCTACTTGGGTTTCAGACTAAGACAATGAATATAAATGAAGGTTAGCGTAGGTTTACTGGTGTAGAGAAATACTTGGGAGGTTGAGGCAGGAGAATTGCAAGACTAGTCTGGGATACATGGTAAGACTGTGAAAGTGAGAGTGAGTGAGAGGGAACAGAGAGCGAGAAAGAAAGAGAGAGGGGAGAGGGGAACAGCTAGCAATACAAAGACTCTCTGTTACTTTCCCTGGGAATTTTCCCTTTTCTCACATGGTCCTCTCTCAATCAGTGGTTGAACACGCAGGGACCGTATGGTTATTGCTCAGGCTTCACTTCAGGCAGGTGACCTGAGCTTGGGTTTAGTTCCTCTTCATAGGATACACGCAGCAGATGAAAGAGGAATCACAAGTCTAACTTCCTCTAGTTCAGGAGGGTGGCAGGGAACACTTTAATACTCCGTTTATGATACATGTGGATAGAGATCTCAGTCTATTGGCTATGCAGGAGGACCCGAGGAAAACTAATGCTTATTTTCTATGAAAAAACATTTTATTTAAGGTGGTTTCATGAATCAACACAAAACATGTGAATTAAGTATGACATAGCTTTCTGACCCCTCACCCATTTTCTTCAACTGCATATTTCGCTGTATCCCCTCCATCCTATTTTGTGTATCTTTTGAGGAGCAGAGAAGGGTATCTATTCTCGATCCTAAAAACACTGCGGCTGCATCAGGAAGAGATCAGGAAAATACCCAAACAAAATGTGTTACAAACTAGAGAATGAATGTATTTCATAGGAAGCCTGCCAATGCGGAGCACTGTCTCAACTTTGTGAAACATTTCCTCCCGAAATCCTTGGAAGAATCCCCTGCAGTGTTATCATTATTCCTAATAATACCATGAGGATGCTGGTCTTTAGGGAAGGTAAGTAACTTACAAGGCCATAGAACCAGGGGATTCCTACACTCCAGTGTGCCACATCTAGGCTTCTCTTTCCATTAAAGCTCAGCCTTGTCATTGTAAAAGCAGTATTTGACTGGGACCAAAGGACTGAACCCTTGCCTTAAAGTTGTGTTATTCTGGGCAAGCCATTCCTCACCATTGGAATTTTTATTATTTTTCTCAACTGTAAAATGAGGGAGAGTGAATTAGCTAAACTTTAATATTAGTTACAGTTTGAAATTATTAGAATAATTTAGTCAATGTAACATTTTTGTCAGAGCACTGATAAAAATATAGTAAGCATATTACTCTTCTTAAAAATAGAAAAAAATAAGATCTGGAACATTTTTTAATACAGTAACAAACTGGTTAGAACTAGTTCACTCTCTCCATTATTCTATTCTTCAATAACATTTTCATTAAGATTTATTATTTTATGTATATAAGTACTGTATCTGCATGTGCTTTAATGCCAGATGAGAACATCATATCCCACCATAGATGGCTGTGAGCCACCATGTGGATGCTGAGACTTGAACTCAGGACCTCTGGAAGAGCAGTGCTCTTAATCTCTGAGCTATCTCTCCAGCCTCCATCAGTAACTTTTTAAAATATCTACCTGACTTACGCTCTTGCTACCCATTTTCCCTAGACTGGTCACAATGCTCCTTTTAGGTGTTGGGATGATCCTGAGGATTAGGGATTGAGATGGTCTCAATTGAATGAGTCAATTAAAATGCATCCCCTTGCCGGGCGGTGGTGGCACATGCCTTTAATTGCAGCATTCGGGAGGCAGAGGCAGGTGGATCTCTGTGAGTTCGAGAGCAGCCTGGTCTACAAGAGCTAGTTCCAGGACAGGCTCCAAAACCACAGAGAAACCCTGTCTTGAAAAACAAAAAAAAATGCATCCCCTTTATCAATGTGCTGGTTTTGAACTCATGCATGGTAGCTTAGTAGTCACTGTGTTGACAAGTGTCTTTAGGTAGTTGTCATGGATTACAGTATAACTCTTACTGAAGCCTAAGTAGCTCAAGAGAGGCAAAAGAGAGACAAGCAGGTGAAGTCATCTCTAGCCTCCTGAACAATGATGCTCCAGACAATTGGATTTCCCTCCTAGTAAGGTTAGGCCATCTGGTTATAAGACATTGCTATAGTCAGACTTCCAATCGCCAATATCTATTACATGTATCATGTAATCTTAACGAATACAAAGTGTAACCATACTGTTGTGCCATCTACTATGTCCTTACTGGCTTCTATAATATCTTTCCATACTGGTTTCTATAATACTCGTGCAGGTTTAGAAGTTGTAAGTAATCTGATATTTAATTTGCCCATGATTCCTTATTCCAGAAGGTATACAGAAATGTGTGCTTCTTGTCTTACCTACCTTCCCATAACACAGTTCTGTAATCTTCACTGAAATGCTTAATTAAAGTATATTACTTTTGGCTGAACATAAAATTAGTGGCCTCATGTGTTATTTGAGAATTTAATACATGTACACAATGATTTTAATTGTGTGTTCTACCAGTTCCCCTCCAATTCCTCCCAGATCCCTTGCCACGTCCCCGACTCCAACTTCATTGCCTTTAAAAAAAATATAACTTGCTTAGTTTAAACCTAGCACTATCCAAATGTGCGTGCGTGGCAAGCCATCTCTTTGAGCATGGTCAATCTACCTGGGTCAACAACCCTGAAGAAAATTGACTTTCCCTTCTCAGGAGTCATCAGCTGCATATAGCTCCTCAGCTGGAGGGGGAGGTCCTTGTGAGTCCCTCCCACTCCCATTCTGAAATGTTGACTGCCTTAATCTCATGTAAGTCTTGTGTCGGCAACCACAGCTGCTGTGAGTTTCTGTGAGTAATAGACTTTGTTGTGCCTAGAAGACAACATCTTGCCCCAGTCCTCCCTGATCTCTGGCTCTTCCAATCTTCTCCCTCTTCACAATCTTCTCTTAGTCTTGGGAGGAAAGGGGTGGGGTTTGATATAGCTTTTATAGATCTTAGGTTGAACACTCCACAGACATTAGTTCTCTGCACTTGGTGAGTTGTGAGTCTGCACATTAACAAATTGTGGGTCTCTACGATAACTTCCATCTGGTGTGGGAAGTCCTTCTGTCTATGTGTTTCTTTTATTGGTTAATGAATAAGTGTTTCGGACAGTGGCTTAGCAGAATAGGGCAAGGCGGGAGTTCTAAGCAGATAGAGGAGAGAGTAGGTGGAGTTGAGAAGTCATGTAGCCCCGCCGGATAAGATGCTGGATGGAACTTTACCTGGTGGTAAGCCACAGCCATGTGGTGATACACAGACTAATAGAAATGGGTTAATTTAAGATATAAGAGTAAGCCAGAAGTATGCCTAAGCTATTGGTTAAACAGTATTGCAAATAATATAGTTTCTGTGTGATTATTTTGGTTCTGGGCAGCTGGGAGCGAATGAGTGGCCTCCTGCCAACAACCATCCAGTGCAGAAAGACACTTTCCTGATGGGGACTAGAGCTGCTCTAGTCTATGGTTATAGAGGGAAATATTTACCAGGCAGCTTTATGTTATGCCAATTTATCAGCAAAATGATAACAGGTTCTCCCCTACGGCTTATGAGATCACTAGCCATGGATTTTTGGGCCAGGTTTTATAGCACCAGGAGCGAGTTGCCTCCCATGCTATGGTGCTTACATCCAACCAGAAAGCAATTGGTTATTCCCATAACGTTTATACCCGACTGTACCTGTGGGCATGTCTTGTCAGGCTGATCATTATCTTAACTCAAGGGTTCACAGATGGATAGAACTGTTCATGTCTTGTTCTCCCCAAGCAGCCTGAATACGGCTCTATGAAAGCTAGCTAGCCAGAAGTAAATACTCAGGCTGATACTAGCTTGTTTTCTCCATGTTCTATGGCCAAAATATATGGTGTCTTCAACAGTAGGATCTAACTAACAAGTACTAGCGGGCAAACCAGAGCGATGAGGACAGGCTTCATTGTTTTGGTGGTCTCTGGGACACCTCTGACCAATTACTTGAAGGACTGAGGGGAGATACCTTACACCTGGCATTGGTTTATTTTATCTGACAACCTGTAACTTCTAGGCAGAGCATAACACCTGCCCATGCAGCAACTTCATTTAACCCTCCCGCTACTCTCTCCCTCTCCTCCCTCTCCGTGTATTTAAAGTCTATAGACTAGTATGCTTTCCCATGACCTTTCTGTCCTACCGTCCTCCCCCCATGTCTACATTTTAAATGTGAAGAAGTCAGTTCAGCTGCAGAATTGTTCCAGGCTTCGTGTTCTCTTCCTGGAAAAAACTGGGGGAGGAAAAAGCATTTGCATCTGCCAAAATGTCAGTCTTTTACAATGGAGTTCGATTTCATCTTCTAACTAGAGTCGGGAAATGACAAAAGGAAAGCGGGTGCCTAAGCGCAAGATTGGAGTGTAAGCCTGGGTGAGGATGAATGCTCTGCTGACTAGCTGGTGAAGCGAAAACTTGACTGGGGTTGGTGGCCTGCTTGTCCTTGGCACAGACTTTTCTGTGATGTGCTGGATCAGATCTCCTTTGCGGTGGTTAAGAGCTTTGTCCTTAAAGTTTCACAGCCATCCCTCACAGGTGAGATGCTACACGGAGAGCCGGGGCTGTGAGATGCCTCATGTAAGAATTGAGGATAGTTATTGAGAGAGGCTAACAACCGTGAATACAAAAGAGAGAGGAAGCACGACTGGCCATAGCAAGCCTCAGCCCTCCGTGCCAATCTGCTGGTCTCTGCCGAGCCAACAGTGAGCTCCAGAGAAAAGCGTGTCTGCTAAAGGAAGCACTGGGCAGAAGTGGCCAGACTGGGTACCCCAGCATGGAGCTCCTGGTGGGAGACTGCCAAGTAGATGGTAGTTTCAGTCCAAATTCTGTGGACTTACAGTTACTGACTTGCTTGATGTGGGGCTTCCAGGTACCACATTCCAGTGGCTTCTACTTCATCTTGAACTGTGTTCTAAGCCCTTTCATAATGTGAGACTTCAGTGCACACAATCTGGAATCAAACAGTCCGGGTGAATATACATACATATATACACACATTACACACACACGCACACACACACACACACACACACACACACAGCCTTACTTTATGGTCAGACTCTCCTCAATGAGCCTGCCTCAGCTTCTACGTGCTGAGATAACAGTATAAGCCATCATGCCCGTCTAGATGTTCTAGGTGGGAATTCCAGTTCCTACACTGGCTGGCTGTGTGAACTTAGACAACTCTCAAACCTTGCTGTGCCTCCTCCACCTCATTCACTGGAGATAAAGTCAGGTGTAACCTTTTGGAATTAGTTCACTGCAGGCAGAAGAATGTGCTACCCAGGGTAAGCAGACCATAAATACACTCACTATTATTGTTCATCTATCTAATGCCCATTCTGGGCCAGTCCCTTTTGTTAGAGCATCTGTCAAGCAATGATACAAGTCACCCTTTCCTGCAGACCTATCTGAGGGACTAGGGGACTCTGATCAGTTCCCTGATTACCAGCCCAGTGGCAGGGCTGTGATCCACTCCTTGGAGTTCGTGCTGTGAGCAAACACTATTGTGTCTGTGTTTTCTGGTTCTTTCCAGCCGTAGCGTAGCTCTCCAGAGGCTGCTGCAAAGTGCAGCCTCTCAGCTCTAAATGTCAGCCTTCCATTTACTGACGTGTCGAGGTGGAACTGGGGAACACATGTCACTGCCTACGAGTGTGAGCAGACAGGCCCGCATGCAGCATTTTGAGGAACCGTGAAGAAGCAACTTAAAAAAAAAAAGTCCTCTAAAGGTCTAGAGAGATGGCTTTTATTTATTTATCCAACTAATAGGGTCCCAGGTATTATTTTAAATGTTTTATAAATATCAGTTAATTTAGCCCTTTCAACACCTCTGTTTTGTAAGTGCCTCATGTAAATTGTGACAATATCCTCATTTGGGAGGGTAAGAGCTCTATGTAGTCTAGACTGACCTTGAACTTGTGATCTGTTTTGCCTCTGTTTTCCAAGAACACCTTTATTTCTATAGCCATGGTAGCTGAGCTCCCGTGACGCTGCTAACGTTGCCAAGGACAGAAGTTTGTAGGAAGCAGAACTGGACCTGACAAGCCTCCAGAGTTTGTGATGTCAGCAGCAGCATCTCCCCCCTCCCCAGGGTAACTCTCCTCCTCCAGTTGCATCCCTTGTTTCCCACTGCCCTTCTGTGAGGACCTCTTGAAAAGCAATGTCTGAGAAGGCTGCTCTAATCATTCATGACTGGCAATTCTAATCTGCAGTGGAGGTAATCTTTAATTGTGGTCCAGTGAATTTTTTGCCCTGAATTTCATGGTATGTGTGTGGAGGCCAGAGGGAAACTGTGTAGAGCAGTTTGTCCTCTTCTGCCTTTACTTGAGTTCTGGGGATCGAGTTCAGATGGCCAGGTTTGCGCAGAAAACTCCTTTGCTGGCTGAGCCAACTTGCCGGCTCCTTTCTCTGAAGTTTTAGTTATGCTTGAGTGTCTGAACTGTCCCTGGTTTCTAGGATCCAGTTTGCCAATTGCTTTCTAAAATTCACAGGACAAGTTTCCAAATGGCTCTAAGGGCAGCAGAAACGACCTCTAGCTAGCAGGCTGGTGAATCTCTAGGTGATACAAGACTGTATTTAGAAATATCACTTGTTTTTATCCCATGCTTTTTCAGTCATAGTCCAAACCGGACTCTCTGAACATGGCGAACAATGAGGGATGATGAGAAGCCAAGGACAATGGCACGGGGTTTTGATCCTGCTTCATGTTCTGGCTTTGTGGGAATCTAGCCAGTTTGGATGTTCACCTTCCTAGACATGGACGGAGCGGGGAGGACCTTGGACTTTCCACAGGGCAGGGAACCCTGACTGCTCTTTGGACTGGAGAGGGAGGGGGAGAGGAGTGGGGGGAGGGGGAGAGGGTGGGAGGAGGGGGAGGGAAATGGGAGGCTGGGAGGAGGGGGAAACTTTTTTTTTCCTTTTCTCAATTAAAAAAAAAGAAGTAGAAAAAATAAAAAAAAAGAAATATCACTTGTATTGTTTCATCACGATTGCTATTTTATCTATTTATTCATTTCTTAGTTTTCTGGCTATTGATCTCTAAATTTTTTGTTAAGTGTGTTTGGGCATTGTATATGTTTGTGTGTTTTGTCTTTGACATGCGGATAGAATACATGACAGATTTCAAATAGCATAATAAAGCATTTGATTTTCTTATCAGGCTGTCCTGACTTAGAGGAAAGCTTTGGGGGTGTTCCTGTTTTAAAAAGAAAAAAAAAAGCCAGGGAGCCGGGTGATGGTACAGAAGGGGTTCTTGGGTGTCTAAGGCTAAAGTGCCACAAAATACCTACGCAAACACACACGAAGAAAGAGGTGGAAATTCCTGCATACAGAGAAAGAAAGACTTGGAATCATTTAAGCCAAATCAGGTTAATACTGAACGGAGAGTTGGACAATAGGAATTCTAGACCCAACTTTTCCAAAAATGTGGTATATGGCATTGGACAAGACAGCATTTGATTTGTCTGGGCCTTCATTTGTGTTTTTCATTTTTAATGATCATTTCAGCATCAATTTTGAGGGGGTGTAATGGCAGACATCCCAGAGGGGGTAAGCTAAAGCAATATTTATTTTGTCTATTCCCATTTTCCCTCTCCTCATTATTAAGTCATTTGTGTGCTCTGGACTAATCAATGCAAGACAGACTGCCCCGTAGTCTCATTTACAAGAAATAAAGTAGATGGAAAATTACTGAAGGGATTTTATAGAAACCAGTGATTATAATCATGTCACTACCAATGTCATTTTCATTCCAGTTTTAGAGCGCACTTATTCAGGTGACACCAGGTGGGTATTATATTGATCTAACTGGGTTTACCTAGTCATATTTTGCATTATAGCAATGAAAATTGTGTCATTATTCATCAGTGTCTTCTTCGCCATGTCTTCTCTGTCACTGTCATCAATAGAATGGATCTATTCATAAGCTGATGCTATTTCTTATTCTGGAAATAAAATGCAAAGAATATCATTGTCAAATTTAAACTTCCCATCCTTAGCAGATGTCAACGGAGACTCTATGCTAGTGCTACGATAACATCCTTTAAATGAATTCTTCTAGTCAATCAATACTTTTTGGTCCCTTCTATGTGACCTGGTACTACACCTAGGGCTAGGACTAGTACATGTCAACAAAAAGACATTTTGAGTACACTGGGGACTGCGGTGGTAAATGTTGTTAATGTGGCAGAAGTTGAGAAGTACTGAGGAGCCAGTCCTCGGGGTTTACCTTTGAGAGATTATACAGATGATATGGATTCAGTCTAGGAAGACTTCCCTGCCCTATGGGTCCTAGCATTTCACAGGCCGAGGCCCTGGACTTAATAAGAAGGAGAAAGTGAGCTGAGCACTAGTGCTCATGACTGTGAAGCCAAACGACACCAGCTGCCTCAAGTTCCTGCTGCCATGCCTTCCCTTTATGATGGTCTTCCCCTTGACCGAGAACTGGAATAAAGCCTGCCTTCCTTAAGTTGTTTTAGCTAGTATAGTTTATCACAATGATGGGTATAGTAACTAACACAGAGACTCATATGATAGGAATATAATATCACACAGACATGTAAGCTAGCACACATAATAAAGAAAAGTGGACATGATTGTGAGCATGTATACTTGCCCAGGTCTGCTTCTCAGTTATACTGTAATGCATGCACTAGCTTCTAGAATCACATTAATGGCTGTGATTGCTTGTATGTGATTTACTTTGCTCTGCAATGCTTTAGAAGTCCATCTTTGTATTGCTTTCCAGGTGCTATTACATGGAGATGCCACAACATTTCTTTATATTGAGGTGGATGAATGGATTATTGACATTTTCACTATTATAGATCGCCGCAGTCAACTTTGTGTTGCTCTCATCAAAACCCCCGAGAGGGTCACCCAAGAAGGCTTATTTTGCTTATGAATTCAGGTTCTATATGTGATGGCGGGGACCGTGTGGTGGCACAGCGTCCTGTCATAGCACCAGAAATGGAGAAGAGGCAACACAGGAAGGAGCCAAGGCAAAAGAAAGCCCTCACTGGCACCCTTCAGAGATCTGTTTCCTCCAACGAGGTTTGCACTCCCTGTCTTTCACCACTTCCCCATAATGTCATTGAGATATGAGCCCACCTTGGCATTTAGCCACTGAGTAGATTTAATTAGATTGAACTGCTTCTGGAAATGCCACAGACATACTCAAGTTGGCCATCAAGATCAACCATGGGTAAAGTCACTATGAGCATTCTTTGCATCAATGTATGAAATTGCTACATGAATGTATGAAATTCTCAACCAATAAAAATGTTTTAATTGGACAATAATATATTTCTATTTTTTAATTCTCATTGTCTATGTTTTTGATTTCCTATGTTTAATATCTAAATATATAATAAACAAACATTATCTTTGCTTAAAAGATCATTTATCTTTTTGCATATTTAAAATTGGAAAATAAAATTTATGAACTTTCAGTTCTCAAGAAATCTAGAAATTCTGTCTTTTCTCTTCAATATAAATGATAAATTGTTTGGTATTTTCCTCATTTACTCAGAGTCTATGTTGTTGGTTTTTTTTTTAGCTGTTTTTCTTTAGATACATTTCCATTGTGTGGTCAAGTTCACTAATATTTCCTTCTGAACGTGTAATTGTATAATCTGATATTAATCTGACCTAAAATACTCATTTTCAGTCTTCATATTTTAACTCTTCCACTGGGTTCTTTTTTTTTTTAATATAGTCCACATATCTCCTCTTAAGTCCACGTTGTTCCTTAAATCCCTAAACATGTTACATGTACTCTTCTAACTACATTCTTCTTTTCTTCTCCTCCTCTCCGTGTTTCTTTTCATCTTTCCTTGTTTGTTTGTTTGTTTAGTTTTGAGACAGACTTTGACTATGTAGCCCAAACTTTCTTCAAGCGCAAGGTCTTGGTGACTTGGCAAACCGAGAGCAGGAATGACAGGGGAGTGCCATCATTAGCAGCCGTCCCTGTCTGTTATATCTTCCTGCAATCAGTCTTCTCCCTTCCTATGAGCTACTCACGGTTTGAATAAGAATGGCCCCCACAGGCTTGTGTGTTTGAATGATTAGTCATCAGGGAGAAGCACTGTTTGCAGGTGTGTTCTTGTTGAGGTAGGTGTGTCATTGTTGGAGGAAGTGTGTCACTGGGGGGGGGGGGGGGACTCTGAGGTTTCAAGGACTTAACCCAGGCCCAGTGTCTCTCTCTTTCCCTGCTTTCTGCCAACCCAGATGTAGAATTCTCGGCTACCTCTTCAGTACCATGTATACCAGTCTGCCGCCATGCGTCCCACCTAATGACAATGGGCTAAACTACTGAATCTGTAAGCAAGCCCCAAGTGAATATTCTCCTTTATGAGTTACTGTGTCATGGTGTCTCTCCCCAGCAATAGAACATCGACTGAGACAGCCACATTTTCATTTGTATTCTAATCACTTTGGGTTGAGTTATGAGCATAGCAGATGTTACATGATGAGGCGCTAGATTTTGATAGTGTTTCTTTTTTTTTTTTTGGTTTTTCGAGACAGGGTTTCTCTGTGGTTTTGGAGCCTGTCCTGGAACTAGCGCTGTAGACCAGGTTGGTCTCGAACTCACAGAGATCCGCCTGCCTCTGCCTCCCAAGTGCTGGGATTAAAGGTTGATAGTGTTTCTTTAAGGCAGTGGTTCTTAATCCGTGGGTCTCAACCCCTTTGGAGATGAAATCACCATTTCACAGGGGTCACCTAAGACCACCAGATATTTATGTTATGATTTATAACAGTAGCAAAATTACAGTTATGAAGTAACAACAAAAGTAATTTTATGGTTGGGGGTCACCATAACATGACGACCTGTATTAAAGAGTGGCAACATTAGGAAGGTTGAGAAGCATTGCTTTAAGGAGTGTTAGAGTTTGTGCTAATGTGCAAAACGTTTCTTGGAGCTTAGGTCCCAACTCCCACTTGATCAAGAGTTTTAGGTTGTTTTCAATGGAAGAGCAGAATACTCATTTTCTGCAGTTTTCATCGTCTCAGTAATGATAGAGTCTTGGGGGATCCAGACTGAATGATCTGTAATTTCAACATTTCTGTTCTGGCTGTGGAGAACTTGCAAGACTGAACCCATAGAAGGAAGTGTGCTGCACTGTACTCTGACCTACAAGTATTTTCCCCTAGAAGCTGATTTTCCCTGCCCAGCTTGGTAGCATTCCACCCCTATATGTGAAGATTGGCCTTCAGTCCCCAGATTTTTGGGGCTTTATTTGCACATTGCTTCCTCTTTTTAAATTTTCTATGCAGCAGATTCTGGCCATCTCAATGTCTCCAAACTCCAGTACTGTCTCCTCAGTCTCCTTAGTCCATTTGTCCACCTGAGATTTGTTAGAATTCCACCTTTAAGTACTGTCCCTTAGAAATAAGCCTGGGGGTGGTGGCACAGTCCTTAAATCCCAGCATTCAGAAGGGAGAGGCAGGAAGTTCTCTGAGTTAGAGGCCAGCCTGGTCTACAAAGAAAGTTACAGAACATCCAGAGATACAGAGAGAAATCCTGCTTCAAAACACAAAACAAACAAACAACAAAAAAAGGAAAGAAGAGAATATCTCCAGATTGAAAGCTAAAGTGGTGTGATTTTCACCTCATTTTGGCGTCTCTTAGAGATAATAGAGCTGGCTGGTCGACTCTTACTCGTACTCTTCAGCATCTGGAATTGTGTGTCTGCTTTTTCTAACTTACAATAGGAGAGTAAATAAAGAGTCTGCTACTACTTCATAGCTAGATGTGGAAGATCCAACCAAAAGGCTATTAAAGACATATTACAGACGTAACAACCAAAGGGCTATTAAAGACATATTACAGATGTAACAACCAAAGGGCTATTAAAGACACATTACAGACGTAACATCATAGCTTTTATTGTATTCTTACCTTCCCGGGACAACATAAACATTTAATAATTTCAGTTACTGTACCTGCAGAAATTTTTAGAAAATGCATTAAAACAAAGACTCCCTAAGGATACTGTGGTGGTTTGATTTAAAAAGGTCCCTGTAGGTCGACAGGGAATGACATTCTTTGTGGGTGTGGTCTTGTTGAAGGAAGTGTGTCACTGGGGTGGACTTTGAGGTTTTAAGTGCTCAAGACAGGCCCAGTGACTCTTCCTGCTGCCAGCTGATCAGGATGTAGAACTCTCGGCTTTCTTTTGAGCACCATGTCTGCCTGTGTGCCATTGTGCTTCCTGCCATGATGATAAGGGACTAAATCTCTGAACGGTAAGCCAGACCCAGTGAAATGTTTTCCTTTATAAGAGTTGCTGTGGTCATTGTCTCTCTTCACAGCAATAGCACCGACTAAGACAAACACTGTTTCTGGTGTAGAAGACCAAGTAGATAAAATTCATTGACTAGAACTATCGTCCTGTGGTCAGCTTATATGTCTGTCTTTCAATTCTGTTTCTAGCACAGGGCTCAGAGACCAGGGGGACCAGGCTCTCTAGTTAATGGGAGGTGGGGGAGGAGGAGGTGTATTCCTTCAGGGTCTGTAGAGTCTCTTTTGTTGTCCTTGTTGTTTGTTTTTCCAGACAGGGTCTCTCTGTGTAGCCCTGGCTGGCTTGGAACTCACTCTGTAGACTAGGCTGGCCTAAAACTCACAGAGCTCCTCTTGTTCCTGCCTCCCAAGTGCTGGGATTCAAGGCGTGTGCCACCACTGCCCAGCTTTGTCCAAACATCATGTGCCTTTTAGTTTAACTGCACTGGATGCTGTTTCCGTTTGTCCCTGTCGCTGGCTTTGCCCCAGTGCAGCGCACTCCCCACACTTCTCATTCCAGGGAAAAGACAACTGTGCAGCAGCCTTGAGGGACAGCTTCTAGTTTTCACGATCCTTCTAAGAAAGGGGAAACTGCTCACTCCCTAACAGTAGTCTTAACACACAACAACCGGCGATGGAACACGGCACGTGCTTTCCTTAGTAGCATAAGGCCTAGTGAATGGAAATACGAATAATAAAAGACAGATGCTAGATGGGTGTAAAGCCACACTTCCTCGAGTCTAGTGAACCACGGGGTAGGAAGAAGGATGAAACTCCTTTTCCGTAGGCATGCTTCTTTCCTGTCTCTGAGTAGCTCTTTGCCTTTTATTTGACCCACTTCGATTTCTGACAAGATATGCTAGTACTTAGCTTATGAAACATGTTAATAGGAACATTTACAGAATCTATTAGGACACTTTTTCATTTCCTGCTGGTAAAAAAAAAATAAAGCAGTAAAGCCAAGGAGATGCCTGTGTCTGTAAAATCCTTGCCTTGTGAGCATAAGGATTCCAGTGTGGAGCCCTCCAACCCACTTAAAATGCCAGCAGTGTGAGCCATGGATCCCAGCATTAGTGAATGGGAGGCAGACACAGATAGGGTTCTGGAAGCTGTGGGCCTCTAGCTCTGCCTACTTGGTAAAGCTCCAGGCTAATGAGAGGCTTCTCTCAAAGAAAAGGTGGCAGGTGCTGGTTACCCTGGTTACCTGGACTGACACCTGTTCTTGTCCTCTGACCTCCCCATGTGTGGCAGGCTTGCTATTGCTTGCACCCACAGTCCTCTCTGCCTGCCAAATCAAAATGTCATAGCCCCTCTTAGGCTTGATAGGGGTTAATGAATTTCAGGCAGCCAATCAAGGTTTAGTCCTTATTTGTTTATTTGCCTGTCCCCCCCCCCCCCACACACACTTTTGTGTAGATCTGTAGTATGGTGTTCCAGGGAAATTTCCTACTTGAAGAGCCAGGTCTCGTAAGATGAACTGACTCAGAGCCTTGAGATTATTTTCTTATTTTCCTTTAAGCATTATTCAAAGAAACCAATTATCTTTGGAGAGCGGGGAGAGTTTTCAGTGACCTCTCAGGCTGAATTTGTAGTAGCTTCATGGGAAGATTTTTGATTGCTAAGCTATACCCGTCTATTTTTTAATTTAAATAATTGCCTGTAGACTATTAAAACATGATTCATCTCAAAACATCGCAGCAGCTGCCCCTTGGCTAGCTGCGACCTTGTGCGAGAGCTGGGAGGCTCTTTCCATGGTTCTTGGCTCTCTTCGTCTGGTGTGCTTCCAAAAATGGAGAGTTAAAAGGAGCCATGCTAATATCTGGACATGCGTTCAGCATGATAGTTCATTCTCTGTCATCGCAGCCAGGAAAAAGGTCATCTGTGGGGAAGGAGATGCTAGCTTTTATCCAGCCCAAAGGGGAGATTCTCAATAAGCTTGTTCTTCCTAATTATGGGAGATCTTGGAAGCTCAGAGCAGCATTGGGAGGGTCTCTGAGGGACACGTGGTGAGAGGCTAGAAAAGCAGAGGACATAAAGACTGGAAAAAACAAGAGGGCTTTAGATTCCCTGGCATGCTTCTCTGAGGGATTATTTGGCTATCAGACGTGAAAATGACAGGAGTAGGCGGGAGATAAGAAAGGGCATGCCGTGAGAGTCATCGGGACGCGTTAAAGTGTGACATTGTAAGGGAACAAATTTAACGCGTGAGAAAGAAGGATGCAAGCGAGATTGTTACAAACAGAATGAACAAACAAAACAGAAAAGGGCCACTTTTCTAAACTGTAAATGGCAAGGGCAGAGAATAAAAAAAACTGAAGCAATAAATTAACTCAACACTTGAGGAGACGTGGGCAGCTGCTGGTAGCACTCACTGTGTTGTGGGGTTCAAAGAAATTAAAAGTGCTTAGAAAGTAAGTGTAGCTTGAGTGTTAGCATGCTATTCCAACCAGTCATTTCTGAGGAAGTGGAGAGTTTCTCACATGCACGCACACACACACACACACACACACACACACACACACACACATGCACACACATGCACACACGCACGCACACTCACACATGCATGCTCGCGCACACACAGATAGACAGAGCAAAAGAGACAGAGAGACTTGTTTAGTCTTAGTGTTCATAGCTATTGTACACCTCATTTTCCCAGGAGCCTGCAGGCCCGTGAAGAATCCTTTTGAAATAATTAACCTGATAAGGTTTCCCTATGGTATGTGTCCTTCCTGGAATTGACACCTTACTTTGGCTACAGTTTCTGTGCAATTTTCTTTCCTTGCCATATTCTTATCAGAACAGAGATAAGACAGTCGTGACCAGTAAATGAAGGGAAGCAATCTGCCAAGTAAGAAAGCAAAAGAAGCCCTGAGGGTTCGCTGTAGAATAAGAATCAGAGACAGTACGTTCGCCTCTCTAAAGTTCCACTAGAACCACTGTCTGAACACAGTCTGTGTTTTCTCCTTAACTGCAGGGTCACTTATATAAGCCTGGCTTCCACTCCCTGCTGTCATTCCCGCCTTTGATCCTTCACCTCCTCTTCTCTTCATCCTTCTGTCTCTCCCTCTCTTCTCCCTTTTCATTTCCAAGTATAGAATTATGAAAGTTATTTGTGGTTTATTTATTCCTTATGATTTTTCTTACCTTGTGGTTAGAGATGGTCTATAACATTTTAACCTTTTGAAGTTCAGACTTTTATTATTGCCTAACATTTAAGTAGCTTTCATAGATACCATGGTGCAGTGGGCTGACTTTATGGGACTTTATATAGATTTGGCTTTATAAAGTGATTAAGACGATTTTATTTTTTGTTTTTGGATTTCATTATCTATGAATGAAATTATGATGTCAATATTTTCACATCTATAGTAATTAGCTAATAGAATTTAGGATATATTTTTGTTATCAGTTATTTGGTACATGTCTACAAAAGAAAATGTTTATTGAAAATTATGTATTTGAAACAAAAGTAGCTGCTGCATTTAATACTTCCTCTCTTGATTTGTGCTTTGATGTTTGTTTTGTGGCCTATGAGTTTCTTTTTCTTTTTTTTTAAATGAATATTGGCTTTTCATATGTTTCTTTTACTACTTATCTTTATCCAGAGTCATTTGATTCTGAAAATACATCTCTTATTTATGGCACGTAGCTGGACTTTGCTTCATATCCTATAAGGTTTTTTTTGACTTTTTTCTTTAAACGGACAAGATTATTTCCTTTATATTTGTTTTTGTAACTGTGATGATTTTAAATGTGAGTGTCCCTGTGTGTATTTGTGTATTTGAACAGTTGATTCCCAGTCTGTGGTGCTTTTTGGGGAGGCCTAGGAGTGACCTTGCTGGATGAAGTAAGTGGCTGGCAGCATGGAGATTTCAAAGTCCAGCCCTTCCTAGTGTTTCCTTTCTGGTTCATGCTTATAGTTGAAGCGGTGACTGCTCTGCTTCCTGTAACTGTTGTTGCGTGTGCTGCCACACTGTCCCCACCATTGTGCTCCCAAACTTCCTGGAACCATAAACGAAAATAATCTCGTCCTTTCTGAAAGTTGCTTCGGTCATGGTGTTTCATCACAGAAACAGAAAAATAATGAATATAAGAATCTATCCTTATCTTTCCTGCCATTCTTCTCTTTTACGTTTTCTGCCAATTCTTGATTTCAATTATGTCTTGCTATGTATATAGTCTATTTTTCTTTAGTTTTATTTATTTTATGTCTTTGCAAACGGAAACCAACATTTGTTTCACTATTGGCTTAGAAGATCTGTAGGTTCAAACATTCTGACATTGTTTCTTTGAGCTCATGCCTATCATCTATAAAAGAAAAGCGTTGTCAGCAAGATTTCTTCCCATTTCTTAGAGGTTCTTAAACGTGCCATTTGAGAATTTTTCTATATTATTCCTGAAACTTTAAAATAGTATTCTCTTAAAACGCACTACGTTTTCTTTCATGAATTACATTTGCTCTTACTTTACAACCTTCTGTACTAAGCCACCAGGCTTTGATTTGGGGTTCGATTGCGTTTCGGAGCCTTGGCCCATCTGGAGCCTCTCTATTGGCATCTCCTGTTTGCTGCTGGTACTCATCTGGGAGACATTTTTTTTTTTCCTGGAGAGAGTGCCTACTTTCCAAGAATGTGCGAATTTGTTAAAATCTCTGCTATTTGTATGAAATGGACTCTTTGCTGAGTGACAGAACTCTAGAACCACAGCAATTTCCCCTCAAAAGGGAAGGGATTTTATTATCTTTTAACATTTAATGTTGCAGAGACAATATGCAGCCCAGCTATCTGTGTGTGGTGTGTGTGTGTGTGTGTGTGTGTGTGTGTGTGTGTGTGTGTTACAGTTCTTGAGTCTGGATATTGTTGGATTATATCATTTAGCCATCTGAGTAAGGTAGGTGGGAGCTAGGATTACATACATATCAGGAAGGAAGGGGGAGGAATCTGAAAATCCGTCACAGAAATTGTGTTTTGCTAAAATTATTGTACCATAGACTTTCTCTAGAATCTTCTCTATGACTTTGACTTGCCCAAACAGAAGTGTCTTGGCATTGTAACAGGCAAGTCCATCTAATTTATGAGTTTATTGTGGTATAATAATGGCCAAGTAAGTAGACGAAAGTCTAGTTGGAGGAAACTCTTGGAGCCCAGAGTTTCGTAGTGACCCATTTCCAATGCATACTGTAGTACGCTCAGTAACAAAAGCATTTCTGTTTAGGCTGGCTCATAGCCCTTTCTTTCAGAGTATGACTGAACACCTCACCTCTCCTGTCTTAGGAAAATAATCCCTGGTCAGCATGAATCTCTCCTGCTACAGCCAACACGGGCAGGCAGCCAGCTTAATTCCTACAAAGTTTCTGACAGACCAGAAGACTGCTTTTCCTTCCCGGCACCAATGCTTCTGAATCCAAGAACCTGCCTGGTGCACACCTTTAGTCTTTCTCCTCATCCCCCTGACACGGATGGCTGTGAACTTTGTTCAGACCTGCCCAGTGTCTTGTGGCTTTGCACCATTTCCAGGACAATAAAACGGGGTGTCTCCCCATGAGTTCTTTTGAACTTTTCCCTCCGTTACTTCCTGGGTCGGATCGTCTTCCCGGTAGGAAGGGTGTTATAAGAGACTTACAGTCAGTACTGAGAATCTGTTACAGTATCTTACTTTTCTGATTTTGTCTGCTGGGGGAGAAACTTGGAACAGACTCATTGCTTCTTTAAATGTCCAGAGATTATAGAGAACGTGGTGTAAGTTATAAATTTTGCATTCCAGGTCCATCCTAGGCATCAGAAGCACAGCGGCCCCTTGAGAAACTTTCTACACCAGTTCCCTTCTAGATGGCTGTCATACTTGGTTCAGCTTGGTCATCTTGCCACTGATTCACACAGACGTCCCTTGGACTCCTCTCCTCCCAAGCTAAAAGTGTCCCTTTTGAAACTCCTACCGTCCTTTTTCTTCTGACCACAGCAGCTCTTGGCCGGGGTGATGAACCTGAAGAAGGAGAGGAGAGCCAGCGCAGGAAGCACGAGTTTGTAACCCGCCTGGTGGCTGATGGAGTACACGGCTGTCCCCCGTCCTTGGCTGCAGGGCTCAGGCTACACCTCTTAATCTCTAAGAGACTCAATTTCTTTCATGGATTATACAGAAAAATTCCATTGTCCTGCTTTTCTGTGCCCTTGAGGGTGCTGTTTGGTGTCTTTCTCCTCCTATCATGTAATAAATAACCACTAAAACCAAATAGATATCCAGTATAATCAGAAAGGTAAATCTACTGAGAATAATAGTATAACGTAAAGGCAAACATAAAGGACTTTTGGGTGTGACCCTTGCTGCTGTGGTTAGTTTGGCTGGTGGTCCTGATGCTGTTGACTACTGGTGCACTACAACCGCAATTCCTTACGCACTGTTCTCTCTGTAAGGCTCTCACTAAAATGATCTCATGCACATGCCTTGACATTCAGTTGCTTTCAGCAGGGCACCTTAGCTGCCTTTAGGAGTATTTTCTCTAAATCATTATACCAAGTAAGTTTTAGATTTTGAACATTACCTACTTAGGTCATCTTTTGAAAGCATTTCTGAAAAATGTGCACGCGTGTGCTTGCCTGAGTTTATGTGTACCATGTACGTGCAGCGCCTGGGGTGGCCAGAAGGGGGCATCAGATGCCCTAGGAGTTGGAGTTATAGATGGTTATGAGATACCCTATGAGTGCTAGGAACTGGACCCAGGAACTCTGCAAGAACAGCCATTGCTCTTAACCGCTGAGCCTTCTCCCCAGCCTCAGAAAGCAGTCTCCCCATCCCCCAATAAAAAAACTGTGCTTTCTGATTTACCTTGTAAGGAATTAGAGTGCTATCTCTATTTGGAAGATTTCCGTTTCTTTCTGACATTTAGTAAGCCGTTAGAGAAAGCTGGTGCACGTAGCCTGCTGTCTTTTACATCAGTTATTTAGTGAGCTGAACGAGAATACATTAAACTTATTTTTAGAATGTTCTTTCTTATAAGCTCATCATGCACGTCATAGAGTCTTAACAGTCTCGCTAATGTGGGAAGTGAACTTGTCAGTTATTAGTTCCTTTTCAGGGTCAGGCTTAATTGAAACGGTGCGATGGAGTTAGGGAACCACTAAAGAAAACTCCAAGTGATTCGAGAAGCGGTATTTATAACCCTGAGTCAGCAGTGAATCAGCTCTCAGGCACAGGCTCGGGGGGACTGCTCCGTAAGAGCCACAGTAGTGTGAAATTGAAGCTGAGACCACCCAGGCTTCTTGTTTGACATCCTGAGTATTTGGTATTTGGAGTAAGCTAAACATTCAGCCAAGACACCTCTTCCTCTGGAATCATCTGTGCATCTCTTCAGAAGTTTGAGGAGCAGACTATGACTCCCAAAGTTGTTTTTCTCAGTATTAAAAGCAGAAAAGACATCAACGATAAGTTCATTTAAAATAAAAAGTTGGTGTCTTCTTGGAACCCCCCACCTCTTTTTTAAAAGTCTCCTGTAGTCCAGCTTGGCCTCATACTCAGTACGTAGCTGAGGATGACGCTGGACTCCTGATACCCCCCCCCCCACCTTACTCTTGAGTGATCACATGCCACAATGACCACACTTATGGAATGCTGGAGATCGGACCCAGGGACACTGCGCTTGCTAGACAATCACTTTGCCAACTGAGCTGCACCTTCAGCTTCCATTTAAAGCAATATACAAAAACTAGATCAGCATTTTTTAGAACTTCATACATGAGGCTTTTTAGCCACCAGCTCTTTGTATTTTGAAGCCTGCTTTGTAAGAGGCAAGCTAGAGGCTTAGCGTGGTGGAAGGGCTGCCGAACATAGCAGCCACAAGATAATCTTCAGTCAGGATTCTGGCTTAGGTACTTCCTGCTAGACAGACCCAGGTTCCCTACCCCACACCCCAATGGAAACAGGGGATTGCAGGTCTTAAGTGAACCACCTAAAATAACTAAATGTCCCTGCTCAACTTTGGTTTAAAGTGGATGGCGTTCTGGTTGGCAAAAGATAAAGATAACGTTAGAAATCATCTTAAAATGTTGGAGACTCAAAGTACGGTACACATAAAGATGGGCCCTGTCTTCCGATGATTGGATACTGGTAAAACCATAACTTGACAGATTTAAGTCGAATTTGTCACATTTGTGATGGTTGCTAAACGGATATCTAAGAATCTTCCCTTTGGAATGACAAGCGGTTAAAATGAGTTTGCTCAGTATCTATGTGGGGAACCAAGAACTTGGCTTATGGTACCAGCTGGCAATATGAAAGTAGAATTTGCCAGGATTTAAAGGGGGTTAGGAAGCAGCAAGCTTAGCAGTAATTGGCTAGAGAGTGTTTTTGTCCAGCCTCCCACAGTGGGACTGCGCAGTGTAGCCTCTGACCCTCCTTCCACGGTAAGTCTGGCTCCTTGAATGACTTGACCATGGCTAATGCTGGCCAGGGTCCATTTGCAAAGGGAAAGGGGTGATTGCAGATACTACAGTATTTCCTTCTGATTTAGTCTCTAGAACAGGAGAAAGAAAAACATGAGAACAATGGTCCCACGTTTGAGTTCACAGAGTGATTATATCACATATTTTTATATACACTGATATATTTGGGACTGCTAGGGTTGTCAGGTTATAATTTTCTCAGGAAGGAATTCAAAAAATAAAAATGGAAGCTAGAGAGATGGCTCAGTAATTAAAAGGGCACCCTACTCTTGCTGAGGACCAGAGTTCAATTCCCAACGCCTTATAGCTCACAAATAACTCTAGCTCCAGGGGATCTTCTGGTCTTCACAGGTGCCAGCATTCACATGCACATACCCATATGCACAGAAACAAATATAGATATAACAAATAAGAATAACAATTTATTATTAATGATGATAAATATTAAAATTAAAATGTATCTAATCTATCCTTATGACCTAAAGATATAGTATTTTTAAGTTAACAAGTAGAAAAAAATTATCCCAATGTAAAAACAGCCTTTCAGATGGACTGGATACTTATGAGACCTCACTCTACTGCCTGTATCTCTAGCTTTATTCTCAGCCTGATGGGACTCTGCTGTGGCCCAGCCTGAGTAATCTCGCCTGACAATCCCTGGATGTGTAGTCTTCAGAGGCCAACTGAGCCCTCATATTTTGGTTTACTTTCTGATTTGAGGGAAATTTTGGGAACATGCTCTAAGAAAGCAGTAGGCCAAAGCAGGGCCATGTGGACATTTCTCAAAACTTGTTGTTGAGATGAGTATTTCCAAATTCATGGACTAAATCTAGGGAGTGCCTGAGGAGGGCGCAGAGTTTGTCAAGGCCTCCCTTCAGGAACCCAAACCTCTTTATTTTTTTTGCCCCAGAGCTTTAGACAAAGGGGCTTCCTTCTGAGGGTCTGAAGTTCTCTCCTCATGAATCAAATGTTCTCCATGGTGGTCTGGATGGGTAGGATCAGCTCAGGGTACATCGACGATGGCCGAGCATCACCCCACTGAGGTCCCAGGCCTCCTCTGCATCCTTGGCACCTTAGCGGATTTACCTGGTTCATAAACACAGTGTGGTAAGATTGCCATCTTTGGGGACAAATGCAAGAGCTTGGAATCTTTGTATCTAGACTCACTACCCAAAGGCATCCCCTCCAGCGGACAGCTGTACCTGAGGGTCTGGATCTCGATGTAAACCCGACCAACTCTACTGAACACAGTGTAAATCAACCCTCAAAACCACATCATGAAAGTGATTATTCAAATAACTCCCTGCTCAGCCAAGGCTTTGTGTTAACGTCTGAGAAGATTCCCAATGGGTTTTGCTTTGTGTGCTCAGCTTTTAAGCATTTGGTGCAGCAAATTCGTGACTGCTGCGTCCCTGTCACAGTCTTGTCTTTGTTTTAAGGCCTTTCTGTTTGTCTTCCTTAATGTACCCCAGTCTTCAGTGCTGTGTGGGTTAGGAGTGAAAACGCGGACCCTCCTTTCCCCTTCCTTTCTTCTTCTTTTAAAATGTGTTTTCCTGTTACTTAATTTTCTTTTCCAGTTTTTTTCCAACATTGAGAGAAGCACTTTAATGGTGTTTTGAAAACAAGACATACCTGAATTTGAGGTCTGCTCTGAAAATTAATGGGATGGTATGTAGGAAAGGGTGGTAAAAGACGGGTGTGGGGAGGGATAATTACCAGTAAAGATCTTTGAAAATGGCACATTAAAACATACTACTGTAGAAGCTTCGTCATACATACAGGTGTTTGTATGTAAGCGAAGTTTAAAGGGTTTAAATGGAGTTACATTTTAATGCTATAATGTGGGATTAGGGGAGGCAAATATACCATAAGGTATTACATAAAAGGCCCAGGGATAGGAATGGATTACCTTTATTCAAGTTGTTGATCCCATAGATTCCAAGTCCCATAGACCCCTTCAATGTTATAGGCTATTGCCATTATCTTGGTTACCTTCTAGAATGTAATAATAAGACTCTTCTGCTGAAAACATCACATGCATGAACTACAGAACATAGAGAAATCAAACTGGTAATAACCTAGAACTTCATCCCTATTGGCTAGCATTCATAGTGCTGGAAGGTTCTAGGCATGCCACCATGGGATAAGAATAAAAGTAATATTACCCAGCTGTGACCTTGGGTGCCATGACAGCGAGTGGCCTGGCAAGGTGTGCTCACTTCTGCAATAGTCGCATGAAGTAACAAATCACATTCTCATCAGATTTATAGTCCACTCTACAAGATGGGACTAATGCCTGGTCTGGCCAAGTCATAGGCCATAAGTTAGAACCTAGTACTATCGGTCTTCTACAGGGACACAGTAATAAAATGGTCCCAGGTTCTTATCTCCATACCGTTAGATTAGACCAGCTCTCTTGCCTCCATTACAGAAGTTCTTTTTTTTCTTGTTTTCTTAAATTAATTAATTAATTAAAGATTTCTGTCTCTTCCCCGCCACCGCCTCCCATTTCTCCCCCTCCCCCAGTCAAGTCCCCCTCCCTTGTCAGCCCAAAGAGCAATCAGGGTCCGTGCCCTGTGGGAA
This sequence comes from Microtus pennsylvanicus, assembly GCF_037038515.1. Lineage (NCBI taxonomy): Eukaryota > Metazoa > Chordata > Mammalia > Rodentia > Cricetidae > Microtus > Microtus pennsylvanicus. The sequence goes on along the minus strand of NC_134581.1, from coordinate 68,598,403 downwards.
GTCCAAGGACCATCCACTTCCATCCAGGTCTAGTAAGGTGAGCATCCAAACTGCCTAGGTTCCCACAAAGCCAGTACGTGCAGTAGGATCAAAACAATCCTACCTCCAGAAAGCCGACAAACTCATGGAAACTGAACAGTCAACTACTGAACCACACCTGGGTCAAGGAAGAAATCAAGAAAGAAATTAAAGTCTTCCTTGAATTTAATGAAAATAAAGGGACAACATACTCAAACCTATGGGACACCATGAAAGCAGTGCTAAGAGGAAAGTTCATAGCACTAAGTGCCCACTTAAAGAAAACAGAGAAAGCATACATCGGAGACTTAACAGCACACCTGAAAGCTTTAGAAGAAAAAGAAGCAGATGCGCCCAGGAGGAGTAGAAGACTGGAAATAATCAAACTGAGGGCGGAAATCAACAAAATAGAAACGCAGAAAACAGTCCAAAGAATCAATGAAACAAAAAGTTGGTTCTTGGAGAAAATCAACAAGATCGACAAACCCCTATCCAAACTAATTAAACGACAGAGAGAGAACACGCAAATAAATAAGATCAGAAATGAAAAGGGGGACATAACCACAGACACAGAGGAAATTCAGAGACTCATTAGATCTTACTACAAAAGCCTGTATGCCACAAAACTAGAAAATACAAAAGAAATGGACATTTTTTTAGATAAGTACCACATACCAAAGCTAAACCAAGACCAGGTGAACGATCTAAATAGACCTGTTAGTCGCGAAGAGCTAGAAACCGTTATCAAAAATCTACCTTCCAAAAAAAGCCCAGGACCAGATGGTTTCAATGCAGAATTCTACCAGAACTTCCAAGAAGAGCTAATACCTATACTCCTTAATGTATTTCACAATATAGAAACAGAAGAGTCATTGCCAAATTCCTTTTATGAAGCTACAGTTACCCTGATACCAAAACCACACAAAGACCCAACCAAGAAAGAAAATTACAGGCCGATCTCACTCATGAATATCGATGCAAAAATTCTCAATAAAATACTGGCAAACCGAATCCAAGAACACATTAGAAAAATTATCCATTATGATCAAGTAGGCTTCATCCCAGAGATGCAGGGCTGGTTCAACATACGCAAATCTATCAATGTAATCCACCATATAAATAAACTGAAAGAAAAAAACCATATGATCATTTCATTAGATGCTGAAAAAGCATTTGACAAAATTCAACACCCCTTTATGATAAAAGTCTTGGAGAGATTAGGGATACAAGGATCATACCTAAATATAATAAAAGCTATTTACAGCAAGCCGTCAGCTAACATTAAATTAAATGGAGAAAAACTCAAAGCCATCCCACTAAAATCAGGAACACGACAAGGCTGTCCACTCTCTCCATACCTCTTCAATATAATGCTTGAAGTTCTAGCAATAGCAATAAGACAACATAAAGGGATCAAGGGGATTCGTATCGGAAAAGAAGAAGTTAAGCTCTCGTTATTTGCAGATGATATGATAGTATACATAAGCGACCCCAAAAACTCTACCAAAGAACTCCTACAGCTGATAAACACCTTTAGTAATGTGGCAGGATACAAGATCAACTCCAAAAAATCAGTGGCCTTCCTATACACTAAGGATAAGGAAACAGAGAGGGAAATTAGAGAAGCATCACCTTTCACGATAGTCACAAATAGCATAAAATATCTTGGGGTAACTCTGACCAAGGATGTGAAAGATCTATTTGACAAGAACTTTAAGTCTTTGAAGAAAGAAATTGAAGAGGACACCAGAAAATGGAAAGATCTTCCTTGCTCCTGGATTGGGAGGATCAACATAGTAAAAATGGCAATTCTACCAAAAGCAATCTATAGATTCAATGCAATCCCCATCAAAATCCCATCAAAATTCTTCACAGATTTGGAGAAGACAATAATCAACTTTATATGGAAAAACAAAAAACCCAGGATAGCCAAAACAATCTTATACAACAAAGGATCGTCTGGAGGCATTACCATCCCTGACTTCAAACTCTACTACAGAGCTACAGTATTGAAAACAGCTTGGTATTGGCATAAAAAGAGAGAAGTCGACCAATGGAATCGAATAGAAGACCCTGACATTAACCCACAAACCTATGAACACCTGATTTTCGATAAAGGAGCTAAAAGGATACAATGGAAAAAAGAGAGCATCTTCAACAAATTGTGCTGGCAAAACTGGATGTCAACATGTAGAAGAATGAAAATAGATCCATATCTATCACCATGCACAAAACTCAAGTCCAAATGGATTAAAGACCTCAATATCAGTATGAACACAGTAAACCTGATAGAAGAGAAAGTGGGAAGTACTCTACAACACATGGGCACAGGAGACCACTTCTTACGTATAACCCCAGCAGCACAGACATTAAGGACCTCATTGAATAAATGGGACCTCCTGAGATTGAGAAGCTTCTGTAAAGCAAAGGACACTGTCACTAAGACACAAAGGCAACCCACCAACTGGGAGAAGATCTTCACCAACCCCGCAACTGACAAAGGTCTGATCTCCAAAATATATAAAGAACTCAGGAAACTAGACCGTAAAAGGCTAATCAACCCAATTATAAAATGGGGCATTGAGCTGAACAGAGAATTCTCAACAGAAGAACTTCAAATGGCCAAAAGACACTTAAGGTCATGCTCAACTTCCTTAGCGATCAGGGAAATGCAAATCAAGACAACTTTAAGATACCATCTTACACCTGTCAGAATGGCTAAAATCAAAAATACCAATGATAGCCTTTGTTGGAGAGGTTGTGGAGAAAGGGGTACACTCATCCATTGCTGGTGGGAATGCAAACTTGTGCAACCACTTTGGAAGGCAGTATGGCGGTTTCTCAGGAAATTCGGGATCAACTTACCCCTGGACCCAGCAATACCACTCTTGGGAATATACCCAAGAGAGGCCTTATCATACAACAAAAGTATATGCTCTACAATGTTCATAGCAGCATTGTTTGTGATAGCCAGAACCTGGAAACAACCTAGATGCCCTTCAATGGAAGAATGGATGAAGAAAGTATGGAATTTATACATATTAGAGTACTACTCAGCAATAAAAAACAAGGACTTCATGAATTTTGCATACAAATGGATGGAAATAGAAAACACTATCCTGAGTGAGGTAAGCCAGACCCAAAAAGAGGAACATGGGATGTACTCACTCATATTTGGTTTCTAGCCATAAACCAAGGACATTGAGCTTATAATTAGTGATCCTAGAGAAGCTAAATAAGGAGAACCCAAAGAAAAACATATAGGCATCCTCCTGAATATTAACCTTCAGCAAGCGATGAAAGGAGACAGAGACAGAGACCTAAATTGGAGCACAGGACTGAAATCTCAAGGTCCAAATCAGGAGCAGAAAGAGAGAGAGCACGAGCATGGAACTCAGGACCGCGAGGGGTGCACCCACACATTGAGACAATGGGGATGTTCTATTGGGAACTCACCAAGGCCAGCTGGCCTGGGTCTGGAAAAGCCTGGGATAAAACCGGACTCTCTGAACATAGCGGACAATGAGGCCTACTGAGAACTCAAGAACAATGGCAATGGGTTTCTGATCCTACTGCACGCACTGGCTTTGTGGGAGCCTAGGCAGTTTGGATGCTCAACTTACTAGACCTGGATGGAGGTGGGGGTTCCTTGGACTTCCCACAGGACAGGGAACCCTGATTGCTTTTCGGGCTGGGGGGGAGACTTAATTGGGGGAGGGGGAGGGAAATGGGAGGCGGTGGCGGGGAAGAGACAGAAATCTTTAATAAATAAATAAATTAAAAAACAAAAAAAAAAAAAAAAAAAAAAAACTCACTGCCATTGTTCTTGAGTTCTCAGTAGTCCTCATTGTCCGCTATGTTCAGCGAGTCCGGTTTTATCCCAGGCTTTTCCAGACCCAGGCCAGCTGGCCTTGGTGAGTTCCCAATAGAACATCCCCATTGTCTCAGTGTGTGGGTGCACCCCTCGCGGTCCTGAGTTCCTTGCTCATGCTCTCTCTCCTTCTGCTCCTGATTTGGACCTTGAGATTTCTGTCCGGTGCTCCAATGTGGGTCTCTGTCTCTGTCTCCTTTCATCGCTTTTTCTTTTCACAGTGAATGGTGGTTAATGCAGAGACTGACAATTTGTCATTGTTCAGAGAACCAGCCAACATGCAGAAAATAAGAGACTGTGAAGCGCTCTACTCAAAATGAGATCTCTATATCACACTCCTCTACCCAGGACTCAGAATCACAGTGGAGGAGTGGGCAGAGGCTTTGAAGATGGGTGGAGTGGGCACCTGCAGTGGAATAGTATTTGTGAGGCATGGCAGGGCTGATGCAGACAATAGCTCACATCAGATGTAACTGCAGATGGTCAAACAAGCTGAACTCCCAGGAAGGCTCCAGGGGGAGCTCATGAAGTCCCGACTGTGTTCAAGGTGCTACAGGCAAGTGATAGTTGTGGGCAGGGTTAGAGTGTGGGTATTTAGTTAGAGATGTGGTCCCTGAGAGGCCCCCATAGATGGTCCTGCACCTCTGTACATGCAGGCAGCTCTCAGTGGACTCAGTGGCTCTCCACGACACAGGTCAACAAAAGGATAACCAACAGGAGTTCCACTGAGGGCCCAGCATTGATAGTGTAGCAGAAACCAGAGGGCCCGGGCCAGTCCAGTGACTCCTTGCGGTGAAAGATTTGTTTCTGAACGATGACTGCAGCCCCTTTGAAGCTGGACATCTGAGTTTGATCTGCATTTCTTTCACCTTATCTCTTTATGTTATGCTCACAGCGGTTCTATTAGCAGTGTATTCCTTAGGAAATGGAGAGATCTTTCCCCATTCTTCCAAATACTACCCATCCTGGTCACTTCTATGAGACCACTTATTTCTGTTCCTACTGTTTGCTATCGAAATAAGATACCAACTACATCCCTCCGTCAGGGCCACGTCCTCACTGCCCCCTTTTATATTAAGAATGTATCCCTATACTCACTTAACACTTGAAGGAAACTTTTATGCCCTGCCTCTATTTATTCTCACCTCCCTAAAGATCTCTGCAATTTATATATTTTTATTTGTAAATAGCTTTAGATTTTCTGGTCCAGAAGCCTCCTTTTGTATAAACATTAGTTAGTGCTTACATTTCTAACCACAGTATGTTACACCCAAATGTGGGACCCAGAACAGCCTGGCCACACAACACTATCGTTACAAATTTCCATTTAAACGTGTGTATATGTATACACACATGCATACATGTAATTGTTTCAGTGGAAAATTAAACATAAATATAAGTATGCAGACACACTCTCCATTCTTCCTCGTACCCTTTGGGGACTCTTTTGACTCATGTCTTGTGGAAGACCACTTCCTGGAGTGGGTCCTTGGATGAAATACATGGATGATGTGGTCCTTGCCTCCTTCCATGCATGGACTCCCCTGTCTTTTACACCACCAGGTGTTCCATGACTCTATTTGCAGGGCGTTTGTGCTTCGACTCCTGAGAGCTTTGAGGAGTATTCTTTTTTCTGACTTGTGTGCCGTGCTAATTCATGATGGTTCTTTCTTTGTATATAGCTTAGACTTTGTGTATGACAGCCTGAAACTTTTTTATATTTGAATTTAGGAACTCTGCCAGGTTATGCCCAAGTGGTAAGTGCATCAAAAATTTTTGACTCCCCCACCTCCATAAACACTGCCTGAAACTAACTGAGCACTTTAAAGTTGCAGAACTGAACCTTTCTTTAAGCCAGGGAAAATTTCTCCTATTATTTCCCTAATTAATGATTCCCTCATCTGCCCCCTTTCCTTCTTGGGAAGTCCTGTCCTTCACAGGTTTACTCCCGCATCTGTCTTCTGAGTCTGAAAAACTCCGTTCATCGTTTCTATCACTTTGTGGTTTAGCTTTCTGTGGTGTCTTTGGCTTCATACTCCAGGTGCCTAACAGGTACTGACATCCTTTAGATTTATCTTTGGTATCTGTGATGTTAAAAAAATCAAACAAAACAAACAAATAAAAAAAACCCCAAACCTCATTGAATCCCAGAGCTGTTATCCAGATGTTTGTTGTCATCTTGGGGCTGAAGTTCCCTGAGAGCTTCACTATGATTTCCCACCTCATTCAAAAACTACAGTTTACCTAATCTGTAGAATTCCTAGTTCAGAAGTAGCTGCTTGTTTGGATTTGCACTCTGCTTAATCTTCCTCTTATCTGGTTACTAGGTCTTGTGGGTTGCACAGCTACTTTCTTTCACCTGTGCATGGCCCTCCCTGTGGACAACTCCGAGGTACAAGCCAAGTAACAGAGGATGCACACAAGCACCTGCAAAGCCAGGGGGAAGCAGGTCTGTGCTTTTAGCCTTGTCCAGTAATCAGCCCTTGCTTCCGGGAAACACACTGCCCAAGCTGCTAATCCAAGGGTTTTCTGGAATAACTTTACTCTATGCAGGGTCTTGGATATCCAAGTGGAATTCATCAAGTGCATCCATAATCCTTTGGGACATTTCCATGATCCTCTGCTGGATCTAGTAAATGGGGCAGATTAGACGTTTTTTGAAGGTAAAATGTATTATCAAAATGGAACAGGCATGAGACATACTGGTGACTTATGAGGGCACGGCTGTAGGGTAAACGAGTTAGCCAGAGTAGTTTTATTAAGAAGGAGACATTTAAAAAACCATTAAAAGGGTTGAATGACGAAGATATTGAAGTCAGGAGAACTGAGGGTAAGCCTCGGGTGGGTATCTAAGAAGTAGCCAGTGGCCACTAGGGCTGGTTTATTAGTCATCTTTCTGCTACTGTAATAAAACCCCATGACTAAGGCAACTTGCAGGAGGAACAGCTCATTTGGGCTTAGGAATCCAGAGGGATAAGAGCCCATCATCATCATGGTAGGTAGCCGTAGCAACCAGCCATCATGAGAGCTAGAGCAGGATGCTGAGAACTCCTTTTACAGTAAGTACAAAACAGAGTAAGCAATGGGAAACGGTACGAGTCTTTAAACTCTCAAAGCCCACCCACCTCCAGACATACTTCCTCCAGCAAGACACCTCCAGAATCTCCACAGACAGATTCCTCTACTGGGGACCAAGTATTTAAATGCCCGAGACTCTGGGGGACATCTCTTATTCAAACCGCTACAGTTGAGATTGAGTGTATGTGAAAGAGATTATCCCAATACCATATCAGAAGATCAGGAAGACCTGGTCAGCCAAGGGATTATTGTAGTAACGAGGCAAAAGGGAGGGGTGGCTGCTCTATGGTGACATGGCGACAGCAGTGGGAGTGGTGGGGAGTGAGATGTTTTGAATGCCAAGCCTTCCAAAAGGGGTTTCCTCACCACTGAGATACTTTACCATAAGGCAAACCTTTAAGCTCTTTAACTCCCATGTAGCCCTTATCAAGAGCAGTTAGAACAGTTGCTATTCTTAGCAGTTGACAAACATCTTTACTCCCTGTACCATACCCATAAGGGGACCATTATCTCATCGTACAGATTAGGAAAAGGAAGCACAGAAAAACTAGATTGTCTTCTCAAAGCCACACATGTAATGCCATGCCTAAGACTTGACAAATTAGCTCTAAAAGTTAATGGCTTTTATCATTATATTTAATTACACTGAGTTTCATGTTAGTTGTTAAGCATGTTGATTCCAGTGAAGTCTAAAGGCAATAGTAAAATACATCACATGGTAGGCTAATGGAACAACTATGAGATTTAGGCCAAAATTCCATTATCATAGCCAGACTTCCATAAATCCCCACTTGGCATCTTAGGCCACAGTGACATTTTGGGTTCTTAGAAATGAGTGTCAGTTTAAACCTAGTGTTTAGCAATCCTAGAAAAGTTTGGGTAATTCCATTTCTGTAGAGCAGACACCCTGATCAGTGGCCACGTTCTATTTAGGGAAAACTAGGAGGAAGAACACTTGTGTTACTCAGGGCGCAAGGTCCTTCTTCAGTAGGTCTGTGACATTTGGTTAAGATTCCTTTATCCTGGTGAAAAGAAAAATCATCCCTTCAGTTTTGAGGCAATTAAAGACTATGCCTGAGATTTCTGACTTGAGCCTGTTGAAGGATGAATGTGTGCAGGGAAAACTGCGAAAGGTTTGAAGATGAGAGTGGTCAGAGGACCAGGAGCTCAATGTGGGCATGTTACCTTTGAGATACCCTTTGGACATCGTCACAGTACTGCTGAGTAGATGGCCACACAAGTCAAGATTTCAAGACGTACAAGACACTCTTTTCAAATGCGTATACCTTCAAATCTCAAAAGAGTGTATAGAAATTAGACATTTGTAGGGGAAAGGCTGGGGCTCGAAGAAGAGAACGCAGCCATAAGGAGAGTGGACAGTGCTGCCACGAATTCCAACTGAAAGAAGTGTTTTCAAAAGGCCAATTATGACTAAACATATCAAAAGCTGCTGATACACTGGGTGGGTAAGGACTGAACAGGGATATGAGATGCTGTCATTTAGAGATTATTGATGAACGTGGAAAAGCAGCCATCAGGAGTGGTGGTAAAATCTACTTCAATTGTGGTAACAGACAGTTGGGAAGAAGTTAGACAAAGTGAATAGTGAAATCTTTCAAGATGCTTTGTGTGAAAGACACGTACAGTGATGTCTTATGAATCACCATAAATACCCACTGGTAGATGCTAAAAGGTGTGAGACAAGAAAGTGAATGTTCCTGGAGTAATTTCTGGGTTGTTTAATAACTTCAAGTGTGAATCTGGCCTTTAGTTCAAAGCTACAGAGATGGATGGATTTACCACTCTTCCTCTTGTTTCTCTTGCTGCCTTTGTGGACAAGTTGGGCATCATCACATCTGTGTGTGCGTGTGTATGCATACGTATACACACGCATCTGTATATGTGTGTCAGAGTGTGTGTGTTGTATACATGTGTGTGAATGTGGTGTATAGTTGGTGTTCTTCACTTTCTACCTCACCTTGAGACAGCCCCCCCCCCTCTGATTTTTTTCAGGGTTTCTTTGTGTAACAGCAGCCCTGGTTGTCCTGGATCTCACTCTGTACACCAGGCTGGCCTCGAACGCACAGAGATCCACCTGCCTCTGCCTCCCGAGTGCTGAGATTTAAGGCATGTGTCACCCCACTCCACCCCCATGAGACGGTCTCTTACTGAGGTCCAGAGACTGTTATTTCTATAACAAGGCTGCTGATCAACAAGTCCCAGAAATTCTGTCTCTCCTTAGGTACTCACTCCATGCCTGGCTTTTTTTTTTTTTTTTTTTTTTTTTTTTTTTTTTTTTTTTTTTTTTTTTTTTTGGTTTTTCGAGACAGGGTTTCTCTGTGGCTTTGGAACCTGTCCTGGAACTAGCTCTGTAGACCAGGCTGGTCTCGAACTCACAGAGATCCGCCTGCCTCTGCCTCCCGAGTGCTGGGATTAAAGGCGTGCGCCACCACCGCCCGGCCATGCCTGGCTTTTTATAAGGGTGCTGGAGATCTGAATTCAGTTCCTCAAGCTTACACAGCAAATGAGTTTGCCCACTGAGCCATCTCTCCAGATCCTAATGGCAATCCTTTTCAGAGTACTTACACACCACCACAAAGAGGAACTTCCATTTTTAGTCTTATATTCATATCGGTGCAGAACCACTTTTATGCTGTAACTCCCCCAAAAGTCCCCCATGAACGCTGTCAACAGGAAGAGTTAGGTTAGGAGAGGGAGACTGGCAAATCTTAGGACCTAGAGAACGTGTGCTTTTGTTATTTACAGACATCAGCAGTCTTGCACAGGCCTGGATGCATTTTTCTTGTCCAGCAAGCCTGGGCACCTCATGAGGAGAGACCAGACCTCCTATTTGTGATTCAAGGACCCTAAAGGAGCCTCTGAAAGCTCATCCCGTTCTTCTCAATTGTCATTTACTTCTCCAGACTCGTGATGTTCACTCATTTTCTATTTTTACTTTCTGCTTACTGACGTATTTACTTTAAACATTATATCATCAGTGATTGGTGAATACTCCAGCTATTTCACTTGGGACTAGGACCCTGACACGGAGTTTTTAATTTAAAGAGATCAGCAAGGGGGAACTATTTAAACACTAATATCCACAAGGCTTAATTCTCTTACACCGTCACTTATTAAAAAGCAGATATGCTGCAATATTGCCTATAATGTCATCCCAAGACAAATTCCCAGCAGACATAAGTTGAAATATCCAAATCTGGCATTTTCAGCCCACAGTGCAATTATCTGAGGTCTAATGAGGCAAAGGATATTGAATACTGGAAGCCATTTCCCAGTGCTGGCTCTTATTCATTGTAATTCTGATTATTTATTCTTCGTGTGGATCTAATTTCTAATTGTGTAGCCGTGACATTCTAACTGGCATGCTTTGTTTGCTTCGTGCCCCGACGGTAGCTGGAGAGAGCACCCCTGGGCTTACACGTGGCAGAGGGGAGCGGCGGTGCAGTCACAGCCTCACCTTGTGCAGGCGGTCTGATGGCTGGTCTGTTCTGTACTGCCATAGCAGGCTGCCATGTTGCTTTCTGCCTCCAGCCACTCTCCTTGCTGATGTAGGTGCCATGCTTGTGCTTTTCCCACCCTGCAGTGCCCACTACAGTGTCGGCCACATACAGACACCCGAGAACTGTTTATTTGTTGCCTACGGGCCACATTATGTGATAAAATGGGTCATTAATTTCTGCCCTGAAGTCGCCCCCAGATCGGGAGATTATATATGTAGCCTTTAAGTATAAATAAATTCTATTGGCCATCCAGAAAATAAGCACCCTTCTTGCTGTTTAAACCATCGGTTTGTGCGTTTTTTTTGTTGTTATAATTTTTTTTCCTGATTCTGTTTTGCTTTGAGTCATACTTTCCTGTAGCCCAGGGAAGTCACTCTTTGTGTAGCTGAGGTTGATCTTGAACTCTTGATCCTTTATATAAAGTGCTGGGATTACAAGTGTTTTCCATCATACCTGAGTCATGGTAGATTTTTTTTCTAATGACAGCTTAAGTAAATTAATACAATGACCCTGCACAGTTCATGATCTATTTACTAAATTTCAACAGAAGAGAAAGAGGCACAGTGTGGGGGTAGAGATGGGCATGAGATGGAGAGAGTGAAGAAACAAGGGGTGGGGGAGAGAGTGAATGCCCATAGACTGAAAAAATCTATAGACTACAAGAATCATTTGCAAATTGGAGACGATTTGGACCTTCACTAAAACACACACAAATAAATAAATAGAGGAATTTTGAATGGTAAGGAGCCATTTGATGGCATTAGAGAACTCTTAACATTTTGACGCACGAGGATAGATGTGGTGGCATAGACCCATAATCCCAATACACAGGAGACAGAGGCAGGGTGTTCACAAGCTTGAGGCTAACCAGGCCTGCTTAAGAAGGTCTTGGTTAGAGTCTCAAAACAAAACCCAATAATAAGTACATATTTACATATGATTATGGTACTATTGTGTTTCAAAAGGGGGTCCCTAGATTTTATACACATATTGAAATATCTCTGCATCAAACATATACTTATACCACTTTCATGATTAAAATGTTACTACCTCAGAGTGCTCATTTGAAAACGAACACTTATATGTATGGATGCACATTAGATTTGACAAGCAAATTCAATATTGCCATACATGTGCACTTAGATAAAGTGAACACCAGCCGAGGTTTGGGCTCCCTTGCTCCATTGCTTTTCTCAAGGACATGAAGACCAGATGGGTGACAGAGGGTGCCACTGCCCTGTCCGATTACACTGGGGTTGTTTTGGGTCCACGTTATGAATCATGAAGTGTTCATAAAAAGAATGAAATCACTCTTAAATATTGTGATTCAATTTCTTTCCTTTTAGTTTTGGACAGGATCTGAAGGATCTCTGCCTGAGTGTAAACTTATCTAGCATAGGTTGGCCTCAAGTTTGCATCCTCCAGTCTCAGTACTGGGATTGCATGAATCCATCGTAACGTTTGTAGTTGAAGACTGCTTGTTTGTCCCCAGCTTTTTAGACCCAAACAATCACACAGAAACTATATTAATTATAATACTGTTTGGCCAATAACAAAGACACTTTATAGTTAGCTCTTACATCTTAAATTAACCCATTTCTATTAATCTGTGAATCACCACGGAGCTGTGGCTGTGGTAAGGTTCTGGCTGGCAGATGGCATCTTTCTCCTTCAGCAGCTACATGGCATCTCTCTGACTCTGCCTACTCTCTCTCTATATCTCTGTTCAGATTTCCTGCTTGGTTATATTCTGCCCTGCCCTAGACCCAAAGCAGCTTCTTTATTAGCTGATGATAATAGTACATATTCACAGAATACAAAGGGGAATCCCACATCACCTTCTTTTTTCTGTATAAATAAAAAGGAAGGTTTTAACTTTAACATAGTAAAATTACTTACAATAAAACAAGTTCAAGCAAGAATTACAGTTACATTATTTAGTCTATTTGTATTTGGCAAAATTAAAGAAAATATACTATTATATATTTTATCTTTGTGAGTCTAAAGTTTTATATCTAATGTATCTTTTGTAATTATAACTATCTTTCTTCAACTTCATCAAAGACTACAGAATGATATAATATTACCTAAGTTAACAGGAAGTGCACTGTAGGCAACTTCTAAAACTCCAGAATTGACAGAAACATCTTGCTGCCTGGACAGTCACCAAAAGTTCTTCTGTAACATTGGGGCATGCATCTTCAGTGTACAGGTTCATAGTATCTGGCAGACTTTTCCATGAAACAAGAAATTTCAAAGACAGTTCTGTGTATACTGGCGGTTTGTCAGTCACTTTCTTCTGTATCCTGCAGAATGTCTGGCAGACTCTTTCATGAAGTAGGAACCCTGAAGGACTGCCTCACTTTCTTTTTTTTTGTTTTTCTTCTTCTTTTTATTTATTTATTAAAGATTTCTGTCTCCTCCCTGCCACCGCCTCCCATTTCCCTCCCCCTCCCCCAATCAAGTCCCCCTCTCTCCTCAGCCCTAAGAGCAGTCAGGGTTCCCTGCCCTGTGGGGAGTCCAAGGACCTCCCACTTCCTTCCAGGTCTAGTAAGGTGAACATCCAAACAGCCTAGGCTCCCACAAAGCCAGTACGTGCAGTAGGATCAAAACCCAGTGCCATTGTTCTTGACTTCTCAGCAGTCCTCATTGTCTGCTATGTTCAGCAAGTCCGGTTTTATCCCATGATTTTTCAGACCCAGTCCAGCTGGCCTTGGTGAGTTCCCGATAGAACATCCCCATTGTCTCAGTGTGCGGGTGCACCCCTCGCGGTCCTGAGTTCCTTGCTCGTGCTCTCTCTCCTTCTGCTCCTGATTTGGACCTTGGGGTTTCAGTCCGGTGCTCCAATGTGGGTCTCTGTATCTGTCTCCTTTCATCTGCTGATGAAGGTTAATAATGTCTGGCAGACTCTTTCATGAAGTAGGAACCCTGAAGGACTGTCTCACTTTCTTTAGGCAACTTCAGCAGTCATTTTTCTGTGGGTCCTACATGTTCAGTTCATACAGAATACCATCAAGCAGTCCAGGCAAGAGCAGTACATGGATTATTTTCTTTACTCCTTTAATCTATGATTGTCTGTACTCTTTTATATTACCTTTACTGTCTTGTTAAATACTGTTTTATCTTTTTAAAACCATTTACTTCTTTTTATAACTGCCTATATTCTTTTTTTTCTCTCCCCCAAGCCTATGTACACTTACCCAACACTGTGACCCACTCAGAGCTCTTTTTTATCTGAATCTGTCTTTTTTGTGTATCTGTAATCATTTTCTTACCAAGAGTGCTTCTTAAACTCTTAAGTGGCGTGACCAGGACTAAGGCTGCTTTGCCTTTTGGCCATGTCCAGTCCAACAGGGTGGAGGTATGTTCACTGCCAGCTCTGCAAGCCATGCTCACCACCCCAGCTCCAGGAACACAGTGCGTCTATGTTGCCATCAAGCAAGCTGTAGCACTTTGCTCACAAACTCCATTTAAGTGCTCCGTAGCCAGACCTCCCAAAAGAGCCGGACCTGCTCATGCCAGTATGAACCTGGAAGCTGTTTTTTAAAGGAGCTATGCCTCTGCTTGTGGCCCGTAAACAGAGCCTTTCTGAAAATAATGCTGCTACCAAGAAGCTACACTTTGCTCCTGTTTTTGTGAGGCTTTATGTGCATGTACATTGTTGAATGTTTGGGCACCATTTTGTAGTTGGAAACTGTTCATTTGTTCCCAACCCCTCAGACCCAAATAATCACACAGAAACTATATTAATTACAATACTCTTTGACCAATAGCTTAGATGTCTTTCTAGCTAGCTTTTTTCCTTTTTTTTAAAATTTATTTATTTATTAAAGATTTCTGTCTCTTCCCCGCCACCGCCTCCCATTTCCCTCCCCCTCCCCCAATCAAGTCCTCCTCCCTCCACAGCCCGAAGAGCAATCAGGGTTCCCTGCCCTGTGGAAAGTCCAAGGAACCCCCAGCTCCATCCAGTTCTAGTAATCTAGCTAGCTTTTATATCTTAAATTAACCCATTTCTATTAAACTGTGAAGCACTATGAGGCCGTGGCCTACTGATAATGTTCTGGCTCATGGCTGGCATCTTTCTCCTTCAGCAGCTACATGGCATCTCTCTGACTCTGCCTACTCTCTCTTTATCTAGGTTCAGATTTCCCGCCTGGCTATATTCTGCCCTGTCATAGGCCCAAAACGGATTCTTTATTAATCAATGATAATGAAACATATTCACAGCATACAGAGGGGAAACCCACATCAAATGCTCATCTATCAAGATTAAGATTCAAATTATCTTTGCATTGTTCTTTTTTCATGCTTCTTAAAGCTTGCCCTTACAATGTAAGCTGTCCACAAAGTAAACCAGTTTCAAGACACAGTCTCATAATCTTACCGATACTGTAAAACCAGAACAAAGGATTATATGCTGAATTTCACATCTGAATGAAATGATGGGAATTTAAGGAATGAAATTCTGTATTTCTTCATGAAATGAGATAAATTATTTTCACATTCTGTAATAATACATTGACCCTGTAGGGGAAAATGACCAGGAGGAGACTGGAAAACAAACACAAGGTTTGCTTACTCTGTGTAATGATCTCCCATGGGTAACCGAGAGACTCTCAACTTGCCCCACCCCACCTCCATTCTCACAGGTGAACTTAAAATGGAGAGAGCACAGGTTCACAGATATGTCACCCTGAGTTCTTGTCTCACCTATTTGAAAACGCACCCTCTTCAGTATTAGCTCCACCCTCCCTCTAGCCTCAGAAGAAATGTTTCTTCTACTGCCCAACCTTTGGCTCTTTGTCTGCATGAAAGAAATTACTTTAAAATGTTCATAACAAAAATGTTCAGGGTGACCATTCACATGACTGTGAAATCAATCTCCAAACTCCTGCAGATGGAAATCCTGCATCTATTAAATAATGCCTCCCTGGTCCCTGTCCCTCCTGCCCCAGCGCCACCAATGTCTCAGATCAGCATATGCAAGGCTTGCTCATTCTTAGCATGTCTTCAAGCATGTTCACGCTGTGGCATGTGTCCATACATATGCAGTACACTTTGCTCCTCCATTCATCTGTTGACGGATTTCTGGTTACTTCTACCTATTATTTACTGTGAATAAGAGGTCTAAAATGGACATACAGATATCTCCCAAAACAGTGATTTTGATTCTTTTGGATCTATGTTCAGAGATGGGAGTGCTAGACCTTGCAGTCATTATGTGATTAGTTTTTGAGGTGTTGCCATGCTGTTTTCCATAGTGGCTGTACAATTTCACAGTTCTACCAATAGTCAAATGGTTTTTAAAAATCTCTTTATTTCACGGGCTTTTTCCCACAAACATACCTTTCCCATGCTCTTGAACCTTCCTGACACCTCTCCTTCACCTGAGGAATAGTCCACATTTGCTTTATTCCTCTCTTATCTCTTTTCGATAAAACCAGAATTTCGGGCTGCTTCTGGCTGCTGTTCTGTCATCTACTAAAGATTCCTCCTGCCTTTGCAGCATTCATTTCGCTATCCGATAATCACACTCCCTGGCATCACTCACATCTTCATGAATAATTTAATCATATGCTGAAGTCATTCATTCTTCTCTTGAATTTTATGGTGCCTTGCTATCTTTTAAAAAAAAAATGTGTTTATATTTTTCTTTTTAGCACAAAGAAATGCTTTCTTGGCCCCTCTTCTCTTTTCCAGTTTTACATTTATCTTCCTAATGTCCCACTCTGCCCCAGGGCTTTAGAAATATACTCTGGTGATTTCCAAATCTTTGTCTTTCTCTCTGATCTCTCCTTGGAATGTCAGGTATGTGTGTTTATTCTGAGGGATTTTGCCCCATAGCTCTCTCTGCCTGCATTCTTTTCTCCTCATTAACAAAGTGTCTTTTTTTTTCATGCCATTTAGATTCTGCAGAGACATTTTCTAGGCATGAAGTCTAAAGTAGGCACTGAACACATGCTCCTCTGACGTTTGTCATGGCACTTGATATCAGAGTCTGAGTTTCTTCTCGCTCATCTCCTCCCTTGTCCAGCTAATGTCCATTTGGCCCTGATAGAGTGTGACTTGAGAGTAGAGTCTAGCCTCTGGCTCATCACTGTATCCACACAACTGTGAAAGAGTGTTTAATACTCACAGGTACTTTAAAATACTGTAATGAATGAGCAACATGCTTCCAGGTCCTGAGATTTTTTTTTTAATTGTTATTACATTCAGAACAATTTTAAATAAAAATATATTTTGATCATATTCTTGCATTACCCCAAGTCCTGACAGATTCCCCCTCCCACCCAATTTTAAGTTCTTTCTAAAAAAAAAAAATAAAAGACAAAAACAAAATATAATGTAATATAACCAAGAACACAAAACAACACCCAAATAGGAAAAACAAACATGCAAACAAAAAACAATAGAACAAAACAAAACCCCGCTAACAGTAATAAAATAAAAACACATTAAAAATGTGGACTCGACTATATGTTGATTTACTACTCCTGAATATGAGGCCTGTCATGGAGTAGTTGATACACCCAGTGTCACTCCTTTGGAGAAAATTGCCTTTCTCTCTTAGGACAGGTATAAGTGACAGTTTAGTGGTTAACTTTTACCCTTTTGTCTAGGATTCATTCATTTTTTAAAACAAAATAAAATTTAATAATACAAAACAAAAACTAACACAAACCAAGTTTGTGATGAACAAACTTGTTTGTGAAATTAAACAAGACAAACCAACAGAAAGAAAGAGCCCAAGAGAAGGCACAAGAATCAGAGACCACTCATTCTCTCATACTGTTTAACCCCAAAACACAAAATTGAAAGCTACAATATATACACTGGAAACCAGGTCTCAAAGTTTATCATCCAAAAACTAAAAAGCTGTCAGAGTGAACTCTCTAAAAAAAATCACACCTTATCAAGTCACTCTACATTTAAGGAAACTTCTAGAGCCCCGAAAGAAAGAAAATATAATTGAAACTGCTCAGCATGGCACACAACCCTCCACCATCTGACCCCTGCTTGTATCTCAAGCCTCATCTTCTGGTTCTCTCTTCTACATCTAATGACCTACATGTGTCTAATGATCAGCCTGTCCAAGGTGCCTGATGTTTGCTGCCTCTGAGATAATTCTATGGCTTTGAGTGGCCTGGAGCTCACCAGATAGCCTTGGCTGGCTGGCTAGTCAGTCAGCCCTAAGAATCTGCCTGTCTCCACCTTCCCTGTGCTGGGATTATACACGCGTGACACTTTGCCTGGTTTTGTATATGGATTGTGTACATCTATCCTTTCATTGAGTGACAAACACTTTACCAAACTGAGCTATCTCCCCACATCTTGAATCTGAAACACACCCCCAAAGGCTCATGTGTACATGAGTACAGGAAGTGACAGAAACTAAGAGATGTGGCTTAGTAGATTGTTTGAGTCATGGTGGGCATGACCTAAAAGGAGACAGTGGGACCCTGGTATCTTCCCTCTCTGCTCTTTGCATGCTGACCACATGGTTATAAGCTTTGTTATACAGTATGCTACCTACCATAACGCAGGGTTTCACTCTAGGCCCCAACGTGTAAACTGAAACCAAAGGGTGAGCCAAGATAAATCTTCCCTTTTTATAAGCTGATTATCACAAGTATTTTGTTACAGCAATGAAAATCTGGTTAACACAGCCTTCAATCAGCTTTTACCCTCACACTTGTATTGCTTTATCTTCCTGGTAGTCCTACTACCGCCAGCATCTTTGTTTGCTCAGTGTTAAACAAATAGTTGGGAAATCTTCCTTACTCGCTCACTCCTGAACTCTGAAGTTTCTTTAGTCAATTATATGTGCTTCTTCTGTCTTAGTCATCACAGTTCTTTATGGTTTCTATTTGCTTTCATGCTCATTCCTCTACTTGGACTATAAACTCCATGGGAATGAACATAGAGTGATGTATGTCATTTTATCACCAGATGTAAATCACAGCTGGCACTCACACAAGTGTTGAGTGGTTGACTCACCAAGTTGTGTGGGTCATTTTATTTTGCTTGTCATAAACATGTACAGGGGCTTGAGAATGCTTGACATCCCTTGCCGTTAAGGGTGACAGATGCTACTCATTATTCTGTGTTCCCTGTGGCTTGGGCTTCACTGTGTGATAACTCAGATTAATGCAGACAAATGTTAGCAGGACCTTAAGAATGTGCTTCCAGAGAACACAGTCCATATATCACCTAGGACCGATCTTTAGGCCATGGCAGAGGAAATGAATGGGTCTGTCAACAATTTGAAATACTTAAGAAAAGCTGATTAAAGAAGGCTTCATGAATGATGAATTATAAACTTTAATATCTCCGGGAGAGAGTTTAACTGACATTTAAATAAATCTCAACAACACAAATTGTAATTAAGCATTTGCCACAACAAACAATGTACTGCCAAGGTGTTCGCTCTGATCGCAGTTATGGAAGGGTGGAAGGTGCAGCTGAAATTACGGCTGGTGCTGTACTCACGGGTCAATGTCTTACATTCTGAAAACTGTTTTTTTACCTTGAATATTTCAGATCTCAGTCTGAAAGGTATGTGCACTAGATCTCCTTGCTCTGGGCCCAGTTTTTCAGTCTCTGCTTCCTGCTTTACAGACAATTTCTTCCTTCACTGACACTTTTCATAAAATCCCAAACAACCCAGTGAAAACTCCTGTGGTTTCAGCATGATGAAGTTGTAGCGACAATCAGTCCGCTGGAATAATAACTATTTCTTGATCATCTTCTGTGTATCAGCAGGAGGTGCTGACTGCGTCCCTTGAAGTAGCATCACCAACAAAGAAAAAGACAGCCACAAAACTAAACAAAAACCAAAATAAACAAAAGGAAATTAAATCTGAAATCCCAGTCAAACTTAAAAACAACAGAAGCCAGTCTTGGATGCTGACCTTACACACCTTATCCTCTAGCAGGAAAATAGACATTAAACCACACAAGCACAGAGATAGTATGAAGTGTGCTGAGTGTGAGAAAGAAAGTGTGGTGCTCGGAGAAACTTACAGGGAGCGCAATTAAGATGGAAGATCAAAGCAGTCTGTCCAAAAAGGAGACTCAAGTAAGGGAAAGCAGCAATTTACAGAGTCCAGATGGAGAAAGAAAAAGAATGAAAACTTGGAAGACATGGTTGATTAGACAGCACATGAAGAATATGAGTCTTGCTTGGCAAATGATTTCCCTAGTCACGGAAACTGATTTGGAAACATCAGTTACTAACAAGAAACCGGGCGCATACAGGGATTAAACGTGATGGTCACATTAAGCAGCAAGCAGGTGTGAAGCCATGTTTTACAGATAAGGGACTGATTGACCGAGCTTATCTTCACATTGACATGGTTCAGAAGACAGGAGCAAGAGCAAAACCGCCTAGTCAGACTCACAAGGAACAGGAATTCAAGTACATCAATGCTTTACAGCAGGAAGAACGAAGAGGTTGACTTCCTTTTCAACTCGGTTAAAATTCCACTCAACACATCAAAGAAGCTTCTGGAAGCTGCTTTTCCCGCCTGAGGTAGAATAGACAGTCCCTTATTCCTTGATGGCACGTGAGTGTAGGCTGCGTGCTTGGCATAAAGCGTGGGGATGACATTGTTGCCGCCACATGCTTTCATGTACCTGGGAGTGCAAACAGGAGCATGAAAGGGTAACAGGGTAGATGGAATCTCGCTTGTGTGCCTCACACGTGTGATTTAAACAGGACTGAGAGTTGAACTTATGATAGCAGTCTTGGCTTTTCCGGCTTGTAGGCACTTCCATTTCATTTCCACCTGTTCAAAGAAAACAATAAGAGATCCACGAGTCCTGAATTAGGAGCTCCGTCTGCATACCTCTGTTGGTTGTGTCACTTAAAAAAGCCTCCATATGCCTAGATGACAAATCAGAAACTCTTTAGTAAGTGGGATGAAGTAGGGCCAAGGGTTGGAATGATTTTGCTATGCAGGATGAAGGTTGGGAAAAATTTTAAAATGTTTCGATTTTATTGTATGTGTGTTGGTGATTTGCCTGCATGTATGACATATGCATACAGTACCAGCTTTTGATTTCCTGGAACTGGAATTTCAGATGTCTGTGATCCACCATGTGGGTGCTGAGAATCAAACCTGGATCCTCTGGAAGGTCAACCTGTACTCTTAACCACTGAGCAATCCTTCCAGCCCTAAGGAAGCATTTAAACCATATTTACATTATATCTTTTAAAAATAATCCTTCTTTTCCTGAAAATTAAAAAAAAACACAGAAGAAACATCAAATAGCTCAAATCATGTGTGTGTGTGTGTGTGTGTGTGTGTGTGTGTGTGTCTGTGTTTGTGGGGGGCACACATGTGGTAGAGCCCAGAGGACAACCTTGTGCCTCAGGCACCATCTACTTTTTTGTTGTTATTGTTTTGTTTTTTGAGACAGGTTTTCTCTGTGTTGCTTTGGTGCCAGTCCTGGAACTAGCTTTGTAGACCAGGATGGCCTCGAACTCAAAGAAATCTGCCTGCATCCTCCTCCCAAGCGCTGGGATTAAAGCCGTGTGCTACCACCACCTGGCTTCCACTTTCATTTTGAGCTAAGATCTATCATTAGGCCACCAGTCCCTGGTGATCTGCCTGCCTCGACCTTCCCAGCACTGGTATTACAAAGTATCAATGTACTTGGCTTTTTTTTTTAAATGTGGGTTCTAGGGATCAAACTTGAGTCCCCACGTTTACAAGGCATACACTCTACTGATTGAGCTATATCCCTAAATATTAAGTCATTAGATTTCTTTTTAAATTTTTAGACAAAAGAAGATTGGAAAACTTTGAATTATTTGTGATTTTACTGTCCTGACCTCACTATTCTGCTTTTCAGGACTGGTGGGTGGGTGGGCAGCAATCTTATCACAGGCATATCCTCTTCAGTTTGAGAATTTGGCCGTTTCCTCAATATTTTGCCTCGCCATCACTTCCCCATGGCTTTCTGTGACTGTAACACATGTCTGATGTTCCATTATTCAGTGCTTCTGAAAACAGGGTCCTGGGAGTCATTTGCGTTTTCTCTGTCTCCCCCACTTTGCTCCCAGCATATATTGCTGCAGATATATAATCTTTCATCTGCAATCCCGGGATCCAGATGTCTTCTGCAACTTCAATATGCTTTATTCAAAAGGGTAGAGTTGCCATTCAGAATCTTGTCTGCTTTCTTTATTTGGAAGAACACTTTGTCATCCAATGATTTTTGTGTTTCTGTGAGAAACATGGGACTACTTCCAGAAGCAAGGTAAATAAAGCAGACAGTCTCATGGCTGTTTTGTTCAGGTTTTGAAGACAAATGGCATTCCTAGAAACTGCATGAATCAAGAACTCTAAACTCTCAAAGGCCATTGCTTTTTTTAGCTTGTGGACAAGGGGTGGTGGACACGGTAGAAACAGCACTTAAACTTTGTTCTGCAAATCTGCCTTTCCACAGATTTCACTCAAGCACCCAGCGGTGAGAAGCCAAAGACATCTCCACGGCCAGCTGCTTTCTGAATGTGAATACTTTCCATTCGGTCAGAAATGGAAACCCCAGAAAACCCTAGATTTTTTTCCTTTCTGTTTTTGTAAACTAAAATAGATAATCAGACTCTTACAACCTCTTACCATTAAATGCTTGTGACTCAAGTTCAGAAACCTAAATAGCTGACTGAAACCTTGTGGTCACTTTGGGCCTGTGGTTACCTGGTAATTCTGCTTTCATCAACCTTCAGAAGCTCTGGCCTCTCCAGCTGTAGTTTAGATGATTTTCACAGTTGTGTTGACCGAGTGTCTCTTAGGCTGGTCTTCCTCCAAGCTGTGAGGATATGAGACTGAGGGTCTCAAGGTAGGTGGGTGAGTTGAAGAGGCAGCATTGGTGAATTCCACGTGGTCTCATTATTCCACAGACTGGAGAGCTCAAGAGACATCGGAGTCGTGTGTGCTTGTTTCCTTATTAGGCTAGCTACGCTTTGAGTAGCATCCTCACAACACGTGGACTACTCGCTGTGCGATGAAACGTGAACCTACTTTTTTATAGTTGTTAGCAGGATTGACTTTAGGAATATGTCTTCTTGAAGAAACTAAGATCTTGAAGAGACATTTGGGAATGGGAATCCCATCAAATGATTCTGGAATCTTAGGGTAGAACAAATGAAGGGTAGAAACGCCCTGCATTTCAAAGAATATTGATGACTGGGGAGAAAAGGAAAGGAAGAAGAATGGATGAGGAATGTGAGAGAGCCGCCGAAAGAATTTATAAAACAGGTTGACCGTTATCCACACTGATTTGTTTATAGGACAACTGTGCAAAACTCATCTAGTTTATAATTCCGCAGACTCTGGTTTTGTGGATTGTGTTTAAAACTGAGTAATACTAGTAGCTGAATACTAGTGAAGATCATATTAGCAGTATAAAAATAATT
Source organism: Microtus pennsylvanicus (assembly GCF_037038515.1). Taxonomy (NCBI): domain Eukaryota; kingdom Metazoa; phylum Chordata; class Mammalia; order Rodentia; family Cricetidae; genus Microtus; species Microtus pennsylvanicus. The sequence goes on along the minus strand of NC_134581.1, from coordinate 68,575,491 downwards.
GCAAGATGTCAAGTAGAGAATCAGAAGTCAACTGAAGGCAGAGGGGCCAGGAGAACATAAATCCTGGGAAAACTCATAAGCATTTCAAAGAGGGAACTGATTTTCAGCACCAGGGGGATTGGAAGTGAGAACCAGTCTTAAGCTGGGTTTTAAGAAGTCGAATTAGCATGGATGTCACCTCCATTAAACAGTTAACAAAAGTTACACTTGACTTATAAGAAATGACAAATGGCCTTGGTGGAACATCACAATGGTCTCACAGGCACATGAGAGGTGGAAAGACTCCTGAAGAATAATTTAGAAATCCTTGGATTGGGATCTGTGCCATTCCACAATTCTGGGACACTTCACTACTCCAAGCTGATGTTTTATCATGTGTGAAATGACAAGAGGAAAGTGGTGAGTAGCTCTCTTGTCTTGAGAATGGCCCAGATGGGAGCTAATATGTCTGAAGGAGGCTTCAGATTCGGGATCTGAAATACCCGTATGGAACATGGGCACTGATGCTTGGATCTGCCTGTGCTGCTCACTAGCAGCAGTGAGCTTCTGGTTACCGATGTAAATGCCTCGTCTTTAGTTTTCTTACAAAGCAGTAGCAATGGTACCCATGGTTTCTGATGGCTTGGGGAAGAGTGACATATTTTAGTCCAGGTAAAACATCTTTGTTTGAAGTATTTGCTGTATGTTAGATCCAACTCTTTCAAATCTAAAGTTCAGTTTTCTTGTTTAGTTCCCCCCTTTTCTTTACACTTTTGCAAAAGAAAATTTTTCTGTTTTAGAGAATAGTCAAACGTCACACCACCTTGCCCCTGCTGAGAAATGGAAAGAAACCACACAAAGTGACATTAACTCAACTGCGCAGTATGCCAGTTACATGGAATCTAGCAACATATATGCAAATCCATATGCTGCTATGGTTACTGATTATAACATAAATATTAACCAAAGATGGTCTATTTAAGGAGCTGCACCCACAGAGGTGATGATTTTTGCCCACAGATTTCATCGTTATTCTGTAGTTTCCAAATTGCTGTACTTTGATTCTGAGGCTCATGTGTGGGATGACTGGTCCTTAGCTTGTAGCATTCTTTTGTAGGTTGAGGACTCCTTCGAGGGTGCCTGGATTGCATAAGTGGGTCACTTAAAGTGGACCTTTAGGGTTTTACACACTCCTGGTTCCAGGTTACTTCCCTTCCATCCTAGACTGTTGCATTGTCTGGACCATCGACGTCATGTTCCCATCACTACCAACAGAGATGATCTCACCACTATGCTCCCACTAGAATGCACTGACCCCTCTGAGAATGGAAGCCAAAGCATCTCACGCCTCCCTTAAGGTGCTCTGTCAGGTGTGGTGTCACTGTGATGGAAGGAAGGAAGGGAGGAAGGAAGGGAGAGAGAGAGGGAGGGAGGGAGGGAGGGAGGGAGGGAGGGAGGGAGGGAGGGACAAAGAAGTGTAGCTGTTGCTATGATAAACCTAACCACATGTGTCTCATGCCTCTGGAACTGACTGGGGGGCTGTGGAACACTTTGGAGATATAGAATAGAGAAACCATAGAATGCTGTAAGTCTAGCTTATTGGGTCTTCCTGGTGGTATTTTGGAAGACTACAATGCTGATTGCCCGAAATGTAAACAGTGAGCACCATGCTAATTTTCTCCTATGTGTGAACAAGGACTCTATCAGGAATTGGGTGAGCAGCCATTCATTGTACATTCTGATGAGGAATTGGGCTATACTTCGCCTGTGTCCTGAAAATTTCAGTGACTCTGAATTCAAAGGTAATGAGTTAATTCATTTGGTGGATGACGTTTTGAGAGAGCCTAACATTCAGGCTTTGTTGTATGATCTCTGTTCACTGCTTCTAGCTTTGTTCACAGCGAGAGTGAGCCAAAAACAGAGCAGAAAGATGTGTGCAGTTCATCAAAGGGATCACGTTTGCATTGAAATTTACAGCCAGCTGGGCATCCATCCACAGATGAATGGATCATGAAAACAAAATACATATATAAAATAGAATATTCAGCTGTAAAGAAAAATTGAGAAAATTTCAGAAAAATGGATGGATTTGGAAAGTATATTAAGTATGACCCAAACTCAGAAAGAAAAAGCTGCATCTTCTTTCTCACAGGCCTGTCTTAGCCTATAATGTGTATGTCTATATATGTATGTATGTATGTATGTATGTATATATATGTATAAACAAGTGTAGGTATGGATATAGTACAAAGTTTAGGAAAGAGACTAAGGGAAGGTAAGGGTAGGTGCTATGGAAAGATGAATTTAGGCAAAAAGACCATGGAGTCAAGAAAGGATAGAAAGCGTTTCTATAGTTTTTCCTATTTCCACAGTAGACAGGTGAAAAAAAATGTAGTGGACAGAGCGAGTGTAAGATCCTAAGTGAAGCTCTGCTGCTTCAGAACGGCCATTCTAATGCGGAGACATTCCTTCATATGTATTCCTTCATTGGGACTGTACACATGCTCAAGGACTCCCTTAAACTAGCTACGTGATATTTTTATTTGTGAGTCAATTAGAATAAGGTGTTTTTATTAGAAAGTTACAGGCAAAATAGTTGTAACCGTTAAGATGATTAGTGCCATTAAAGAGAAACCATTGGGCCAATAGAAAAGGCACCCTCTGGGAACCATTCACACCAAATTCCAAGGTATCAAATTGCACATTCGAAAGGAGGAAGCCTGAACGAGGAGTCTTGAAAGGAGAAAGCATTCCAGGGCCTCACTCATTAAAAGGCGAATAGGAAATGTTTTCTGGGTTCGACCTCCAAGGCAATCAGAGGCTTCTGCAGCATTGGTAAAAGGAGCCCAGCTACCTTCGGAGCTGAAAGGGTGACTTGTCACCATCTAAGTGGTGCTTTTTGCAAGATGTATAAGTGCAACAGTTGTGGGATCCTAAGGGCTGGCACCAAGGGTCCAGAGCAAGGCCTGCGAAGCTGCCCAAAGTGTAGTAGGCGATGGTTCCTTGAGGGTTTCTCTGGGAGACCCATAGGTGAGACTGTAAAAGGGAAGCCTGAATAGCAGTGGAGACTCTAGGACATCGAGGATGCCAGGAATGTGAAATACCTTCCGAGAAGACGGAACGGTGCAGAGTGGAACAAGCCCAAGGGAACCCATGTGTGCTTCGGGCAGCAGGACTGTAAGGGGAAGCCCCTTGAACTTACATCATGCTACCATCCACTCAAGAGACAGAACATAGAATTGCAGATCTAATGTTTGACTTGTTGGGATATGGGCTTATTTTGATTTAGTATTTCTTTGATATCTTCCCATTCTTTCATTTCTAGAATGGGAATATTTACTCTGTACACTTGGGTATTAGAAGTCTGTAGTTTTATTTTTCATTTTCCAGTTGTTCACAACTAAGTGATCACCTTGAATTTCCATAGAGATTTTCATCTTTTAAGCCATGTAGATTATTAATACTATCTGGACTCTGACCATTGGACAAAATGCATTTTTTTTTGCAATGTGAAAGGACCATGAACCTTTACCATATAAGGGGAGAATGCTGTGGTTTAGCTGGAAATGTTCGGCATCAGATCATGTTTTGAATGCTTGGTCTCACCTGGGAGGCTATTTTAAGGCTTCAGTGACTTTGTCAGGTGAGCCATAGTTGCAGGGTCTAGATCATTAGAGACAGACCTTTGACAGCTCTACCTGCCCCTGGTTCTGCCTTGGACTCTTGTCATCCATGATGTGAAGACCTTTCACTTCATATGTCATATCTTTCCCTTTACGATAGAATGGAACTTCAGATTATGAGCCAAGGTAAATCCTTCCTCCTTTCACTTGCTCTGTGAAGTGTTCTGTTACGCTGATGAAAAGATCAACACATATCTATCATACACAAAACACTGTCCTAACATTAATTCTAAATATTAAGTCCATTTGTTCTAATAACTCTAGAAACTACAGAAGTAATAAAACTCAGCGATCACTCGATTGTGTCCTGAGAATGGTTGAAGATTGCCATTGTCTTCCACTTCATTTCCAACCCCTCTGAGACAGGTTGCCTCCACCTAGGTTTATAGGAAAAGATGTTTCAGAAGCAAGGAATGGATGGGTTCCCCCCTTATCTCTTTGAAACGGTATTTCTATAAATTCCGAGGATAGTCTGAAATGTGACTGTATCTCAGGATGGCCCTGAACTCACAGTCCTCCTGCCTTCAGCCTCCCAGCTTCTGGAATTACAGGAATGTATATAAAATCTTTTATGAAAACTAGAAGGCATTCTCTGTTATCTGAATATTTCTTCTTACTAAATAACCATTGGGCAAGAGCCCATCTGTCTTAGCTAAGATTTTTATTGCTTTGAAGAGGCACCATGGCCATGGCAACTCCTATAAAGAAAACATTTAATTAGGGTGGCTCACAGTTTCAGAGGTTCAGTCCATTACCATCCTGGTGGGGAGCATGGTGGCAAGCAGGTAAACATGCTGCTGGGACTGAGAGTGCTACATCTTGCAGGCAACAGGAAGTTGATTGAGACACTGGGAGGTATCCTGAGCATAGGAAACCTCAAAGTCCACCCCCATAGCGGCACACTTCCTCCCACAAGGCTGTACCACTCCAACAAAGCCACACCTCCTAATAGTACCACTCCCTATGAGATTATGGGGGCCAAGTACATTCAAACAAGCTCACCATCCCACCAAATACTACTTCTGCAATACCATTAACAAACATCTCACATAAAAGGACAAGTCTACTTCTATTTTTGTTGTCTATGCTTCTTGTGTGCCCAGGCTTCCTCTTTTTCTATGGCCCCAGTTCTCTGGAAGAATAAAGGAAGCTCCAGGCCACACCTTAAAAGTATAGATTGGGCTGGTTTATGTGAACTAAATCTGTCTTCATTGCACCCCCATTTCATCTACCACATGCATCTAAGCCTCACCCAACAAAGGATGCTACAAAAAGCGAATGAATCTGGGAGCGAGTGAAAGATTATCACACAGGTGTACACAACTCTTCCTTCCTTCCTTCCTTCCTTCCTTCCTTCCTTCCTTCCTTCCTTCCTTCCTTCCTTCCTTCCTTCCTTTCTTCCTCCCTCCCTCCCTCTTTTCCTCTGTCCCTCCCTCCCTCCATCCCTCCCTCCCTCTGCTCCTTCCTCCCTCCCTTCCTTCTTTTCTTCTTCCCCCGTGCCTCTTTCTTCTGATGTTTGAGACAAGATGTAATGAGATAGCCCAGGCTATCTGCGGAATGCATCACTATACCTATTTCTTTCTTAATTCTGATTCACATTTCATCTGCTAACTTAATAGAATAAAAACACATGACATTGACCCAAATCTTACATAACCAACAGTTCTTATTATTGACAGTTCTTAGCTGATGAAGAATTTCCAAATGATTCATCTAGACAATGTTCTGCTGATATTTCTAGCTCCAGTATCTCCTTTTTCTTTGCAAGGGCCTTAGTCTCCTCTGGTTAGCCTTCGTGATTTCAGATTGCCAGTTTTTCAAAAGAAATAAGCAGACACGGGCAGCTTCACCACCATGAAGGAACGTGAAGGAATTAATATGGCAATGAAGTTGAAAATATTTTGTGCTAATTTGGTTTATTTTGTCCTGAATATATAATTCCATAAATTATAAATATACTCTAAGCTGAGAAGTCAGTGTTTCAGGGCAGTAGCCACAAAAGTATGTTGGGTTGATTTATGTGTGCTTATTGAATCTGCGCAATTCTGATAGTTTTATTTATTACCACTACCACCCCACCACCACCACCACTGGCGTACCTCATCCTCTCAGGACTCCTGGAAACTGATATCTGATAGGCTTTGGGTCTACTCTTTGCCACTAAGGTGTTTTGGTTTTTTTGTTGTTGCTGTTCTGGTTTTTTGAGGCACGTTTCTCTGTGTAGCCTGGCAGCTGTTCTTGAATTCACTATGTAACCAGGCTTCCTCAAACTCAGAAATCTGCCAGCCTCTGCTTCCTGAGTGCTGGAATTAAAGGCATGTGCCATTGCCACCCAGCTACCCTGAGTTTTTGTTAGATAACCAGATGAGACTTCTAAAGATTTGATTTTTGGGGACTTGTGAACTAGTAAAATCTGTCAATGATTTCCCATTGTTCTTACAAGCGACCTCAAATCCTTAAATCCTCCCTTCTTCTCCCCTGCCTTCTCTCTCTCTCTCTCTCTCTCTCTCTCTCTCTCTCTCTCTCTCTCTCTCTCTCTCTCTCTCTCCAGGCTCTAATTCTGTATTCCAGGCTGACTTCAAATATATGCTCCTTCTGCCTCAGCCTCCCATATGCTATGATTATAAACCTGCACCATCAGGTCTGGATTACTTCTATCCTTGACATTGCCTGTCTTACTGTGTTAAGACTTTTGTACATACCGTCTCCCCTTCCTCCCCTTTCTGTCTACTACTTAAACTCCTTACCTGGTCTGGTGTGCCTGTGGTTAAAGCTTCAAATCAAACCACACAGACAGCAGACTCTAAAAGGCTGATTCAGACACAGAACTGGATCTATCTGACTTGAAAATCTCTGACATACCCTAAACATGCGTGTGCAATGCACATGTGTGCCCAAACACACGGTACACGTGTGCACAAGTATGCATGCACGAATGTGCACGTGAGCGTGCACGCGCACACACACACACACACACACACACGGAACATTATTTTAACAAACATATATTTCCTGAAGGACGTTAGTTTGTAGGCTGTTAGTCTATCGATAAAACCAATTCTTTATTTCAATGTAGCTCAAATTTGAGCATGAAGAGGAATCCTATCTTGGTAATTGTTAGTAGGGTAAAGAACTTTTGCCCAAAACATTTAAACTCCATCAGACATTAGCATAATGCAGACAGACAAGTGGTTACAATGAGAGAAAGCCTCTGTCCTAACTGCCATTTCAGTAAGCAGTTGATAATAGGATAATGGTCATGCCTAATATAATTTAGAGTCTATAGAGAAGTCGTTAGCAAGTGTGATGCAGGCCCGAACTGGACTGTGCATGGTTTTGTTTCGCTCACCCCGTAATAAAGTTACTGAGTATTATTTGGTATTTAAAAACTGGGAGAAGGAAAACAATTGAAACTTTCACTTCCCTTTAGGTGCGAGAGGCTCTGATGACCTGAGGTCCATGTGCTCCCCTTGGGGACTCTTGGCTAGAGCTGAATGGCAGGTATTGACTTCGGGCGAGTGCAAAGTGTCTGAATTTTGAGTACACACAGGAATACCCGCAAGCTTGGTCCTTCTGGCTACAGATTCCTAGGCTCTGTCCCAAAGTTTCCAGTCACTTGGTCTGGGATGGTTCCCCAGTCGTCTCCCAAGTGCCGCCGCTGCTGCTTAGGCATCTGCACTGGAGAACCACAGGGTCTCACTATGCTTTCTGTGTCGAGTTCTTAGCGCTTCTCCTCTATTGCCCACTCCAGGTATCACTGCTGCTAGTCACTAAGCTCCCAGTATTATTATTTAGAGGCCTTTCTCCTATGTCTTCCCTGAAGGCAAAAATTAAAGCAAACAAATGGCACAGGACAAATTTCTATATCCTTGTGCAAGCAAAGAGTGTGTGCTCCTTATGTGTGTATGAAGACTTTTGAGTCTTTTACTCAGTCCTGTGTTGCTATTATGGGAAAGATGATCAAATCTGAGTATTGGAACTTTGAGGCATCCAGGCTTGGGTTTACCTATTGATCTGGAATTTAGTAGCTCCATGACAGAGGGAAAGACTAGACTCGTTTCTTGTGTCTACTAAAGGGTCACAATGCCACTTGCTCTGGTGGGTCACAGTGAAATGGCAGAAACAGATGTAACGTGTAGAGGATCCAAGATGCTCAGCCACTGTCATCTGTCAATGCGGATCATTCGCATTTTCTGGTAGACTTTCAAATGAAGCAGTCATATGTCAGACAGGGGAAATCTAAAGAGAAATGGAGTTAGGAACCTGGAAAGTGTGAGTGAAAGAGGTCAAAGCTCAAAGAGGAGAGGTTTTCAAAAAGTACAAAGAACAACAAAATTGCATTCTCAGAGTCACTGCCCGAGTAAGACACCCAGGACTGTCTACTGCTTAAGGTAATCAAGAGATGTTAAGAGAAAATAAGAGATAATAGCCCTAAATTATTGGACTAGTGAAATGTCTTACTTCTCGATTAAAGGGAAGAATTTTCAGTTGCAAGGGAATATGAAACATATCCAGAAGAATCTAAGATCCAGCCAGTCAGCCAAAAGAGTCCACATTAGGCAAAGAGAGTGACCTAGGCGAGTGCCTACCAGGCATGTTCATATAGACTAGCCAGAGGCTACCGATGAGATGAAGAGCAGGTGGCACTGGGAGGCCACAAACAAGACTCTAGGAGGAGTCACACAGAGTGAAATGTTCCCACACAACACAGAGCATCGTTGCTATTCTGTTTTCTAACACAGAGAGGAGAATCTACTTATTTTCATGAATTATATATTCACCCTAAGTGGGATATCAAATGGGCTGGTAATAGCATGAAGGGGGAAGGAATACTCATAAGAGGCAGGCATTATTTCTTAAATGTAAACCCTTTCAGTGTGTCCATTTTCCTTTCTGATGAAGATTATGATTATTAAGCTCAAGGGTCATGGAAATAACACACTCATTCAGTAAATAGGTGTGTGAGTGTTTTGCTTAATAGGGATTAGGTGGAAGCATATGGTTTCTCTTATTTTTTTTTCTTTTAGCCAGAGACATAGCAATTCGGTCACTCGTTATTGAGTGTAGGAGAGAAGCAAACATCTTCCAGAGAATGAGTCAGCAGTCTAGCCAAGTAAGAGACAAAACTTGTAATAGTTTCCATTAAAATTGAAAACCCAAGAGTTGCTAGATGAAGCAAAAGAACTCAATAATTTATAGACTTCTGATTCAACCATGTTAATGATGTAAGGGAAGATGCCTTTGGATGTAGCTCTGAAGGCTTTGGGCCAAAGACAGGGATCTGACAATCATTAGTTTATATGACTGTGAAAGTTCCCACAATGACTGAGATTTCACAGGAGGGGCATGTTTAATAATGTGATTTTTTTTTCTTCAGAAGTTCTCAGCTACCAGGATGCAAAAGAACAATAGACAGAATGGTTTAAAAATAAGAAGTTTGCAGAGATAAAAAAAAAATGAAGAATAAGGAAAGGTGGAGGTAGTTAACAGGAGTTAAGAAAGTAAATTCATGAAGTGAAGCTCATATAATGTTGGGCAGGCAACTAAAAGATTATCTGTCTTCATTAAGATTCAGGGGTAACAAGGCAGAGTTAGAATAGCTGGTAAAATCGAGTCAAGTGGAAAGTTACACAGGGTTGCACATATTTTTCTCTACTTTGCCACGAAATTGTCCAAGGCCTAAATGAAACTGTGGAGGGTTGGTTCATGTGGAATGGACTTCTAGACATCCCATGTCTCTTCTTTTCTCTTTTTCCTTAAGTGATCATGACTTTTTAGTGAGAATCCTTAATAAAGTTTTTAAGAAAGAAAAGACTTAACGAACATTATTTTCCATCTGCATATAAGACAGCCACATGCAAGTGAACTGACATTTATATAGTGAAATACAGCTTTCAGTCGACTTTACGTTCACTGATATTATCACCACCAGTGATAAGGAAGGTAGAGCATTGAGCATTTTTTATGTATCAAGTGTGGAAGCTGAATATACATTGGGAGGTCTTCCATCCTCAAGTTCATAGACTATCCAATTAGGAAATTAGTTGCCATATTTCCTTTAACTCAATGGGATGTTTAACTTTTACCAGTGGGCTAAGGCAATAATCTCTGGTTGCTTTTGGATCTTCCTTCCATTGGGTTGAGACAGAGGCCCTGGAAGGACTTACATAATGCCTTGGACAGTGAACTGGAGGGAGTGGGAGCCTTCTGGTCATTGAGCATTCCATTCTGCTTTAGCTACCCAAAACACTTTGAGTCCTTTAGGAGTGCAAGCTCAGCACATCTTCTGGCTCCCTTCTCAGAGAGTAATCTTTAAAACGTAATTGACTAATATGTCTAGATTCATGATGAAGCCATCTCTTCTTTGGGGACCTTCCCAGAAAGAAGGAAACTGGGTTTCTTAGGCCCATTGTTTTCTAAGTTTTTCTTACCTCCTCTTCAAACTCCTTCCCTCTGACCTAGAGAATTCTATTCTAGGCAGGGAGTAGAAAAAATGAATACTTCTTAACCCATGCACCTCCCACACACTATGTCTTTATGGCATCCCCCGGGTCTAAGTTCCCCATTTTAAAACACAGACCCAAAAAGTGGTTGCTGACAGTTTCTGCTTTCTGACCAGCTGTATTCCCTTGGTGAGACAATGAGCTAAGGATTGTTTATAGGCCTGTAAGTGGGGGAAAGGCCAGGAGAAGAAGTGTTCAAATAACTACGTGACTACTTAACCCTGTTAAGTCCTTTATTACTGGGGAACAGCATTTGAAAATTAGGTTTAGGCTTGGAAATGAAAGACTTCTCTTACAGTTATAGATTCTATAATTCTGCCATTGCTATGCAAGACCAGGTTTGTGTGGCAAAGATTAGATAAACTAGGTGTTTTTTTCCACACACACACACACACACACACACACACACACACACACACACACACACAGAGAGAGAGAGAGAGAGAGAGAGAGAGAGAGAGAGAGAGAGAGAGAGAGAGAAAGAGAGAGAAGCAGTTGGTCAGATGATGAGAGGAAAGGCTCTGGTCTTCTGGCTCTCAGGGTGCTTGGAAAAATTCTTAAAAAATAGTAGTGACCCAAACTGGAAACAGTCATCATCTGACAAGTATCACCCATGCTCTTGAGACCTTTAGCCATATAAGGTGGCTTTTCAGTTCTCTCAGGCGAGGTTAACTGTTCCTCATCTCCCACTTTTTTTCTTTAGGGGCTCCATCAGAACCTTGCATTCTTAGAGATCTACTCTCCATATAATAGGTCAGGATTATAATGCACCACAGTGGCCTCTGAAATTTCATAGAAGCTCATTATTAGTGAGCCTTTGTTGATGGTGGTTGTTCAAGGCTTTGCACCAAGGTTTCAAGCATGGTGAAACTCAAGGGGTGTGAAATCACATTGGGCAGATTTAGTATGTGCAAAATGTCCAGCATAGCATGGAGGTGTTAGTCAGTTTTCCATTACTAAAAACACATCTCTGGAGACAAATCATCTGTTATAGAGAAGAAGCTATTTTGGCTCACAGTTCCAGAGGCTTCAGTCCAAGACTGGTTGGCCTCGTTGCCTTTTTGACCCATAATGAAGCATCACATCATGGCAGCAGCCTGCCACTGGGCAATGTAAGATTGCTTACCTCATGACTAAAGCACGCAAAAGGAAGGAGAGACAGGACTAGGGTCTTGCTATCCTGTTCAGGAGCACAATGACCTAAAGACTTCCCACTAAGTCCAACCTCTTAAATGTTTCTCAGCAGACCACACTGGAAATCAGGCCTTTGCTTCCTGGATCTTTGGATCACACCTGACATCCAAAACACAGCAATGTCCCAAACACCTCTGTGTCCCTGCGCTAGGAATCGCGAGGGGGTGGGGGGGTGGAGATGAACGATGTGAGCTAGATCCATCAGCTGACACACCCGGCGGCTCTTGAATTGCAGCTGCCTTTTGGAATCACACCTAAAAATAGCTCTAGTTCCATTTGCAGAAGTTCTGACCCGAAATGATACAGCAGAGCTCAAGAAGGATGAGTTATTCTTGATCAGCAACTGCAAAGGACGACTCTTCCTCAGCCACACCAGTAATTAGCTCAATGATATCTCTCTCCCAGACGAATGCTTTGAAGATGAAATAAGAGCGTATGGGCCCAGGATCAGGGACTGCCATTCAGATATGTGCTGGCCTCATCTGTTGTGATCATGTGCCCAAGAGCTGGAGCAGATGCTTTTCTGTTTGACAAAACTATCAAATCCAAAGTGAGGCCCTTCCATTACACCCACCGAATCGATCACTCTGGGATTTCAAGCTGGGCCTAAAAGCCTCCAGATAGTAAAGCAGTATTTCTGAATTACTCCTTAAGATGAACATCCTACCTTTTATGCTGCAGTTTTGAAACTGATTCAATCAGAAGAGCACTTTGATATGGTAAATACCTACATATCAGTTCATCTGCTTTCAAATTAATCAAAATATTTAGGCATCTTCACAGAAATCTCTAATAGGCCTAAAACAAGGCAATAGTTATTTACTCCACAGTATCAGAATGATTTTTTTGAAATCTCTATTTGATTTTCATGCAAGGAATAAAATCTGGTTTCATGGAACTCTGTTGTCAGAATAACTAATGTTTTGAAAACAAAGCAATTCAAAGCCTGTCCGATGCAGCCGTTAAGTGTCTATCTTGATGAGTCTTAGAAAGAAGGGAATTTTTCCTTCATCCATGCTCAGTATCTCCCTGAGAGATGGGTTCTTCACCCCTGTAAACAGAGAAGGGCTCATCTGTTAACGGATTTAAAGGCAATGAGATGCGTTGCAAATACGCTCAGGAGACATTGCAGGACCATCAGCCCATGATTCCTGAAGAATCCTCTTGCCCTTATTGCTCCACATGCTCATGTCTCAAATTGGCTCAAATTCTCTAAGCACCATGGGAGTGGTGGGAGGTGAATGAGAAAGGGCAGAATCCTGGAAGAAACCATTAAGAGGTGGCACAAATATTTCTCTAAAGCAACTGAGTTCTATAATCACAAGTTCAGATGAGGGCAGCACCGTGCATTTCCAAGTCACATGTTCATCCCTTCCAATACATTAGCATGTCTACTTCATCATCAGACTGCCTTTTTGTTAAAGCATTTATTATTATTATTTTATTATCATTCTTGTTATTTCCCCTTTACTATTTCATTTTAAATTGTACTTTACCAGCTAAGTTAACCCACACATACCTCACCCTCAGTCTAGACTAAAAAAAAACCCTCAGGAATTATGAGTAAATATCTTGACATTTTGGTTAGCTCGAGCTGGAGTGGAGAGAACCTTCAAACACTAGTGATTGCAAGCATAACCTTTGTCTATACTGACGTGGGCGAGAGGATTCAGGGTTGCGTTGGAAGGTGCGTGGGCAGAGGCAGGGGAATTTGGAAATGTATGAAATTGCTTACGAGGCTTGTATGTTTGTGCTCTTTCAATGACACAATATAAAAATAACTAACTCAGTATTGCAAAAAGTCATGTTTGGATGACAGAAATGGAATAAGCAGAATATAAATGTATGTTATATATAGATAGAATGTGAACATGCAGATAAATAGTAACTATATTCTTTAAAAAATACATGCAATGTTTAAAATTCATATTGCATGTAGGAACTCTTAACTTTGACATGTATTGTCGGCTGGGAAGATTCAGCACAGAAATGAATTGGGAGGATGTGAAATCTGGAGAATGCAATGGAGCAGAGACTTTGAGTAGAGAGATGTGGACACATCACAGGATAAATACACATGGAATCTGGGTGGCGTGGATTACAGCACAAGCCGCGTTTACTTCTTATGCAGATGCTGGCACGTTCGTGTGTGCGGCCATGCTTTTGGTTTCAGGTAAGCAGCCCTTGGTTGCAGATCTGAGCGCAGACATAACGTATATGTATGTATACACATCCTTAGCTGAAGATGGGACGTGTTTTAACAAACCTACAGTAAGATGAAAATACATTTACTATACCCAGCAGGGTAGTTTAGTGACGTCATGGTTGAGTGACTGGGAGTCAGTTCCAGCTTGTTGCTACAATCTGTTCACTCGAGAAAGTACCTTATTGCTTATTGCTGACCCAGGAAAAGGTCAAAATTCGAAGCACAGTTTCCACTGAGCGCTTACTGCTTTCACACTATCTTGAGTAAAAATCAGCCTAAATTCGAACCATCTTAAGATGAGGGCTGTATCCGTTTCTCAGCCTAAGTTGAAAGAACATTTGCTACCAGGGTAAGCTCCTCTCCAAGCGCAATGGAAGGCAAGTGTAATCCTATAAAATATTGCAAGCACCTACCAGGGTCTACCCTTACATTGGCCAAAGCTAGTGATGTGGCCTAGAGTCTGGAGGTGGTGAAGCACTGTCCCCTGGCCATGAGAAAAACGACAAGATTGCATTAAGTATAATTCTAATGCAGAGGAGTAAGGAACTGTTTGGAGCATCCAATACACCAGTCTGTTCTCTGTCCTTCTCACGTGCCTCTCTCACACACCGTGTCTACCCTAAGGTCCCCAATCGTCTGATTCCTTGATGGCATCAGAGTAGACAAGGGTATCTTGGGATCTATGTTAACTCCAGATGTGTCTCTTCCTGTTCTGGGTTCTAGAAAGATTTTAACTAAAAAGTAAGTGTTTCCCCTCCCACACACAAGATACGGTAGTGGAACAGAAACAGGATACCCACAGTTGACATCTACACCCTAACAGGGAAGAATGAGATGATTATACCAATCACGGGTTAGAGCAACTGGAAAGTCCTCAGAGGTAAATGCTGTCAGGTTCCCCACCTCGGGGAAGGTAATGTACTTGGATTTAACATCAGTATTGTTTCCTGTGTGCAGCTCTCCGAATAATATCCCATCTTCTCCTCGTGGTTTTTGTCAGCATTCACCGGGAACTTCTTTGTCCAACCCTCCTGGTGATCGCTTCTCAAGGTCGCATAGTGCAGCCCACTTGCTTCCGTAGCAGCCTGCTCTGGCGTTTCATGAGAAAGGAGGGACCTGAGATATTTCTATTTTTAGTTTTTGAACATTTAATATATACATATAGCATATGTTGGCTATATCTACCTCCCACTTTCCCAGCTTCCCCACCTTGATCCGCTGTCTTGTTTTGCTGCTGCTCTCTGTATACCTCTAACTGGCCAGTGGGTTTGAGTTCCACCTCCAACTCCCAGGAGGAATGCTGAGATTTCAGATACATGCCGCTCCACTCAGCTGCTTACATGGGTCATCAGGCTTGCAAGGTAAATGCTTTACCCACTGTTTCTGTCTCCTCCTCAGGCCCAGTGTTTTGCTTTTAAGATAATATCCTCAAAGCACTGGCAGCAAAAGAATAGTAGGGTAATAACTGACTGAAATTAATTTAATTATTATACACTGTATACATGCCTTGTACCACCATAAGGTAGCTTATAGAGATTGCATGGGTATTAAGTCTCATGAATAAGCCCCTTTTTAGATTCTCATAGAGAACACATACATACTCACAGACATTCATCTACACACACATACACATACATACAAACATACGCAGACACATATACACCCAGACATATACATACAGAAAAACTCATACACACTCGCACACATTCATAGACACATACACATTTATTTATTTATTTTATTTATTTATTAAAGATTTCTGCCTCCTCTCCGCCACCGCCTCCCATTTCCCTCCCCCTCCCCCTCCCCCAATCAAGTCCCCCTCCCTCCTCAGCTCAAAGAGCAATCAGGGTTCCCTGACCTGTGGGAAGTCCAAGGACCACCCACCTCCATCCAGGTCTAGTAAGGTGAGCATCCAAACTGCCTAGGCTCCCCCAAAGCCAGTACGTGCAGTAGGATCAAAAACCCATTGCCATTGTTCTTGAGTTCTTAGTAGTCCTCATTGACACATACACATTTATAGACACACACATACACATATATGCTTATATACTCACATACACACATTCACATACACACAGATACACACATACTCTCACAGACACGCATGTAAACAAGACTTAGACATACACACAGAAATACCCATACACAGATAATTACAGCCACACACACACATTGCCCACATTCACATAAACACACTCACAAACACACACTCGCTACATACACTCATATACACATACATCCACATACTCACATATATGCATGCACATATATAAAACATTAAATAACACAACAAGAAAAGAAGACCCCCTTTCTATTTTCACACCAGCCACCATATAAAAGTAAGTGCATGTTTCTTCATGGCTCAGAATGGCTGGTAGAAGCTATGAGTATGAAAGATGCTTTATAGAAAAGCATTATCCTGTCCGTCACGGGTATCGACTGGCCATGTAATGTGGGCTCTTCATCCGGGCAGAACGGCAAATTTCCTAAAATGGTCTTAAAAAGAGCTGTAATTCTGGGAGACGCTCACTTAGTAGGAGTAGGTGTCTCACAGTGTTAGTGTCTGCGGTCCCTGGGATAAATTGCCACAACTTGAGAGTCTTAACACAATAGCTCTGGAGGTGAAGAGCCTGAGCTGGGGTTTCAGTGGGGCTGCGTCCTTTCTGAGGACCGTCAGGGTGAATTGTTTCCTCCCTTTCCCCTACTCTGGGAGCCTCCACTCTACCTCCTGCCTCCTCTCAGGCCAGCGACGCTCCAGAGTTTATTTCCCTGCGTCATTATGGAACGAGCTTCCCCTATCCTGATTCCAATTTTAAGTGCCTTATAATCATAGCGGGTCCACCCCATGACCCAGCATCACCTCGTTATATTAAAGTCAATTAATGAGCCATTTTAATTTCATCTGTTCCCTTAATCTCCCTGTCCATGTAAAATGGCAGTGGTTAGGTATTAAGCTGTCCACCACAACTTTGAAATAGAGATTATGTTTTGTGGCCACATAAATTTGAAAGTCCCATTTCCCTCTTGGACTTTTACAACTCCATCACCAAACACCAAACACTCAGAACTCTTGGATTCAAAAAGCATCTGACCCCATCCAACCCAGGATCTCGTGTGTTTTCCTTGCCCGCTGCATGGAAATGAGCAAGAAAGATGTCGAGAAAGAGACAAAGGAAGAATTGGTTTCTGGCCTAAAGGAGCTGAAAAAGCTTTTCCTTTTTCAATCATTAATTGCAAATTAATACTGAATTAATTAGCGTGGAGGGAATGCAGGGCGGAGGAGTGAAGAGAAACATCTGCACAAAGCAGAAGCTTTGATTGCCAAGCTCCTGCTGCAGGCGCCAAGTACAGCTGCAGCCGCGGAGCCTGAGCCTTGTTTGCATTTTGCCACTGACATATTGTGGCTTATGAATACCTTTTTTTTTTTAAATCCGTCTAGGTCATTTTCTTAATCTCTCGGACTCTATTTCTCACATGTAAAATTGAGTTAGCGTTATCCCTTTCATCTAGCGTGCCGTCATGGTATTTTTTTTCTAAATAGGGTTATAATACTCTTTATGATGAGAAAAGGCAGGGGAATAAAATCTAGGTGCCAGATACTGTGATGGTAATGGGGACCGCCTTGCCAAGGTTTTGCTACATGTACAACTTTCCCCAGAGGTTTACTGCATCAACCATCACTGCTATGTCCGATATTATCCCTGTATGTAAACCAGCCGGCATCTTCCATCCTTCGGCTATCTCATGCTGATACCAAGGAAAATAAACCACAGAAAGCTGAGACTTTTTTTTTAATTCCCAGGAGGCATTTGTTTTATGTGATGAGAGCATAATGATTGTTTACAATGAAAAGGCCTTGGAAGGCCTCACTTGTTCTGAGATTATTCATGCAGCAATTATGCTATTGATGTCAATCTGTTTTATGATAATGCACTATAAACTATTCTAAACCCGCTCGACAAAGTACAGTATAATGCTTGCAACTCTTCCTCAGGCCCCCTCTGGCTAAGATATCAATTTAGTTCCTTGATTAGAAAAAGCCAAATAAGAAGGACTTTTTAAAAAGACATAAACAAAGCGCAGAGCAGTCAAAGTCTAAAAATGCATTGAAGCTTGTTATTTGAGTGTGAAGAATCTCAAAAGAGAAATTGTTGGTTTCCCTTACATCTAGAGAATACCATTTATCTTGTACAAACGCTGTCCAAGCAAGCCCCTAAACCATAGATATGATCAAAAGGGAAGGGATCTATTCGTGCCAGAGTCTGACAAAACAAACCGCTACCCCAGCTTGATCTCGTATCTGGTTTCAGACTGGTGGATGATGATGATTTGAAAAATCTACAAACATGTATTTTAGAATTTCGTATACAAATATACTATATTTATATTACTTTCACTCCTGACTCTCATCCATCTAACACTCCCCAGGCCCACTATACCCGCTTTGAAATCATGTCTGCTTTTTCTATGATGAGAGAGAGAGAGAGAGAGAGAGAGAGAGAGAGAGAGAGAGAGAGAGAGAGAGAGAGAGAGAGAGGAGAAAGAGC
Source organism: Microtus pennsylvanicus (assembly GCF_037038515.1). NCBI lineage: Eukaryota > Metazoa > Chordata > Mammalia > Rodentia > Cricetidae > Microtus > Microtus pennsylvanicus. The sequence continues at coordinate 68,557,376 of NC_134581.1, read as the reverse complement.
AGAAATGAAGCAAAGAATATTGTTTGGATGAAAACTCAATGTACTCCTTGAGTTTCCTGGAACTGACTCTCACTCTCATTTCACAAGATTCCTTCATTAATGACCTTAGGCTGGAATCCTAACTACATAAACAGAATAAGGAAATGTCTCACCGGCACATCTACTGGGTGCTCACAGCTAGCCCATGAAATTAAACACTTGTTCTGTGAAAGGCACTTTACATCCTCAATGGGTCTTCTTCCCTTACTTATTTTCATTTGCTTCTCAGATACAATTTGAGCAAATCCTTTGACTATGAGTAAAGCAGAGGCCGGGGAAAGCAAGACGATGGACTTGCGTCCTGCACATCCCACTAAACCTGGTTTACAAAAACCCACGTTCGGGTTGGGAGTTAGTTCAGACAGTAAAGTGTTTGTCTTGTGAGCATGAGGATGGGAGTTTAATCCCAGAACCTGTGTTTTTGTTTTTCTTTTAAAGCCTGGCATGGTGGGACCCACTGGTAATCCCAGCACTGTGAAATAGAGCCGGGCCTGGGGACCAGCCAGTCAAATGTCCCCGACATGCCCCAGTCCAGTGAGAAACTGTCTCAAAAGGATAAACAGATGACAGCGCCTGGAGAACAAAGCTGAAACTGTCTTCTGGCCCCCACACTGGTGTGCACACACACGCACACGCACCTGCTCTTGTATTCACCTGCACACACAGGCTCACACACCTACAAGTAAATGAACTAGAATTTAAAAGTCAGCATGGAAACAAGAGCAAAAAAAGGCTGCTCCAGACAGCGAAAAGGCAATGCCTTGGGGGTAATGGGCTGAGGACATAGAGTGGAACCCAAGTCTGCTTGGGAACTGGGGAGCCTCTGCCTTGGACTGCTTAGCTAGCAGAATTTTAAAATCCACCTCTGTTGTTTCCAGAGAGGAGAGGACTGGTATCGCCAATCATTTGAACACATCAGATGATACAATATAGTTCTATTTTTAGGCCTGCGACTCAACCATGAAACTTTACAACAGAATCCAATGTGTTTTGTTAGAGATGCCACCAGCAGTCACGACTAGCTGGCACTGCAAAAATTGAATGTCACAGCAGAGGGAATTACCACAGTGAGAGAGAGAGCTAAGGGAACAATCTTAATGTCATTGATGTCTGGCTGATGGTCCCAAGAACAGAGGTGTGTCTGTGTGTGTGTGCGTGCGTGTGTGTGTGTGTGTGTGTGTGTGTGTGCGTGTGTGTGTGCGTGTGTGTGTGTGTGCGTGCGTGTGTGCGTGCGCGCGCGTGTGTGTGTGTGTGTGCGTGCGTGTGTGTGTGTGTGTGCGTGTGTGTGTGTGTGTGTGTGTGTGTGCGTGCGTGTGTGTGTGTGTGTGTGTAAACCCGAACATCTAATGAACCCAGTGATTTTCTCCACCAATCACGATGCCTATGTTGCATTATTTTCCTGGGGAGACGTGAGGCAGCATATATTTACCCCACAAAGGCTGCTGATGACAGAATCAAGAGATGAATCCGTCCAAGCTGATTTTGGTGTTCCAGAGTTGATGGGGGTTACTTATGGAGTATGAGTGACTCAGACAGCCACACTGCCAGAAAGCCCCATCCCAGCATAGCCAGTGACCTCTGCAGATAACTTACATATCCTCTCAGCCGCATATGTGCCAGGATGCAATAATGTTCTCTTTAAGATAAAATTATTATCTCTACAGCAAAATACAACTTTTAAAAATATACCCTTCATAAATTTCAATGATGACAGAGAAACACACACACACACACACACACACACACACACACACACACACACATACACACACACACACACACACAGAGAGAGAGAGAGAGACAGAGAGAGAGAGAGGAAAAATACCTTACAAACTCACAAATCAAGCCAAACCAAACAATTTTAATCTTGCTACTTGCTTTCTTCTGGTTCTAATTTAGTCTTCTGGTGTGATTATCTAGAATTTAAATCTAGCTGATTAAAAGTTCAGGCTGCTGGCTCGGGGCAGTCTTTCCTCCCAGGAGTCCACCGTGTTCCTTTTCTGACATCCTCCTGGATGTCATCACTTACTCCTTACAGTAGCTTCTGAGAACGTGGTGGAGGGGTGGGGTTGGCATGGAAGCAGAGATGATGCTTCTCCCCTGGGGTCTTCCACCTTACTCCCCAATGTGATGGTACTTGCTCCTCATCTGCTTGAATTGTCCATTACATCTCTCTGCCCCGCATCTGCTGCTACCTGTAGCCATGCCCTCTGAGCTTTAGGGTTTTGTACTCCATAACCTCTAAGCAGCAAGTAGGAAATGCTGAATGGAGGTGATGGCGAGGAACCAGGAAGAACTAAGCCTTATGAAGACACCACCTAGCTGTGCTTCGCTGCCATTTCCACCTCTATGTAGTTATTCACAGCACAGAAGACTCATTCGTTGTTGCAGTTGAGTTTACCTTACATTTTAGTGTAAAACTGCCCCCTTCTGTCATGATTCTACTTAGAGGTTTATGCAGCATCCACAATACCCCATGGTTTTCAAGCTGAGAGAGAAGACATTTACCTCCCCTCCTCCCCACCCAGTGCCTTGTTCCTGCCTGGGAGAGAAGATACTTGCCTCCCCCCCCCCCCCCATCCTCTATGTCCTGTTCCTGCCTACCTGGCATCCACGAGGAATGCTTTCTCTTGCTTGTCAGGAAAACCTGTCCACATCCTGTCACCTGATCTTCCAGAACCTTTTAGTAAGAATTCTGTACTAAAAAAACTCGCAGAAATCTGTAAACATGCCGGGCGGTGGTGGCACACGCCTTTAATCCCAGCACTCGGGAGGCAGAGGCAGGTGGATCTCTGTGAGTTCGAGACCAGCCTGGTCTACAGAGCTAGTTCCAGGACAGGCTCCAAAGCCACAGAGAAACCCTGACTCGAAAAACTAAAAAAAAAAAAAAAAAAAAGAAAGAAAGAAAGAAAGAAAGAAAGAAATCTGTAAACATGTTTGTGCCTTTAAAACAAGTATGGTTTCTGTGAATTAGAAAGAAAATAAAAATATCTGGCATCTCCCCTGCTATGCCAGGACTCCTATGTCTTCCTTGAAGGGAGGGACAATGGGAAGGAAAACTTAACAAAAATAAAACCAACCTTGGTTGCTGGGCCGAAACATTTTAAAATGCCCACTTCTTGCTGCTTCTGAGACGATAGAAAGATGCATTTTCCTTACTCCTCCCACTAAAGTCAGCTAAAGACTCTGGGATTATGTCCGAGACACATGAAAGAATGCACTGAAAGGTGAACAGGCGCAAGGAGATTGGCCAGGAGTCTCCAGAACTAAAAAGCAATGTTGGCACTTTCATTGCATTTGCGTTTTCTTTTTGCTTTTCATGTCCCCAGCTTGAAGCTGGAGAAGCTGTGTAAACACAGGAGAAACAAGATAAAGATGAACGGTACCCAGTAAAGCACGATTTCTGTCAGCTAAGTGACAGGCAGGGAAGAAGGGCCACTTTAAAGATCACTTCTCCTGGAGCTCAGTGCCATCAAAAACTCTGCAGCCTGAGTCGCGTCCACAGCAGCTAAGGCTTGGGCATTGGTTCACACTTATAGCCCTTACTGCTGTGTAGTGGAGACCATGGTGGAACACGAGCTTTAACTTCTTCCTGTCAGTAGTGTGAAGTCTCTGTAAGGGGACACACATGTCACTCACAGACACAGTGACATCCCCAGTAGATCCTGGTGAGGCAGCACTTGTGCCCATTCAGCAACAATCAACAACTCCTGTTGTTGTCTAAGGTGGATTAAGTTCAAGTGAGAAATAACGCCAGTCCTACCTGGAGCTCATGAATCAGCACTGACCTTCCTTCTGCCAGCATAGTTAGTGTCAGAGGGACCCAGAAGATTTGAACAAGAATTATAATTTCAATACAAGACTCAAAATGCTCACATTTATACTGAAAATAGCTCATTTTGACTAGAGACAAGAAAACATAATGAGTGGAAAAAGTCCTCAGCAGATACCAAAGCCAAGACAACAGAGATGTTGGGTGTTGTCTGGTAAGACCAAAGCCAAGATAACAGAGATGTTGGGTGTTGTCTGGTAAGACCAAAGCCAAGATAACAGAGATGTTGGGTGTTGTCTGGTAAGACCAAAGCCAAGATAACAGAGATGTTGGGTGTTGTCTGGTAAGACCAAAGCCAAGACAACAGAGATGTTGGGTGTTGTCTGGCAAGACCAAAGGCAAGACAACAGAGATGTTGGGTGTTGTCTGGTAAGACAAAAGCCAAGACAATGGAGATGTTAGGTGTTGTCTGGTAAGACCAAAGCCAAGACAACAGAGATGTTGGGTGTTGCCTGGTAAGGATTTAAGAAACTGTTAAAAATCACAGTGCTTCAATGAGTAGTTAGAAACACACTTGAAGCAAAGATACCAAACTATACCAATCAGGTAGTGTAAAATACAAAATAGAACAAAATGCACATTTTGGAACTAAAACTGTAGTATCTGACATCAAACAATACTCGTTAATAAACTTAACTGCAAACTGGATCTACACAGGAAGAAGCAGTGAGCGGGACGATAAAGATTAACTAGTAAGTAATAAAGCAAAGACAGAATGAAAAGTATATGTGGAGCCTCAGGGACCTGTGGGGTATGAAATTACTTAAATATTGTTGAAATTATGGAGAAAGTAAAGAATAGGCACAAGTGGAAAATACTAGAAGAAATAACAACTGAACACTTTATTTGGCAAAATATGTAACAGTGCAAGTTCAGGAAGCTGAGAAGGTCCTGAACAGATAAATGTGAAGAAATCTATGTCAAGTGTCAAGTCACACCACAGCCAACTGCCGAAAATAAGAGTCCTTGACACCAGTGGCAGATACCACCCCTCACTTGTAAGGGAAATAATTCTAAGCATGGCAAACTTGTCTGTATGATGCAATCAGAAGTGGCACAATTTTCAAGCCCTAGAAGAAAGAACTATTAACCTAGAATTTTGTGTTCAGCAAAAATATGCTCCCGCAATGAGGTGGGAGCCCGTGACATTTTCAGAAGATGGCATGAGAATCTGCCAACAGCAGACCTGAGGGGCCTTGTGATGGACATACATGTGCCCTGACCGCATCCATTCCAATATCCAGGTCGTGTTGCTGGACCCCAGTTTGGCCAGACGTGACTGTTAGAGAATCTGGTGCAAGGGACCTCTGCATCATTTCTTACAGATGGATTTGAATTTACAATAAACACAAATGAGAAGCCTAAGTAGAATTTTTTTTTTAAAGGCAGTAACTGAGATCACACAGGACCAGTTTCTGGTGGGTAAAGAATGTTTAATGTTGCTGGATAAATAAGAATTCTAAACATGGACATATTTATGTGATCTTTATTAAGGATTTGTTATCTTAAAGCTTGCAGGGAAGAGGAGTACCCCTCCTCTCTCCTGACTTCGGTTTGTTCTCTTGTTTTTGTTCAGGGCACCTTAAATGACCGAAGGAAGATGCTCTCAGAAGCAATTGGAAATTCTTTTCAAAGCACTTTTCTCCCCATTTTTTTTGCCTCTTCCTTACTGTGAGTGCCAGTTTGACACGCTTTGTCCAGCTCGACACCTAATGGAGATCTGAATCTTAGTGAATATTGTACCAAGTTTAAGTTGCTGGGCTCCTGCTTAAAGTAAGCTAACGCTCAATGAAACTTTGGGAATGCGTTTCCCGCTTCTGGAGAAGGAAGGGGGTCATACTTTTGACCTGATGGAGCTACCTGCGCAGAATCTGTTTCCCACCGCTCTGGTAGGCACAATTGTTGCAGAAAAGGAACCTGAAGGCAGGAAAGCACATTTCGGTGCACAGAACTGTTCCCAGCTTCACAGCGCCAAAGCAGTAGTGTATACATGGTAGGCTACGAAGACGATATTATTGGGTTAACGATCAATTTATGCTTTTAAGACAAATGGTGCAAAATGGTGTAGCCATAAACACAGTGAGGAAGTCTGGAGCTATCTCATCACAAATCTGTGGAGCAGCGCCCTCTCGTGGTCAGAGCTTGCCTTGCCGAATGAAGAAATCAAAGCGGAACAGAAAACAGCCTTTTTGTTGCCAACTGTAACTTGGCAACAACATCCATAAATGTTCATAAGACGTTTTCAGAACTAACGTAACAGGCCAACTTCCAGGACTACTTGCAGGGACCTGCTTAAAGAGCCATTTACATGCCTCGTCGTCTTTTCCCTTTGCTTTGGATGTTCCAGACTCCCCCCTCAATCCGCTTTATCCTCTATACTGCATAGCTTTCCCGTTCTCCTGAGCTCGGCTCACCATCACGTTAAGAATCCCGGTCTCTAGCTTCCATCAAAATGTGTGATCTGCTGACGGACTCACGTCTTTTCTGTGGAACGAGCTATTTCCCACTAGAATTACATTCTAACTTCTGGGCTCCAAATGTGGAGTGAAAGCCGTTCTGTTTCAAGCTTGCAGAAGAAGTGAAAATTGTTGAGGGAAGTTTGCTCAGCTCAATCAGGCTCAGCCTAGCATAGCTCGGGCCTTAGGCTACTCATTTCTGGATTGTTCTGTGGTAAGGAAGAGCCAGTAACCGACAACTGAGGACCAGTGTGCACCAGGCGTCAGAGTCCTGTTTCACAATAGCTCCCTCACCCCAGATAGTTTTACTTAGGTTTAAACTGTTCTTTGGCTATTTCTCCGAAGTTGGAAAGCACATGCAGATTGCCATGCTCTTCAGGAAACTATGGCTTTGATATTCTGGAATTTTCTCTGTCACATAATATGTCACACATATTCCGTAGAGTACAGATTGTCAAATATTACATGGGGGAGAAGGTGAGGGAAAGTGAAGCTTCCCTGGCCTCTAGGTTGGGACTTAGACATAGTTAGATAAACCACAATTTAAAATTCAACTTATAAAACGTCTATTTCAAAAATATTTCAGAATTCTATGCCATAAAGGATATATGAGACACTAAGTTTTGAAATGGAACCACTGTACAAACCAAAGCAAAACAAAGTAAAACCCAAACCCAAGTTCAATGGCCTTGAACTGAAGGGCCCAGTGCCATAAAGATGGCCAGAGGTCACTTGCAGGGTCCTTGCTGTATGAGGAGCCATACTATTCAACTGTAGGAAATGCCTGAGATGGCAAATGGATGAATCTATAAGAAAACATTTTGCGTGAGGTAACTCAGACCCAGAAAGACAAATATAATATGTACTCACTCATTAGTGGCTTTTAGACATAAAGCAAAGAAAAACCAGCCTACAGTCCATAACCCCAGAGAACCTAGACAGCAAAGATGACCCTAAGAAAGAGATATTTGGATCTACATAGGAAGGAGAAAAAGTCAAGTTCTTCTGAGTAAATTGGAAGCTTGAGGGTTATAGGAAAGGGTAGAAAGAGAGGGGGAAGAAGGGAGGGGAGACCAATAAAAACAATAAAAAAATGCCTGAGACAATCTACTTAGAAAAGTTGATTTGGGGCCACAGTCTTGGAGTTAGTCTCTGATGAGGTGGACCTCTGATGTGCTGTGTGGGTGAGGCATAGCATAGCACCTTGTGGTAGCAGCAGTGTGGTGAACCCTAACCATATTTTATGATTGAGAGCATCAGAGAGACAAGCCTGCCTTTGAGACCAATTCCTTTGAGAACACATTCCTAATTACCTAAAGCCTCCAGCCACACCCTCTCTCTTAAACCTTCTCCTGTGGATGAGCTGTCCCCATTTCCCATCTGCCTTGTGGTGACATGGGCAGGAAAGAAATGCCCGCCCTCCCATCAATGCCAGAGGCAGGTGGGAGAGCTGGCCCTGTGGTCTAAGAATGAGAGAGCCATTCCTCACCCCCACCAGTTGCAATACTCAGAAGAGCAGGCCCTGTACCTCACCAGGGCCGTACAGTAGAGCCAACCCTGTTAGCACAGCTGTAGATGAGCCAGCCCCCAAAATTGTGCCCATGGGAGAGCTGTTCCTATTTCTCATCTGGTAGACCAACCCTACAGCTGGCCCAGGGTTATGACTTGGCCTACCCCAACATCCACCTCATCTGCCATCTGCTGGAGCTCATGAAGGGACCCGACCTGCAGATCCAAAGCTGTAAAATCTCTACAATAGAGGGTGGCAGTGGGATGTCCAGGAAGAGTTCTAGTGGGGGCCCAGCATGGATCACGGGGTGGAGACTGGAGGCTGCAAACCGGACCAATGACTCTGCAATGAACACTTGGGAGTAGAGATTATGGACAGAGGGTATACAGCGTGATTTATTGGGTCTCACTGCAGCTTACTTGACGAGATTTTTTACTTTTTTCATTTAGTTTCTTCTTTTTTTCTCTTGAATTTTCTTTTGTTTGAAGGGATTGGAGGGATGGAGGGTGGATATGAAGGGAAAGGGAATGAATGGGATCAAGATTCAAGATGTACGAAACACTTAGAATAAATTAAAAATATAAGCAAACAAAACCAACAAGTAAAAAAAACTTGTACCGTTTCCTGGTAGCTCCACTCTGAGATCAAACCTTTACCATATTTGTGTTTGGAGGACATTTAATGTCCAAACTATAGCATCCTGTGCTGTGTACCATGACACAGTAACATACATGGCCCTCATAGCAATCTCAACCTCTTCCACTCTCTCCTGTCCCTCACTTTACAGGTGGAGAAGTAGAAGAATAACAATTGTATAGAGTGCCCAGGTGGCCTAACGAAGACAGCCCAACTCAGATCTCAGAGGTGACCGTAAAGAACCAAATTGTGCTCTGTGATTAGGGTAAGACACCTCTGGGATTGGCTCACCAGTGAAATGGAGACGATTTCTACTCTGTGTCCTGTCCTCACGGCCATTTATTTGAGTATGTGCTGAGTGTGTTAGCTGGAGGCACAACTGGGAAGACGAATATGTCCTTTCCCTCATAGATCTTATGTTCTAATGAGAAAGGAAGAAAAAAATGATGCAAAGAAATTAAGTCATGACAATTGCACTAAGGACTGGGAAGGCATCGATTCTGGGGCTGAGTCAGGGAAATAATGCCGAGACCAAAAAGAGCACACAGTGATGTAACTGCTGTTCCTTTATGGAGGGGTATGGTGATCAGCCAAAGCTGAGGAGGTGATGTGTTGATCGGGACCTGGTCATCAGCACAGGGATCTCACAGAGAAACACTGGGGACTATGGGAGATGAGACAGTCTCATATGGGATGGCATATGTGAAAGCTGCATGGCAAAAAGAAAGGGAGATATGTTTATACTTATACAAACTGAGAGAAGCTTGGCACAGTGCCAACAGTCCCTGCACACCAAGGTGTGGACACAGAGCGCCAGCAAGAGTTGAGAAAAGACTGGGGTCTTTGGTGCATGCAGGTGACTGTGGCTGAGGATTTAAGGAGCACCAAGACCCTGTTTTCTCCTCTGTTGTAGCAAAGCAAAGTGTGTGTGTGTGTGTGTGTGTGTGTGTGTGTACATGCGTGTGTGTGTGTCTTAGGAAAACTTTGCAGGTTTTTTCCAGACACTAGACCATGGATGAAGATGGTTGGATGCTAGTTTTCTTTCAACAGCAACTCTCTATTTATTTCTTATATTTTTTGTTTCTCATTTACCCAAGTAATATATGATTATTGTAAAATTTAGGTAAACGAAATAAAAATCATTAAGTACCACAATGGCCTACTGTGCAGAAATAAGCATCATCATGTTAATGTGCACAAGCTCTTCTGTACTCCACTTTGTTCTTTCTCCTAATTTATTAAATTCACCACCAGAAAAGGAGAGTGTGCCTTAACAGTAGGTGCATTGATAAAAGAAGTCGTTAGCTCTTCCTCACTTTTCATGGTTTTCTAAGTCTATTAAAAGCATTTGACTTTAAAATTATCAGCACAGATTCACTTTTAAAGAATTATGTCTTAGACAATATATAGTCTGTAATATATGTATATAACACATATATTTCTCTATTATTGTAATACAACATATAATATATTCTCTAAGCATATAAACTATATTTTCTTTAAATATGTAGATACATACACACACACATAAGGTTGTTAGAGACAAGGTCTCTCTACATAGCTTAGGCTGTTTTGGAACTCTCTATGAAGACCAGGCCAAACTTGAACTCATAGAAATCTGTCTGCATTGTCTCCCAAGTGCTGAGATTAAATATGTATGCCACCATGCCCTTGTACTTAATATTTTTTAACTTTAAGACTACACTATATTATTAGTTAATTAAATAATTTCTACAAATTTGCTTTCTGTGTATAGTATTCATCCGTACATATGAACGTGCACCACACGTGTGCCAGGTGTCATCAGAAACCAGAAGAAGGCATCAGAGCCCATGGAAATTCAATTCTGGATGGTTGTGCACCACCATGTGGGTGCTTTGAGCCAAACCCTGGTTCTCTTCAAGAGCAGTAAATGCTCTTAGATGCTGAGCAAATCCTACTGGTGTGTGCCACCACAACCAGCATACTGAGTCATCTCTCTAGCCTCCTAATTAAAGATCTTTTTTTGACTCGTGTTTAAAGTTAACTTTGGGGAAGAAAACAAAGATGGACCTCAGAACTCTGAGGAGCCTGAGAGACCCATGGAGGCTCCAAGGGGTGATACATTTGCAGAGAAGGGGGCCATAGAGTCCTCATCAGCTCTGAAAGAATGGAGAAGAAGGAGGAGGAGGAGGAGGAGGAGGAGGAGGAGGAGGAGGAGGAGGAGGAGGAGGAGGAGAAGGAGGAGGATAAAGAGGAAAAAGAGGAAGAAGGAGGAGAGGCAAAGTCTTACGAAAAGGCTTTTAAAGAGTAAATCCATGAAATTGGAAAGAAAGATGGCAGAACAGAGTCCTACGAGGTAGGGAATCTATACCCTTCACTGCCACATCTTAGCCGGCAGCTGCAAGTAAAAAGGTCATGCCCAGTGACTCCTACAGCTGCCAGCGTCACGACATGGAGATGTACCACGACCTAGAGCTCCAGCAGAGGCAGGTCATTGCCGAATGGAGCAGGTCCAGCAGACCCCCATCACAGAGCCGCAGTGGCTGCAGTCATTGCTGCTTGCTTTGTTGAGAGACAGAGAGTGAGGACAGGAGTGCCGGAAGCAGCAGTCACTGAGGGTGAGGATGAGTATGGCAGCCAGTACCCCAACTTTGGGCAGCAGCAGGATATCTGAGATAATTCTTTTCTTTTTTTTAAAATTTATTTATTTATTAAAGATTTCTGCCTCCTCCCCGCCACCGCCTCCCATTTCCCTCCCCCTCCCCCGATCAAGTCCCCCTCCCTCATCAGCCCGCACAGGTCAGGGAACCCTGATTATCTGAGATAATTCTAAGCAATGGTCCAGTATTTACAGGGCTTCAGAAACAAGAAAACTTGAACCAGACCAACAACTTATTGCAACGAACATTTGCATGTCAAACTGTTTGAGCCAAAAATAAACGGTGTGACCCACTGCGGTTTCCAGTGCCTCGACGACAAACGAACATGTGATGGGGAGGTGGGAAAGATGGAAGAATGGGGCAGCCAGAACGTGGTGGAGGGGGTGGAGCCAGAGACACCATGGCGGGGAGGTGGGAAAGATGGAAGAATGGGGCAGCCAGAACGTGGTGGAGGGGTGGAGCCAGAGACACCATGGCGGGGAGGTGGGAAAGATGGAAGAATGGGGCAGCCAGAACGTAGTGGAGGGGTGGAGCCAGAGACACCATGGCGGGGAGGTGGGAAAGATGGAAGAATGGGGCAGCCAGAACGTGGTGGAGGGGTGGAGCCAGAGACACCATGGCGGTGACAGGTGCTAGAGAAGGCTGTGGCAGATGGGAGAGCTAGATGGGCTTGCAGAGTAGGGCCCAGAGGATGGTGTGCCCCAGCCTGGAGCTTGCCAGACTCAGCCCCTTCCACCCCACCCCCCACCAACCCGAACACACTGCATGATCAGGATTACCATGGTTCTGAGCAGAGATAGGATGTTTGAGAGGAGGAACAGCTCATTTTCTAGATTAGATTTCTTGAAAGAGCTCTAGGTCCATGCTGCCCTGGAGGCCACGCTGGTGCCCATGGTCCACTATCCCAGGCCATGCTGAAACCTGAGATTCATGTGGATGTCCATGGTCCTGCAGCAGCTAGGGTCATGTTGCTATCTGTGGCCCACATTAACACCAAAGCCTTGCAGATGTTTGTGGTCTGTGTTGTCTCCTGAATCCATGTTGATGTCTGTGGGCTGTTCTGCTGCCAAGGGCCGTGTTGATGTGAGTGACCTGCCCTTCCACCTGAGGTCATGCCCATGTCCAGAGTCTGTGCTGCCACCTAGGGTCATGTCTGGGTCTGTGGTCCTACCGCAACCCAGGTCCTGTTGATGTCTGAGGCCCCTGTTACCACCAAAGGCCATGTGAATGTCTGTGGTCTGTGCTTCTTCCTGGAGCCATGTTGATATTTGTGGGCACTTAAGGCCATGTTGTTTGTGACCTGTCTTGCCACCAGAGACCCTGAAAAGGTATGTGGCACTTGCTGATGCTGGAGACCATGTGGATATCTGTGGTTTGTGCTGTCTCCAGAAACCATGTGGAAGCCCATGATCCATGCTCCCAGATTGTAAAGGGAAAGGAAGCCACTTTTGCAGTGGTGCCTATGACTCACAGTTGAGAAAGAGGGACATAGAAAGTTCATGAGACAATTGAAACCCCTCCCAAAGTAACAGCCTAAGCAGAAAGCAAAGCCACGAAAGAAAACTCTTAGGAATTGTGATAGGATTCTGAAGAGTAGCTCTCCTCAACTGATGGCTTTTGTCAGGGTGGGGAAGGACTCAGTTTCTTTAAGGGACTGGCCGTTTTGAGTTTGACCATGCTCCAATGAATATATGGGCAACACAAATTGGAATTATTTTTTCTCCTTTGTAGAGGAGGGTGTAGTGAGGAGGGTGCTTGTTCGTTCCCGGCCACTAAGCCCTGAAATAATCACACAGAAACTGTATGAATTAAATCATTGCTTGGCCCATTAGTTCTACCTTCTTATTGGCTAACTCTTATATATTAATTTAACCCATTTTTATTAATTTGTGTATCACCACGTGACTGTGGCTTACTAGCTAAAGTTCTGGCATCTGTCTCTAGTGGGGCTAATCACTTCTCTCTAACTCCTCCTTTCTCCCAGCATTCAGTTTAGTTTTCCCCGCCTACCTCTATTCCCTGTGCTGGCCCAAGACAGTTTCTTTATTCACCAATGGTATTCACAGCATACAGAGGGGAATCCCACATCAAGGGGGGAATCACAAGGGTAGGGGTAGACCTGGGAAGACTGGAAAGTGAGTGTGATTGTGGTGTGTGATGTGAGATTCCCAAATAGTCAATAAGAATATTATGTTGGGAAAAAATAAAGTTAACATTGGTGTCAAACTCTTTAGAAAATTATGAAAAAAAAAAGTCTGAGGACTTTGGCTTGGTCAATGGTAAGACGTCTGCCTACACTGGTGTTGAAAACTCATTTTTAAAAAGTTTCTCTTTTAAAAGCTTTTCTAAGGCATTGTCTTTCCAGAAAGAGATTAAAATAGATGTAAGTTACAGTTAAAATGTTGAACAACTTAGCAGAGTGTATGGGACTTGGTAGACACTCAATGCACGCTATTTTCTCTTATTTCTCTTCTCTATTCCGAACCCAGGAATACAAAAGCTACCTGATTTATTTTCTCAGATTAGATGAGGAACTTCTGCATCCTCTTCTCTCCTCTTCCTGCCTGTTTTAAGTTTGACTACTCTACCAGCTTAATTAATTAAACATGAAAACTTTTTTGCTTAGGTAAATTAATTCCTCTTACTTATAATCAGGTATTTATTATCTTTTATCAAGCCCTGAATCCAGAAATATTTAAGTCTAACACTTGTGTTGGGAATGGTCCTCAGGTCTGTTGGAGAAAAGGGTAGTCACACAGGAACCATGGGACTAAGCAGCCACAGCAGTGGGATTGTTTGGCAAATGATCTCTGCAGTGCTTTGAGAAGCGATAACTCCCTCCCCGTTCTGCATGGTTGGCACAGAACATTGCATTCCCAGCAGAAACCACGACTTTTTCATTGGATTACATCATGCTCCATTGTCTTTTTTCTTTTGAATGCAGAGAGCTAAGATTGCATCTGCCCCAAGAGAGCTAAGATAACATAATGATGTGTTTCTCACTTTTTCTCATGCCCTTGAATGAAAACACACACACACACAACCCGAAGAAAGGCTATTTTGTATTTCTCATTTCAAACATCTTTCTTTGTGTCACTTCGAGAAAAAAATCTCAGTTTGATGAGGATAATCTAATCTTTATTACTTAATTTTATTCCCAATTTTTAAAATTGTGTGTGTGGTATGTTGTATGTATGTGGTGAATGCACTTGTTAGCATGGGTGTGTGTGCATACATGCATATGCGTGGCTTTGAGGACCGGAGTGAGGTCTTTCCTCCATTGCTCTTCGTTTTTACATTGAGTCTCTTGTTGGAATTGAAGCTCACAGAATTGGCTAGCCTGCTCTCAATGGGCTTCAGGGTTCTGCCTTCCTCACCTCCTCTCCCAGTGTTTATGTGGTTCCAGGCAAAAGCCACTATGCCAGGTTTTTTTTTTTTTTAATGTGGGTGCTGGAATCTAAACTCTGGTCTCGTTTGCTTGCCCATCAGATACTTTATTGATTGAGACAACTTCCCAACCCAATCATCTTATTTTAAAAATATTCCATTGAGAGATATTGTCTGATCTAGTTTATTCTACTCTCTGAATATCCCCCTTCCCCTACATAATTTAATACCCTCTTCTTAATCTTGGCAGAAGCTTGGTACCAAGCTCAGGACAAAGTGGAGAAATGGCCACGGCATCCTAATAAACCAGACTGCAGCTTTCATCCACCGGGAAACAATTGTATGCAGATGAGAAAATATTGAACATTTCTGACAGTAATTTAATGTTATCCATTTAAAAGTTATCTGACAATTTTAAAAGTAGAAAATTTTGTTTCTATCCCCATCAACCGATATTAAACTTTCCACAATCCCTTATGGCTATGTCAGTCTTGATGTTCATAATGCCTTTTTAGAATAAAACTCAGCAGAAAAATCTCCATAATAATCAGGAGGTTTGGAAGAAACAAAATTACTTTTTTATTACCAGTGAATAACATCTTAAATCATTAAAATGTTTCTCCATCCAACCCATCAGTTGCTGCTGACAGTTCAATCCCGACTGTATAAGTATTTCCTAGCTTGGTAGTTGGTTGTTGCAAGGAGTGTTGGGACCAGCTTCATCCACGCTTCAATCTCTATTTCTTAAAGGACTTGCCTAAAGTCCCACAGCCAGATGAGGCAGACTGAGCCTATGACAGTCTGATCTGATTTCCATGCTAGGCTGTTCTCTGAGACCCCGATGCCTGGTGACTTCCTCAAGTTAATTTCTGATATTCGTTCAGTACTGTGAAAGAAATTCCTGTTGAGAGGGCGTGTGCTGTGTGTGTCAAGACCTGAGCAGGTGTGATGCACTCTGTCTTTAGGACCTAAGTTTCAATATACAGGTGGGTCATACAGTTACAGAGAACCATTCTCCAAAAGTCAAACCACAAGTGTTCATTAAATGTCTACTGAGAACATTTAATTACCCATGATGTGGTTTTCTATGGTGGAACTAGCTCATCTACCTTCTCCCTGGATTAAAACTACTGCAATATATTTATATTTGACTTTACTCTTGATTTTCTCTACATATTTTTTGACTGTGACCTCCTTGCCCTCTAAAACTTCAACTTGAATTTCATCTTCTCTGTCTACTCAGATTTAGTCAACTTATATTAAACCCTTTCCCTCTGTGATTCTGAGTAAGCAAGCCCCTATTGTAAAAGATATTTTCAAGAGTATTGCTCTTTTTATATGTTTTTTTTTTTGTAAACCACTGTTTTGTAGTCGTAATGTCCTGTCTGAGTCAATTTTGCCCTCTCAACATTAGGTGTCAATATCATTTGAGGACTATTTGCCTCTAAGCCGTTTACTGTTTGGGGCTAAAGAGATTGTCCAACTGTTACTTAATCTAATCTTGTAGAAGACCTGGGTTAAATTTAGCACCCACGTATTAGCTTCCAACCGTCTGTAACTCTAGTCCTGGGGATCCAACATCCACTGACTTCCACAGGCTCCTGCATGCATAAACATACAGAGAGAGAGAGAGAGAGAGAGAGAGAGAGAGAGAGAGAGAGAGAGAGAGGAGACAGAGACACAGAGAGAGAATAAGAGAGAGAATAAAATAAACAAAACAGTTATTTTTTTTAAAAGAGGCTGTTAAAAACAATCAAAAATTGTTGGAGGCAATATTGACTTCATTAATTCATTTAGTACATGTCTTTGTTGGTTGCCTACTTTGGCTTAAGTATAATAAGAAAGCTTTGTAATGAGTCTTTCTCTGTCCCAGTAGCCAGCTCTCAAATAATGACATGGAGATTTATTATTAATTATAAAAGCTTGGCCTATAGCTTAGTCTTATCTCACTCACTCTCATAACTTAAATTAGCCCCATTTATATTAATATACATTTTGCCTCATGGCTCTTTACCTTTCTCTCATTTTTCATGTCTGACTCCTTCTGTGTCTCATTAACATCTCCTGCATGCCTAGATTCATCGTCCACTTCCTCTCTGTCTTCCCAGAAGTTCTATCTATACCTCCTGCCTAGCTATTGGCCATTCAGCATTTGATCACACCAATCACAGCAACACATTTTCACACAGTGTACAAGTATCCCACAACACAGCTTGGTATCTGACTTCATAGCATTTACAGTTTGGGCTTAGAGACAGACGCGTCACTAATGAGAATGGTTTGTGGACATTATAGCAATAGAGAAGCCCCGCATGTGGGAAGGGCGCATGACGAGCGCAGAGAGAACCATCAGATCACACAGGACATTCTAGTTGTGCTTAAATGTTCACAAAATATTTTAAATTCTGGGGCTGGAGAGATGGCTCAGTGGTTAAAAGCATTGCCGGCTCTTCCAAAGGTTCTGAGTTCAATTCCCAGCAACCACATGGTGGCTCACAACCATCTGTAATGAGGTCTGGTGCCCTCTTCTGGCCTGCAGACATAAACACAGACAGAATATTGTATACATAATAAATAAATATTTAAAAAAATATTTTAAATTCTAAGGAAAACTACTGAAGAACATTGACGAAACTGCAGCATTATTAATAAAGAAATCCATTCCCTACCCCAGATGGCTATTGGATGAGGGGATAAAAGAGGAGGATACACAATGGCTGTAAGTCATATTTATGTCATGTAAGATGTGATGTCTACAGTAAGAAGGAAAGGGTGTGGACTTAGGAGACTTAGGGGTAGACACCACAGATGTGTGTGTGTGTGTGCGTGTGTTGGAGACAGACAAGGTCACAGATGATCTCCAGGTTCTGGATTTAACAGCTGTGTGATGGATCCCCTGGAGCTAGAATTACAGATGGTGGGAGCCGCTATGTAGGTGCTCTTGGTCTGTGATTAAATGCTTATCTGAAATGTCAGAAATGAACAGATGCCAACCCCAGCTTCCTTTGTCTTTATTTTGAACCTGGAATTTCACTAGCCTTTAGAAAGTATTCAAGTGTGCCCTCAAAGACCCTGATGATGGTGGTGCAAGTGAGCTCACCCAGTGTTTTCAGAAGGCAAGCTTGGGACACTAAGTCATATCAAGGAGTGAGCTTGGAGTGCCAAGCCCTGTCCGGAGGAGAGTTCTTCATGTTGCTGGTGAGAAAGGGAGGTGAAGGGGTAGAGGAAAGGCATGGAGAAGGCATCAGAGGCAGGCCTTTCCTGTTGGCAAAGGAGCAATTTTGCTGAAGGTCCTAGAAGGGATGTATCATAGTCTTTCATGAACTGAGGTCTTACAAGAGCTATGCACATCTTAATTCACACCCCCTCTCCTCTGTGCTCAGCCTGGCTCTTCACAATCACAAAGGAAATCTTCCTCCATAAAGTTTAAAAACTGAATGGAGCTTCAGAATCCCTGACACCCGATTTCCTACTCCACGACATATACTTCAGAAGCCCATATTGTGTGTCCCGTGACTCCGCACATCTTACCAACCAATGCAGTAGATTTTAAACAAAACAAAACAAAACAAAAAAACTATTCTAAATTTTAGCCTTCTGCCACCCACAGCGTCGTGTCCCTCTGCTTCACATTCTGAGCTAAAGTTAAACCAAGAAAAACCTGCTCATCTGGCTAGAGGCTTTATATAAAACACTAGATGGCAGCAGAGGTTCTTCGTGAATTGGAGAAAGACCGTGCACCCTGGACCATGGAGGGAAATGGTACCTGAATTAAAGGCAGAAAGAACGTGAAGGAGGAAGGCAGCAGTCAGCTAAGCCACATTCCATTAGTTCAGTTTGCTTAGCATCCTCGATTACAGCTTCCCGAGTGCGCTTGTTTGCAGAAGCGAATACATTTGCATTTTCTTTATAAGGCATAAAATTAATTTCCCTTAAGTGAACTCTAATTTTTCCTTGCTGGATTTCATTATTACATAGTAGGTTACTCCTTTACAAATGGGAGCCCATCCTTAGGTATTTTTGCAGCCCCCTTAACAAGGCAAAAAATCTTTTAAAAATAACATATGGAAAGGAAAAGAAAAATCACCAAACATGCAGACTTCACTGCTAAAATATTTACAAGTGATTCTAAAATATCAGGGGCATTGAACTCTATCCCAAATAAGTCATAAAAGAAAGCATTAAAAGTGAAAGCATGGTGTAATTTCTGTTTCTTTAGGAGTAAACCATCACTGTGTTATAGTTTTACTCTGTGATATTCCCCAGTGACCTTCATTTTTCTCTTGTCTGGAACTGTCTCCCAAAAACTGAATATATTTTTAAAAAAATTCTTTTTGTACTCAAACTTGGGTTCTTTCCAAGTATTGCCTCATGCTTGAATCTCAACACTCACATGATATTGTCTGTGTTTACCTGGTAGTTAGTATGTCCTACTAGGTGGTGAAGCTCTTATTATTATTTACATAATGAGAGTAATTGCCATGTGAAAGTGTATTTCTTACTAGGTGGTGAAGCTCTTATTAAGTATTTGCACAATAGGTTATACTTTACAGATGTTTTTCATAACTATTATCTCTGTTATTCTTTATTACCTTATATTATACAGTGATTATTATTATTATGTCCATCTTACTGATGAGAAAGGGAGGACGAGAAAGGCTTAGTATCTTGCCCAGAGTTTGCAGACATTTTAAGTGAAAACTGTTGATTTAGGTTTAAATTCTTTTCCTTTACAGCTTTGGAATGTCTTACGATTTCTCACCACCTTCCAAAAGGCTATAATGATGAAGGGTTGTGTTAATTTATCCAGGAAAGCATAGAGGTGCGGAAAGAAGAAAGTTAACACCGCCTTGTGCGTTTTACAAAGAGCAACTGTGGTTTCAGTGCAGGAAGCGGTTTAGAGTCAGCAAGGAATAATGAATGGCCAATGTATGGTTAGGAGGTGGCAAGCTGGGGGTGATGGTGGTAGTGGTGACGGCCTGCAGGTACCATAGTCAGATCTGAGAGGTGTAGGAGCCCACTCCTACAAGCTCAGCTAGGGTTCCTGGATAAGCGATCCTTGAGGACAAAGAAAAGTCAGAAGAAACAGAAGACAGGATAGAATCGGGAGGTCTGTCTGGTCATGCTGAAGAAGCCAAACAGCCCAGAGTTTATTTCAGAACTTGCTTATATACAAAACCAGAACAAAGCATAGCACAGACAGTCAGTAGGTATCTAAACACAAGACCATTCCTGTCCTTGAGTGAGCAGCCTCCTCTCAACATGTGCTTGCTATTATAAGCAGCCTTCCTTTCTATCTTGATGTTCCTGAGGTTTGTTGTCAGCAGTATATTGTCTACTAGATAGAGTATTCTTTCCTCACAGGCTAAATCAGAAGTCCCTCATAGCCTTAAAGCTTATAAGAAAAAGTAGAACAGGCAAGCTTAAACTCAAATGACTTCTTTAAGTCAGAAATGACTCCAGATGGAAACTGAGTCACACGTGGGTTCCCACTGAGAGGTATTTAGGAGGTAGACTGAACAGGGCCTGGATTGACTGGGAACAGACAGAAAGGAAGAGAATCATTAAGGGCGAATATTAAGAGGAGCAACAGGATGCTTGGAAGTGATGGTGTTTGTTGAAATTGGAAGATATTAGAGATGTGGTTAATTTTATAGGGACATTACTTGATTTCTATCTAATTTTCAACAAAAATAACTGCCCAGAGGAGCATTTCTGCATCCCTAGATCACAGCATGGAAAAGTTGAATTATTTTCCCAGAATAATTTTAGCCTGTATTTTCCCAAGCTGACCTACTGCCTCCAGGAAATCCCCCTGTTTTCCCAACTGTGGAGCTGAGCTTCCTCCGCTTGTTCATGACAGCAACTGTAGGCATTCAGCACAGCTTCGGTTGCATTCTGCCTGCAATGTGGCATTTGCCTCTGGCTTTGCCTCTTGGCTTGTACTTTAGTAGTATTTGCTGAAGACGTAATGAATTAGTTCGTTTGTACATCCAGTTCAGCACAGAAAATGGTTTTTTCTACTAAGAAAAGGATAATTCCATAGCACAGCATATCTAAACCAAAGATGGAGGAAGGAAGGGATTAAGAGCTATTTAGCCTCTAATCTAAAACAAGGTTAAACTCTCATTGGAAATACATTGCTTTATAGACCAGAAAAAGATTGCCTGTGATCAGAATTAGGAATGATACTATTTTAGAACATGCAGAGACTGTCAGATACCTTGGGGGGGGGTGAGACAAGAGCAAGGTAAGTTGGAAAATGGTTGTTTCCAGAAACAACAAATCACTGGTTTTATTTAAATCATAAAATAGTCACTGATTAATCATCCCACTTATTTATTCTACAAATCATCTTGATTACTGGGGATATAGAGATGAGGAGGATCCTCTTTGGGGGAGACAGAAACTTGTGTTGTAACAGAGGTGTGTAGACGCTGCTGTGGGAATACAGATGAGAGAAATTAATTCTGTCTGAGTGTGTGGTCAGAGCCAGATGCAGACAGGAAGTGACATTTGAGCTGGTTTTTAAATAATGAATAGGAATTCCCCCGGTAATCAAATAGAAGGAGCAACAGAGGCGAGCAAAACACACAATCAAGTTATGAAAGAATTATAGCATCTGCCTGAGAAAACATCATGGGATGGACTCAGAAAGGAAGAATGGGTCCTGCCTGGAATCCTTAATAAGAGATGACAACGTAGGCTAGCAGGAATTTTAGGGCACATTTTGAAAACACATGGTTTATATATGTTTAGGAGAAAATATGCTCATGGTTTAGGACTCATGATGTCTGGCAGGGAGGGATGCCTAATAAATGTTAAATAGAGAGAAATTCCTTCAGCAAGGAAGATTTCTAATATAAAACAGACATCCAGGTACCAGACGTGAACAGCTGGAAACCGTTTGGGAAAGGATGCTCTTTGCCTCTGTAATTATGTGCATGTACACAAGAGTAAACTAGAGCCTATGTGACCAGAACAAGACAATAATAAGTGATATAAACCATGACTTGAATATGTCAAGACACTGGATGTAAGTAATTGACATGTAAAGATGTCCATTCTTAAGACTGATTTAGAATGGTGATATTTCAATGAAAATCCCAGCAAATTTAAATGTATGTAGGAGTACTGAGATCACATAAAGGCAATTCTGAAAAGCAGGGACTAATGGAAGAGACTTCTTGTTCATGGATATAGATTGAAATATCTGAAATAGAATTGCCAGGAGCCATTTTCCCAAAAAGTATAGTGGGGACCATTGTCCTGGGGATGTTTGCGGAGAGCGTATTGAGGACTATTTGTTGGCGGAGCCCACCCCACACCCAACTATCTTGAGAGCTATCTGTTAGCAGAACCCGCCCCACATTCCAACTATCTAGAGAATTGTTTGTGGTTGGAATCACGAAAGGAACGATTCCGCTTGCATAGAGAACACTAGGTGTGACTCGTGACCATTGCTGCGATGATTGCTGCTCTGGCAAGATCCCTTCCTGCCCTTGCCATGCCTCTGCCCTCATCCCTAGCCAAATTCCTCATTCAAGGGCTATATAAGCCACAACCATTTCTCTAATAAAGAGAGACCCTGACAAATCGAGAACAGAACCTTGTCTGGCTCTTGCTTGGTCTCTGTTTCTCCCTCCCGCCCGTCTTTTTTCAGATAGCGCCTCTTTGGGACCCTGGAATAACTGACCCGCTGGGCGAGTTTACATAGAATGGTATTGGAACCAAACAGAACCTGAGCCAACGATCACTAGAACACCAGAAAGAGCTTAGAAATAAATTCCACCAGGCAGAAAGTAAGTCACAGAAAACTAACAGGTAAAATAATTTATTCTGTAAGTGATGCTGACAGAGTGTGTGAGCCATAAAGATCGTAATCACACCTTTATGCTGAGCCTCATTTAAGTGCTTGACTTTATTGTATTAGTCAGGGGTCACGATCACCTGACAGACCGATTCTTCAGAAGAAAGTTTTATTATAACAATATTCCATAGAGTCCGTCTGAAGGTCCAGGCTGGAGACACCGTGTGTAGGAGTAATAGCTCCCAGCAGAGTGTGAACTGGTCCAGTGAACAGTAGGGTGATAATCAAGACTGACACCATTACTTGGGGAATTCAGCTTCACTGCCACTCAGCCCTGAAATGCTATGTTTCTGCATCCAACTCAAGATGATTGCCAACCAGAGACTTTCCGCTAGCTAGCTCTTCAGGACTGATGGCTCTAGTGGATGGGCAAATGCGATTGGTCCGTTTGCCTATGCTAATGCAGGAGAGTTCTTGTTTTCTGCATTGAGGAGGAAGGTCCAGAGGCAGAGTATTCTCCGTGCACAGTCTGGGTGTTTGAGATATTCTAGATCACTCACACAACTTGAGGACGGCCTGTGAGACTAGAGGACCTGGTGTTAGACTCTTTCTTTTGTTCAGATGAGGAACTGGTTAAAAAGGTTAAAGATAAATGTCACCATGTCTTTGAAACTAGGAAGAGAAGGAACAAGGACCCGAAGTTTTTCTAACTCCAAAAGCCATGTGCTGTCAGCCAAGGACACACTGCATGATGACTTATGCACACAAAGAAAACCTGAGCAAAATCCTAAAAAGATGGGATTTTTCAAGCTCAGTGCAGCTGGGCCAGGGAGCAGTAGATGATGAGAGAAAGGCAGGATGACAGTGGCAAGGCTTGTGTCCACTCCAATCACAGGTTGCACCCACAATTGCCAGTGTGATGGTATTTGGAGAATTAGCTTATAATGTTGGAATACCTGTGATGGCATTAGCACCCAAGAGAGACACAGGAGAGGAAGTAGATTGTTCCCTTCTTCCCTCTCAGGGTCCAACCAGAAGATGGACATCAGTAAACTTAAAAGAGATACTGAGTCCAATAGCCCCTTGATCTGGGACTTTGCAGCCTCACAAACTATGGGAAATCCATGTGTCTAAGCCACCCAGTTGATGGTGTTTTGTCTCAACAGCTTGAGATGTCTAACTCAGGTGGTGCGGTATGGAACCCAGAGCAGAGAAGAAATGAATAGCAAAGGCCAGTGGATTTGTGGCCCAACTGTGTTTCATGCCAGGAAGAATCCAGTACCAATAATTGTTTATCAGTGTCTTTTCTGGAAGCCCTGATACCCATTCCTCTCCTCTGCCTCGCTCACCCCTTTCCATCCTCACATATACAAAAATACCCATTGTGAGTAAATGTGCCTTTAAGGAAGGAGCAATAGGGCTCAAAAAAAAAAAACACTGAAGAATTGTTCTATATGTGAGGGGAGGGGTCAGAGCATGCTACTGCTTGACTTAGCACAATGGAAGACAAAAACAGATGTTTGCAAGCATTTGGAAGGCCACTGTGTGAGGAAGAATTTCCCTTTATCTCTCCCATACTCCAGAAGTGAGAAAGTGCTGGAATGAGGAAAGATTTTCAGTACGGCTGAGAGCAAGTGGGCGGTGAGGACAAGAGGGAACTTGGGGAGAGAATGAGCGTCTTGACCTCTGGTTCTCTTAAATTCTCAGAGGGCACACATAGCCAGATAGCACTAAGTTTTCATTATTTAAATAAATAGAATATAATTATTGAAATAAGTGATCCAACAACTTTTGAGGCCATAACATAGTTGGGGGGCTGGTGGCAAAAGGAGAGGGTGGCCTTATTCAGAGAGATGCTTTGGTGCCTTCGACATCAGTTTTCTTCTTTGGACCACAATGCAAGAGTACATTCCATGGAGAACATTGAAGTTTTTACTGAATGTGAAATAAATAGCAATGACAGCACAGAACTGACGACACCAGGAAGACAGAAAGAGAAAAAGGAAGGTAGGATTTCTTTCCGGGGGAAAGCGAGTAGCTATAAGGCAATGATCACAATAAAACCACTAAGTCTATTTTTATAATTATTGGACATCTGTGGTGTGACACAAGTTTTGCAAATGCCGTTTTAGTTCATTTTAAAAAACCCCAGGATATAATCATATAATTGCCCATTTCATAGATAGATGTGAAGTAGCTGATGGCAAGTCATGCTGGCATTATTAAACAGGCCACTGAAATACGTTATACGCAGACATTTGGCATTTGAAGTTCATATACATCACAAGTTCATGTGACAAAGAGCTACTTTTTCATGCTATATGAATCAGACAGACAGACAGGCAGGTCTAGCAGTTCTCTCTTATCTGCCCTCTCACTGGGATAGAGCTGGACTGAGTTCTATAGCCAGATGGACCCAGTTCCGATTGATGGGGGTTCTGGATGTTTATAAAAACAATTTTGTGTTCATCTACCCATCTGCTTGGTAGCCACACAACCATGAAATGGAACAGCTTTTGCATATTTATTCCTGCCTCTTCCTGTCATGCAGGAATGGGGATTACATGGTCACTTAGGAGCCTGACTGTCCATTTAGGAGCGCATTATAACACCCAATAGAATACAATGATAGAATAAGAACATGTTTTTCTTCGTCTCGTCCTTGAGAGATATGACTGTGCTGTAGTGAGCCATATGGCCACTATTTGGATTGACCAAGTCATTCTCAGAGATGCTCACCTAAGTCTGCAGGTCAGTTCTCCAAGTCATCTGAGCACAGTCCTAGCAGCAGACAGAATCCACCTTGTCAGCCAGTCCTTTCCTTTGTCGTTTGGTTGTATATATGTGTGTTCATGTATGT
Organism: Microtus pennsylvanicus; assembly: GCF_037038515.1. Taxonomy (NCBI): domain Eukaryota; kingdom Metazoa; phylum Chordata; class Mammalia; order Rodentia; family Cricetidae; genus Microtus; species Microtus pennsylvanicus. Next base: position 68,532,204 of record NC_134581.1, on the reverse strand, counting down.
GGGTGTGTGCTCCTGTTTGTGTACATGTGTGTGAAGACCGGAGGTCAATGTCAGATTTCTTCCTCAATTGCTTCCCCACCTTTGTATTTTTACAGTGTGTGTGTGTATGAGAGTGCATGTGTATACATATGTGTGCATATGCACATGGCATAACAGGTACATGGAGGTCAAAGAACTACTTGTGGATGGGTCAGTTCTCTTTTTCCAGCATGCGTATTCTGAGGATTGAGCTCAGATCTTCAGGCTTGGTGGTAAGTACCTTTACCCACTGAGCCATCTTACTAAATGCAGCCTTACTTATTAAGATAGTGTATACTTTGAACCTGGAGCTCACCAACTGACTGGCTGACAAATGACCTCTAGGGATCTACCTGTCTTTACCCGCCACCCCCCCCCCCCCCAAGCACTAGGAGTTCAGGTGTATTACCACACCCATCCTTTACAGGAATTCTGGGGTTTGAACTTGGGTTCTCATGCTTGCATGAGAGACACTTTACTGAGACTTCGTCAGCCCCCTTCTTAATAATCCTGTTTGCTCTTTGTTCAGGCAAGGGAAGTCAAGGAAAGCCAAAAAAAGAATGAAGAGTAAAAGCCAATTTATAGCAAGTGCTCCTGGAGTTTCAGTGGAAAGTCTCTGAAAATGGAGACAAAAACAGACATTTATTATTTGCCACAGGACTATAAAATATGCTTCTTTGCAATAGCTTCTAGGTGATAATATTTTCCTCGGAATGTTGTTTACATAAGCGCTGATGTCTGGGAACAACATTAATGAGTGTGCATAATTCTTAATGGATTTCTTTTCAGGCTCAGCCTTTTTGAAGATCTGTAACTTCCTCTGTGTCTCACAAAGAACAATGGCCAATATTGGACCCTGCTGACTTTATACAGGTCTTATCATACTCCACATTGCCCTTTGGGAAATCACTCACCTTAAAGTTGCCTAGACTCAAGCGAAGCCGCAGGAGCTGTGCATAGAAACTGGGATGTCCTTCTAGGCAGGAACCTGACCATAGACACCAGACACAGAGCATGGCTACACTTCTTGCTTTGTATCTTGCTTTTCCCGCTGCCTTTTTCCAAATGGAAACAAAAAAGTAGTTTTCATCGCTTGGCATGAGATCCAGTTAACACACAGATCTAAGAAATGATAGGACTAAAAGAGACATTACCTCATCAGATAGAGCAATACTCTTCTAACTACAGACTGGTAAAACCAACAGAATGAAATGTCATCTGTTAAATATGGTCGCAGAACCTCCTGCTCTGTTATCATTGAGAGGAAGCTGTGTCTGAGTTTGAATCAGAGCTGACCTTAGTAATTTGTCCAATCAATAGAAGACAGCAAGAGTGTTATTTTGGTACTTCTAATGTCAGATCATATGGACTTTGTTGCTTTCATTTGGGCCTCTTGGAGTGTCGTGGACCGGGCTTGACAAAAATACCTCTTGCCAGGGTAGGTGTATGTGAATTTAGAAATATTAGTAAAGAATATGAAGGCACATAAAAAATAATAAGATGGAAAATACAGCATAGCACCAGCAGGGCATTCAAGGGATTACTGAAATCACCTGTGTTTATTTTTCCATAGCTTTTATACCCAATGTAAATGGGGGGGGAGGTAAAAAAAGACTTTATTAACATGATATGCAGGACAACTCAGTCAAATCACTTTATCACTCTGAGACATCAAATCATTAGCATTCTGTTGTCTAGGTAGCAAAGCTGCTCTAGATCAGATATCCTGAAGGCTGCCCCTCCTCAGGTGACCTCATTGTTACAAAAGAAGGAGTGAAAGTACATATCCTGACCACCTGTCAGGATGGCATGGACCTACTTCAATCCGCTATCCTAATGTTAAAAGAACCAAGCAATTGCATCCTGAGTTGGGACCTGCAACTATGCTTATTAGTCATTTTGAGCAATCTCCCAACTCTCTGACCTTCAGACAAGGTAGAAATGGGCCCTCATTTTTGGGCCTCCAGACCGGAGAGTTCATTGAGGGGACACTTTTTTCTAGATACACAGTTACAAAGCAGTGAGACTCCAGCCCAGTATTGTTGTACCATTGACATCCAGGGTTAAGCTCCTGACTGACAGCAGTATCTGCTGCCAGCCATATGGTAGAGCTCTCTTAGGTCTCCAGCACAGGTGAGTTTTTCAAGCCTGCAGCCCCAGCCTACCTCTAACTATAAAACCCACCAAGCAAAACCACTTGCTGGAGCCCAGAGTATTGCAAAGTAACATTAATATGATTGTAAGCCCTCAGTTTTTTCTACATAATAATATATATAAACAGGTTTCTAAATACAATATAGAAACTATAGGGGTGGAGAGATGACTTGTGTGCTATGCAATTGTGAGGACCCGAGCTTGAATTCCCAGCACCCACTTAAAAGCCAGATATAGTCAGGTATGTCCTGTAACCCTAGCATTAGTGGTGGATGAAATTACCTGGTGTGGGTGAGAAGGAAACACGGAACAAGCAACAAACCCGCTTAGGAGTTTATTAGAAGGGCTGTGTACAGGCCTGGGCATCGATGTGCAGAGAGAGGGAGGGAGATGGTGCGTCCAGCTTTTTAAAGCTGCCTAGCACATGCGCACAGGGGGTTGGCGTGATACGTCACACTGATGACGCAGATGATGGGCGACTCACGCATGTGCGCAAGGGTTTAGCTGAGTCATACATGGATGTAACCATTCATGCGGGAACGTGGATCACATGGGACCCTTTGTGCCCTATGGCCTGCCTGCATGTGCCTGGCTTTAGAACCCGGAAGTACAGCCTCATCTGTGGCTGAATAATTACAGTGGAGACAGGTGGAATCTGGGAGCTTGCTGGCTTGCTGGCCAAGCTGATATAGAAACCAATCTTCAGGTTCAATGAGAGATTCAATCTTAAAAAATAAGGTAGAGAATCCTAACAAAAGATACCAACATCCTCCTCCAGCCTCCTCATGCACACACATGAGAATGAACAACCTATATATAGATGAGTATGCAACGCGGGCGCACACACACACACACACACACAGAGAGAGAGAGAGAGAGAGAGAGAGAGAGAGAGAGAGAGAGAGAGAGAGAGAGGAAGATTGAGTATATTTTGTGTGTGTGCATGTGTGCCACATGAGGAGAGGGCATTGGCATTGAGTTCTCTGGAGCATCCCAATAAAAATTTATAATCAGATGAAAAAAGATATAAGATCAGCAGAAGTGAAAAAGTAATGAGGCTCAAAATGGAAAGGAATGAACTATAGACTGAATGAAAAATATGCATGATGAATAAAAGAAAACTCTGTTCTTAAAAATGACCATCAAAAGAAAATAATAGACTCCAAAGGATCCTTAGTGAACATTCTAAAAATAATAAATTGGAAAAACACTTGAAGAAATGGAAGGTTTCTAGGTACACATAACTTACCAACATCAAACCAAAAGTAGTAAACTCTGACATAGACCAGAAGCAGGTTAAAGACATTGAAGCAGTGTTAAAAATCTTCCAACAAACAAGCATGTCAACCAAAGCAGAGCCCAGGAGCTGGTGGGTTGATTGCTGAATTTTGTCAAACCAGTAAAGAAGAACTAACAGTAATGCTTCTCAAACCCATTTTCTGAAATCTAAAGGGAAGGGACTTGTTAAAGCTCACTTAGTGAAGACAAAATCACCCTGATACTGACACTTGATAAGGACCCAGAGAAAACTGCAGGCCCATGTCCTTGAAGCATAAAGATGCAAAAATCTTCAAGGAATTTCATGCCAGATTCAACAATACACAAAATCTCATACAGAATGGTCAAGCTGGCTTCATCTCAGGGACGCAAACATGCTTCAACCGACACAAATACAACACAGCATGGAAGTCAAAGGCAAAGTCACACAATCTTCTTAAGAGATGAAGGAAAGGACTTGGATCAAACTTGGGATCTCCTCTTGATCAAAGTCCTGAAGAAATGAGGTAGAGAATATTACTACCTTAATGTAGTAATATAATAAAGCTTGTGAGTGACAAACCTATAGCTGACATCAAATCAAATGGGAGAAGTGAAAGCATGTTCCCTGAGGTCAGGAACAATCAGAGGTCTCCATTTCTGTCATTTCTTCAATGCACTACTAGAAACAACATATTACAATCAGGTAAGGAAAAGAGTGATTCAGATTGGAAAGGAAGAGGTCAAATTACTCCTGTTTGCCAAAGATATGGATTGCTACATAGAAAATCCCTAAGACACCACTGAAGACTTTTAAAATACTAAACAAATTCAGTAAAGTAGCAGGATATAAAACCAATAAATAAAAATCAATAGATTTTTCTGTACATAAATAAATAAACTTACTGACAAAAAAAGAGAAAGAAATCAGGAAAATAATTTCATTCACAATAGCTAAGAAAGAAACACTCAGAAAAATACCAACTAGAGATGTGAAAGGCCTTTGCAATAAAATTACAAAACAATGACAAAGAAGTAGAAAGACACTGAGAAGTGGAACGATCTCCCACAGTCATGGGTCAGTAGTATTAATGTTGCTTACCTGCCCACACTATTAAATAGATGTACATATTCAATGCAATACCCATAAAGTACTAATGACATTCTTCCAAGAATTTAAAAAAAAACAAACTAATTAAATTTATTTAGAAGGGCTAAAGACCTCTCTAGTAGCAAACACAACCCCGAGCAGAAAAAACAATGCTATGGGTGTCATGATACCTGGTCTAAAACCACATGGTAAAACTATAGCAACAAAACCTCCATGGCATTGGCATTAAAAACCCCACATATAAATCAAACTCAAAAGAAGACTGAGAAAGAATCATCTCATACTCTGATTACTGATTCTTAAGAAGAATGTCCTAAATATGAGAACTTAACTCTGGTTTCCCACTATATTGAAAATATGAACCCCCCCCCCCAAAAAAAAACCCTCTAAATAGAGCAAGGACCTGAGACCTTGGAGCTACATGCCACAATGGAATTTTATTCCTCCATACAGAATAAGACTATGTCATTCTTGTGGGAAAGTATATGGAATATAATTACTATGTAATGAAATAAGGCAAACTGAGAGATTGTTTTCCCTTCTCTTTAATAACTTAGAAGACATGAATTAAAGGGAGAATGGCTATTGAGGACTAGGAAGGGTTTGAGGAAGCAGGTGAAGACAAAAAGTGGTAGATCTTATCCAATCAATACATCACTGTGTCTTAGTTTAAGGTTTTACTGATGTAAAGAGACACCATGACCACGGCAACTCTTATATAAAAAGAAAACGTTTAATTGGGGTGGGTTGCTTACAGTTTCAGAAGTTCATCACATTATTAACATGATGGGGAGCATGGTGCTGTGCCGGTAGATGTGGTACTGAAGCTGAGAGTGCGTTATCTTGCAGACAACAGGGAGTCAACTGACAGTGACATTGAGCGAAGTTTGAGCAAAAGAACCCTCAAAGCCCATTCCACAGTGACGCACTTCTTCCAACAAGGCCATACCTCCTAATGGTGCCACACCCTTTGGGAGCCATTTTCTGTCAAACCACCGCAACATGTATGTATGTAAGTGTAGCAAAACTCACTGATTTATACTATTGGTGTGTTACAGTCATTGTGCTAATGAAAGAAAACCAATGAGGTTGACTTACTTTTGAATATATAAATAAAATGCTATGAATTTACAGTGTGCACTGTGTTTTGAAGTTCATGCATACTGTGGAATCATTAAATCTAGTTAACTAACGTACATGGCGCACCGGTCTTCATTTCTGAGGTGTGAACACATTACCTGCCCTGCTGCTGTTTTCCTTGTGTACAGTGTTTTACGAGCTATAGTCACAGTGCTGTACAACAGCACGTATTTCTGTTAGATAAGTCAAATCTTGCTTTGTTTGACCTAGTTCTTCCTCTCCACACCTCCTCTTGTAGTCACTGTTCTATTCTCAACGTTTTTAGATTTCCCCTGTGACAAGATCATTCTGCATTTGTCTTTCTGACCCTGGATTATTTTGCTTGGGACTACATCCTCCAGGTTTAGGCACATTACACAAATGGCAGAACTTTCTTCATTTTGAAAATATGAACATACATAAATGTATTTATGAGATTGCACTTTTCCATTGATACTTAAAATTTTTATATCCTGGCTGTATTAAATAGTGTTTCAAAAAGTGTGTATATGCAAGACATCCATGCAACATCTCTAAAACATAAAAAGAACTCCTAAAAGACACAAGTAAGAAATCAACTTAATTAATACATTGGCTCAATGATATGAGCAGAAATCTCTTCAAAGATGATACAAGAATGGCATGAACATAGGAAAAGTACCTCAACACTGTACTAGGGAAATGAAACTCAAATACTGAAATATTCTTATACATTCTGGTTGATAAATACAACTCTAACAAAGGCCAGTAAGAATGCACAATGGCAGGGGCTTTCTGAGATGAAATTGAAAATGGTATAGCTATTCTAGAGAACAGTTGGACAGTACCTACTTAACATACTCATCACACAGCCCAGAACTCTCTCATATTTACCACAATAAGCTTTTAAATTATATACACAGAAGAACCTACACATAAATGTTTATGGCAGACTTATTCATAATTGCCTAAATGTAGAAGCATCAAGACGAACTTCAGAAGGAGCATACGCAAATCTATCAATGTAATCCACCATATAAATAAACTGAAAGAAAAAAACCATATGATCATTTCATTAGATGCTGAAAAAGCATTTGACAAAATTCAACACCCCTTTATGATAAAAGTCTTGGAGAGATTAGGGATACAAGGGTCATACCTAAATATAATAAAAGCTATTTACAGCAAGCCGTCAGCTAATATTAAATTAAATGGAGAAAAACTCAAAGCCATCCCACTAAAATCAGGAACACGACAAGGCTGTCCACTCTCTCCATACCTCTTCAATATAGTGCTTGAAGTTCTAGCAATAGCAATAAGACAACATAAAGGGATCAAGGGGATTCGTATCGGAAAAGAAGAAGTTAAGCTCTCGTTATTTGCAGATGATATGATAGTATACATAAGCGACCCCAAAAACTCTACCAAAGAACTCCTACAGCTGATAAACACCTTTAGTAATGTGGCAGGATACAAGATCAACTCCAAAAAATCAGTGGCCTTCCTATACACTAAGGATAAGGAAACAGAGAGGGAAATTAGAGAAGCATCACCTTTCACGATAGCCACAAATAGCATAAAATATCTTGGGGTAACTCTGACCAAGGAAGTGAAAGATCTATTTGACAAGAACTTTAAGTCTTTGAAGAAAGAAATTGAAGAGGACACCAGAAAATGGAAAGATCTTCCTTGCTCCTGGATTGGGAGGATCAACATAGTAAAAATGGCAATTCTACCAAAAGCAATCTATAGATTCAATGCAATCCCCATCAAAATCCTATCAAAATTCTTCACAGCTCTGGAGAAGACAATAATCAACTTTATATGGAAAAACAAAAAACCCAGGATAGCCAAAACAATTTTATACAACAAAGGAGCGTCTGGAGGCATTACCATCCCTGACTTCAAACTCTACTAAAGAATTGAGCTTTGTACAAATAGTGAATTATAATTCAGTGCTAAGAGGAAATGAACCACACAGCTATGGGTAGACATTGGTGAAATTTAGGTAAATATTATTTAAATAATTAAAGCAATATTAAAAATGACATACTATAATTCTAAGTGCACATTATGTCATTGGGTGACAATGATATAACATGGGTTTGGGTCCTTCAATGCCAACACATGTACTACTGGCAGAACATTCTGTAGTCATTGTACCAATGAAAGAAAAATCATCAGTTTGTGATATATAAATAAAAGTTATGAATTTACTGTGTACTCTATGTTTTGAAGCTATTGTATACTGTGAAATCAGTAAATCTAGCTAAACAACATATGCTATATAACACATTCCTCAGTTCTGGGGCGTGAACACATCATGTGCACTGTTAGCATTTTCCCTGAATACAAGGTTTTACTAACTCTAGTCATGATGTTGTACAATAGATGTCAGGAGCACTTGGCTTATCATGGTACACTTTGCCAAAGTCTGTAGAAATCTTAAGATCCTTCTGAAACGTGTCTATGAAAAGAAAATGGCAATGAGGTAAGATTCGATTAGAAAATAAGAAACTTCTCAATAAAACACACAAAAATAAGGAAATCTTTGGCCTCTTCTTAGCAGGAAAGAGAAGATGAGCGTATTCAATATACATAATGAAACATGGATTCTTATTGCTTGAGAGTACTCATTACAGACCTGACTTCTTTGTATAAGAATGCTAACAAAATGTTAAGGCTGCACGGCTAGGGAATTTATTTTTTCTTCACCAAAACACAAGCACAAAATATTTCTGACTCAATTATAACATGCAAACAATTTATACCTCATCACTCTTGAATAAAAGGTTCATTTCAAAGTGTGTCCAGCCTTGACATACACGATATGTCTGGGAGTGTTTGCTGGATAGAAGTCTAGATGTGATGACCATTGTATACAAGGATGGTAACCAGCTAAGATTTCAATGAAGCTTTTTTGTTTTTCTAGCTAGGTGTTAGATCATTCATGGAGGGCAATATAATCAAATATTTTTACTTGAGAAGATCAGGGTCAAAAACAGTGAGGTGTGTTTTCCCGAGAACAAACAAACATTCAATTATTTTATTCCCACTTGAAAAAAATGTGAAATCATATTAGACAAAGAATCTTCCCATTATCTAGCTAGTAGCTCAAATGCATCCTGGAACAGTATTAGATATATTTAAAGAAGGTCATTGATATGTATTCCTCCTGAAATAACTCAGGGTCTGATGGAGTCATCTGTTCTTTGACATCGCTGGTACTGAACATTGGCTATTGTCTTTCCTAGCGGCCTTAGAGGAAGCTCACTTGGAAGATAAGATATACTAAGATCAGCTGCCATCCACATCGACTCCTGGCTCTCATTATGTCTTACTTGGACTGTTAGAGCATTAACTCAAACGACATCCCACTAAGACAGAGCCTTACCCATTGGTTCCATCATGTATATGCCTCAAGAGCTATTTTTTTTTGTAGTAATAAGAGCGGCGGGGCTGCGTTCCCAGCACCCCAGCCGCCTGCTCGGCTAGCTTATGCCCTAAAATAATTACATGGAAACTGTATTCTTTTAAACACCGCTTGGCCCATTATATCTAGCCTTTTCTCGGCTAACACTCACACCTGGACTAGCCCATTTCTAATAATCTGTTTAGCCCACAAGCTGGCTTACCAGGAATGATCTTAACCTGCTTCTGCCTGGAGTGGGGGAATCATGGCGACTCACTGACTCAGCTTCTTTCTCCCAGCCTTCCGTTCTGTTTACTCCACCCACCTAAGGGTGGGCCTATCAAATGGGCCTAGCAGTTTCTTTATTGCTTAACCAGTGAAATCAACAGATTGATATAAGACACTCCCCCATCAATTTTTAACTAATACAAAAATTTTTCCATCATTTTCTGTGCCTGGAGCCTACTACTCAGAGGAAGAAAGACGTACGTGGCACTTCACACTTTAATTGTGGCTCATCTTTTCAACCTTTTCTTTTCTTTTTGTAGAGCTTCCACAAGCTTTGTAATTTTATAACCCATCTCTTGCGTAGGTCCAAACCATGGAGCTTCCTTGACTCCTGACTCCCTTTTTGTTCTATATCCAGGGATGAATCCACAGAGTGCATCATATTTTCTGCTCCAAAGAATGTCTTAAATCCTTAAATGATGAGCAAAAGCCAGTCACTGTAAATAATTGGGAAATACACCAGTGTTTCTTGAATAGCTCCTTCTGTATCTCAGGTCTGTTTTAAGAAATATCCCTGAACAGCAAAGCAAGAGCACTACCTGAGCTGCATCAGTTGTTACAGCGACAGAACAGCACCACAATGTTTCACAACACTTGACGTGAACAGTCCAGTTCTGCATCGACACATGAGTGAAGGGGCCCTGTTGGGACCAGCAGTCTTGAGGAGAATACAGGAGACTGGTGGGAGAGAGTCAGAGCTTGTCAGTGCATGGTGCTTTCATGCCTTGTGGTCTGGGCTGTTGTTTCTGAGTAGCTTTGGCTTTCGCAGTGATGGTTGCTCCTGCTGGCTGATCTACGGCCAAGTATGTAGGCCTGAAAGACAAAACATACACACGAAGGACTCACTTTAAAGGATTTCCCCAAACCTGCATACTTGGCTACTGTAACTTACCTACAAAGTTTAAGACAAATTAAAAAATACCAGTTTTCACTTAAGTGATCATGGAAGCCATAATCTGGAGTTAGCAAGAAGAGTTGAAACATCATTTAATCAAATGGCATGGGGAAAGGCACCCTTTTCACTGGGTTGGGTTTATATTATATGTTAAATAGAACAATATAATACATACAGTATACAGTAACTTTATAAAAGAAATTATGAAGGAAGTCGCCATGACTGGAGAGACGGAAAACATCTTTTTCTGCTGGGTCTTTAATATGGGAGCCACAAAGCTAGTAAAAATCCTGTGGTGTCTGTCAGAAAAGGCAGACTTGAGCAAGAAGCAAGAAATCTGAACTTTTGGTGGAAGAATTCCAAATATTTATCTATATTTTGTTATCAAAGCAAATTTAATTTCTTTTGGAAAATTTCCCCATCTCCTATTTGACGATGTCAGCACTCCTGCTTTAGGGACTCTACTGCCTCCCACATGCATTTTGGAGAAAGCTCATACTTCACCTATGGTCTAGACAGTCCAGAAAAACCAATGCTGCTTTGTGACTCAAAGCATCTGCATCCTGATGCCTTCTCAATCCACCAGACTGGTTCCAGATATTTGCCTTACTTGCTTTCAGCCTGGCTAGAAAGATCTTACTTTTGGACCAGCAAGCCATTGTTCATCTGTAAACCTGGGGTGGTGGCAGCAGTGGTGAGGGTGGGGTTGGGGGTGGGGGTGGAGGTGTTGGCTAACTCTTGCTGAATCTTACCTGTATCTCTAGGTGAACATTCATTTACCTGTGTCTGGTGGGATACAGTGTGATAATCTTGATGAAAATTGTTACAGTCTACAATAATTTATTAACTATAACAGACAGGGTCTTGTTTCCTTTTACTCTTGTTGACATTATATGTCAATAACGTTGCCCTAGAACCAGATTGCCAGGAGATATTTTCTAGCAACTGTGACACTTACTTTTTTGTGGTTGACTGGTTTATTGATTGATCAATAGGTAAGGTGAATACTTCAATCTTTGCATCAATCTTGATTTCAAGAGGAAGGCATACATATATTTTATTAGATTTTAGTTAGTATGAAGAGTAATGGGTTGTCCTGTAACATTTTTTCATATGTGTCATTGTATGTGGCTATTTTCACCCCTTTGTTTGCTTCTCCCTCCTCCATCACTTGCTGATACTCTTTCTCCCGCACAAATCTCCTCCTTCAGTGCTGGAGGGAAGGTTCAATGGTTAAGGGCATTGGCTCTTCTTCCAGAGGACTAGGGTTAAGTTCCAGCACCCACGTGATGCCTCATACTCTCTGTAACTCCAGTTCCAGGAGATCCAGTGACCTCTTCTGACCTCTGTAGGCATCGGGCACACAAGTGTTGCAAGTCATACATGCAGGCCAAACACCCATACATATGAAATAGATTAATATCAACAACCTCCCAACCTCCTTCTTCTAAGCTCACGTTATATATGTGTGTGGGTAATGTAGACATATGTTTTATCTACATGGCTAAATTCTGGCTTCTGCATGTAAAGAACATGGGTGGCATTCTGTCTTTCTTCCTGCTCACTACCATTTTGCTATCTTCCTTCTTTTAGATATGACTTTTTTCCCCCCTCTCAACGTTTCCTTCTACTTCCATGTTATACAAATACGTAGCCATAAATGCCTCTAAAATAGCATTTCCTAGGATACTATGGGGGCTGGTCTGCTGAAGCTTTAAACATATCAAGTAGATGCAATTTCTGTGTTGCCAAGAAATCATCAAAGTTAGGGATGCATTGAGTCGGTGTGACAAGAGGGGAATCCGTGTGATGGGAAGGTGAGTATTGAGAGCTGAGACAGTTTCACAAAATATGTGATACATTCCATTGTGCATGCCTGGAAAGTTTTGAGTGCACATTCGTATTAACAAGATATTGGTATATTGGGTTCCATATAAAATAAATAAAAGAAAATCTTACTTAGATAGTCTAGTGAAATGGTAAAATCCAAATAGAGAAGAAAAAACACTTGGGGGCAGACAAAAGTGATTTTCTTGGAAAAGAAGAATAAAATACATGCTGCAAGGAAAAAAATGGACCTTCAGGTATGAAAGGAAAAGCAAACAAATAAAAACCAATCCTGGAATAAACCAAGCAAATCCGAAGTTCCTGTTAGACAATGGAATTCTCTTCTACATATGAATTCTGGAAAAACACGCAACCCAATTACTTTGTAAAAAGATGTTTCTTGGTATTATTCATAACACTGGAAAACATGTACCTAGTAAAAGCTGCTTAAATTAATAAAATTACAACAATGTAACATATAAAAAACTAAACCGCAGCTATAATGCATGCCAGTTGTTAAGGAAAAAAATAAAGGGGATGCTAACAAAACCAGGCTGAAGGAAATCTATGAAATAAAGCTAAGTGTTTTAGAGTCCTACGGAAAATGACAAAATAAACCACTAAAACCACAAAGGCAGCTCAGGCATCAAGAGGGTGGCATTACTACCTGCCAGATCCTTAGAGATCTCAGTTAAAGTCTCTGTTGTCTGGAATAGAACAAAACAGACACATTCCTATGTCAAAGATGGGACTGCAGCTAATAAAAATTTTAATTTAAAAATTAACAGTTCTAAAAATAAATGTTTATTTTCTTTGAATAGACTGTGACTTTAAAATTCCCACATGGGGAATTTACCAGCTCTGCTGGCTTCCTGAGAAAAGATGAAAGGCAAACTGAATCTCTTGAGATGTAGAAACCCAAGAGTCTTTATATCCCAGATAATTAGCATCTAGTTTAAGGGAAAATTCATCCATGCTTTTACCCCTATAGATCTTAGTATGACATGTGTGGCAATATATAGAACCATGGTGATTCTGTTTGTGTGGCTTATTTTTTGTCACCTGAAGCTTTGAAGATTTTGTTCTTATTTTGTAATTTCATTTTTTTTCTGGGCATTTTTTAGCATCTGATTCAGTCTCCAAAATAATGTGTTTTTTTTTCTTTGTTTTCAGAATCTTTCTTTCTTTCTCTTCTTTCTTTCCTTCTTTCTTTTTTGAGACAGGGTTTCTTTGTGTGACAGTCCTGGCTATCCTGGAATTTTCTCTGTAAACCAGGTTGGCCTCAAAATCACTGAGATCCTCTTGCCTCTGTCTCCTAAGTGCTGGGATTAAAGGCATGCATCACTACCACCCAGCTCAGAAATTTTCTAATGTCATTCATTATTGTTGCTGTATTGGTGATGGTGAATTTTTTTTCTGGCAGAGTTTTGCTATGTAGCCCAGGCTCTCTTCAACTCGTTATCCTCCCTCTGGCTCTTGAGTGTTGGGATTAATGGTGTGGGCTGCAATGCCAAGCCTTCTTAATATTTTAATAATTTTAGGACTGAGAGGGATGACTCAGTAGTTACAGTGCTTGCCATGAAGATGACTAGGATTTGTATCCCCTAAACACACTGGGTAGGGTTGGTAGCCCACGTACAGTCCAGTCTGAGACAGGGGATTCCAGGAGCATGCTGACTATCTAGATTAACACTTAGTGAGTGCGCACTGGCTTCCAGGGAGAGACCCCACCTCAAAGAATATGGTTGAAGGATGACGTGAAAGATTCTTGACACCAGCTTCTTGCCTGCACGCACGTGTACCCACATTGTGTGTCCAACACACATGAGGCATGCACACATACCACATATACATGGAAAGAAGAAAAATAGATGATTTCCTTCTTCCTGAGACCTTACTACAGGTTCTCTTCAGATTGGATTCGCCACCTTTTCATACCGTTTCCCCACTTTAGTTTTCTGTTCTACTTTCTGAGGGGTTTTCTTAATATTATATTGAAGTTTCTCTATCTTTCATTTCCAATATTGTATTATTTTAATATCAGAACAATTTCTCTGAGAATTTTTAAGCTATTTTTTTCTTCTTTTTTTCACTTTGTATTTATTTTTAAGCTCTCTATTCTTTAACTAAAAACAAAATCTTAAAGGCATTTTCTAGGTACTGGTGGTCCTTGACTTAGCACCTTGGAGAGTGAGGAGGGGCACTCAGAGATGCAGTGTCTCTGGGGGTGACTAGACAGAGGAACTGCTATTTATTACTTCCGGGAAAGAGCTACATCTGTCTGCAGTTGCAGGATTTTTTTTTTTATCTGAGCTGGTTGGGTAAAATTCTTCTCTCTCTTCCCTGGAGAGTAGACCTCTGTCTGGTTGCATTCCAGGAGCACAGTGGTGCACTCCAATTCCCCGGGTCTGTGTTTGGAACACTCCCCTGTGATGTGTTGGGTCTCTGGCACCAGATCCTGGCTTTTAGGATTTCCAGAAAACGGGCGACCCACCTTCTGCTCTGGCTAGGAGGTGACACTCTGCCTTTATTGCCTGAAGATGGCTTAACTTACTTTTTTTTTCCTGAATTTTAACCATTTTTTCCTACTTCTGGCTCCAATTTCTGCTTTCCTAGATCCTTCAGCATGGTGCACTGCCCCACAAACTCATAGGTTTCAGTTCTCCTTGGTTTGCTGTAAGTTATTTTTCATTCTATGATTCTAGTTTCTCAAAATTTTGTAAGGTCTGAGGTCTCTTCTTTGCTTCATGTATTTAAGGGTGTGAGCTAAAGAATATTCCTGATGCAGAAAGGACACAAAAAGATAAATAGTGGCTCTACCTATTGTATTTGTGCAGCAGTAAGGTGCAAGTCTGCCATGCTTCAAAAGCACAAATTAAAAGGTGCTCGTGTGTTATGTCAGCTTTTCCCCACTGTTTTATGTCTGGAGACAGAACTGTTATATAGCACCCTCCAGACCCTAGCAGAATCTGCTCTCAAAAATTTGTGTCACTTATGAATACAAAGTCATTAGTTATATCTTTAACAGAGAATAAATGCTAATGAATTTAGGGCTAACAAATGCTAATGAATTTATATCTTACAGGATTTTTCTTTTTCAACATTAAGTTGTGGAATGATTTTCTAGAAATTTGAATAATATCTTTCCCAGGCCAGAGAAGAAGCTCAGGGAGTCATGGAAGTCACGCGCCAGGGATCAGTGGCTAGCAGACACGTTAACTGCTGCAATTCACATGGTTTGCAAGGGGCTGGAGATGAGAGATGAAAAATAAGAAAAGGAAGAAACAAAATGTCCTGTCAAAAATCAGACTTTCAGGTTTATAGGCTTTTGGTTTAAAGCCTTTGTTTTTAAATTTGTTTCTTAGTGCTTTCCTTTTGACCCAGATGAACATCCTGCTTATGTACTTCTTTATGCAGCCCAAGTGGAAAGCTCTCAATAGATTTCAACAGAATTTATTTCATGTACCTGGCTAGAATAATGAATGGGAAGAAAGTCCCATTGCTTTAACCAAGAACTGCTTACCTTTCTTACAGCAACTGTAAGTCATTTTTAAAGAGGCCATTTTTTAAACACAGGCATACATAGTACTACAAAATTGATTAACATATTTATGAATACATTTTCCCGAACCAACCAATTAGTGCATTAATGCACACAGCTCTAGAATCTAGTTTTGTAGGAATGAAGGCAAAAATTGGCTTAAAATATTATTCTATCCATTTTTAAACACCAGGCTTGTATAGAATACATCATTTATTATTTCCATCCCTCATGTGAATACGTTGCCTTTTAAAGACTTAATAGGAGGAATCTGAGAGCTATAGCTGCTATCAAAGTGCTGGGTTTTCATCTGTCCAGGAAGAAATGAAAGCTGAAAACTCCCATGGATTTGTTTCCGTGGATTTGTCATAATCTATCCGTTCTGATGTCTATATCATCCTGATTCTTACATCCTGATATCCTTTGTCTTTATACAAATTAGTGTCTGTCATATTTAATATTCTTCATGCGCGACTGCCTTTTCTTAACATATATTTTATATTTTAAAAGCACAGCTCCACATTTTTCTCTAATGCTACCTAAATCATTCTAAAAACCACCACTTCCTCCAAGAACCCCTCTGCTACTATTTTGTTATAGAAAGTGTTCTCTTCTTAGATGAAAAATTTAAAAAAATATTCTTTACTTATTCATTGGACAGATGAATAATTTGCTTGCCTACAACAACAACGATCTTATTGTCTTCTTTAGTTGTTGACAACAAGTCCTTGAAAGGAATAGGACTCATCCATTTTGATCAGTTCATAAGGCTTCTTATAGCATCTGAACAAATAGTGTTTGGACTTAGGCTATCTTTGAGATCCATTTGAGAAAAAGGGCATTGCATTCCCTCAGGCTTAGTACTATACTGTGGAACTTAGAGTTGAGTCACCCAGCCACCAATCATACCCAAATGGATCACTCAGTTTCCATGTCTGGGTTACTATACTATTCCCAGGCCCCTATTTCTCCTTCATATTCTTGAGTTATGATAGCCAGCATTTTATGCATCCTTAAAGCCTACTTTGTTTCAAATATCCTAAGCTATATTTCTAGAATTCTGCTTTGACTTTTGTGTATATGACGTGGACTTTCAAGAATGAGGTCCTATCTTGTTTTCCATCAGGTCACCTCATAGGAATGGAAGCTCATTCCTAGGTATGGAATTGGTGCCTGAATTCAACCCTGGTTCTTCCTCAAGTCAAATGCCATCACTCATCCAGATCTTTGGCTTCTGTATTCCAATAAGTTTCTGGAAACTCTGTTATTCTGTTGAAATATTTTCTTGTCTGGACTGAAATAAAGTTCCATGTCTCTTAACTACTGTATATAGCTCAAGAAAAGAAGAGAGCTAGAGATGAAAGGATGCTGGTTATACACCCTCTAAGCTGCTGGAAGGGCCAAGGCCATCCATATTCCTCCACTGATTGAGGAGCTCGCTTATTACCACAATTCTGTGAAAATAGCTATTCTTTCCACTGCACAGGGAAACAAATGATAAAGAAAGGAAAGACCTAAGTGAATAAAACAACAACACCAACATTACCCTCAAATCCTGGCAACTTGACTCAGGCTGTAGAAGCCAACCCAGACATTAAATGAATCTTTGCTTTTGAGATCTGGCATCTCCTCAGCCTGCCACACTGCAGTTTGCCCAGTGTACGTATGTGTGTGTGTGTTAAGATGTATTTATTTATTACATATACAGTGCATGTATGCCTGCAGGCCAGAAGAGGGCACCAGATCTCATTACAGATGGCTGTGAGCCACCATATGGTTCCTGGGAATTGAACTTAGGAGCTCTGGAAGAGCAGGCAGTGCTCTTAACCACTCTCTCCAGCCCCAATTGTCCAATCGCTTTGGTTTTATAGTATGTTTATTTCTACCTCTATGTTCTAAAGTTCTTTATACTTATTACTAAAGCAAATAAAAACAATTTAGAATGTACAATTAGGTTAATAACTGAAAAAAAATCAAAAGCCAGTCTCACAATTTCATTGTCACAACTCTACTGAAATTTTTTATGTTGATGATGGCAAAACAAACATATCTACGACTTGCTGCAAAGTGTAGAGACCAGAGAATCAGAATAAGATTAAAGGGTGGGGAGATGTTTTTAATTTGCTCAGCATGCATGTCCAGGAGACCATTTTAATTATGGTATTGGTTTCTAAGAAAACTATTTACTTTGGACCACTATGGAGGATAGATGTCAAGCATCATCAGTGGAATAAGGAAGAGCAGCTGCTGACTGACAGTTAAGTAAATGAGAGTGTGTAATTGCAAGCCTCGAGACCTTATCTGCAGTTTTAACAAACACGACTCCTACCTTTATTTTTGCTAATGCTAGTGCTTTATTGCTTATTCAATTAAAATGACATGAGAGAGAATGTAGTTATGGGGTGTCCAAATGAGAAGCCCTGAAAAGTCATAGAACCTATGTCCATGATGACAATGCCCTCCCAACACCTGCCAACTAGAAGTGAGATGGACACTTACTGAGTTTTGCTCCAACCTGAGTCTTTTAGAATGGTCAAAGGATAGAAGAGACCTGCAGCTTTTATTGTATCATGTCAAAATTGCCAACACTTCACTTTTTAAATAAAATTGAATTAATTCAGCAAGAGGCAAACCAATACTCAAAAGCAAGTTTAGTGTTGTCTTGTTGGGAGGTATTAGTTAGAGGAAAACAATTACTTTGTTGCTTGATGTTTTGCCTGATAGTTTGATTCTAGATGCCATTCATATACCTGGGACTATAATAATGTCTAGGAACTCCTAAAACTTAGTTCCTGCCATAACCTTTAGAGTAGCATTCTAGCACGTCAGAGAGTGCACATCTAAAACGTGTTTAGAGCAACTAAAAGCTTTTGAGAGTTAAAGAATATTCTTATACACTGCCTTATTTTGGTAATTTAGACTTATGTTCCTATCATCTTGGCTTTGGGATTCAGGCTTACCTGAATCCAAACTGACCTTCTGGTCTGGTGTGATTGGCTGGTTTCTTCCAGAGCAGCTGAGCAATGATCAGTCGGTCATTATCCTTCTTGAGTAACTGCTGTTTATGTCCACTCTCTGTGACAAACTTGAACACAAACAAAGGAAATGACTTGTAGAAAGCAAGTCATGAAGAGATGCTGCTCAGACATTGGTAAATGTTAGTCTATCTCTTCATGCAGGAGCTGGGTAGAGAAAAGAGCAGTAGGGCTGCGGTGGAGAAAGTTAAGGACAGTATAGAAACAAATTCTTTTGCATACTTGGCAAAGATGAACAAGATAATTTATTTAAAAGCAATTAGCAAAGACTTGGGCACATAAAACAGGCACTTAACTCATTTCCTTTTCTTGATAAGGGCAGAGTTATTTTTAAAAAATTTTTGGTAATATCATGAGAGGAGAAAGGAAGGTTTAGAGGACTCTGGACAAGGGAAGAACAAGGTGATTTTATCCTAAATCACACTTATGCAAAAGTGTAATACGTTGAGCATGAATTTCGTTGTCCTCCAGAGCCACCCGCACAACCTCTTCTGATCTCACTCTCTAGTAAACAAGACTAACCACACATGCATATACTACTCATGGCCAAAATTTAAAGAAGCAAATTCATTGTTTAGTATTTGGGTGCCAGAATAGATATTTGAAGCGCCCCTCCAACCCCCATAGAGATGGGAGAGTGTTGGCTTGCTAGAGCCCACATCTGAACACTAAGAGCGGGAAACTTACTTAAACAGTAGGTGTTGAAGAACTGGTGTTAAGGGAGTGTGAACAAATAAAGAGTCCCCAGATAGGGGAATGAAAAGCAGATTCAACAGAAATCAGAGAAAGATACACTGACAGTCTCTGGTAGCCAATGTGCTTGGAGCTGGAAGGGGAGGACTGACATAAGGACTAATAGCTCAGGACTAGCTAAGAGCGTGGTTCCCATGACTGGGGTCCCCCTCTGGAGAATCCAGCTCGTCTCTCAGCACAGCCACACTAAAGCCCTGTCCACAGCACTGCACGTTCTCGCCATGCTTCTGGATCTCTTTCCTCTCAGCTTTTTCTGCTCCCACTGTCTTTCCTCTCTTCCTCTTCATGTTTTGTTTAGATCCTTTGCCCATGTGGAAGCAGACTATGGGAGTTTTAAGAATTAGAGATCAGATTTTGCAAACTCAGAGTCCTGTTCCACCCACCAAACTTCACAAGCCTGTTTCCCTGTTTGCACAAACACGAAAGAGGTCTGGAGACTTCGCAAATCCTCCAGATGGTCTGACACATCCTTTTATTCTCGACCTGTGAACATGCTCTTATCTTTTATATCACCAACAGACATTCTTTTATGGTTCCCATTCACTTTGCTATTATGTCAAGACTGCTGGAGTTTCATGCAAGAAGCCTTTGTTGGATGGGGCCTTAGAGTAGGGAAATGTATCAGGGCAGGGGGCCCAGAGCGTGCAAAAATGGGTCTCTTGGTAGTCTCCCTCCCTCTGATGATAATGAAAGAATCTCCCAAGGGGCATTAATGTCTTTCAAGGCTCTGAGATTTCCTTCACATATGATATTTTTCCCCTGTACATCAACTTCTTCATCTTAATGAATTCATAAATTTCTTTCTTCCCCCATCATGTAACTCTTTGAGGAAAATGAAATCTATCCCAAATTGCCAATGATCTCTTTAAGAGTGGCATGATTTGTCCAGAAATAGCAAGCATGATTATGTATTCTGTGCCATAGTGTAAGAGATTTTTAGAAGAGGGGCTTTCCTTAGTTCTCTAGATGTCATGACAAAATGCTACATACTTGTTGAGTTTCAACAGCAGAATTATCTTCTTATGCTTCTGGAGTGTGAAAGAGCCAACTCAGCATACCCATGTGACTGGCTTCTGGGAAAGCCCTTCTCCTGACTTTTCAGTCAGCTGCTACTGGCTTAGATAGAGTGTCTATTGCTGTGATAAAACACCATTACCACGAGCAACTAGGGGAGGAAAGGGTTTATTTGACTTCCATTTCCACACTACAGTACCTCATTGAAGGATGTCAGGGCAGGAGCTCAAACAGGCCAGGAACCTGGAGGCAGGAGCTGCTGCAGAAGCCATTGAGAGGTGTTGCTTATTGACTTGCTCTGCCATGGCTTGCTCATCCTGCTTTCTTTTAATATCAAGAACCAAGGGCATCACCACCCACCATGATGTGAGTTCTCATCAGATATAAAGAAAATTCACCATAAGCTTGCCCAGGGGCCAGTGTGGTGTGGATAGTTTTTCAGTTGAGGTTCACTTTATGACTTTGGCTTGTGTAAAGTTGACATAAAACTGGCCAGCACTTTCTCCCTGTGGATGATTGTGTGGACATGCAGTCCTTTGTCTTTCTGCCTCTACTTCTTCTCCTCTCTACTCCTCCCTATCTTCCTATCTTCCTCTTTTTCTTCTTCCTCCTCCCTCCTTCTCTTTCCCCACCTTTCATCCGACTACTAATCCTGTGGGTTGGCCCTTATGGACTCATTTGAGTTTAATTATCCCCTAAAGTCTTGTTTCCCAATACAGTCAAAGTGGGGCTCAGGACTTGAACATGCATGCTTTAGATTAATTTAGTTCACAACAAGCTGTGTCTTCTTTCCTTAATCTAAAATTTTCTTCTACAGGTTGACATCCAGTTTTGCCAACCTGTAGAAGAATGAAAATAGATCCATATCTATCACCATGCACAAAACTCAAGTCCAAATGGATTAAAGACCTCAATATCAGTTTGAACACAGTGAACCTGATAGAAGAGAAAATGGGAAGTACTCTACAACACATGGGCACAGGAGACCACTTCTTACGTATAACCCCAGCAGCACAGACATTAAGGACCTCATTGAATAAATGGGACCTCCTGAGACTGAGAAGCTTCTGTAAAGCAAAGGACACTGTCACTAAGACATAAAGGCAACCCACCAACTGGGAGAAGATCTTCACCAACCCCGCAACTGACAAAGGTCTGATCTCCAAAATATATAAAGAACTCAAGAAACTAGACCGTAAAAGGCTAATCAACCCAATTATAAAATGGGGCATTGAGCTGAACAGAGAATTCTCAACAGAAGAACTTCAAATGGCCAAAAGACACTTAAGGTCATGCTCAACTTCCTTAGCGATCAGGGAAATGCAAATCAAGACAACTTTAAGATACCATCTTACACCTGTCAGAATGGCTAAAATCAAAAATACCAATGATAGCCTTTGTTGGAGAGGTTGTGGAGAAAGGGGTACACTCATCCATTGCTGGTGGGAATGCAAACTTGTGCAACCACTTTGGAAGGCAGTATGGCAGTTTCTCAGGAAATTCGGGATCAACTTACCCTTGGACCCAGCAATACCACTCTTGGGAATATACCCAAGAGAGGCCTTATCATACAACAAAAGTATATGCTCTACAATGTTCATAGCAGCATTGTTTGTGATAGCCAGAACCTGGAAACAACCTAGATGCCCTTCAATGGAAGAATGGATGAAGAAAGTATGGAATTTATACATATTAGAGTACTACTCAGCAATAAAAAACAAGGACTTCATGAATTTTGCATACAAATGGATGGAAATAGAAAACACTATCCTGAGTGAGGTAAGCCAGACCCAAAAAGAGGAACATGGGATGTACTCACTCATATTTGGTTTCTAGCCATAAACCAAGGACATTGAGCTTATAATTAGTGATCCTAGAGAAGCTAAATAAGGAGAACCCAAAGAAAAACATATAGGTATCCTCCTGAATATTAACCTTCAGCAAGCGATGAAAAGGAGACAGAGACAGAGACCCAAATCTCAGACCCAAAGCACAGGACTGAAATCTCAAGGTCCAAATCAGGAGCAGAAGGAGAGAGAGCACGAGCATGGAACTCAGGACAGCGAGGGGTGCACCCACACACTGAAACAATGGGGATGTTCTATTGGGAACTCACCAAGGCCAGCTGGCCTGGGTCTGGAAAAGCCTGGGATAAAACCGAACTCTCTGAACATAGCGGACAATGAGGACTACTGAGAACTCAAGAACAATGGCAATGGGTTTCTGATCCTACTGCACGCACTGACTTTGTGGGAGCCTAGGCAGGTTGGATGCTCAACTTACTAGACCTGGATGGAGGTGGGGGTTCCTTGGACTTCCCACAGGACAGGGAACCCTGATTGCTTTTTGGGCTGGGGGGAGACTTAATTGGGGGAGGGGGAGGGAAATGGGAGGCGGTGGCGGGGAAGACAGAAATCTTTAATAAATAAATAAATTAAAAATAAATAAAAAAATATAAAATAAAATTTTCTTAATAGCATTCAAGGTACGTAGATTGATTATCATTTGAGAGACTCAATCTATATAAAAATCCTTGTAAAAATGTAGAATTCTATATAAATGTAAGGTATTGTTTGTTAAGGACAATAGCATCGAAGGAATATACAATAAATAGAAAAGAGAAAATACTCTGACTTCTGAGTTATATATAGACTTCTAAAGAAGCTAATGACTATCTCAGCAGATGAGAACAACAGCTGCTGTTAGAAAGCGCTAAGATAGACTACTACTCTTTAAAACATGTAATCATTTTAATGGATTATGCAATATTTGTTTCTATATAAGGAGTTAGCTTTGGGAAACTCTGTAATTATATCCCATACTACTTATAAATTGTATTTCACACATGAACGCTGAATTTACTATCATAATAGCATCTAAATATCACTAATAGACCTTACCAACACATCTGAAACCCTTCCAGGGCAGAGCTCCACTTGCGATAAGTGTCAGATTTATGTAGTAATACTGAACAATTAAGAGCTTTGCCACTCTGGTCCCTTAATTACTACTCATTATTTTTGGACGCTGACAATGTATCCAGGACTGCCTTTAAAAAATTGACACTGTATGGGTGCACCCCTCGCGGTCCTGAGTTCCTTGCTCCTGCTCTCTCTCCTTCTGCTCCTGATTTGGACCTTGAGATTTCTGTCCGGTGCTCCAGTGTGGGTCTCTGTCTCTGTCTCCTTTCATCGCCTGATGAAGGTTAATATTCAGGAGGATGCCTATATGTTTTTATTTGGGTTCTCCTTCTTATTTAGCTTCTCTAGGATGGAGGTGGTGGTCCTGGGACTTCCCACAGGGCAGGGAACCCTGATCGCTTTTTGGGCTGATGAGGGAGGGGGACTTGACTGGGGGAGGGGGAGGGAAATGGGAGGCGGCGGCAGGGAAGAGACAGAAATCTTTAATAAATATATAAATAAATTTTTTTAAAAAAGAAAAGGACAAAAAAATTTACACTGGCATGGAGATTCACAATTCAATCAGCTCTAATAAATCAAATAAATGAATACAGTTTTGAAAAATGGTCCTTAGGGCTTCTGCCTTTGATTTTTTGGGACGTCACTTATTTGTGGAGCCATGTTGTTCTTGTCTTTACGATGCCACTAGTGAGCGTGAAGGACACGGGTTTCTGCAAAGGCTATGCTCAGGTTGACATCCTTCCTGTCTCTGTGTTGAGCTGCATGGCAACTGAGGAAAGATATGATTCTCACAGGACATATTTTTCTTCTCCTGGAACCCAAGAGATGCCCTCCTTCTGAGTCCCGGGTTAGTTTGACTTTTTATTCCATAGAGAAAACTAACTGACTTTCCCTACCCCCCTTCTCCTTCTCCTCCCTTCAAAACCAGTGTCCCTCAGCTGGAGTTCATGAATGGTTTTTTGGGAACCTGAAACACATGCAAGTCCAGAAATGCATGTCAGTTAATGATTGTGAAAATTTTTGTCCAAGGATTTTCTTTACTGTTTTATGTTGTTAATGGCAACAGTTAAAAAAGAGCTTAGTTTACCCTTTTGTATAAGGAACTACTCATGTCATGGAAAACACAAAAATGAATAAGACCTGTGACTCGTACTTTTCAGAGCCACACGATCTTGAAGCAGAGTTAAGAAAGGCATGCCAACAACAGTAAAATAAGACAGGCTGTGACAAAACAAAACAAAATAGCAACAAAAATAAGTCCCCCCAAAAGCAGTTGTAGCGCAGAAATAGCAGAGAAAAATACTGACTGCACTCAAAATGCCAGGTATACCCCAAACATGGAGAGTACCCACAGAGTATCTCAAAACATAGAGTACCCACAGAGTATCTCAAAACACAGAGTACCCACAGAGTATCTCAAAACATAGAGTACCCACAGAGTATCTCAAAACATGGAGAGTATCCACAGAGTATCTCAAAACACAGAGTACCCACAGAGTATCTCAAAACATAGAGTACCCACAGAGTATCTCAAAACACAGAGTACCCACAGAGTATCTCAAAACATGGAGAGTACCCACAGAGTATCTCAAAACACAGAGTACCCACAGAGTATCTCAAAACATGGAGAGTACCCACAGAGTATCTCAAAACACAGAGTACCCACAGAGTATCTCAAAACACAGAGTACCCACAGAGTATCTCAAAACATAGAGTACCCACAGAGTATCTCAAAACATAGAGTACCCACAGAGTATCTCAAAACATGGAGAGTACCCACAGAGTATCTCAAAACACAGTGTACCCACAGAGTATCTCAAAACACGGAGAGTACCCACAGAGTATCTCAAAACATAGAGTACCCACAGAGTATCTCAAAACATGGAGAGTACCCACAGAGTATCTCAAAACACAGAGTACCCACAGAGTATCTCAAAACATAGAGTACCCACAGAGTATCTCAAAACATGGAGAGTACCCACAGAGTATCTCAAAACACAGAGTACCCACAAGTATCTCAAAACACGGGAGTACCCACAGAGTATCTCAAAACACAGAGTACCCACAGAGTATCTCAAAACACGGGAGTACCCACAGAGTATCTCAAAACACAGAGTACCCACAGAGTATCTCAAAACATGGAGAGTACCCACAGAGTATCTCAAAACACAGAGTACCCACAGAGTATCTCAAAACACAGAGTACCCACAGAGTATCTCAAAACACAGAGTACCCACAGAGTATCTCAAAACACAGAGTACCCACAGAGTATCTCAAAACATAGAGTACCCACAGAGTATCTCAAAATACAGAGTACCCACAGAGTATCTCAAAACATGGACAGTACCTAGAGAATATCTAAAACACTGAGTTTACCCATATAGTGTTTCAAAAATATGAATGCATTCATAAAGTATCTCAAAATGCCTTGTAAAAAGATAGAAAATCCAGCAAAAGATGAGTAGCCAAGGTCCTGATCAGAAAAGAACAAAACCTACAGTAACTATTATTTCCTTGGGACAGGAAACCAGGGGAGATGTTTGCTGTAAGCAGATTTCAGAGTGAGAGTGCCAGGAAAGTGCTGGACAAGAATGGAGATAATATACAGTACAGCATCCTGTAAAATAGAGCATCCTTAGAATTATTTTCACAGAGAGTTTGTCACTCACTTTCTTCACTTTAAAAAGATGAGCTGTGTCTAACATCTTCTGATGATAGATAACTCATCGTTTTCTTGTAGCTAAAATGAAGGTTCTCTGGATGCCTGGACTGCAAGAGCATACTGGTTTTAATTTTCTGTTAAAGGAGCAGAAAGGATAAAGGCACAATGGGAGACTGAGGTAGTAGAGTGGTGGGGTCAATGGGGAGGAAGGAGGATGAATCTACTAAAACACTGTTGGGGCTAGCTCGATTTGAGAAATAACCAGGCCAGCTTAAAGATAAACACTTATATTTTTAATTATTGTAAGGGGAAATTCACGCCACAAGAATGGGAAGTCCTAGTTCCTCTGTGTCCAGCAGGAATCTCCTAGAGAACACGTGCACTTGGTCCATCCCAGGTTTTCTTCCTGGGCTCCAGGTAGCCATGCCTTAACTAGACATGATTGGTTAACAGAGCTTCCCCATCATCTCCCCCTTTTGTCTAAACAAGATCGATCCAAACCCAATACAACTATATACAATAGGAACAGATACCAAATATAAAATTACAAACAATATTAAGCAAGGAACACATAACAAAAGTTTTACTAAACATTCTATTTCAAGGAGTCTAAATCTTGCCATTAAAATATATGTCTGAATATGTCTATATAAATAATGCTTAAGTTTTCCACAATGAACAGTGGATTTTTCTGCAGTAATCTTTGAAGTTTCCAGGAAGAAGATGGGGCTCCACAACTCCAACTCCAACTGGTTGCTATGACTTCATGACACTGACAGCTCTACTACCAGACCTGTTTTGGGTACCAGCTGCACAAGATGGTTCCAACTTGGTTAGCTGAAATGGTCCACATCTTTTACACTGTTCTGGGCCAGACCTCCACAAAATACTCAAAACCTATTTGCAATCTTACCAGACATTAATCTTGAAACTTAACCATCATTTTACTTTCACAGGATCCTATAGAAACATTGCCCCCACGACAGCTGGAAGGAATTCTAGAAGACCATGTCCCCTTTCCCAGGAAATTTTGTCCTCAGGGTTAGGGACATCATTTAGGGGTTGATTATAATTGGTATACGGTTCAGGGTTGGAGAGAAATTTTATAAGCTCAGGGATCCTTTTGTTAAAAAAAAAAGTAGGGCAGAATTGGATGATGGGATAATAGATTGGTTTGTGAGTTATTATTTATAAACAATTACATTTGTATAGGTCCTTGTATATTGATAAAAAGTTAAACAATATTGAATATTTTATGGATGCATGCTTCTACCTCTGTTTAAAACATTTTTTATATATTGATATATATTTACAATACTGCAGTGTACATTTCTACCTCTGATCAAGATACTTATATATTGTATAACTTATATATTATACTATTACATTTGGAGGTCATTGTCCTCATTTATTGCACAGTTGTTTATTGTCTTAGTCTTTAAGTAATATAGGTATTAAGAATTATAGATCAATAGTCATCTATGTTTGTCATACTTATAGTTAGACTAATCAGGTTCTTTAGAAACATAGAGATTATATTCTGCATAGGTAGATAATCTTCACCCACTTCAAAGAACTGTAGAAAATGGCATTTAAATAACTTAGAGTTCTGTTGACGTGAGATGTAATTGCTCCTGGCAGTACCGATCTTTTCCCTAGAAAATGTTGAGCACCAAAGACCCTGCACCTGGAGCTTGTTTTCTTCTTGGCAGAACTGGCCTTTGGGCAAAGAAATGCCCATACCTCAACCACTGACAAAGATACATAATATCTGTAAATGGATAAAACAGGACTGTCAAATCCTGCCAAGACAGGGTAAGATAGTTTTGAAAGTTTCTTGCCTTTGAAAATGGTTTGTCAGTCATTTTAGGCCTTAGCCAAAGTTGGTTGCTTCAACATTGCAAATGAGACATTGGGTGATTGCCCGGGTAGCCAGTTGTCTCTGTTATTTGTTGCACATTTTGGAAGTTGCTCTATTGCATTTCCTGCTTACTCAAGTAATATTGTTTTCCTTCTCAGATCTTCGATGGGGTTGAAGATTAGATAGCTGTAGTTACCTTTCTCATGATTTAGCCAAGCTTAATTTAAATGCAAGATTTAGACTCCTTGAAATAGATTGTTTAGTATAACTTTTGTTATGTGTTTCTTGCTTAATATTGTTTGTAATTTTATATTTGGTATCTGTTCCTATCGTATATAGTTGTATTGGATTTGGATCGATCTTGTTTAGACAAAAGGGGGAGATAATGGAGAAGCTCTGTTAACCAATCACACCTAGTTAAGGCATGGCTACCTGGAGCTCAGGAAGAAAAACTGGAATGGACCAGGTGTGTGCTCTCTCTGGGAGATTCCTGCTGGACACAGAGGAACTTGGACTTCCCATTCTTGTGGCATGAGTTTCCCCTTATATCAATTAAAATTATAGTTATTTATCTTTAAGCTGGCCTGGTTATTCCCCGAATCAAGCTAGCCCCAACAAAACACTTTGTTCAACCTTATCAATGCTATGCACTATATATCAACACAATAATTTAAAAATAAAACATTAATAAAAAATTATTTTTATTTAATTTAGCTACAAAAAAAGAAGAAAAGAAAAAAATGTCAGCACACAATGTGACCTTTTCTATTCAGTATTCATTGATGTGGAATTCCCTCTATATGCTGTGCATAAGTTTTATTGCCATTGGTTAATAAAGAAGCTGCTTTGGTCTATGACAGGGCAGAATATAGCAAGGTGGGAAATCCAAGCAGAGACAGAGGAGGAAAGAAGGAAGAATCAGGGAGATACCATATAGCTGCCTAAGAAGCAAGAGATATCAAACAAAAGAAATAATAGAAATGGGTTAAATTAAGATGTAAGAACTAGAAATAAATATGCCTGATCCATCAGCCAAAAAGTGTTGTAATTAATATAGTGTCTGTATGATTATTTGGGTCTGGGTGGCTGGGAAACACACACAGTCTCCATTTATAGTTCAGTCTGTGGTGGGCATCAAAGTGGGTGAGTAGGGCTGAAGAATGAGGGGTGTAAGCAAGAACAATGCAAGCTTGTTATTCATCTCAAGATGGTGAGAGTTAATAGATGTAACTTATAAAATCATCGGGAGAGAATGTTTTAGAAAAGGAAGAGGAGGAAGAATTACAGGTTGGGTATGGGACCCTTATAGAAAAAGGAGAAGGGGAGGAGAGAAAAAGGGAAGGAGGAAAGAAGGAGGAGCAATAGGTTGGGGTGTGTGTATGAAGGAATTACAGATAATTACAGGATGGAGAAGAGATAAAGATAAGGTAAAAGGTCATGGAGGCAAACGTAAGAAAGAAATGGTTACCAGAAGGACAGTGTATTGGAATCCAACGCAGGCTGTTAGATCTGAAAACTCTGTACTCAAGATCTCTGAGAAAGAATTTTTAAAGAATTTTTATAGAAGATGAGATGGAAGTCACACTTGAAGAGACCGAGAAAAAGGAGCAGAATGAGGGACCACGACTCCCACTCTAGGTCTAGTGATGGAATCAGGGCAGCTACCTTCACAGGTGACTGATTTTAAACAAGGAGCTAGACCACACATTGCAGAAGTCTTACCTCATGGAAAGTGAACTAGACTCAACTTGAAGCTGGCTAACTTTAAATGTCAGGCACTCCACTGTGAGATTATCAGAGGAGGATACCTGGGAACCCTGGAACGGAATCAGAGCAGGAAAGGAACAAATGATGTAAACAAGGACACATGGGGTTTTACTGAACTGCAAGCACTCTGTACAGCAAAAGAAAGAGTCAAGAGGCAGGCAACACAATAGAAGAAAAATATGTGTAAATATTATACAATCGACAAGGAGTGTTTCGGAGATACAGGGACCTCTAAACAACCCAACAGCACAAAGGAGGAGGGGAGCCTCCCAGGAAGGAGGATGTTGGCATACTGTTGGAGAAAATGTGAGTTAATGGAACCATTATGGAAGAAGCAATATGGGGCTTCTCGAAAAAGTTAAAAATAAGTGTCATGTGATTCATCAACCCCAACACTGCCCCCATGTGACTTGGTGCTGTGTCCACAGCATGGCTGCAAGTCTCCAGATGTGACCCAGAAGTCAAACCTGTGCATTTGCTTCTAGAACACAGCAGGCAGAGGACTGCTGTAGTGGGGGAGACTGTAAACGAGGCCTTTAGACTTTCCTCGGGACCCTGAGTTTCTAAACACCTGAGTAGGAACTAATGATTAAAATACACTTGCTCTTCAGAATCTAGTATCAAGAAGAAATTAGTCTAAAATATTTAAAATAGAATGGTACTAAGTAAATAGTACTAAGAATCTGATACACACCTAATGTAGCACAGAAATTGACTCCTTGGTTGTTGTTGTATAAATAAATACACAATCTTGATTGTTGAAAGTATAAATAAATATGTCTGATTATCTACACACAATGTTAATTTTATAAAAATTTAAAAATTCTTCTTGTGTTTTGATCAGGGCTTCGGCTTACCTATGTCTTTCAAAGACTGAGCAAATACTCAAATACTTCCTGCAAAGTGAACAACTCTGCATTTTTTTTCGACTAGGAAATACATGGTTTCTCTTTCTCCAAGCCTTACTCTTATAACCTATATTTTGCTGTTTTAGTTTCCCTCCTAAGGGGAAAAATATTAGGAGGAAAAGAAAACCTTGATGACAAAGAAGTCAACATCTAGCTCTGGAAGAAAGGCTAATTCCTCAGAGATGCATAATTGCTATCCAAGGTCACTAATCTTGGTGCTAAATATTTAAACAATGAAAGAAAAGTTAATTAAAAGCAAAAACAAATTTCTTGCCTTCACCCAAAGAGTACATGCCATCTGGTAAATCTTTAAGAGAGCCATGGGCCCTATAACATATTATTCCAGGAAGGACAAAATAATTAATTTTCTTTCCTTTGAGACTTTCGTATTAAAAAGAAATCTTTTTCTCTTTAAAAAAATGTAGCCAGTTTTAATCTTTTAAATTTTAGTGGTTTTAGACTCTGAAAGTATCACACATTTATACAATTATTTTGGTCACATTGGACCATCACTATCTCCCTCCAGCTCCCCTTAGTGTTCTCTACAATTCATGTCCTCTTCGTTTCTGGCGTTATTAATAGCCTGGTGAGTCTAGTGTGCTGTCCAATGCACAAACATATGGGGCCTTCCACTAGTGTGCTGGCAACTTAGGGACATGACGAAGGAATGTCATTTTCCCACCCTCAGTAGCTGTCAAGTGCCCATAGCTCCTATGCCAGGGTGGAGCTTTCAGGGAGGCCTTTAACCTATCTATACTGGAATTCTCATGCCTTGACACGGCTGTTGTGAGTTGCTGTATACAGCAGCCATGAGCTGTCTAGCAGTTAGCAGACTTTCACAACTCTCCAGCCCTTACAGTCTCTCAGTGCCCTCTTCCTTGACGATCCCAGAGCCTTGCATGGGGCAGGTTGATGTGGACACCCAGCCACAACTGAGTACCCACAGTTATACATACTTGGTACCTTGACCAGTTATGTCCCTGCACAAAAACTTCTCACTGTATTAGGGAGCTTCCCTGACTAAAATTGGAAGCAATGCAAGTTTATGAACATGAACGTTGATATTTAGATGGCAAACAGACAGCATGATCAAAAAAATGCAGTGATTTAAAGCACTATAGTTTGATAGGTTTTGACCAGTATTTAAATCTAACATTGTCTCAGTCTAGTCAAGGAGTATTTTCATCCCATTGAAAGGACCCTGGTCTAACTGCCTGGAACTCTCCATCATTCCTTTTTCCTTTCCCAAACCAACTTCTGTTCTATATTTTTTTTTATAGTCCAGATTGGTGTTAGTTGTTCCAGAATTTCATAGAAATGGCATCAATCAGGATGTAGTGGTTTTGTTCTGGCTTTTCACCTCAGCATAATGTCATCGTGTCCACCTATAATTCATTCTGTTCTAACTCCTGAGGCTTGCTGCATTTCCCGGGACTAAACTCTTGCTTATTCATTGACCCATTTGATAGGCATGTGAGTTATTTCCAGCTCAGGGCTGTTGTGAATAATACAAAGCCTTTTGATTTCCCTTCTGTTGAGTAGTGCCTCAGAGGGT
Source organism: Microtus pennsylvanicus (assembly GCF_037038515.1). Lineage (NCBI taxonomy): Eukaryota > Metazoa > Chordata > Mammalia > Rodentia > Cricetidae > Microtus > Microtus pennsylvanicus. The sequence continues at coordinate 68,500,127 of NC_134581.1, read as the reverse complement.
GCTTGGAAGGCTGTGTGGTAAGGGTATATTTAACCTCATAGCAAAAGACCAAAGAGTTCTCCAGAGTTGTACCATGTCAGATTCTAATCAGCACGGTAGGAACATTCCAGCTGTTCACAATCGATCATGCTACTCATAGTGTTTTGATGTGTTTGGTGTTTCTATGTATTGTGATTTTTTTTCAAGTAAAATTTAGTTCTTGGAATATTGGCTATAGGAATCTCTCTCTCTCTCTCTCTCTCTCTCTCTCTCTCTCTCTCTCTCTCTCTCTCTCTGTGTGTGTGTGTGTGTGTGTGTGTGTGTGTGTATGTGTATGACATTTTTGAGGCATGGTCCTGCTTTATAGCCCAGGATGATTTCAAATTTGTCATCCCCCTGTCTCAGCCTTCTGAGTGTCAGGCTTACAGTGCTTACCACTATATCCTGCAAGAGAAATTTAGACATGATAGGAGGAAGAAATTCTCCAAAGAAGATTTGTCTGTCCCCTTTTTAGTGTTCTGTGATCAATTAATCTTTCATCAGATATTATCAATTGCTCCGGTTTTTATTATTATTGTTTATAAATTCCTGAATGTTTAGTTCTTATGGGTAATCTTCTCCATGTATCAATTTATCTATTTCATTCCCATTCTCAATGACTTTAAATAATGAGTCTCTATTATTTAGAGCTAAGAGAACCAAAACCAAAGCAAAATGAAACAAAATGTTTCTGATACCATGGACAAGACACTTGGTAGATATCTATGTGATACCTAAGTCTTCCAAAAAATTGTGGGGCTCCTAACACTGCCTTTAATTAGTAGAAATAATCTTTTAGTGTTCTTAGTTGTTGAAAACACTAGGTTGCTGCAAACGCTAACATTTGCCTCAAAGCTTGGTGCCATCCTCCACCAAGAGGGTGATTCTGGAGTCAAACAGGCTTTAAACCAGAGAAAAGCACAGAAATTGACAAACTGGATACGGGTGCTCCATGCTGCAGCCATGTGCAGAATTGAGTGTGGAGATCCAGCAACTCCAACTCCACTAAGAGACTCTAGACTGATTATCTGAGATTGGGGCATGCTTCTTCGTCTGTTAAATAAATAAAATACTGCATTTTTTGGAGCATCCATCTTTACTGGTTGCCAAGGATTCTGTTCTCACACTTGGTAATCCTTTTATGGGTTGGTTTTAGATGTGTCTCCAGTTCCCAAGGTGCGACAGCACGTTCTAATTTGGAGCGCATATTTATTTAATTAGGAACGTGGTGCCAGTTTCAGTCAGTTGGTTTACTGATTAATCACTGCCTTAAGAACCTATTTTCCTTTTTCTGGTCCGAAGAATAGTTCAAAGGCTCTTCAGATTTGAGAGGTGGCGCTTTTTCTGCACGTTAACTAATAAGAAAGAGGTCAAGTTTACAAACACTTTTGGTGCCTGAAGGTTTGTTGGCAACACGTTTAGGACTGCAGACTTGGTCACAAGCACATACATTCCATGTTCTGGCAGTCAGTGGGACAACTGAGCAGTAAGTGTAAATACATGTGGCACATTCGCACTGTGTTTGTTTATACAGAGTGGAAGTGAGTTTAATCAAGATGAAATTATGGATAATGCTTTCTAGTACTACTATGTCCTAAATAGAGTCATACAGTTGGGTTATTTAACTGAGAAAGCCAGAGTTTAGTAAAAGTAGAATCACATATCATAGAGCTGGTTTAGGTTCACAGATAAATTAGAAAGTGCAGAAACACATGAATTCCATTTGTCTTCTGATACCACACCGACCTGAACTCTCCATGATCAACATCCCACTGCAGAGTGGTTTCCTTGCTGGAACTGATGAGCCTATAGGGGCTATTATACACCATGCTCAGATTATGCATTTGGACATAATCCTGTTGTCTTCAATCTCTGGGTATGACAATATATAATGGCGTGCATCCAGCAACACGATTTTGTACACAGTATTTTCATTGCCCTATAAACAAACCCCTTTTCCTTGGCCTATTTCTCCCTTCTCTCCTCTCAGCCTCTGGCACCCATTGCTTCCTTAGTTTTGTCTTTTTCACTATGTCATAGTGTTGACATTATGTAGGACACGGTCCTTCTAGATTGTCTTTCACTTAAAGTTTTTCCAAGCCTTTTTGTGGATTGACAGTTTTTATCTTAGTGTTGAATAATATTCCACTTCATGATTTTACAATAGTTTATCTGTGGAACAATTTTTTTTAATGTTACTCGTTGGAGATGGTTGGAAAATGATTGTGCATAAGCCACTTGAAGTAGAAGTAGGAAATAAAAGACCCAAGATACTTTGTGTGTGGAGTGGAAAGATTGGATAATTTCATAGCAACAATAGAAGCAAGCAGTAAATGTTTGTTGAAGCGAACACAAAGCTGCTTGCTTTCGGGAATTAGATTTATGTGCAGGTAGTAAAAGAAATGTTGACACAATAAGTTATGCAGTTATTATGTCATCTGCCAGAAGACAGATAGAAACCTGTGAGTGTCTCTTCCTAGGACTCGATAGCCATTGCTTTAGGCAGTACAAATAATTGGAAGATTATCACTTTTCATTATACAATGAGTGAATATTTTAAATTCTAAAAAGCATTTGTAGATCAACAGGGCAATTCCAAACATTTTTCTGATTTTGTAATTGATAATATTAAGCAATAGCTTGGTATTATTTGTACCTACTTTTTCAGGCCTATTATTGTAAAAATACCCAGTTTCCTCAAGTATTTTCAAAAGCTCAGAGTACCTCCAGCATGGAAGATAGAGGGACATTTGTTGTGGAATATTACTTTAAGATGTGTTACATTCGTTTATGCTGTGTGTTATTTGTTTAATGATATAAAGATGTGTTGCAATCTTCCATGTTGCACTCTGTAAAGCTGTATTACTTTGCCTCTCTAAAATATCTGATTGGTCTAATAACCAAGCTGAACGGCCAATAATTAGGCAGAAGAGAGAAATAGGTGGCGTTGCCAGGCAGAGAGAATAAATAGGAGAAGAGGGAGAAGCGAGGAGCAAGAAAAGGAGAAGATGAGGATGCCAATTCCAGTAACACAGTCCACCGTAGAGCAAAAAGGGAAGAAAGATACATAGAATAAATAAAGGTAAAAAGCTAGGAGACAAAAGGATAATTTAAGTTAAGAAAAGCTGTAATGGCAGCTTACAGAATGGGAAAAGATCTTCACCAACTCCTCATCTGTCAGAGGACTGATCTCCAAAATATATAAAGTTCTCAAAAAACTAGACATCAAGATATGATAAAATCCAGTTAAAAATGCTGTACAGGTCTAAACAGAGAATTCTCAACAGAAAAACCTCAAAAGCTAAAATACACTTAAAACAATTGTTCAACATCCTTAGTATCAGGGAAATGTAAATCAAAATGACTCTGATATGCTATCTTATACCTGTATACATAGCCTATATATGGCTAAGATCAAAAACACTGATGACAGCTTATGTTGGAGAGGATGTGGAGTAAGGGCAATACTCCTTCACTGCTGGGAGGAGTGCAAACTTGTATAGACAGTTTGGAAATCAATATGGCTGTATCTAGAAAAATTGGAATCAATCTGCCTCAAGATCCAGCTATACCACTCTTGGGCATATACCCCAAGGATGCTCAAGCATACCTCAATGACACTTGCTCAACTAAGTTCATAGAAATATTATTTGTAAAAGCCAGAACCTGGTAACAACCTAGATGCCCCTCAACTGAAGAATGGATAAAGAAAATGTGGTACATTTGCACAATGGAGTACTACTCAGCTGTAAAAAATATTGATCTCATGAAATTTACAGGCAAATGGATAGAAGTAGAAAAAATAATTCTGAGTGAGGTAACCCAGACCCCAAAAGACAAACATGGTATGTACTTGTTTGTAAGTGGATATTAGAAGTAAAGTACAGGATAACAAAGCTATAATCCGTAGCCCTAGAGAGGCTACATAACAAGGAGGGCCCAAAGAGAGATGCATGGATTTCCCTGGGAAGTGGATATAGAAGAGAACTTCTGGGTAAACTAGGGGTGGGGGTGGAGGGATGAGGGTGGGAATTTGAAGAAACCCATTGGGTGAGCTGGGTGCAGAAAGAGGTTTGGGATGGGAAGGAGGGCTAGGGAGAAACCTGGTGCCAGGGGAATTCCCAGGAATCCACAAGGATAAAGGCAGCTAAGACCCCTAGCAATAGTGGAAAAGATGTCTGAACTGGCTATCTACTGTAATCAAATTGGTGACTGCCCTAATTGTTATCACAGAGCCTTTGTCCAGTAACAATGGAAGGAGATGCAGAGATCCACAGTCAAGCACTGGGCTGAGCTCTGGGAGTCCTGGAGAAAGGGAGGAGGGATTGTACGTGCCAGGGGGATCAAGGTCATGATGTAGGAGCCCACAGAGACAGCTGACCCGATCTTGTGGGATCACATGGAGTCTGGACCAATAGTTAGGGAGCCTGCATGGGACTGACATAGGCCCTCTGCATGTGTGTGACCGTTGTGTAGCTTGGTCTGTTTGTAAGGCCCCTAACAGTGAGATCATGACCTGTCCACGAGGCTTATCTGGCTTTTGGGAACCAGTTCCCCCATGCTCGATTACCTTGCCTAGCTTTTACTCAGGAGGAGGAGCTTGGTCCTGCCTCAAGGTGATGTGCCAGGCTGTGTTCAAGCCCATGGGAGGCCTTCCCCTTTCAGAATGGAGACAGAGGAGGAGTGTGTGGGGGAGAGGCAAGGAGATGGGAGTGTGGGGGGAGGGAAAGGGAGGAGAAACTGGTAGATATTAAAAATAAGGGGAAAATGTTAATTAAAAAATTAAAAAAAATAAGAGTAGGAAAAGAAACCTGGCTAGAAACATGCCAAATTAAGGCCAGGCATTCATAAGTAAGAACAAGTCTTCATGAATTTATTTGGGAACTGCATGGCGGGACTCCAAAGGGAGAAAAAAAAAGAAAAACAGCTACAGACATTCTTTCTCTGTAAAGCAGAGGAGAGGATTTTAATGGTTTTAATGGTTGGCTCTGCTTGCACAGAGGTGAGATAACCTGCCCCTTGGAGGAGGTCACTAAATGGAAAACAAATCTAATTAAAAGTTTCCATCATTTTATTTGAGCCCCAAGGATTGGGTTTTCTCTGGTCTCAAAAAGGATTCTGATAAATTCTTAAATGTATTTCTCGTTCTATGACACAGCAACTTTGGATTTTGCCATTTTGATAAATTATATAAAAGGTTTGGAGAGAATAGTGATCTATACTAGCATTTAAAACTATGTATCATTAAATTATTAAATCATGAGCTAAAGTACTACTCACTGAGTAACTATTATGACTTCAACAATGAGCTGAGTCTAAAGAACGCAGCAGAGAGGCAGGGAGACAGGAGCTGTGACTGGTGGAGGAATGACCTGAGTCACAGGTAAATTAGACAGTTTACAGTTGATGGTGGTGAGGAGGGCTCACACCGCTGAAGGAACAGAACCCCCAAACACTGGCGATACATAATGTGGATATGCAAAGACATTACAACACCGAATTGCAAAAAGGAACACTTAAAAAAATTTTTTAAATTCATTTTATTTATCAACCACAGTTTGCCCTCTTTCCCATCCTTCTTCTTCCGCTCATCCACTTCTCAGAGAGGCTAAGACCTCCCATGGGGAGTCAACAAAGCCTGACTTATCAAGTTGAGGCAGTACCAAGCTCCTCCCCCCTGTATCAAGGCTGAGCAAGGTGTCCCACCATAGGGAATGGGCTCCTAAAAAGCCAGTTCATGCACCATGGGTAAATCCTGCTTCCACTGCCAGGAGCCCCACAAAAAGACCAAGCCACACAGCTGTCACCCACAACAATTGAAAGGACTTTTCAGGGAAATGCAGTGTACCACCGTGGATAGCCATCATCCACTCTGTCTATTCGGGAGTCTTCCTGCTCACCAACTACAAGGTGAATCTTGAAGCAACAAGAATACCCATGTACACAATATTCTCATCACCCCACACTTTTCTCTTTAAATGTCAAAGTGCACAAAATCATGGCATACAGTATGATGTTGTATATGTGTACTTATTGTGAAATGATTGATTATGACAACTAAGCTAACTACCATATCCATCACCTCACATGATTATTGGTTTTGGAGGATGAGAACACTTCAGATCTCTGTACTGTTTAATACCTTGTTATTAGCTGTTGACCCAGATTGTGCAATACTTCTAGAACTTACGCATCCTGTACCTTGGATCAACATCGTATTTTCTGCCCACTTTAAGCCTCCAGTGGCTTCCATTTCACTCTCTGCTTAATAAGATAAGCTTGGATCCCACACATAAGTGAGATCAGTTAGCATTTGGCTGTCAGTGTTTAACTTATTTCCCTGGTTTCCCTGTTGCTTCAGTTGGCATGCCTGGCGTCTTTTAAAAGGCTGAATATAATTCCATCCTTTTCATCTATTCATCGGTTGATTCACAGTAAAATTTATTTCATATCTTGCTGATGGTGAACAGTGTTTCAATAAACATGGGCATGCAAATATCTCTTTGTTGTATTGATTGCATCTCCTGTGGATCCTACCCAGTAGTGGGGCTGCTGGATTATATAATTATAGGTCTCTCTATGGTTAGTGAGGCAATTTCTACTGACTTCTGACATGGCTGTAGAATTTAAATTCTCACAAACAACAAAGATTCCTTTCTTCTACATTTTTACTGCCACCTTTTATTATTATTTTTTTGTTTCTTGTTTTTATTGACAGTAGTCCTCCTAACAGATACGATAGCCTATCATTGTGGTTTTAATATGTTTCTCAGATCATTAGCAACACGAGTTGGTTTTTTCAGATAGTTGTCTGCCATTTTATTTATTCTTGAATATCTTTTGTCTATTTTAAGTCATGTTTTCTTACTATTAACTTACAGGAATTCTTTATAATTTTGGTATAGTAATTCTTCTTTAGGCTGTCTCTTTACTCTGCTGCTTATTTCCTTTGTTACAGAAAGGAGTTTGGTTTGATAGAGTTTCATTTGTCTGTTTTTGTTTCTATCATCTGTGCTTTGAGTGGAGTCTTGTAAAGGTTGGGAAGTCTATGACCCTGGTTACAGAGAATTTTCTCCATTTGTAAAAGTAGTTCTGCACTAACAGGTCTTTAATTCATGTGGAATTGATTTTTGTGTGTTGTATAAAGTAAGGGTCCAATTTTGTCCTGCGTATTCAGTTTTCCCAAGATTGTTTCTCTTTTTAAAAGATCTGTATATTTTTATTCTCTGTTTATGACTGTTTGCCTATATGTATATATGCGCACAACATGTATTCAGGCCAGAAGAGGGCACTAGATCTGCTGGAACTGGAGCTTCAAAAGGTTGTGAGCTTTTTCACGTGTCTGTCTGTTCCATGCTGGAATCATACTCTTTTGATTACTATTACTCATAGTGCATATACAGTAGGTTAGTATTATGCCTTTTCAATAGAGATTTGACTACTCAGTGTCTTTTTGTAGCTTCATATGAACGTTAGAATTGTTTTTTGTACTTCTGTAAAAAGAATTCCCTGATGGGAAAGGGTGGAAGTCGGGATTCTGTATTTTGTGGAATAAAGGCACTTTAATGTTCTTTCTTTGCATGCATATATATATATATATATATATATATATATATATATATATATATATATATCTGCCTTATTTGTCTAATCTATTTCATCAATATTTTATAGTTTTCAATATATAGATCTTTCACATTCTTAAATTTATTCTTCAGTATTTTGCCTTCTGTAAATGGGACTGTTTCCTTGATTTTTCTTTTGAATTCTCATTGTTAGTGGATACAACTGCCACTGATCTTTGTATTTTGATTTTGCATTCTGCAACTTACCAGATTTTGGTTTGGGGTTCTGATATTTTTTTGTAGATTCCTTAAAAGTCTATATTTAAAATGTTTGTCATATTACAATAGAGACAGTACTATTTCTTTCCAAATTTGAATGTGTTTTATTTTTATTTCTTGTTTGTTGTTCTGGTTAAGGTTTTAGCACTGTTTTGGTCAGAAGAGTGGACATTCTTATTCTTGATCTAAGAGGAAATACTTTTAGCGTTTTAACCACTGAGTTTGTTATCTGTGGACTTGTCCTATAATTTTTATTATGCTGAACTATACTTCTTTGTATCTAATTTGTTGAGTTTTTTGAACATGAAAAAGGTTTGCTTCCTGTGTATGAACAGATTTACACTAGTACTGAGCTATTAGCAATACAGAAGCGTTGACTGTGGGACTCCTTCCCAGCTCCCTACAGAAGAAAAACCAAGCCTGAAGTGAACAAACCCAAAGGAATTAGAGCTTATTTGAAAAGACATGAAAATTCCACGCAAACAAGGACAGAATCTAACGTAGTGAACTGGCTTTTGTGCAGCATGCTGAGAAAACAGCTGTTTTCTGACAGAGGGACAGAAATGCAGAGAACTTAGTAGGCGGGCCGCTAAAGCAGGAGGTTGAAAACTCTAGCAACTTTGGTAAATGGACCAAACAAAGATAAGGGTGCCAAAAACTTCAATAAAACCAACCAACCAACCAACCAACCAACCAACCAACCAACCAACCAACCAATCAACCAACCAATCAACCAGTCAACCAACTAAGCAACTAATCAAGCAATCAGGATCCAAAACTGTAGCTAAGCCATTGTTACTTTTCACAACTGGTAAAGATGAATCATGACATTTGTCATTGAACTAAAATGTTGATTATTATCTAAGAGTCAGGGGCCATCACTCCAGCATTTCACAAAAGGAGGAACTCCTACCTTATGTCCTAGGTCTCAGCATATACTGTTACCTACAAGACTTTAGGAACATAACAAGGTTCACTGGTGATGAACATGTGGAATGCACTTGTTTATTCATAAAGAATCTACAGATGCTTCTGCCATTACAATTGCTACTAGCCTTGGTCACAAAAAGGTGAAGCCAGAACAGACAGAAACAAGAGACAAGGGGACAGGCAGGGGAGGGGAAGAGGTTTCTTTCATTCATAGCTCCAAACAGAGAGGCAAGAGAAATGGTCTGGAAATATTTCAAGAAGAAAGAGAGGTTGAAGCCTGAGGTTCTGAGGGATGGGTGTGAGGAACTGAGAGCAGTGGTGTGACTATGCTGGGAGGCAGAGGCCAGAGAAGGTGGGAAGTGGCACAGAGGAGTTATCATTCATGCCTTAGAGCAGAGAGTTATAATAATCCATAAAGGTGCTGCAACATGAAATAACAATTACTGCTATTAAGAGGTTTGTGGATGACTTCCACCACGTAACAGGAGAAAGATCACCTATGAGGATGGATGAACCGATAACTGATGTTTTCCATTATAAGTCTATGATACTAAATCCCTCGTGTATGTATATGTGAATTTTAAATCTGGAGGCGGTTGCTGAACAACATTTGCTTCCAGTCCACAAGAGGAGTACAAATACAAACCAGGGCACAGACACCTCTTCTGTACCATGATGCATATTCTTTACTAATTTAGTTTCTTGAAGTTGGAGGGAAAACCCTGGGAATGGAGATAGAAAGGAAAACTCCAGATTTCAACCTATTTAAAACTATTTTTGTTATTGTTTTTTTAAATAATTATTTTATTTATTTATGTATACAATATTCTGTCTGTGTGTATGCCTGCAGGCCGGAAGAGAGCACCAGACCTCTTTACAGATGGTTGTGAGCCACCATGTGGTTGCCGGGAATTGAACTCAGGACCCTTGGAAGAGCAGGCAATGCTCTTTACCACTGAGCCATCTCTCCAGCCCCATTGTAACTACATAAGACAAAAACTCAACATCTTAATCATCTTTGATAAAATTTGTGCCCTCAATGCACTCTCAATAGCAGTATTGAGTTTCATTTTCTTTCTTTATTTTGATTTTTAATGAACAGCTTGCACCTATTAAACAACTCCCTATTCCCCCCTACCCAGCCTCTGATACCTCCTATCCATTATCGCTCTATGAATTTACCTATTGAGTTCAATCACATGAATCATAATATCCTCTTGTGGCTGACTTCTTCCATTTATCTTCATGCTATCTTTCAACAGTTTCCCAAAACCCCTTTGGACCAAAGGAAAAATTTCCAAAGGCACAGAAGTGAGAGTTGAAGTATTTATTCCATATGGAACCTTGATGGTACCAGGAAAAGGTAACTCTGCTAGTCCATAAGGAACAGCAGTGACTGCTGGCTACTATAAATCCCAGGGCTGCTATGTCAAAGTTTTCTCATCGCAGCAAGAAAACACCTTTTGTTAGAGAAGAAAGTTGTGCAGAATTTGAGGATTTCCATATTTTTCTAATGAAAGACCCCTAACAAAGATAAGGTATTGGGAACCACACTTCAAAATGCAGCTCAAAACCCTGCATATTTACTTCGTACATTATCCAAGTGGTTTTATAACCCATGGGATTTCTGTATGCACAATCTAGTGAATTATCTAAATCTTGCTCATTACTGCACAGTATGACTGACAGACACGAAGACATTTTGATTTGGTCCATAGAATTTCTGTTTTTATCTATATGTTGGCAACTTCCTTACAGAACAGTGAACATCTCCATATGTGTTTGTAAAGGAAAGTCTGTGTACGTGTTAATATGAATTATAACATCCCTAAAGAGATTAAACCATTTTTTATTTGTATTGATTTCCCATTGTCAACTAAGATTAGTTTCAAAGGTAGAACAATTTGTAGGATAGAAAGCCGGCAGGTTATTTTCCATGCTTTCCTAAATAGCTGTCACTCTTGACAGATACCTAGGATGCAGTTATGCAAGGAGATGCTAAACCCCCAGCATTTCATTAAAAGCAAACTGCTGCTGTTGAGTACTTAGCATACCCCAGAGCATAGGAAAAAGCGATAGATTTGCAGGCATGCCCTCCGGAGAGCTCAAGTGCAGAACCATGGAGATTGATTTATCTCTTGTAAGCACACTACAGGGAGAATCGTAAAGTTCTCAGAGGTGACCATTCCTGTGTGAAAACTGAGATTAAAACATAGATGTCAACATGATTTCTTCAGTGAGGCCTCTGGTTTCACAAGCTAATGACATGAAGGCTAAATGGAAGGGGTGGTTTATTCAAGGAGAATTTAAAAATGTTTTTATTAATTCTTTGAGAATTTCATACAATATATTTTGATCATATTTATCCTCAACTTCTTCCCTTAACTCATCCTAGATTTGCCTCTGTCTCACTCCCTTCATAGACTTCATGTCTTCTTTTTTTTCATTTTTTCAAATCATTTTTTTCAAATTATTAACTATAGTTTGTGCTGCCTATATTATCCTGGGTATGTGGACATACACTGGGGCATAGTTGACATTCCAAGAGCCACATCCTTAAAGAAAACTCTCTCAGAAAGAGAGAAAGAAAACAGAAGCCATCAACTGTCCATAGTTCCTCAGTTAGGGATGTAGTTCACAAACACTTTGTCACAACAAGGAGAGGTGGGCTATCCACAATTGGTGAATGTCACCAACAAAGACACCATACAAAAAAATTTTCTGTTAAGCTATTTTAAAGAGGAAGAAAGTATCCATTAATATCAATACCAGTGGAAAGATAGGAACGAAGATGCTAATAGGCCTTTTGAAGTATGGGGAAAGAGATTGAAATTCTATTAGGCTTCTGAATGACACTGGCCAATTCACTTTTGGAAAGGTGAGATGCTGGAAATAGGAAGTAGTGGCTGAGAGCTGGGAGAGGCCTCACAATATAAATAAGCTCAGAATGGCTTGACTGATGCATAAGTCATGGACCAGGTTCTCAAGGGAGCCCGCTAAAAAATTCATGTCAAGTAGCATCCATCAGTTAGTTATTTATGACTGACGGATGAACAAGACGTTATTAATGAAAGGAAACAGGGCACTGTTGTGTGGGTTCAGAAGAAGTTATATAAACTGCTGGAGGAAAAGTTGTCATCAATAGTCCTACAGCTCTGGACTAAAAAACTACAAGACTGTCCTGTCTGAGAAGATATGCTCACTGGTAGAATAGTAGCAAGACTATCATAGGGATACACTGTGGGAGGTCCTTCTCTAGATGTGTTGCTTTTATTGGTGAATGAATAAAGAAGCTGCTTTTGGCCAATGGCTTAACAGAATATAGGTAGGCTGGAAAAGATCTATAGAGAGAGTAGGTGGAGTCAGGAGATGCCATGTAGCCCCGTCAGAGACAGATGCCAGACAGAACTTTACCCGGTAAACTACAGCCCTGTGGAGATACACAGATTAATAGAAATGGATTAAATTAAGATGTAAGAGCTAGCCAATAAGGATCTAGAGCTAATAGACCAAGCAGTGATTTAATTAATACAGTTTCTGTGTGGTTATTTTGGGGCTAAGCAGCCAAGAACAATCAAGTTCTTGGCCTCCTACAACAGGTATAAGCAGCTGCTTTCTGATTTGAGACTGGAGGGAACTCAGTTTGGTACTGTAAAACTGACCAAGAACCTGCGGCTGGGGAGGTCAGAGGCCTTAAGTGAGACAATGTTCTTTTGCTCAAGCTGCCTCCTAAAGATTTAAGCATGCACTTTTGGATTAGTGCTACTCTTGACCTTCGGCAGAAAAACTTAATGCTTTGGCACACCATTGGTCAAAGTGATGATGAAGGGCTTAACCCTAAACAGAATATCTACTTCCAAGGCTCAGGGGACATCTGGAAGGAGGGGCAGAATGGCTGGGAAGGGTTGCTATGACACATTGTCTCCTGGATATGACGCAGCATTCAGGAAGTCACTGCAGCTGTCGTTTCCTGTACAAGATTGGGCCCACGACCATTTTGTCATGTGTAGGGGAGGGACTCATGAAGCTCCATCTCTCACTGAGGAATTTGCATAGTTAATAGATTTGGGGAAGTTAAGAGGCTTTTCTTCAGTGGTGTAGTCAGCAGTAAGTTGCCTATGTAAATAACATCTACACCTGCTTCTGCAAGCAGCCATAATTAAACTCGGTGAGTAAAAGAGCAAAAGATATCAAAGGAGAAAGAGGCTTGTTGGGAAAAAGAAAGGGTCCAGAGGTGAGAAGGAGAGGATAATGGCAAGTAAAAGTGATTTCTGAGTATATACGTTATGAAAATTTCAAAACCATAATTTTTCAAAAAGAACAAATCCTCCAGTAACACACGGTATGAACTAATTTTGGTGATGAGTTAGAGAAGAACAAAGGGTAGGTATCATTTAAAGATGTCCTAAATTCAAAGAATCCCTAGGAGAGACAGCATTACATGCATCTGAAACTTGCCGAAGTCAGTCGTGGCTTCCCTGTTCTCTTCTCCACCAGTTCTCCTAACTCACGTCACATGCTGGACCTGGTGGTGCCTTTTGCTCTCCCTCTTCTGCCACAGTTTCGGTTTTATAGTTGCTGGATAGCTAGTAGAATACAAATGAGGCAAAGTTGATGTTGTTCTTGCTCACCCTTCTCCCAAAGCATGTCTTCTCATTACTCACTGGAGATTAGTAAAGAGAGGTGAAACAATATAATCAGACTCTATATGCTGCGAGTCTCAGATGACATTGGTGCCACTTCAGGCAGTGGGCGTGACAGCAATTCATCACTTCTACAAATCAGAAATAAGGCTTGATATTTATTTTTTCTGTTTTTGTTCTTATCTATGTTCAAAATCTGTGATCCAATTTAACCATCACATGCAGGTACATGGTATCTTAGACTTGGGAGAGGTGCCAGGTGTTCAAATCCCTAAATAGGGCAGATCACCAGGTATAGCTTGACATGTTCAGAATTTTCTTCAGGCAAAATGGTTTAGGCTGATGCTCCTCTCATAACCCACTGCAGGATTATCAGGAAACTGTAGGTAATATGTTTAATAAGTATCCAGAATCCAGACATGTTTTCCAACTTTGTGATAGACACACTTGTCCTAGCCACTATTGCTTCATGCCTGCGTGACTCTACCAGCCTTATGATCTATCTGTACACATATACCCTTGAGCACTACAACTTCTCAACATCTCCCTGCTAAAGAACCCTTTAGCAGCCCCTGTTTGACCCAGAAAGAGAACTTTAATATGGCTTACCAGTGCATATTACGTGACCCTGCTATTTTTGAATCTTGCCACCTATTCCTCCTTCTTATCTTGGTACTTCTCCAGCCATTGCCCATTTACCAGCTCACTGGGAAGACCTACTGTGTTCTGACCTCTGTGACTTTGCTCTCTCTATAATTCTTTCTGTTACTTTTCCCCCCAAGTGGCCAGATGACTCATTTTTTAAAAGTTATTTGTGCTATGGAGCAATCTTTATGTACACTGTGGATATTTGTTGCTCTTATTGACTTAGTAAAGGGCTAAATAGCTAATAGCTAGGCAAGTAGAGGTTTGGTGGGACTTCCAGACAAAAAGAGATCACAGGGATGAAAAAGGGTGGAGTCACCAGCCAGGAACAGAGGATACAGGAGATAAACATGCCATGTTGTAAAGATGTACCACTACATGTTAGAGTGTAGATAAATGTGGATTAGTTTAAGATATAAGAGCTAGTTAGTAACAAGCTTAAGCTATTGGTTGAGCATTTATAATTAATAATAAGTCTGTGTGCTTGTTTGGGAAGCTGGCAGTACTGACAAAAAACTCCACTTACATCTTTGTGTCTTTGCTTCTTCAGAGCCCTCCCCACCCCAGGGCATCCTATTTAAAATCTATTTCCACCTCCATTCTGTCCTCTCTCTTTCCCCTGTTTTATTGTGTTTCATTGCATTAATCATTGTGTTAAATTTTTTAAAATTTTATCTATTGTCTTTTGCCTCAAGAATAAACTTCATGGGAACAATGAGACCTGTATCCTTTAGTATGTACTCCTTATGCCTAATACCTAGAGTAGTAGCTGGCATATGGTAAGGCTTCATACATATTTTAAGAGTGGTTGAATGAACGGATGTCATTCACATCCTATTACTGGGACAAAGACCTGGCCTCACTATAATGTTTGTCTTTGACTAAGACTTTATCCGAGGTCTATTATAAACAGATTAACCTAACCTGGACCTTTTTTCCCCCTTGCAAATGTTTCCCTTCTATCCCACACAACATTGAAATAGATTCCCAAGCCTCAGTTTTATACAGTGGGAACTGTCTCCTTTCACTTGCATTCTTGGAGGCCTACAGATGGGAGTAAACCTTACCACTTCTTTGGAAAGAGGGTTTGTATGCAGCATATATAAGGAACTCAATAAACTGAGCACTCAAATTAAAATTACCCAATCAGTTAATGAGAAACAAACAAACAAGCAAGCAAACAAAACTGAACACATAGCTCTCAAAAAGATGAAATACAAATGACCCACAAAAATTTCTGAAAAAATTCAGCATCTTTATCCACCAAGAAAATGAAGATCAAAGCTACACTGAGGTTCCATATTATCCCACTTAGACCGGCTATCTTAATGAAACCAAAATTACCAAATACTAGCAAGGATGAGGGGCAAGGAATAACCCATGAATACTCAATGGTTTTCTGCAGTGACCTACCTGAACAAGTCCTTCCTCTAAGCCATAAAGCCTTCTTTATTGAGAACCTCAGGAAGATCGTCATTTATTTTAGAGAGTAACCTTCTTATTTCTCATACACTGAGGCTCAGTCCAAGAACTTGTCTTATCCCGTTGGATATACATGCTTTCAGATTCCCCAGTATGTTCTATAAATGGTATTTCATACATCATTTCTTCCTACCTAAGTCATAGAGTATAACAGAACTTAACAGACAGAGAGGAACTCAGACTTTTAGCATAAATCCAAAGCTCTCAGGACAACTAAGAAAGAGAAGGGACTTCTGATAGATCAGTCATTTAGTCACTGATAACACAAATGACCATGATCATGTTGCCGTTCATCACTTAACTAATGTGCTCCTGGGAATTTGGGTTGCATGATCTCATTTAGTCCTATACTAACCCTAAAGATAGATCTCATAATAGGAATGTAGTAACCAACCAACCAACCAACCAACCAACCAACCAACCAACCAACCAACAAACCAATCAAAAACGCTGATGTGCCCAAAAGTAAAGTAATGCAAAACATGAAGCCATAGGCAGGAGAGCAAGATTAAACTGGGGTCCCCAGGACTGCAAAGCTCAGAATCCAGGCTGACTCTTCCCCTACTGAGTAGTTACTGAGACTTTAAAGTGCCCCATTGCTGAGGGACACATAGCTGTGAAGGCTCCCTGCTGCCTGACTACCACTGAATTCAGTTACCTCCTGTACTAAATGCCCTCACCATTTAGAGTATATGTTCATGTTAGCTTTCATTTCTCCATTACAATGTTCTTTTTTGTTTAAGAGGGCCTTCAGATTCTAGATGAAGGAAACAAAGAAGAAGTTAGTCCCTTGGAGTACCCACTGAGGTAACATGGAGTTGCTCCATTGTCCTGGCTGGCAGATCTGTTCTGTGTCTCCAGTAAGAGTGCAAATTATTTTGACAAAAAAACGCTCTATTTTGAAGTCTGCTCAAAGCTCTGTTTTAGAGTTACTTAACAAGGTGCAATTTTTATTTCTATCTCTTCAGTGTTCAAATGACCCCTGTAATTGGTAGACACTGCAGTCACCAAATGAGCTGAAGTGGAGAAGATAAAAGGTCACCTTCTTGGAAAACAGTGAGACTCTCTCTCCTTTGGTACCGTCTTCACTCAACACTAGCTAACTGTGAAAGGTTTCACTGGCACCCTGTAGCAGTTTCTATGTGACTCAGAAAAAGCCCCCAGGCTCTTGCTACCCAACTTGGGGTCATTAAAATGCTTGAGTGAACTTCCTCATTCCTGTCTGCTGACTAGGGATGTCGTTGGACTAAAGGGAGAGAGAGAAACTCATGCAGGACTGGTGTCTGGATCAGACGTCAAAATGAAGTGGGAATATCTCCAAGGCCAGACCTCAAGACACTGCAGTGATTTCAAATGGACAGAAGCATCCCCAGTTGTCTTTATGCTTTAATATAGTTTTTCTTCCACCTTTACTATTTACATGGAGAATGCATTTGTTTTATATTTGTGGTTTTTTAAAAAAATATATCTTACAGTGCCACCTAGAGAGGTCCAAATCCTTCAATTAGGAATTAAACTGGATTTCTAATCCTTTAAGCAAGAACCCTTTGCAAAGGTTTTGTTTTGTTTTCTAAAATGGAAAGAAGAGGAGAAAATGGCAATGTCTAACATTCTTAATTCTACAAACATCTTACAACAAGGTTTTCCTTCAGCCTCACTTTTTTGCAAACACCAAAGGTTGTAGAGCTTTAGTTCAAGCAGACAGGGTCATGAATGCCAGGACAACAATGTACTTAGTTAGGTGATTTTCTTTTCTCTTTTAGACTTACTAGTTTATACATTCTACTTTTTGAGGATAATGATTTGGAACTAAAAACATTTCATTTTTCACTTACTAAATGGAATTTAGTTAAAATATACACCCCATTAATTTTTTCAATCATGTATAGGTCATACCATTAATTATTGAATGCCATGAGATATCTTGATTTAATGATGAACTGGGGCTATTAGATTTTCTTTTCGTGTATGTGTGTTCACACATGTATGTGAGGGTATGTATGCCCATACTTGCAGGGAGGCCAGAGGAATAGATTGTGCATCTGCCTTATGTTCTTGACATTGGGACTTCTACTGAACTTAGAATTAAGCCAACAGACAACAACCCCCAGCAATCCTGTCACTGCTTTCTTGGGGTTACAGACCTATGTGACCACAACCCACTTTTTCTTGTAAGGTCGAAGGATTGAAACCCAGGTTTTCAAGTTTGCACAGCAAGCATTTCCACCCACTGAGCCCTCTCTCCACCCTCATATGCCAGACATATCTTGCTATTTCTAAGTAGTTACTGCTGTTCCTTTTGGAGACAAGGCGCTGGTCTACAGTTCCCAGCATCCCACCGAACTACACTCCCAGACGCACTTGGATCCCCCTTTAAAAATGGGGGGATGCCATAACTCGCCCCTCTTTCCCTTTCGTCTCTTCACCCCCGTCCCTGACCTGTCGTCATCCCCCCCATTAAAGTTCACCCACGTGGGACCACCATGTGTCTCGTGTTTTCTCTCCAACCCCGCATTCAACCCCGCAGAAAGAATAACAGTTACTCTTCAACCTCTTTAAGTCAATGCCCACTATCTTTCTTGGTAATGCTGGAAGACAGAGGAAAGCAGTTTGGACAATAAGAATTGGAATTTTTCAAGTCTACTTTGTACTGTAAAACTGATGGAGCAAGGTAGCTCAGTAAAACAAATTACAGCTGTCAGCATCCCATTTTCTGGCTAAAATTGAAATGACTAACACATTTCAAAGAGAAGTTTATTCCAAAGTAATAAAAATAAATCTTCTCTCTAAAGAATAAGAACATTAAGCTTGGTATGCTTGCTGGATCTGTGGGTTGAGTAGACATGATTAGACCAAGGATCATAAATTCAGAGGTCTTCAGGGCCAGGTCAGTAGTAATAATCTAGGATTGTGAGGACAGAGGTGGACACAGGGCCTCTCATGTGCTCTATCTAGAAGGTGCAGCTGCTCCTCAGCTCTGGAGAGTTACTGTCATTGTGAAATGCAGACCTGGCATTGCAGAGAAGCTGTGATCTGGGTATTTATGAGGAAGGCCCTCTGCCCTTGGCCTAGACTTTCCCAGGTGATGTTTTATTTTACTTTAGACACTGTATCTACATCTCAAATAGCTGTAGCCAGGAGAAAAGAATGTACTAGACTTTGTCTATAGAAGTCAGCAATGCAAATGCTCCCTGTTAGCTGCTGGAGAGGGACTAGCATGGTTCCTATTAGAGGGCTTCTGGCACAAGGCAAGCTCTTTACAAAAGAATCTAACACAAGTACCAGTGAGTGCAATTGCATAACTAAATAGTATCTGAATCAACTAACCACTAATTGCTAATCGCTGATTAACATATAGAATGGATTATATAATGCAGGACCACATCCAGGGATCTACATTTCATTTCTTGGCAAAATGTCACTGTAATTAATAACCATTCTAGGATCGCAATAGCCTTGAACTCATCACAACACTGAAGACATGCTGGCAAATTTTAGCCTTTGATTTGCTACTTTTGGGCTTGAAGCTCTTGGTTGCAAAATATTAGACTTTTGTTTTACTTTTGATTCCCCAGTAGTGGGACAGACCTGTTTTCAAAATGTCTTCAATGAAGTCAAACCTCATAGAAATTCAATAAAATTCATTTGCATGTATTTCTCATTAACCTCCTCTGCATTCTCCGAATTCCTAACACGACCTTAATCAAGACTAAGCCCAAACATGTGGGCTTCTGGCATACAAATTTCCAAGGCGCTTGCTATCATTTTGGCCAATGAACTGTGTTCTTTGGTGTTCGGGTCCCGGCTGTGATTTTAGTGCAATGCTGTAATTTTTATGCCCTGGTGACTTTAGACAAGTCTGAGATGATTGTCTAACCCATAATACTTAAACTATTGCCCCCTCCTCCTCCGTGTTTCCAGTTAAAAGCTTACCCACACTTGAGTTGAAGATACAAGGTATATGAATGTGTGTGCATACACATGATACATGCATTTAAATATGAAATTAAAAATAAGGAATGCATATTATATTTACCCCCCAAAGCATTTTTATCACAGAAGAAGCAAGCAACAAATGAACAAATTCTCAAACTTATCTTTCTGACTTTTAGCAAATTACTTTTTTTTCTCTGCATAGTTTTAAAGCACATATAACACTGCTTAATTTAAAAGAAGTGGCTTTCTTCGAAGTGTGAAAGACTCAAATTATTATGAGAAAGAAAAATGAGCTGTGGTGACTGGGAGTTTGGTTTCCCACATAGGTTTTACTACAACTACAATATACATATATTCCTTTACACACATACATCTATGGAGCAATATAAAATTACATAAACATTTTCTGAAAATTCATAGCATTGAATAAGACAAAAATACTGAAGTCCAAATTCCTAGTTCTAAGCTAACTTGTCAGTCTCTGTGATTAGGTGAAGGGACAAATGACAGCGGGGCCAGCCCTTTCTTACACACATCATGCTAGTACACTGTGGTTTCTTGCTTTGGGACTGTTGCGTGAGTACAGGACAGCTTAAGAATATGGAAGATTTTGTTTACTGTTTCTTGAATTTAAGGTAACACCAGTTTGAGCAATGTTAGGAGGTTCCTGAACGTGCAATGAATGCTTATGCTTGCCTTGGAGATGTTAATGATAAGAAGAAACCACAGTTGCTTCCAACATAGCCGAGAATATGCTTAGAGATTTGTTAGTCAGTTATTCATCTTATCCAGAAAGATGACCTAACATTTGTGCTACAGAATTCATTCTGTCTGTCTGTCTATCTATCTATCTATCTATCTATCTATCTATCTATCTATCTATCTATCTATCCATCTATCTATCCATCTGTGTGTATGTGTTATATACATATCATATCATGCATTCTATATATATACATATTAAATATGTATTTGAATTGAAATGAAACTTATGCCCTGGCAATGTTGAAGCATGCATGGGCATGCTGCATATGGCAGTTCTGTTGTCCACATTGGGTTTCATGGTCTACGTTGATGAGGATGACTGACCAGGTCTCTTCCTCATTATATATGCATAACATATAATAATTATATATGTATATAATATACATGTAATTTTATGTATATACACAAATCCATATATATATATGAATTGTATTTATTGAATATATGAAATATATTTTCAAGTTTCTAATGATGGAGCCAGAGGACACAAGCAGTATGTTTAACATAACTGTGCCTTGCCAAGAAGGGCTTCGGTGGTTTGACCTGTGACCAGATGAGGACATGTTTGATCAGAAGTCTTTTTCAAGGAAATCTGGATTCAGACCTAGAACCTGACTGTGCCTGTCTGCTGATGTTAACCTGTTACCTGTGTTTATCACATCACAGACAGTCAGAAGGGCCTGGATCTGTAATTCATACTTCAAGGACTGTGTCTTTGCCAGGAAGTAGATCATTTTAATGTACTGGTTTAAGGATATATAACCCAAACCCTAATACTCAGAAGTCAACAACGAAGCTTTGACCTTAATGAACACTAGTAATTCTATATAGATCATTTGTCCATTCTATAGTGAACTATACTTTTGAAAATAATTTCAATCAACAATTGAAATAACTATACATACTTGTATGTTACAGTCCATCTTAGTGTGTCCTTTTGGTGCTTGCTAGTGTATCCACCATCTCTAGCATCTGTCATTTCTGAGTGATGAGAACATTCAAAATGCTGTAGTTTAGCTATTTTGAAATACACACTACACTACTGTTAACTGTGATTACTCTGACACTGCTATTTATTCCTTTTATCTCCATATTTATTTTCTGTCAATCACCAACATTTATATCCCTCCCCTTTCCCAGTGGCAACCACTATTCTCTCTGCTTCTATGCAATCAAATACTTAGCTTCCACATTTAAGTGAAAGCATGGAGTATTTATCTTCCTGTGCTGACTTAGTTCTCTCAACATTACATTACTCATGTACCAGCAGCCACCGAACTCACTGAAAAATAACGTATTAGCTTACCGTCCTTAGAGAGCAGCTTGGATCCACCCTTAAAACCCTTTCTCAACAACACTGGAAAATTCCAGCTAGTTTTCTTTCCTTCCTCCCTCCCTCCCTCCCTCCCTCCCTCCCTCCCTCCCTCCCTTCCTTCCTTCCTCCCTCCCTCCCTCCCTCCCTCCCTCCCTCCCTCCCTTCCTTCCTTCCTTCTCTCCTTCCCTCCTTCCCTCCCTCCTTCCCTCCCTCCCTCTCTCTCTTTCTCTCTTTCTTTCTTTCTTTCTTTCTTTCTTTCTTTCTTTCTTTCTTTCTTTCAAAATATGGATCAATCTTTGAAAGGTGTATTTCTTGTAGTTTGGGGCTTTAAATATTCATTTTCTGTTGCAGTCACAGCACAAGAATGAGGTCAACACAAGAAGAAAAGCAAACAAACAAAACACAACAAAAACCAAAACAAAATGAACGCAGAGTCTGAAACCAAGTCTTTGAAAAGCACAGACTCTATTTGAGGCCAAATGCCAGATAGTCCCTGGGCAGCTTAGTCTAACTTCTCAGCATTATGGAGAAGGTGGTCCCTTGGCTTTCTTCTTCATATACTAGAAGTTGCTCTGTAAAATGCTTGTCGGGACTTACAGATAAAGGGCTTATAAATGTCCCCGATAAAACATCAAAATCTGTGATAATTTCCACCTAAATAAACATGTCTTCTGTATTCTACAACAAACTGTGCTAAGGTCATTCAAAAGAATTTAAATTTCAGATACTCAAAAGAATAGAGTACTTTACCTTAGAGGTCTTCTGTCTATAAAGATGACCTCATAGACCCAGAGAGTCATTTACGAAAACATATTCTCAGAGAAGCTCACAGTAGTCTCCCTGAACCTCTGTCTTAGTACATAAATAATTGTTAGCATCAAGGACTCTGGTTATCAAGGGCGCTATTATGGCTTTGGTCACTACCGTTATTCATTCCATTGTGAGTCAGATCCCACTTAGATTTAGGGTTAAACTGTATTCTCTGAAAAGGTAAGTGACTTCTTGGATACTCTTGGGACATTAATTGTCTAGCAAAAGTTATCTACAAAAGTTTAAATCTAATTATTAAAAAATAAGGTCTCCCTGAGTGAGGTAAGCCAGACCCAAAAAGAGGAACATGGGATGTACTCACTCATAATTGGTTTCTAGCCATAAATAAAGGACATTGAGCCTATAATTCATGATCTTAGAGAAGCTAAATAAGAAGGTGAACCCAAAGAAAAACATATGGTCATCCTCCTGGATATTAACCTTCATTAGGCGATGAAAGGAGACAGAGACAGAGACCCACATTGGAGCACAGGACTGAAACCCCAAGGTCCAAATCAGGAGCAGAAGGAGAGAGAGCACGAGCAAGGAACTCAGGACAGCGAGGGGTGCACCCACACATTGAGACAATGGGGATGTTCTATCGGAACTCACCAAGGCCAGCTGGACTGGGTCTGAAAAAGCATGCGATAAAACCGGACTCGCTGAACATAGTGGACAGTGAGGACTGCTGAGAAGTCAAGAACAATGGCACTGGGTTTTTTTTAAATTTATTTATTTATTAAAGATTTCTGTCTCTTCCCCCCACCGTCCCCCATTTCCCTCCCCCTCCCCCAAACAAGTCCCCCTCCCTCATCAGCCCAAAGAGCAATCAGGGTTCCCTGCCCTGTGGGAAGTCCTTGATCCTACAGCAAGTACTGGCTTTGTGGGAGCCTAGGCTGTCTGGATGCTCACCTTACTAGACCTGGAAGGAGGTGGGAGGTCCTTAGACTCCCCACAGGGTAGGGAACCCTGACTGCTCTTTGGGCTGATGAGGGAGGGGGAGTTGATTGGGCGACGGGGAGGGAAATGGGAGGCAGTTGCGGAGAGGAGACAGAAATCTTTAATAAATAAATAAATAATAAAAAATAAGGTCTCTGAATAGGAACACTACATTAAAAAGTCATAGAGAGCGAGACCCTGACCGTTAAACTATGCCCTCTCTGTGTGCATCCGTGTGCCTGTCTGACTGTACATTCGTGTGCCTGTCTGCACATCCGTGTGCCTGTCCGCACATCCGTGTGCCTGTCGGCACATCCGTGCGCCTGTCCGCACATCCGTGCGCCTGTCCGCACATCCGTGCGCCTGTCCGCACATCCGTGCGCCTGTCCGCACATCCGTGCGCCTGTCCGCACATCCGTGCGCCTGTCTGTACATACGTGTGCCTGTCTGTACATACGTGTGCCTGTCTGTACATTCATGCACCTGTCTGCACATCTGTGTGCCTGTCTGTACATCCGTGTGCCTGTCTGCACATCCGTGTGCCTGTCTGTACATACGTGTGCCTGTCGTACTCCCTTGTGCCTGACACCTCCCACTTACCTGTTGATCTCCCTATTTGTCGTCTGAACTGCTTCTTCCTGAATTTGCTCTACCTTTCCAGACCCTGTCTTTGCTATTTTCCAGAAACTATAAAATGTACAGAATTCACACCCTTCCTCTCTGCTAATGGACTCTCCCCACTGGTTAAAAATGATCAGAACTGGGTTCAAATTCCAGCTTCATTTCTTACTAATCTTGGGGTGTTCTATAAGGTTTTGTTTTTATTGGTTTTTAGAAGTTGTAGTTCTTGGGCAAATTTAAAATGTAATTAGATATAATTACATTATGATTCCAGAGCCTTAGAAAATCAAGTACAAGAATGATTTTCTGATAAACTTTTAAAGCTACACCATGTTTCAGTTTCCTCACCCATACAACATAATTAATAAGAAGGTGTCTGGTGGTTATTATAAAGATTAGCCCAGATAAAGGATACTATACTTAAGAATTTATCTGGCAGATAAGCACTCGATAACATTGCTTGAAAAATATCCCATTTTTTTTTTATTGAGTTTTGAAAGCTTTATTCATGAATAGTTTTCTAAGGCTCAATTGATATTTTGTTGCTGTTTCCTCCACTGTGGTTCTCAGCTCTTATGTGACGTTGCTATCATATAAGCGGCTTTGGCATGGTGACAGAGCCCTGGGTTAGGAAACCGTGTGGTGTGGGAAGGATGGAGTTCAGGCCTTGTCACATACTCGCTAGAGTCAGAGTCAGTGCTTGAACTGAGTCCCATTTTCCTCACAGCAGGAAGGTCATTCAGAAAGATGTCTTAATCCATGTTTTAACCTGCTCTAAAGTCCTTATATACATTCAACCCATTCAAGACCCTTTACACACACCTTCTGAGGTGTTATCGCTCCTGTGTACATGGGGGCACTGTAACTCGGAAAAGGGGATCTGCTTGCACGGTGTAGGTAGGATTGAAAGCCAAGCACGTGCCTGTGACTACTACTCACGGAAGGGCTTTCTCTTCTCACTCGTGACCTGTGAAGGGCGAGGATACTACTGCCTCCTGGGGGCTGAGTGGCTGTTTTCTGTGTCTGTCTCATTTCCCCGTGAGAGTGGAAACTTCCTCAGAGGATAAGGCATGCTTTTGGTTTTCATCTCTCCTCTCTTCGTCCTAGGACCAAGCACTGCAATGGATTCCAATGTGCATTTAATAAATTTCCTGTTGACGTAAACGTGTGCTCTTTAGCTTCTCTCCTGAGGGCTTCCTTGCAGCCTGTTAAGCGAGTGCTAGGCAGTGATGTCTGAGGGTAGTCACCATCATTAACTGAGACACGATACTAATAATAACAATAAAATCAAAGGCTGCTGGACTCAATAGCAGGCGGCGCACGTGGCTGTTCTCATTCAGGAGTTGGCAGTCCCGGGGACTGGAAAAGTCGGGGCAGAAAATGAATTACAGACCGCACTTAGCTTGTCTATAGCAGATGAGAAACCGAGTGCCAGGACAAATGTGTACCTGCCTCTCTTAATGTTACAGAACAATGGGAGGCGGCGGTGTTGCGAGAATCCATTGTCGCGACTGCTGCGTTCACGAGCCGCCTCCACCCTCCCCAGGTAAAGATAGACCCGAGATGAGCACAGTCGGTATTTCTTAACCACCTTCTAATTTGTTGTTTTACAATCATTCGCTGCCCAAATTATTGTTTAAGTGTATTATTAGTTTGTGGTACAATCGACCATCTTTAACCATTTTAAGTGTGTCATTTGAGCTCACTGAAGCACACACAGCTGTCACCCCTTCGGAACCTCTCCACTGTCCCACTCTGAAAATCTACACTCATTTGACATTATCTTTCCATTCTCCCTTCATCTCAGGATGTAACCAGGTTTTCTTCCAAGATACGAACGAGACCATTTGAACTCCGGAGGACCGCCTCACTGAGAACTGTGGTCACAGAAGCCCCTGAGAATTCGTCTAGCTGTGAATTTCATCTGACTCACTGTGGTCTCGGCCTTGAGACTTTCTTAGCCTTTTGCTTCCTATCTGACAGCAGCAGACGTGGGGCACAGAGGGCTTTGGGGACAGGTTGCTTATCCTCTCTGCATCAGGCTTTTAAGATTTTTCCTGTCTTTAGGGTTTGTTCAGCTTCCTCTTCTGCAGCCACATCCCCATGGCGCGGGCCCAGAATTTATGACTCATCGGCCTTATTTACTTCAGAGAGAGTTACAACGGCGAAAGGAAATGGCCGAATTTATTTATTTGACACGGATCTACTGACTCTCAGGGTGAGGAAGGAGAATCTTTTATCTTCTCGGCAGAAAGCTACAGTGTCCCAGTCAATGGTTAGAACTGAGATGAAGCCTCCAGGCTATAAATACTAGGCTTTAGTCATTTGTATACCAAAGGGCACACAGAGGGCAGCTGGCAGACCCGGACCTCTGTTCTTGCTGCCCCTTCCCGGATATTCCTCTGACTGTAGATGGTGCGAAACTGTTTAGTCCGGTTCATGAAATGATCACAGATTTAGGACCAGATTCCATGCTGCATTTTATTTCCTTTGCTCTCCCTTTGATGCTGGTCATCCTTGATGTGCACAATCCCCGTTCTCTTCCCCTCTGGCATATCGTCTTCTTTTACATATACTATAAATCCAATGATTTTCCTGTCTAGCTTTACTTAATAACCTTTTTCATTCCCTAGATGGCTTCAGACGATTCTATGCTTCTACACAGCCTTCCTTGACAATCAAAAAGAGTCGATAGCTGCTTTATTCGCTTTCTTCGTGTTGGCCTTTATTGATACACACACATCTAAACCTACTTCATTCAAAAACAATCTTTGCTTAGTGACAATTTGTGACTTAAGAGCACCTCGGAGCCTCCAGCTTCTCTTTGGAGCACACACACAGAATCAGAGCAGAGATCGGGGGACAAACATGGGGCCTTCTGGAAGCAGAGAAGACTGATGTTGCTTACTTTGGAGCATCACAGTAATGTAACAAAATGGCTTTGTTTTAAGTTACTCAATTCCCTTGGATTTTGTTCAGAGAACAGTTGGATATTATGGCCTTTTATACATTACGTATATATCCCTTTCAGATCTTTTATTCTTGAGGTTTTAGAAACAGACTGAGATTAATCACACACATAATTTCTTGCAGTCTAATTTTACTGATTTCATATGGGAATGCTTGTTCTTTCTTTTTATTCTTTTTGTTTATTTATTTTGTGTGTATGTGTATGTATGCTCTGCATGCCTGTTATGTATGCATATTCTTATATGTGTGGGCAAATGTGTGTGTGTGTGCACGCGCGCGTGTAAGGGCACCCGTGCACATGTGTATGGAGTTTGGAGGTATGCATTAGGACTCCTTCTCAATAGTTCTGCTCTTTATAAACTGAGGTAAGGTTTTCAAGCTGAACCCAGAGATCACTGATGAGGGTCTAACCTGCGAGCTTGCTTCAGGGATCTTGTCTCTTCCTTTCACACACTAGAATTACAGGTGGAATGTTACCCCCACCTGGAATTTCCATAGGTACTGGGGATTCAAACTCCTGTTCTCAATTGCCTCGGGGCAAAGCTTTAACTATTGAGCCATCTCCCCAGGCCCTGCTTCAGCACTGGTTCTCCCTAGAATACCATATAAAACCATCATAAATAGGAAGGCAGAGCATGTCCTTTGTCTTCGTGGTTGGTGTCACCTGCCACTGAGAACCATTGTCTGGTTCCTGGGTAGAGATGTCAAAGTCATCCACTTTTAAGCCTTTGACCAAATTCTCAAAAAAAGCGACTGGCACAGCTTAAGTCAGACATGGGGCCTCCTACAGTCCGATCCATGGCACTTCGTACTACAGAGAAGCATGCAGTTTCCCTCAGTAACTCACACGTTCTTCCTCACTATCGACGCCGGTATCTGACTCTTGTCTCTATGTGCCCTCTGTCTGCAACGTATGGACCCTGTTCTTTTTATGGTGTGGAGTATGATGACAGTCATTTCACATGCAAGTGAAGTAGAGGGAAAAGATTTCGATTCGTGTCTAGGAGAGACTATTTGTTTATTTATGGTAGCGGGAAGGAAGAGTTGGTCTCAGAGCTTTCAGATGAGGGCTGCCTTTTCACCTGTGTTCCCTTGGCTCCGTCACAAGAGGCAGGCAGCTCAGTGACTATAGGGGCTTTAGTTAAATTATTTTTACAGTTTTAAAAAGTTGCCCCCCCTAAAATATAGCTTGATAGTCTAAAATGCTCAGAGATGCTATCAGCTGAATTAGAGCATTTTAGGGTCTATAACAAAAGTGCTTTTAAAGCTCGCCAGCTAATCTGACTTTTTTGTTGTTTTTTAAAATCAAGATATATACACTTGATTTACATAAATTTGCAAAACAATGAAAATATAAAGACAGATGAAAATTATTACCCACAGGAGCATAGAAGACACAGTAGGAAGGCAAAGGAGATGGAAAGGATAGGGTCATCTAGTTACACAGTGTGTCTTTGAAATTATGGGACTATTTTTATAAAATCAAACAAAAAAGCCAAATAAAAAGCTTTAAAGCTCCAGAGGGAAGGACGAGATGTGAGAAATCTAAGTGGCTACCGATTTGGGGACAGCGGTTGGAATGGCAGTGGCTCAGAAGCGATACAAAAGACTTTCCTGATTGGCCAGCGACTTTCAGTGTTGCTTTAGGGAATCAAATCAACTGCTTTCTGCAGTGCTGTTATTTTTTTTTTTAATATAACCCCAGGGTAATTGTGCTCAGCTCCATCAAATTGGGTTTAAAAAAAAAGAGGCTAGAGCATATGGCTACTCTTTAAATATACTTTCCCTGAGCTGCTGAATATCACTTCAGTTCATGAAGACACTTGGCCGCAGGAGGAGGAAGGAAGGTTGGATCTGAGAGACAGACGGCCCGTGTCTGCTGCCACAGGGTAGAATATAGCACAACCATTTCTCCTGATTTTATAAATACCACTGGCTAATATACTTGTAGGATTTAAACTTCTTAGATGACAAAGAACACATGACTCAAAATTAGATGACAGAGATAGACTTTAAGAAGATACTTCATGACTCTATTGACTCATAGTGGAATAAACAGTCAGCCAGAATGGTTCAATTCTTCTTAACAGAAACACTAAATATGCTGGCTAGTTTTTGTTAAGTTGACACTATAGTCAGCTAAGACTAAACTATAGCTAAGTTATAGTCATCTAGAGGGAACCTTGATTGAGAAAAATGCCTCCATTAGATCGGGCTGTAGGTCAACGTGTAGTGCATTTTCTTAATTTGTGATTGATGATGAAGGGTCCAGTCCATTGCAGGTGGGGCCATCCCTGGGCTGGTGGTCCTGGGTTTTATAAGAATGCAAGCTGAGCAAGTCACGGAGAGCAAGCCAGTAAGCAGCACCCCTCCATGGCCTCTGTATCGACTGCTGCTTCTGTGTTCCTAACCTGCTTGAGCTCCTGTCCTGACTTTCTTGAGTGATGGGCTAAGATATGGAAATGTAGGCTTAATAAACCCTTTCTCCCCAACTTGCTTTGGTCATGGTATTTCATCATAGCAATAGTAATTCTAACTAAGACATTAAATCACATCCTCTGTTCATTTGTATCATTGTCTTACTTCAAGCCACCAAACATCAGAGACAGGTCTTCTGGGGACAGTGTAATCCTAGCTACCTAGGAGGCTGAGTCAGGAGAAGAACAAAGTCCAGAGCTTTCATGGGCATAGAACAAGGTCAAGGTTAGCGTAGGCAATTTAGTGACCACTTTACCACCACTTTGTGAAAACGGGCTGGGGATATAGCTCTGAGGCACAACGGTTGCCTGGCATGCATGGGCCCTATTTTCATTTACCGTCATGGCAAAGAAACAAACAAAACCTTTTCTTATAACTGGGATGTCTATTTCTATATTATTTTAGGTTTATTGCTCTAAATCATTCACATGATTATCTATTTTGTTACAGTTTTTGGTAGTCACACATCTAGTTACAATTTCTCCTTTTCTCTTTGGCAGAGACATTGTATGCGAGAAAAGGTACAGCATGTGTTATATAGTGAGTTGGTATTTTGTATTGTATAGTTTCTATGTTTATAGTTTTGGGGATCATGTTAGATTCTTCATGTGTGCTGATCTTTTACGTATTTACACAATAATCTAATTAAGTAGGTACCACTGCCTTCCCTGTAAAGATGAAACAACTGAGCCTTATCCAGGGTAAATAATTTGGTAGTATCCACAATCTGGAGACTAGGAACTGTCAGATTCAAATCTAAGGGTGTCTCACTTCAAATCTGAATTACAAATTGTTCTTTTAAGTCATCAAGTTTACATAGGCAGTATTGTTTATAAAAGACTGAAACAGAGAGAGGACATACATGGTGGGCAGAAAGGGAAGATTCCCTAAACTCTCACTGAGGACAAACAACTCTTCCATAAACAATGGTGCTCTGAGCTTTGGTAGACAGGTGAGAAAATAAAGACCACAGGGTGTAGGGAATTAGATGCAACTTGAAGTTGCTGTCAGGATGACTAAGTGGCCAAACCTGTGTAAGATATTTATTGTTTGGTCTGTTTCTCCATTGATACACACCACCCTTGTTCTGTTTGAGGAGAAATTAATACTCATAACTGAGCTTAGAAAATACTCCCACAGGAGCCATTAAAGGGCAAAGCCGAAAGGTGGAGGATACAGCTCAGTTGGGAGAGTGCTTGCCTCGTATTCCTAAATCCTGGCTTAATCCCTAGTACTCCGGGTTTGATCCTTGCACTCAGGAAGTAGAAGCAAGAGGATCAGAATTTCAAGGTCTTTCTCAGCTACACAGGGAGTTCAAGGCCATTCTGGAACTTGTAGGACTGCCTCAAACACCAACAGAAAAGGATAGGGACAGAAACTGCCTGAAAATCTGCTGGTTTCTAGGGCCATGTCTCCGCCTCATGGGAGGTAAAGGAATTACAGTAAACTATGAAGGTCACATACATAGTCTAATGACTGTGTCTGCTTTAAAATCATTCAGGTAATTATAGGAAACAAGGAAGAATATCACCACCACACCACACACACGGTTTATCTTTCCTTATTGTAGAGAATTACTTAGGGTCTATTGATTTCTTTCCATAGCCAAATACACTTTTTTTCCTCGTTGATTGGAAATCATCAATACTGTTCCATTTAAGGGTTGTTGCACTTCCCCCAAAATATTGCCTTATTTGCTGGTGTATATTTAACAAAAGACCAAACTTCACATAAATGTTTCTGACATCAATATGAGGGGAGAGGGATGTTGAAAGAGAAATAAATTCAAGAAATTTAAAAAATTTTTCTCTGTACACAGATCATTTACACGTAATTTATTCACATAGACTATAATACTACCTAATACTATTGATTATAACTTAAAATTTCATTGACCTTATATCCATCAATCTTTGTAGCTTTTATGAATCATTTCCTTCTAATCCTTGGTAAAAAGCTTTGGATTATCATATCACCAGTCTCTTGATTTAGAAACAGATACAAGGATTTGTGTGTCTCTGAATCGTCAGTGAGGTTTTTGGGTATAAGCTGTAGTTGGAAATAGCACACAGGATTGCTACCATGCTAGTTATTAATAACGACACCAAGCATAAATTAAGTGCATTAGAGAGGCTTTTGCAGTCTGCAACTGGGGAAGGGAAAATGAAGAATCAAATTGGGGGTAGGTTTACAAATAATTTATCAGGCAATCCTGGTGAGAAAACTAGCAATTGAAAACTCCCAAACACACTAAGCTTGTTAAGGACTTTGAACACGTATTATCCTTTGAAAACGTGAGTACTTTTTCCCCAGTTTATAGTGGGCTCTGGTATTGGAAGTTCTTTCCAAACTTTGTGTAGAAACTTCAGTGGCATTGTAACTGTTGAAATGCAGGAAAACCTTCCAAGGTCGCATGGTTATAGGGCTCTACCCTTGTGAATGGACTGATGTGAACAGGGAGTCCCTGATAGATAATTTGCCTACTTTGGTTTCTCTCTGTCTTTCGTGCTTGTTACCCTTTAGCTATGGCATGCTGTAGTGTGGAGG
This sequence comes from Microtus pennsylvanicus, assembly GCF_037038515.1. NCBI lineage: Eukaryota > Metazoa > Chordata > Mammalia > Rodentia > Cricetidae > Microtus > Microtus pennsylvanicus. The sequence goes on along the minus strand of NC_134581.1, from coordinate 68,468,184 downwards.
TCCTAGTCAGATTCTAAGCAGATATCTGTTTCATATTCTTAGACCTGCTAACCCACAAAACTTTGGACCACATAAACTTGCATTGTTATCTATTATCTATTCTGTAGTATTGTATTGTAGCAGGTGACCAGAGACCAAGAGGTGGGGGGTGTCCCCAAATTGCCTAGGATCCCATTGATGTGAAGGTATCACTCTTGCCTGGCATAGTGGCTCACACTTTGAAGTCTCATTTGAACTCAAGGCTAGCCTGGTCTACATAGTGAGTTTCAGGTCCGACATGACTACATAGTGAGAAACTGTCTTTGAAAATGTGACTGTAGTAGGACTGACCATATCCTTGTATTGTCCTACCACGGTTCTTCAGAGAAACAAAACCAACAAGGCGGATTAAATATAGTTACAGATACGGGTGATAGAGATATGGATGATGCAGGCAGACGTACAAGCACACTCATACCTGCAGAGAGTCGGAGATGGCAGGAGGGATAGACGGATACAACAGGAGATGTCTAAGGCTCGTCTTGCACAGTTGTCGAGGCGAAAGCCCCATCTCTGCTACCGGGAGGTGAGACAGCCAGGAAAGCCTGCACAGTATAACTCAGTTGTAGCCTCCATGTCTGGGAACTGCAGTGGGCCGCTGAAGTCTGCCTGAAAAGTCTAAACCAGGAATTCTGATGCTTGAGGCAGAAGATGTGCCCTGGTTCAGGAAGAGAGAGAAGATTTACTTTGTCTTTTGTCCTGCCTGGTTACAGGGGTTTAGATGGGTCCACTGACCTTGGTTAAGGGGGAATCTGAACTTAGACTACTAATTCAAACACTAATCTATCCCAGAAGCATCCTTACAGACACACACTGAAAGGGAGATTTATCAGTTAAATAGGCATCTTCTCACCCAGTGAAAATGACACACCAAGTTGACTAACTCGCACATCGTCGAGAGGATACTTGGCAGAAATAAGAAGATGTGCATATCCGATATAAGCATCAGTGACTTCTGTGTGTGCTGTTACTCTCTAAATTCCTTTACAGCCATTATTTCATTTGTACGTCACAGATATACCAATGAGACTTAGACTGATCTTACTTTGTTTCTTGTGGGAGAGAAAAATGAACCTTGGAGGAGTTGTTTTGCCCAACGCCAGTGATTCCCTTTGGATGTGTGATTTCTGAAACCCTAAAATGAGAAGTAATTGTTACACCAAGAATTTCCTTTCTAATTATGTCGTCCAAACCTCATCATGGTTTTTCTGTGCTAGACACAAAGCAGGAAGACAATGCGAGGCTCCCAGCAGATTTTACCATCAGCATCTTGCTAATTCTTGGTTCCCAACTCCAAAGGCTTTATAAAGAAATACCCACTTTGTCTTGAGTAGCTACTTTTTAACAATGACCAAGAAACAGTAATACCCTCAAGATATGAATTTCAAGCTAAATGAGAAAATAATAATTTTATGCTTTTATAGAAGAAGAATGATATTGTTCCAAAATAATCTCTGATTCCATACATTTTTTGTAGTAGTAGGAGCGGCGGGCTGAGTCCCCGCACCCGGCCGCCTGAACGGCTAGCTTTATCCGAAATAATTACACGGAAACTGTATTCTTTTAAACACTGCCTGACCCATTAGTTTCAGTTTCTTATTGGCTAGCTTTTACATATTGATCTAACCCATTTCTATTAATCCGTGTAGCCCACAAGCTGGCTTACCAGGAATAATCTTAACCTGCGTCTGTCTGGAGTGGGAGAACCATGGCGACTCCTTGACTCAGCTTCTTTCTCCCAGCATTCCGTTCTGTTTACTCCGCCTACCTAAGGGTTGGCCTATCAAATGGGTCTAGGCAGTTTCTTTATTAATAAGAAATCACTCCCACATCAATTTTTGAGTTTCCATTTTATTTTGGGATATGTATGTTTAAAAACCATCAGTCAGATTAGTTAAGGGCGCTGTCAATACTAAATGAAGGGCATGATGGCAGGATGGAGCAAGCCTCCTTTACACTTGCCAAATGTGAAGCTCATAGTAGTATGTCAGTCTTTCCTAATTATTTCTTTTTAAAATATTGACCAGGCTTGGTTTGTACAGTACTTGCCGAGAATGCATGAGGTGCTGGGTTTCATTCCAACACTATATAAACTGGAGGTGGTGGTGCACAGGTGCACAGCAGTAATTCCAGGGATGGAGAGGTGGAGGGAAGAAAAGAAGTTCAAGGTCATTACTAACTACACAGTGAGTTCAAGGCTAGCCTTAAAACTTCTGGCGGAAAAGGGGATCTAGTGATATCTATTTCAGGAGTGGGTTAGTGAACAAGAATTCTGTGTCCTCATCAATAAAATATCATGACTGTCCCTTTCTTATCTCCTCTCTACATGGTCACAAAACATATTTATTTGCACACTTAAAAGAAATTTCTTTTTATTCTAGTTCTGTACCATGATATAAAAGGTATGAATATACAGCAATATAGTATACGTGTATTTATATCTCCTGATATAAGTACACAGCATTGCTCCCTGGGTACCAATCAATCTAAGGCCTTAAAATCTCAGATGCTCAGATTATTTGTTGACCCTTAATGCTCAGGAAAACAAGGCCTTTTATTTCGAGCACTGCGTTTTGCTTTTGAAGCATCCTGCTGCGACAATCATTCCCATCGAATCTGCAGCATTGGAAAGCGCCCTTGGATGATGGCTGGTTTGGCTCTGACGCTTTGGCCTTTCCGCGGAGGTTTCTGACGTCAGTCCAATTCTCCGAGCAGGCCTGTTCTCCCGAGATGTCCAGCGCAATCTCTCAGTCTCAGAGGCGACAGTCTAGATGGAATTAGCTTTGGTTCTCCCATCACTAACTAGATGGTGTAGCCTGCCTTGGGGCACAGGGACATTGATCCGACTTCTGTAAAAAGCCTAATGAAGTGCCTTCACCCTGTCTCGGGATGCCAGCACTTTAAAAATGGCCCCGAAATGGAAAGCTTAGGAAACATGGGAACTGGGCAGTCATTTTACAAACTTGGAAAACAAGCACAAATTATTTCCATACTTTGAAGGATCCGCCTCCATTTCCCCAACTCCGGGTTGGAAAGGGACCTTGACAGGGCAGATGATTATCCTCCAGCCCCCGCAGCAGAGGGGAGTGGAATTCTCCTAGAAGTCAGGATCCGTTCTACATTTCTAAACCCTGCCAGTGCTGCCGTGGTTCCCTGGCTCATACAGCTTCTTAGCAACATTCATGGTCCTCATTACCATGAAATACGACTTTTATTCATAATTGAATACCTCTCATTTGCTGACTATTGTCTCTGCGCAAGAAACTTCCATAGTGAGGTGACAAGCAGACATAGAGAAACGAAAGAAAATTAATGAAGCACTGTAAAATTCTCCACATAAACTTGGGTTTTATATGGTGCTATATATTTTGCAGGGCATTTTCATGCCTCAGTTCAGGGACCTGGAACAATAGGCCAGAGGAAAACTATTAGGGAAAGATGGGATGGAGGTTCACAGCATCTCAGAGATGAAAGGAATCTAAATTCATCACGTCTATCATCTTCCACATAGGCCTTTCTTGCGTGCCCAACTGGTGTTTACCAGTTCCTACTTAAATGCACTGGAAGCAGGGACACGTCTAAGGGGAGAGATGGCCTGTGCTTGACTAAATAGCTTCGCCTTACAGGACCTACTCTTCTATACTCAGTCAAGCTCTCCCTCTGGTAACTCCTTCCGCTCACACATTCGTGTTTGATGACCGGGATCCCAGCGTCCTTGGTATGGAGGGCAACTCCTCCGAGTTGATGCATGGGGATGTAGTTCCACCACACAAATCTCCTCCATGCTAAGTAGTCCATCCATTTCTTTCACCAAGGATCATGCTGGATTCTTGGGTCGGTCCCACATATTCCCAGTGGGAGCTTGTCTTTTTAAAAAAAGCATTAGTTTCCTGCTATTTCTAAAGTGCTTTGTGTGTTTTCAATATTGGTGTGACCTTGGAGCTGGCTGTCCCCGCTGACTGCCAAGCCCCTGGTGTATATGAATGGTGAGGGTTGACGTGATCTGTTCTACTCTGTTGGATAATGATTTAAAATACAGCAGCGAAAACTACAAAGATCTTGCGGTGTGGTCCCAGGATGCCATGATATTGTTCACCTTGCTCTGCGAACTATTTTGAATATTTGTATTTAAACCTTTTAGTGTTGCTTATTTTTATTCATTTATACTGTAGCCGGTGCCTTGCTGTGAGCAGCTTATGAGCAAAGATAAGATCCGGATATTTTCACTACTCAACTTTGCTGCTTCTCACTCATTTACCTACTAGTCCAGGTGAGAATTGGCAAATCTCATTACTGAACATTATCCTGCCAGCTAGAGTCACTCTTTACCTTGTTGGGATAATTTTTTTTGTTGTTGTTGTTTGTTTTTTGAGACACAGTTTCTCCATGGAACAGTCCTGGCTGTCCTGGAACTCACTTTGCAGCCCAGGCTGACCTAGAACTCACAGAGATCCACCTGCCTCTGCCTCCCGGAGTGCTGGAATTAAAGGTGTGCAGCACCATGCCTGACTGCTGGGATAATTTTAAACCTGTATTTTGGCTTCTATTGTTTAGTCATGTCTCTTGGTTTGCATCCTCTTAAAGGCTGGCTAAATATGCCTTTGTTTAAGACTCTGGTAATAGTTAGAATTGGACCACAATGTCATAACTCTTAGGAAAGAACCCCGCTGACACCTGCTTCCCACCAAGAAGCCAAGATTCTAAAATGAGCTCAAAGTCCAGAAAGCCAGCTATGTGAAGACCACAGAAGAAAAGCAGCTGCCCCTGTTCCTGATTACCAGAGAATGCACACTCCTGACCTCCAGTCCAGACACCAGGTGGTTGCAAAAAGAGACAACAGACAAAGTAGCTTCAAAAACAGCTTACCTAGTAAAAACAGCTTACCTAGTAAAAACAGCTTATTCTCCCATTCTGTCCCCAAATGAAACTCTCCCTGCCCTTTCCTATCCTTAACGACAAAAACCCTTGAAGGATGTAATCTACGTTCTCTCTATCTCTCTGCTCATTGTGTGGCTGGGCCCTGTATCCTGATCACTGTAGAGCTGGATCTTGAGGTGCCACCTTTCAGGTTAAATAAAGCCTGCTTTCACTGTCAAGGGCATCTAAATTCTCATTCTTCATTCCTATCTATGAACTGAATTCTTACATTTATAAAATCCCTTTGTAAAAGAACATTTGATTTTGAAAATATTTTCTGGACAGAAACAATTACTGGAACCCATCACATTGGTACTTTAGGGATATAGAGAAAATAAGAAAATGAGGTGGCCATACTATCCCAGTTTGTAAAATAAGGTGCTGGGTTTCTGACTCGGGGACTTGTGCATATTAGGCAGCGACTTTTATTGACTTAGTTACTTTCCTATGCAGGCTTGCTGAGTTTGTTTTCCCAAAGGGCTTCATTATTCAGGGTCTCAAGTCCTCCAGGCTGATGAGTTTAGATTGAGTTTGTAGCTGAGGATGGCCTTGCACCTCTGATTCTCTTGCCTCCACCCCTTAATGCTGAGATGACAAGCTCGTACCACTGAGCCTGTTTACGTTGTGCCCCATACCGGACTAGTGTCCCATGCAGAATGCTAGGCCAGCAATCTATCCACTGAGCCATACCCCCAGCCCACCTCACTGTTCTTGAGAGAAACTCACTGTCTAGTGAGATTCTGGATCCCAAGATCATGCAAGGACATCTCCTGCCAGGGCTCCACTCCCCCCCCCCACTGGACTAATTAGGGGAGCAGAGTCCGTGCCTGTGAGCCCGAGGCGAGTCTGCATTGCCGTCTAATTAGTGATGAAGAAACCACAGCTAATTCAATCTGGCCTGTCACTCTCTAGACTGAGGAATTATCCCAGACATCGTGAGAACACTGGCTTTGCCTTGGCATCCTCAGAAGGGACAGCTGATGCTGCAGAGTTTTATTCTGTCCTGAGGAGCGTGTTGAGTCAGAGCAGAGTGAACCACTAAGAGGTACACATGGAAAGGAGATAAAACAAACTCATCAGATGCGATGCAAAATGGCAATACCTCAGACCAGGGACATATGCAGTACTAAAAATATACTTCTGCTAATGGGTTGATGCTTTAGAGTTGATCCAATGCCAACTTGTAAATCAACTTATAAATCTAATTTATAAGTTCAAGGGTGCCAAGATGCAAAGCAAATAGAAACATTTTATAAGTGTCTATATAAGGAAGCTATGAATAACAAACCTTAAAAATATAATCTATTTAAATAATTGAGCCCCTTTCCAATGTCCAGTGTGACCTTGTGTGTCCTGCAGGCCCTTCTGCCAAGCTACCATGTTTATTTAATTCTCTGGCATAGCCTTGTCCTTTCTTTGAGTCCTAGAATTCTAGGAAAAGACCAGTGGGTAAGTATTTATTATATGACTTTTATGAAGCAGACTTTAAAAACAAACAAACAAAACTCTTGCACTCTTGCATGGAGAAACAAAATCAGAGGGATACATGAACAGATAAAATAATGTTGGTTATTGATAAATGCACAAAGAAGACAAAATGTGGCAGATTGAAATTTGACAGCCATCTTTTATCCTGAACAAAAATCAAAGACCTCAAGAGACCACAAACTCTGAAACTGCGAGAGAAGAACACCGTGGAAGTGTGTCCACACGTAGGCCCAAGCTGTCCCTTTCTGAACGGGACCTCGGGAACAAGCAGATAATGACAAGGACCGGCCAAAAAGAGGAGGAAAGACAAATGCTTGCAGATAGAGTTAGTCCGGTAGAGGGCATTCATTATATACTTACATACAAACGTCAACATGATATCTCTCTACCTGTTCCTTTCCTGTTCATGTGCGTGCATGCATGTGTGTGCGAGAGTGTAAGTCAAATGTGTGCATCCTTGGGACTGGAGCACAGACGACTAAATCATCCTATATGGGACTAGAACTGAACTGGGATCCTCTGGAAGTGCTCTGAACTGCTGAGCCATTTCTCCAGTTCCTCGCGTCTATCCACCCTCATTTTCAATGACCACCATAGCCCTTGAGCTAGGTTTGGAAAGTTAATTCACATTATTTGTGGATTCTTTTGCTCAGGCTTTGTGGGTTGAATTTCTGAGTTAAGGTCTCCTTTAAAACTCTTACCTCCAGCCGTGGAGAAAGCTCCGTGGGTAAAAACACTTGCTATGCAGGCAAAGAGAACTCATCCCCAGCACAAATGTAAAAAAAGTTAGGCATGCCCAAGAGTGCATGTACCTAGCGTTAAGGGAGCAAAGCCAGGCAGACCCTGAGAGCTTGCTGGCCAGAGAGTCTTGCTGAAGCAGTGAGCTTCCCCTTCAATGAGAGAATCTGTCTCCAAAAATAAAGTGGAGAGCACTAGAGAAAGCTCAGAATCCTCTTCTAATCTCTGCACTCATACACATGGGCCCAGGCACGCACGCATGCACGCATGTAGGCACGCGCATACAAACACTCCTCTGTCCCTTCCTTCCTTCCTTCCTTCCTTCCTTCCTTCCTTCCTTCCTCCCTCCCTCCCTCCCTCCCTCCCTCCTTCCCTCTCTCTCTCTTTCTTTCTTTCTCACCCCCGTCACACACACACACACACACACACATACACACACACACACACACACACACACACACACACACTCACCCCTTTCTCCTTCAGACAACAGAGAGCCCAGGCCTGATTCCCAAATCCCGTGGTTGTAAACCTTCTTAATGCTGTGACCCTTTAATACAGCTTCTCAGGTTGTGACCCTTTATGTGTTCCCCAACCATAAAGTTATTTCATTTGCTGCTCCATAACTATAATTTTGCTACTGTTGTCAATTGTAACGTAAATATCTCATACGCAGGATATCTGATATGCCAACCCCAAAGGAGTTGTGAGCCACAGGTTGAGAACCATTGTTCTAATTGGAGCCCTAGAGCTTTTATTGTGTGCTCTCAGAAGGCTGCACACTTCCTCCTTCCTCTCAGAGTTCATGGTGCTAGCTTGTCATTTACGGATTGCTAACATCTCCTGACAGCAAGACCTCTGAAGGGAGAGACTGAAACTTCAGCTGACACTTGCAGCGTCCTTAGTGATGTTGCTGCAACACACTGGGCCCAAGACCTAGAGACAGTGATCTCCTAAGTGCTTTCTGCTTCCACCTTTTATTTGGCCGAGTTTTATGCCAGATATTTTAAATACATTTTTTCCTTATGCTATTAACTATCAAAAGTGATTTCTTCTGAATATATATATATATATATTTACATTTGCAATTTAAATGTAGTTAAATTCCATTTAAAATTGCTTTGGGCAACTACTCTTACGGACAATATAAAATTCAGGCTTCTTTGTAGAACAAGACCTATATGTTTCCAGGTCACTCCTGGTGAATATTTTGCTCTAGTTTTGCCAATACGGACTTAATATTCATGTAAAAAATTTGTTTATTTAGTATTAATATTTTATTTTCGTTATCATTTCTTGTATCCAAGAAGCCTCATGAGATTTTTAATTACCCATGACTTTCTAGAAAAATCAACCAGTATGAAAAGGGAATTTTAAACTTGGTGTACTACTCAAAAATATAACATTCATATTTCAATACTGCAGTATGGGCAAAGAAAGAGTCCTCATGTTTCTTCCCAAAACTATCTTCTGGCCGAGGAGACTGTTTAATAAATCTCACATACACACTTTTTCTTGTTAAAATGTAAATCCCCTTAGGAAGAATTAGATATTAAACCTTGTTCACACTGGCATTTAAATGGCTAATATCAGATTTTTTTTTCTTAAGGAAAAAAAGAATAGCTGTAAAGCTCCGTGCTCTGGAAGATGCAGGTAGGGAGTAAGAGAAAACTGCAGAGCAAAGCAGAATACATTAAAGAGAGAGGGGGTACTTTAACTTTGTCAATTTCACAGTGTCTTTAGGTGGTTTATCTCCCCAGCTGGGGGCCTCAGGCTCAGGACAAGATGCTCTGTTCTGTCTTTGAAAGGTATTTTCCAGAGCCTGTTTTACCAAATCCTTTAGTAATCTCCTGATTGTGCAGCATAAAATCCGAGGAAATAAATCCTCTTTCTATTTCAGAATTCAGAGTGAGGTAATCCTCAGTCTCTTGATTTCCAGTATGCCATTCATCCTGGCTTGTCATTCATTAGTCATATGCAAGAAGATTTTAAATATTCAGTCTTCGTGCTGGGCCCAACTGTGTATTTACATACGTCTTCATAAGAATTGGCAAGGGTAATTTTATATTTATCTATTCAAACTCTGGCCAGTGTTGGGTTTAGCATTAAATGACTCAAGGGAAATTTATATCTGAAAGCCAGATTAGGATTCCAAATAGTATATGCTTGTCAAATACTAAATAATTCAGGTGATTCAAGCCAGATTCACTACAGATTCTAGGGTGGTCAATAGCACACAAATGGGAATAGTGTGCACATTCCAGTGTGTGTGTGTGTGTGTGTGTGTGTGTGTGTGTGTGTGTGTGTGTGTGATTGCAAGTGGTTAAGAAGAAAACATACAATGAGTTAGAACTGGTCATTCCAATTTTGATGGAAAAGTTGACAGGGAATGGTGAGTGGAAGGAGGGTTAGGAGGCAATAGCAGTAGTTCCAAATATTGAGCTAGTGAAAATTCTGATCATGGTACTATGGTGGTTTTGAAAGAAAATGGCTCCCAAAGGAAGTGGAACTCTTGGAGGTCTGTCTTTGTTGGAGTGGGTGTGGCCTTACTGGAGGAAGTGTGTCACTGTGGAGGTGGGCTTTGAGGTCTCATATATGCTCAAGCTGCACTCAGTATCTCAGTTCACTTCTTGTTGTCTGTGGATCAAAGATGTAGAACCAGCAGCTTCTTCTCTAGCACCATGTCTGCCTGCATGCTACCATGTCCCACCATGATAATAGTGGACTAAACTGTTGTGGAATGTTAATTGAAGATGTCTTACATTTGTTTATTTTGTGGAGCATTTATTTAATGATGAAAAGATGTACTGTATTCTTTCATGCTACATTTATTTATCTTTGTGATGCTATGTTACATTGCCTGTCTAAAACACCTGATTGGTGTAATAAAGAGCTGAATGGCCAATAGGTAGACAGGAGAAAGAATAGGCAGGGCTGGCAGGCAGAGAGAATAGATAGGAAGAGAAATCTGGGAAGAGGAGATTGAGGAGCAAGAAAAGGAGGAGAGAAGAATGACAGAGGCCAAACACCCAGCTACACAGCAAGCCACGGAGTATGAAGTAAAGAAATGTATATGGAAAGACAAAAGCCTAGAGGCTAAAGGGAGATGGGATAACTTAAAATAAGCTGGCTTGAAATAAGCCAAGCTAAGGCCAGGCTTCCATAAGAAAGAATAAGCCTCTGTGTGATTATTTGGGAGCTGGGTGATGGGACTCCCAAAGAGTAAAAGAGATTTTAAAAAACCCCAACAACACTAAACTTCTAAAACTGTAAGTCCCTCAATTAAACGTTTTCCTTTATAAGTGCTGCCGTGGTCATGATGTCTCTTCACAGCAATAAAAACCCTAACAAAGAGAGGTACCAAGCCAGTCAATATGCATGTTTTGTTGAATCCTTGAGGATTTCCTAGGAAGTAGGTCCCATCTAAATCTCTCTGTGCAAATAAACATGTTGCTGAGAAAGGTCAAGGAGCATGGCCATTCACAGAACACAGAGGCAGGTCATTTGATCTGTAGGCTGGTGGGTATTTGCCGTATGACTTCAGAGTTAAAACTGACACCAGTGCATGTAAGAACAGGGTTAAGATCAGGACATGGGCCAGTCAATGATCTGCTTGTCATTCTTTCTTATAATATGACATGCAAAACACACAGTATGTACTCCATTCCCTTTCATTTAGCACAATCATCTTGAAGCTCTCCTGTGTTGTGAATGCCAATAGTTCAGCGGGCCAGTGAGATGGGTCAGTGGGTAAAAGTGCCTTCCACCAAGCCTGGTGGCCTGGGATGGTCTCCAGGCCCCACATGGTAGAAGGAGAACTGATCCCTGCTTACATCCTCTGATGTCGACACATGCACGATGAGAGGCTCTCTCCCCAGCCCTATGTGTACACAAAATTAAGAAAAATACCAATAGGTTATTGTTTCTTATTGTTAAGTCATGTCCATACATGAAGTCATCTGGATATGCTTCTCTGCTCTGTTGTGGTGCCTGTGCACCACATCGTTGGATCTCGACGGTTGTGTTGCAGTGCGTGGTGGTGTATCAGTGTAAGAACCTGCCCTGAAGTTCTGTCCCAAGCTTTTCAGTAGTCCAGGTCCTTTGCAACTTCACTGTGAAGTTTCCAGTAATGTAGTGTAAAAGAAGTGAGATTTTATTTTTATATATAAATTATGTGCATATGTATGTGTCTCTCTGTGTGTTTCTGCACATGCATTCAGGTGCTCTGGGAGTCCAGAAGAGAATGTCAGAGTCCCTGGAGTCGGAGTTACAGGCAGCAGTGACCATCCAAGAAGGGTGCTGAGAACTGAAACCTGTCCTCCATAAGGGGAATATGTGCTCTTAACCACTGAGACATCTCTTTTTGGAATTTTTGAAGAAAAATAGAGCCTACTAAAGTTTTGGATATGATTATTCTGAATGACAGTTTTGTGGAAGAATTCTCATTTAACAACTGTAGTCTTCAGTCTATGAACCCAACATGTCTCTTCATTTATTTAGGATTTCTTTGCTTTGAGTAATGTATTGTAATTTTTAAAAAGTTTACATGTATGCCTTATTTTTGGTTAGATATTTTCAATTTCTTATTTTGATACTATTAAATACAGTTTCTAATAATTTGTTTCTTCTTCTAGTAGCTTCTTTATAGGTTAAATTAGATTTTCTACACAGACTTATATAATCTATGTGACTAAAGTGTTAAACTGACTCTTACTTTCAAATCTGGATCCTTCTGTTCTTTCCTCCTTCCTTCTCTGCCTCCCACACTAGCCTACTTTTCTTGCTCTCTATTTTTCTTTCTCTAACTCTTTCTTGTTTGTGTGGCTCATTCCCTCTCTTCTTTTCTTTTCCTTCCTTTCTTCTTTCTTTGTTTCTTTTTCTTCTTTCTCTTTTTAAATGTAGTTTTTTTTTTATGTAGCATTGCTAGCCTTGAACTTATGGCAATCCTCCTGCCACAACTTCTGAGTGCTAGGATGTGCTACCATGTCTGTCTTTTTGTAGAGTTTGTCTTTTGCCCTGTTGTATTAGTTACAACTTCCAGTGCGTTGGTCAAGAGAAGTGAGGTGAGCGGTTTCCTCTAGTGAATGGCTGTTCCCCAGGCCTTAGTTATTTCTTCACAGGCATGTGATAACTGACACCCTCCCAGGGCTCCTTGATGGAGTTGCTCTGGGGTGAGACTCCTCTCTAGAAATGTTTGTGAGGACTCCAGCTTTCATGTTCCCAGGTTCTTATCTCTGTGTGTGTCTCAGACTCTTCTGGATTCTACTGAGATTGCTGCCTTCCATTGTTGCTTTCAACCATTCATAAGGCAGAAAGCTGGGTGATGTTGGAGTTCACTCCATCTTTCTAGTTTCTCAAGAGATAGCTGCCTCCCACTGCCTGATGGACTGTGTGTGCATTACCTGGGGTTCCACATATCTTGTCTTATTTCTGTTTCACACAAGACGGGAAATCTCCTTCCTGTTAATTTGTAAGCAGTTATGTGCACAGCAATTAGTAAGATAGGGACATAGTGTCTACAATAAAAACTCAGTTACCACCAGCGACATTCCCAGAACTTGACCCTAAAATCAATATTCTAAGCATCCTGAGCTGATTTTTTTTGAGGGGGTTAAGTCTATAGTTTCTCTCTAATATTTATCTACTGGTCTTTCATTTCAGTTTCTCTTTAACCTTTGGTTTCCTCATCTATTCTGCTCTTGATATTCCTATACTTTTCCTCCTCAGCCCTCAACGTCCAATTTCAGTAGGTCATCAACTGGGATCAGATAGTAAATCTTTTACTTGAGTATAGCCACAGAAGATTTGTTCATAGTCAAGGCACAAAGTACAAGGTGATTAAAATTTCTTTTTTAAGTATTTTTTTTCTTGGAGGTTAAAGTTCAGCCTACTGAGCAGGTTGGGAATAAAGCTGTGGTGGAGTATGCTAGCATGTTTGGCAGACTGAAAAAGTAATGTTCCCCAGGTATTTGAACATTTGGTCATGAGTACGTGGTGCTCCTTGCGGAGGTTATGGGACCTTTAGAAGATGTGGTTATGCTGAAAGAAGCAAGCCACTAGGGGTAGGCTTTGAGAGTTTAAAGCCGCACCTCCCTTCCCAGTTCTCTCTCTCTGCTTTCTGTTTATAGTTGACCACGTGGTCTATCTACTTCCTGCTCCAGTTCCTAGCTGCCATGTCTCCCCCACCACTATGGACTCCCCATATGGAAGTATAAGCCAGAATAACCTCTTTTTATAAAAGACATTTGGTTATCCTGCTTTGTCATAGGAATAGAAAAGCAACATACAAAGCTATATATCTTTAGCTTTGGGTTCGATCCTCAGGATCCAGACAAACCCACAAACTGTAGCAACCGACATGGGGTCACCTGCAAAGCTTCCCAAGAATGCATGCTTCCTGGCTCTAACTTAGATCCACCAAGTTTTTATTTCTAGTCCGGAGCCTTAGAGAATCTAGTTTTTAAAACGTTCTGTAGGTACCTGTCATTCAGTGGATTTTTATGGTTCAGTAGCCATCGCTCCAAGCACATCTTGTTGAAGAAGTGGTGCATAGATGCTGTAGTCATAGCATCTCCTCACTATTGGCTTGTCGGTACACACTAAAGATGTGCTCACCTGATTGTTCTCTAGCATTGCATCAGTTGTCATTGCTGGGATCGCGCCTACCCACCCGTACCACGCCATTGAGCTGAGCACTGCTTGCCGCTCCACTGTAATTGGACCTGAACTGGGGACCTCTGGGATGGTATTCATGATGAGAGGGTCACTGAGCTGAAGGAAGGGTCAAGAATCGCTTTTGAGAAGTCAATTACATATAACTGGCTCAGTTGATTAGGTGCATCTGTTTTACAGTGGTATTAGTTTATTAGATGTTTGTTTTGAGTGAGGGGCAGTATTTGAACACAATGTGCTATTCACATCATCACAGTGACACCTTTCCTCCCATTAGCTCTGCAGCCTAATCAGATTTGTACCACCCCAGGGAATAGTCAAAGCACACAAATGGCAAGGCTTCATCATGTTTAGTTGCCCAGTGGGAACCAGGGTATTACAAAGTGAGTTCATTCTCTGCCCTTGAAAAGCTAGGAGCTATTTTTAGCCCGATAGATATTAAATTAGAAATCTAGAAGCCCCAGGTCCTTCCTGGAAGATGCTTCGAAGTTTCCCAATAATCATCACACATGCTAATGCCTGATGCATTATTCACAAAGCACATGTGCATGCTGTGGACCTTAGCACAGTAAATTTAGGCTTAATGATCAGGCAGGCTCCAATGTAAGTGGCACAGTCTCTGAACAGCTGTGCTATACACTTTACCGTTACCTTACAGATTTGAGAGTGAAGATCTTTGTCTCATAATCTGCCCTATCCAGAAAGTGATTCCAGCTCTTCTCTGAAGCTCCTTTGTCGAAGGAGGATGCCACCCCTGGTTAGTGGAAACTGGCCACAAGCATTTGATTTGTTGCAGTCCCACACAATCCTGCATATTCTATTAACCATGCTCTTTCTCAAGAACATTTGGAAGCTGAGCTTGAAAGAGATGCTCGCCCTCTAGAAAGTGTTAGGTCCTCGGCCTGGTGCTTGTTCTCTGCATCTCTGCATCTGGTTCCATCAGTTACTGGATGAAGGCTCTAGGAGTTCTCATCGAATTTCCCCTCCTGGGGAGATCCATGTGTCCCTCTCAGGGTCCTCCTTGTTACCTAGCTTCACAGGAGCTCCCGATGATTGTAATCTGGTTATCCCTTGCTTTACATCTAAGTTGACTCCCCATTGGAACCCTTACCTGTTGGGAGGAGTGGATGGGAGTGGCTGGGGGTGGGGGCAAGAGGGTCAGGAGGAGGGGTGGGAGGGAGAACTGTGGTTGGAATGTAAAATGAAATTAAAAAAAATAAATTTTAAAAAAGAGCTAGGTACTTTAAAGAACGATAAAATTCGGAGTCCTCTAGAATGAAGTAAATTGTTTATTACTTGTTAATGCATGCACTTATTTACTCACGCATCCATTCAAGAACGGTTTATTGAGTCCCTTCCATGGAACGGGTGCTCTGTACTGAGAAGCCCTGCAAAGGAAAGTAATGCAGCAGCAGGAAAACGGACAACAGGAAAGCGGAAAACAGGAAGCTGTGCGGGGTGTGTGTTAGAATAAACACTAAGTCCCTTTGGTGAGGCATCCTTCCGGGAGACCCTTGAACGGCGTGAGGCAGTCTTCCATAGGAATAAGGCAGGGAAGAGCTGAGGCAAATGTCCCAGTGGCCGAAGCCTGCTGGACGGTGTGAGAAACAGCCAAGAGGATGGAAGAAAAGGAGAGGGAGGGAGATGGAGTCAGAGAGATGGGAAGAAGGAGGCCTTGCTCTTGAAAATAGTTCAAATGTTGTTTAGAAACCTGAAGGGGACCTATTGGCACCTCGAGTAGAAGAAGCATAGGGCTGTCATAGGTCTGAAGAGGACCGCTGTGAGCGTTGGGGTGGGGATTTGGAGGGGTCAGGATAAAGGAGGCTCGGGGGAAAGCAGAGGTGAGAATTTGTCATTCCTGGGGTCCTTATGGCAGTGCAGGAATACAGTAATAAACAGGAACAGCAGTTTTCAAGACAGGATATATGTTATGGATTTACAACCATAGCACTGGTAGCCTCACAAAACCTCCGCGTTGCTATAATTCAGTTGCGTAAGTACTGAAGCAAAATAAACTGTGTTCTAAAAATCCCTTGTCCTTCTCTAAGAAATAGGAAGACAAACATAATGAAATCCTCCTCTTCTTCTGTACTCTGGGCATAAATTACGTCTTTTCCAGTGTGTGGAGGAGAATGTTCCTTGTAAGATAGAGAGATGGCAAGTAGAATTCCAAGATCTGATTTTATAATAGATCTTGAGGGAAAATTTTTGGAAGAAAGAAAAAGATTCTGTTGAAAATACCATAATTATTAAGCACATATTTTTTTAATATTAAGTTTTATGGAAATATGAACATTTGATTCAGAATGCAAATTAAGGGTCTCACTACTCAGAGGTATAAAGTCATAAATTTAGATTAAAAGTCAAGAATCTATTTTGAATGGGTGCACAGAAGTGAATGTTTTACACGTACTTCTCATAGATACCTATGGCAGGGTCTCAAAACAAAGCGTTTGCTAAACGTTTGACAGGAAGTTGATGCAATCTTCTCCTCAGCACTGTATGATCTCAGACTGAATGTTTCTGCAAACTATATTCTCTTCTCTCTTGAATCAAATGGCTACTGAGGACGGCCATTCCCTGCAGTATATCTTACTCCAGCTCCCTTTTCCCACCTCTAACTATTGGGGTTGGATCCAAAAGTGACGATTCAACTCCAGTCTGGCAAATCAGAGTTGTTCTCCAAACTAGAGATTTAAGCCTCATGGCTGAGACTACAAGCCAGGAAATGCAAGAGTTTTTAGAGTAAATGGAAGAGTTTTTACCATTAGTCGTCGCTAAGAGAGATGGGTACCCATAAAAGAATGCAGGGGCAGTATGAACAGGGTCCCTATAATATTTGTGTTCTGGTTTCACTGTTTCTGAGACTCTGTCACATCCCTACCCTGTGACTCAATTTGTGTTCTGATGAGTAGTTGCTGTGTAACAAATTGCTCTAGAGCTTTTTATAGTATGCTAACTATATTTAATAAGAATTATTGTGTATTTCAAAATTTCTACATTATTAGATCTTTCTTCTTTCTTTCTTTCTTTCTTTCTTTCTTTCTTTCTTTCTTTCTTTCTTTCTTTCTTTTTTTGGTTTTTTGAGACAGGGTTTCTCTGTAGCTTTGGTGCCCGTCCCGGAACTAGCTCTTGTAGACCAGGCTGGCCTCGAATTCCCAGAGATCCGCCTGCCTCTGCCTCCCGAGTGCTGGGATTAAAGGCATGCGCCACCACCGCCCGGCCATGATTAGATCTTAAATGCTTTTGAGTTTTGGGGAAGTAGGGTGGGGGCAATGAGGGAGAGGAGGTATATTAGCAAAAAATAACTGAATAATCCATATAAAAACCCAGTAATTTGTAAGCTAATTATAGAAATCTTACCTGAGTAATGATAGCTCAAGCAATAGTAATTCCATAAAACAGTTTACAGACCCACCTTCTTCTATGACACCCCTTAATCTACCTCCTATCTGCCAAGCGAAGAATCACCCCAACACATATGCCTGCTGTCATACTATTCTGCCTCAGCACACGGGCAAAAGACCACAGACTAAAAACAGGAGCCAACATAAATTCTTCCAGTTGTTTCTGTCTAGTATTTTGGTTGCAGCAGTCCATGCACACATGAAAATTCTCATAATCACTGAACAAATAAACGCCCTAGCATCCTGTAGAATTCATTCTCGGACATGATGCAGTTACTTCCAAACTCAAGATGAAAAGAACCTGCTTATTACAGATCATGTCTCAGGTATCACAAGTTACCAAGCATTTCAGCTTTGATGCTATACATGGCTGAGCTAAACACCTCTAAGAGGATGTACTCCCTGAGACACTCCACAGATATTAATATTGTGCCAACAGGGCATAGAAGGAAAATTGGATTTAGTTGAACTAGCATGGAGATGAAGAGTATCATCTCACAGTTCTGTGGCGGTGATTGGTTCACCGCTTCCTGGGTTTCAAAGTGATTGTAAGGATCAAATGAGACCACAGGTTGGAGAAGGCTGTGTTCAATGCACACAAGTAAAGCTTTGGAGTCAGAAAGATGTGAAATTGAATCTTGGCTTTGTTACCTGTTAGATGTATGACTAAGGGAATTTAATGAAACTTGCTGGTCAAAGACTTAACTCTTCACTTCCACGCCTGCGCACCACCTTTGCCTGTTTCACAGGCTTCCTCTGTGGATAACATAGGTTATTGTGTGTAATGCAGCTAGCTGGCCTTTGATCACACAAGCAGGTAAACACAGCTGGACTTCAAGGATGCTCTAGGAAAGGAAAATGAATGAAATGAGGATATTTAACTAGTCTAGTGTTTCCTCATCTCACTTTGGGTTCTCGCAGGGTACCATGGAACCCCAGTGAACTTACAGACTTAGAGGGGATGAGTCAAAGAGAAAGCTATTGTAATAATATCAAACTGTAATAGCTCATATTCCAAGCTCTTGAGAGGTGTGAATGATGTTTTATAATTTATCTGGTTTCCTGGGGTACTTCACATGGAGTGTGTCGCTGAGTAGGTTCCTAAGCAGTTGTATGGATAATTCTTAGAAGAGCTGTGCATACATGGCTTCCTTACCGTCCATGCCCTTCATAGATACTTCAGTCACGAGACCCGCATCTGGAGTCAAGTCATCTACATCTTCCGTCTATCATATTTTCAATCAATAAAGTCTCAGGTGGCTTTATTTTCACATAGATACAGAAATCAGGGAACCGAACCATATAATCCCACCCACATCTAGGTTAGTGAACAGTGAATTTATTGGGGTTATTGACGGGAGCATGGGTGAGTCAAAGGCAAGTGTGTCATCAACAGCCCACTCTGGTGTGGGTGACAGCTCATAAAAGTTGCATTGCTGGAGCTTCCTGCCTCACTCGCAGGCAGCTGAGTGGGTCAGAGAGTTTCCTCTCTCTAGTAAATATTATTGCTTATATACTATTGGTGAGGAGCCTTATGAATCTTGTAAATTTCAGGAGGTCCCTGATCCTTTTAAGTTTCATTTATATCCTGAGTTGTATTTAGGTTCTCTCCAGGAGGGAATGCTTCAGCTCGGAGAAAACATCTTCACAACACACTACATGGCCTTGAGTGCCCAATAAATCCAATCTTTGAATTTCCCTAGCAGCCTCCTCTTTTCATGTCAGGATTCTAGGATGGAGGCATGTGCCATCCTTATTTCAACTTAATTTCACAGCTGTGTCACTGGGCCTTGTGTTCTCTGTGCAGCTAGAGTAGCTCTGCCTATGGGGTAAGAACACTGCTGTGTGCAACGGCACACGCGGCCCACTTGCTTGCAGGATGCTCCATCTGTCACTTACGTTTTTGACACACTGGAGAGCGGTCAATCAAGGTTAAGTCTCCAGCAAGGATGGGAACCGTGGGATTCTGTTTGCTTGCCTGAAAGAAAGCCCTCATTTGCTGGTTATTTTCATCTTATTAGGAGGAACTTTGGGAGGATCAGACACATTGTCTCTACAGAGGAGGACATTTTTTTTTTCTTGTTTGCCAAGGCAAAACAGTTTGAATCTAGTTAATCCAAGAAATACATAGAGCTATTTAGGTGTTTGGAAACGAAGAGTATAATAACATCCTTCGAAAATCAAGCTGGCACATTCATGGGCTATAAATAGAATCAGTCATCGGCGGGAGAAACCAGTAAAGCTTATAAATTACTAAGTAGCATCCCAATGGCTTATGTTTGTCCTATTCAGAGAAAGACTACAAAGACAGACAAACAGACAGACACACACACACACATATACACACACATATATATTTCACCTACTTGGTTAGTGGATCCATTGTCAACAAGCCAAAACATTGTAAATCCACCAAACTATTGATAAGTGACATCTTAGGAGAGTTTTGGCCAGACACAATGGCTTTTATTTTGGTAATTTGTGTCACATGCTATGATGGAGATTTTAATAACATTAAAAATGAATGAAGTTCTGATTCTGCTTAGCATAAATTAGGACTAAAATATAGTAAATCAGAAGTTTTAAAAAATACGTATTATGATTCTGAGTTTGTAGACTTGAATACTGATGTTAGATTTTTTTTAATAAAAAAATTTGTGTTTTCCTAAGAACCTGTGTTGCTTTTGATGCATGATATACTATAGGGAAACGTGGATTTCAATGTATTTGACTGGGTATACTTTTGATGAAGGCTCTGGAGTTGAATGAGCTGATTGATAGATACCTTAGCCCATAGAAGGCATTGTACTTGAAAATCAAGAGAACACATAAAAAAGAATTAGTAGTAAGACTAGCAAAATCATCCACTCTGAAGTTGGTGTAGGAGGGTCATCTGCCAATGTGTTACTTTCATTGGTTAATAAAGAAACTGCCTTGGTCTTTTGATAGGACAGCAGCTTAGCTATGCAAAAGTATACCGAACAGAATTGTGGGAGAAAGAAATTGGAGTCAGGCAGTCCCAATGGCTCTCCTCTCTGAGACAGACATAGGTTAGAATCTTTCCCGGTAAGCCACCACCTCATGGTGCTACACAGATTATTAGAAATGGGTTAACCAAGATGTGAGAATTAGCCAATAGGAGACTAGAACTAATGGGCCAGGCAGTGTTTACATGAATACAGTTTCCTTGTAATTATTTCGGGGATTACCCAGGCAGCCGGGAACTGGGCAGGACACGGCCCACTCGCTGCTCATGTTTGCAGCATGGAATTTCAATGTGTCTCTTATGGGTAGAAAAACAACACACTGGGTAAAAGCTAGTAGTGGAAAATCTCCATTCAAAGCTTATAAAGAAAGCCTCCTTTATGCATAAAGGAAATCAACATGGACTGTTGTATGCATTAATAATTGACTTTGCAAATTTAAGGTTTGGCACTAAGTTCATCATCTTTTCTCAAGAAGTATAAAAGAAATATAAATTTCAGCATGCGTTTTTCTATACCTTCCTTGAGATTCAAAACTAAACATGTAGTGATTTCCTTTTTAATTTGGAGCTTGATTTGTGTGTGTGTGTGCATGTGCATGCATGTGTACCACATGTGTAAGGATGCCCATGGTGGCCAGAAGAGGGCATCAGATCCCCTGGACCTAGAGTGACCCATTGTTGTGAGTTGCCTGACAAGGGTACTGGGAGCCAAACTCCCATCCTCTGGAAGAGCAGCAAGTTCTCTTACCTGCTGAGCCCTCTTTCCTGTGCCAAATATAGCAGATTACTGAAGACAGGATTTATTTAATTATTTTGATCAAATATGACTGACTAAGTGAGTGCCACATTACTCCCAAGGACAAAAAAGGTTATAAAAATTATAGGAATTTACTCACTTTCCCACTTGCTTAAGTGGTGAATTAGGTTTGTATGTTTACCTGGAAACATGGGTATAATGGTCTATACTGATACTGATAATCAGCCTTCACATGATTGGATATTAAGACCACTGGCACGTGTGTTTCTCTTGCTTTTCTTAGCTAGTATAGAAACTGCCTACTCTTGCTTAACATAAACCATTATCATTTTACACAGAAGTCTAACCATGGGTAATGAATTCTTGACAGTTTGTTTACTCCAAATAGCAGAATCCCATCAAAACATTTTCCTAATGAACTCCGACCTGACCTTAAACTTTTCCCTAGTATCACACTTGAATCTGCCACTATCAACTGGTTATCATTTTCGTATCAGATCACACTTAGTTGCAATTTCCACAAAGCACAAAATATCCTTGCATTTTTATTTAAGGCATGTTCCCTTGAATATTTAATTATTTATCATATAATTGTGAACAGATGGCAGCTTACAAATTATCCACTTATTTTGTGTGAGAGGAAGTAAGATCTTGCAAATCTCCCCTCCTGGGACAATCAATGTCCAGATCTTTTCCGTTTCTGTTTTAAGAATGACTTCTTACAGAATGCCAATGTGGTGCTTAGACGCTGGAGGAGAACATCGAATAAATTGAAATAATCAAAGTGATTTGTAAAGAGATATTAATGTGTAATCGTTTTAGGGACGCTAGTAAAATGCTGGGCTTTTTTCTGGTCAGAAAAATAAAATCTGAGAATTTTATCAAAAATAATTCCAGGATAGCTAGGATTCTATAGAATGTTGCTATCGGCTTTTTAAAAATTGTTGAGTGGTCAGGTAGACGTTGAGTTATATATGCTTTATTTCTTATACAAGGTTTGGAATATTAAAACAAAACAAAAACAGAATAACTCTTCAAGGGTAGCATTGAGGCAGAAGCCAAGGGTTCATTACTGATTGGTTTCTATATTAGGGAAACCATTTAAATCAGGATAGTGTTATGTCTGTTATTTGGTACTAATTGCCATCAACAAATTTAAAACTATTTCTGGCAAAGCAGCATGATAAAATCAGTCACAGTAAACAGGCCTGGTCAGTACCCATGAAAAGAAAAATGAAAATGCCATACATGGAGTAGATTCTATGAAAATTGGTGATGAAGTGTTGATCACAAGTAAATCTTCCCCTCACTTCCAAAATTTGATTGTTGAAATGCAGTCTTGTATTCAGAAGGGATGGCTACGTCTGTGTGACTCTGCTCCCAACGGCTGAGCATCAGCTCTACAAATACAGACAGCAGAGCATCAAGACCCCAAGCCCCTATCAAAACCATGGATTAATAAGACCAATGTTTCTAATACAGCCTTGATGTGGATCCCAATCTGAGAATCACTACAATTTTACCAAATTTTGCATAGCTCTGGCACATTGTACCTAATACAAGGCTTTGTATTAAGATGAGCAAGCGTGAAGTCTCCTCGACATTTAAGAATATTGTAATTTGCCAGATTTAGGTCTGTTCTTGTGGATTAATTATCCAGATTCCTTATGTTTCTGGGAAAAGTCACAGGATGTGATGCCAGACTTTAAAGAGAACTCTTTAATTCAATAACTCATCTGAAAAGGAATTTAAAGCTTATCACTGGAAAACTCTTCTGCTTACTGTAGGGAAAATTACATGAAATATGACTTAATTTAGTTAGTCCTGGGGGAAGAAGAGGGCATGAGCTATCTCTCAATATTGTGTTTCATCCCTTAATCTGGAGAGATATCTTTGTCTTTGTGCAGGACAGTCTGAATGTGCTTGTCCTTTCTCATGGGTGCATACAATATACTTCCAACACCAGCCTTTGGGTATGAGCTGTTGATTTAGCTCTGTGGTGACCTTGTCTTTTCCACCTTTTGATCTCTGTGCATATCCCCATCTCAGGCCCTAACTTCTCCTGCAGCTGCCGCAGCAGCTGTATTTGATGCACGTAGAATACTTTCCAAGCGATGGCAGTGAGGATACTGCACCCAAGACGGAGGAGGAAACCGTTGGTAAACGGTTAGATGGAGCTAATGATGAAGGCAAAAGTCATTCTTTGTTTTCAGGTGCCAGAATAGACTCTTGCAGTATTACATGTATGTGCACATATGTAAACATACTTACATAAGTATCAACCTGGCAATTTTGCTTTCTGCAAAATGACAAGAATTAAACTGCCAGCTGTCACAGCAAGAGCTTTCATTATGGTTATTCCATTAATTTTACATGATGTACAATAGCAAGTTCATCTGTGTACTGTTAAGTATTTTTGTAATTAAAACCCCATCACAGTTGTCAGAATAAATGAATAGAGCTCATTCTCCCTTATGTAACATCCTTTGTTTTTAATCTTGTTTTTTATTGTTGTTCATTATACATTCATTAAAATACAACTTCATAACCTACATTGAACACTGCTCAGCTTAGTTTGTGGTCCCCAATTTACACTCGATGAATGTTTGCTGACTTCGAATATAAATGATAAGCAAAGTGAATCAAAACAACCCCCCTGGGGTGTCCGATGCTTTAAAAAGGCTTCAGATTAGACAGACACTGGGTCCCTTATTTGTTCTCCTTTCTCTGGTACAGGTCTCCCATTTCAATTAGAAATTGGAGGAGGAAGTTGGGAAAATAGGCTTCAGAACTAACGAAAGTCCAATAATGGAAATGGATGAAGAAAAGCAGAGCAACGGAATTTTCTATTTCCTGGGGGACTGATGTGCCAGGAAATCATAATAGGCAAAGACACCCGAGTCTACTGCCAAGTTTGCCTGACCTTACCTCCATCACTAGACTGTGAAAATGCCATTGTTATGATACAGTGACCCTCACCCTATAAGGTCTGTGTTTTCTCTCTTAATTAAATTTATGCTTCTAAAGAGAAATCTTTGAAAGGTGGCTTGTGTTTTACTACTTGAATCTACTTTGGGCAATATAATTATCACAAATCCATTTAGTGTTTTTGTTTTTTTGTTTTTTTTTACTCAGTACTGTAGAAAACTGGAATGAAAACAATGCCAAAATCATCTCCTAAGAGTTATAGTCAAGAGAACAGAAATCCAGACCGGAGTCTATCCTTTATTGTCTTTAATTAGTCAGACACACTTGACAAGCATCTCCTTCTTCATCATTTGGTCCTTTGCCATCATATACTTTCTTAGTTTTTCAAGAATATGTTTTGATTATCTTTTGCTTCAAACATAATCAGTCTTTCCATCCCCATAAGGTTATTGCTATATGTTCAATTATTTCCCTCCCCCAATTAAAAAAAAACAGAATAACAAATAAAACCATGCTATGTCTTCATAGATTTCTAATTAAAACCCCTGCAAGTCACATTACTAAAAAAAAGTCCATAGAATTTCCTTTCCCCCCTTTCATCCAATATCTGTCTTTATCACCCTATCACATGACTACAAGGAATGTTACAGAAGTCTTAATGATTCCAAAAATCTGTGTGGAGGAATTGCTTTCCAGACCAATCTAAGACTCTATCTTGGAATGTTTTCCTATCCCCACTTTATATCCTCTGACTTCCTCACATCCACAGGCTAAGTGTCAGTTTCATTGATTAGATTCTCCCCTCCATGTGAACACTTCTTCCCTGGATAATCCTATTTCACTTTCATGCTGCGTAAAGATTTGAGGAGCTTCCCAGGTAGATGTTACTCAGCTTTTGCATAACAGCTGAGAACCCCCAAAGTAGGGGTACCTGATTCTCATGATGGATGACAAGGATGGCTATTTTTTTTGCCATTGTCTTTATCAGACTGGAAAATTAATTAAGATTGTTCTTTGCTTAGAAGAAAGGCATTATTTCCATTTCCTCCAGTCTGCTTACTCTACAAATGCCCCAGGAAAGATGGCCTGGAGTTAAAGGATGGTACCTCACGGAATGTGAAACAAAAGAAGAGGCCCACAGGGAACTTCCCTTAACACTATGGTTGTTAGAAAATGTACGCTATCTCCTTGGCTAGGCACTTCCTATTCCCCAGGAATATTTCATTCATCTTTCTCTGTGTTCCCCAGAGGCTGGTTTAGACTGCAAATGTATCGTGTCTTATAGAATACAATTTGTTTCTATCTCCATTTCTCCTGCTCTATGGTGAGATGCTGGTGCTCAGGCACCATAGCTGTCCATCTCCCATATTCCTGCTCTTACACCCCAGCATCCAGGATTAAAATAGTGGGTGTAGATGTGTGCTAGGTGTGGTAGAGCATGCATTTACATACCAGCTTGGGAGGTGCTGAGGAGAGTCAGGAGTTCAAGCCTAGCATGGATCTGCATTAAGTTCAAGGCCAGTCTGGGCTGCACAGTTAGACTATGTCTGTATACATACATAATACACACACACACACACACACACACACACACACACACACACACACACACACTTTTAAAAGGGACTGGATAGTTGACTCCATGGTTAAGAGCACTTGTTGTTTCAAATGACCCAGGCTTGATTCCTAGCACTCACATGGAAGCTCACCAACTCCTCAGGCACCGGGCACATGTGTGGTGCACAGAAATAAATGTAGGCAAAACACGCATACACATAAAACAAAAAAAAATAGGTCTAAAAATAAGAAAGAGTAGGTGTGTGATGGAATTATTTATAATCAGAAATGTCATGAGCATTGAGGTCAGGAAGATTTCTTTTAAGGATATGATGAAAAACTCATCATTCAAAAGGAATATAAAGAGAGACATGAGGCTTGTTAAGAAAATAAACACTTGATGTTCAAATTATCAAAAATGGAGCGATTGTTGGCTCAGTGTTACTTTTCAAAGAAAAATCTGCTTTTGTCTCCAGAGTGTAATATTAAATGCTACATTTAACCTCCAAGGCATTGAAAATTCTGGATAGAGACATACTATTCCCTAGGTTCAAATTTATTCTGCTTAAAATGGATATAGAACACAAGTTCTTCTTCTTTTTTATTCCTCTTTAGAACTGTCAGAAAATTCTTCAAGAGGCTAAGAAACTGTGTCCCCAGGGGGCTGAAGCAACACCTATATATAGATGCACACTGGTCCACGCTTGTAATTTGCTTTGGTATCCATGGGGATGACAGGTGTTAAAGGAATGCAGGCTGATATGATGACAAAAAGCTGAGCTATACGATTCTGCATTAAGCATTTGGCATCAAGAGAGTTTGATCTGATCTGAAGTGAGGATAAGTTTGTTAAGAGAGTGTTATGTACTTATTCTGACTTTAGATGGTGTCAAATTGTGTCTGAGGAGGAATGGAGTTTTGGTTAGTATGGAATATTTATTTCATGATTTCTATTATCAGTCACAGGTAGGTACAAGGTAAGATTTGTTGATGAGTAAAAGAACAATTTCCTCCAGCAGAGAAGATGGCTAAAGTTGTAGATCCATCCTAGCTGGCTGTATAATCTTAGAGAAATCACAAAGGTGTGTGTGTGTGTGTGTGTAATCCAGAGAGAGAGAGAGAGAGAGAGAGAGAGAGAGAGAGAGAGAGATGCAGAGACACACATACATATGCATATATTAGACTTCTTATGATGATCGAAAGTATTACCACAAGTACACCTCTTAGCCCAGTGCTGACATAGTAAATGATGAATAATTTGCTATAATACATATGCATTTATTTAAGAAAATTTGCCCCAAAGATTGCCATCTGTTTATCTAATGACTTATTATCAATTGATAAAAATGCTTTTCTTTGATTTCAGGCTGAAACCCTTAGGCTTATTTCTTTCAGCATTCTCCAGAAATCTGATTTTTGTTCCGTTCTGCGTTCTGACTATGCTTCAATGAAAGTATGCATTAAATACATTTAGGACAATGATTGTTTATGGTTCGTCCTCTGCCGACGGCAGGCATAGTAGGGGTTACAAACTGCCTCCATTTCACAGCTTTCCCTTGTCACCAGTGCAGATTCATTCACTGGGTTCTTCCCTGCACACAGTGGAGTTCAGGCTGCTCTTCAGGCTCCTGCA
This sequence comes from Microtus pennsylvanicus, assembly GCF_037038515.1. Classification (NCBI taxonomy): domain Eukaryota; kingdom Metazoa; phylum Chordata; class Mammalia; order Rodentia; family Cricetidae; genus Microtus; species Microtus pennsylvanicus. The sequence goes on along the minus strand of NC_134581.1, from coordinate 68,441,062 downwards.
GAATGCTCCTCATGCCCCACTTCAGAGCTACCGAGGGGCTAAGGGCCTTCAACACTCACACAGGCATCCTCTTGCCTGCTGACTGCTGCTCTGCTTATGTCTGGCTGTCCACTGTCTTCCGCATGAGCCACTCCACTGCACTCTTCCACTGGAATAGGAATTGGGCCTCAGCGTAAATACATTTTAGGGTTCTTGGCATTGAACCCTGGGAAGCTGAACTGACACTCAGGTCTCAGCTTTCACACCCGGCGGCTCTGCTTGCTCCTGGGAACCAAAGCTCCAAAAGTAGGGCTGAGAATCAAGTTAGATTTAAACCCAGGAAGAGAGAAGGTACGGTGAGAGACTCATTTTAATGACACCAGTCATATCTGGCAAAGGAACACAAAGGTGCCCAGAGGGAAAGGCATCCTGTGCATAGTTGTGATTATTGCTCCAAAGCAGCTACCAGCATGTATGTACACATGAGATACCACTCTTCACACACGGTTTTGTTTCTTAAGTGGGAGCTAATCCGGAATGATTACTTTAAACCTCACACTTATGCAAGGTGGCAGCTTTTTTTGGAGGCTTCATTTATTTTTATTTTAGGCACATGAGTGTTTTGCCTGCATGCATTTAAGTGAGCCACGTGTATGACTGGTAACGATGGAGGTCAGAAATGGGCACTGGATCCCTGGACATGAAGTTATAGATAGTTGTGAGCTGTCATGTGGATGCTGAGAATTGAATCTGTCTCCTCTGCAGGGAATAGCAGGTGCTCTTAACCACTGAGTGTTCTCTCCAGTTCCTGATGTGGAAGCTTAAAAGAACAATAAGGGAACAGATCTTTCTGACAATCGTGTTACATTCACCTTGACAAGACTCAGAAATACCTGGCGTGAACTACTTGGACCAAGATAAAAGAGTATCAAGGAGGAGAAGACAGACTCAGCATCTGGGAGAGATTGGGGAGGGAAGGGAAGAAGTAGAGGGAAAGGGAGGGGAGAGGAGGGGAGGGAAAAAGATGAGGGGAAAAAGGGGAGGGGAGGGAAGAAGTGTGTGGGAGGAAAGGGAGAAAGAGACACAGAGAAATACCCCCCACATCACACACACACACACACACACACACACACACACACACACACACACACACACGAGAGAGAGAGAGAGAGAGAGAGAGAGAGAGAGAGAGAGAGAGAGAGAGAGAGAGAGAGAAGAAAGGGTGGAAGCTGAAGTCACAATATCAAATATTTTATTAAGGACTCACCAGCTAAATGTCCTCGGCTCATGTATGTGTGCTTTGCTCACAGATGTCAAATAGAAAAGTGAAAGTAGATTTCGTATTTAATTTAGCAAGACAGGAGAAGTACAGGATGGAAGAAAGGTTAGTGGGAGCTGTAGGAGTTTCTGGTTTTAAGCCAACCTTCATGGTTATGTATGCGCGCTGTTATTTCCAGTCTTCTCAGAAAACATATGCAGGAAAATTCCTGTACAGTGGCTCTCTCCTGTATACATCGCAGCCACCCTTCTTGCTTTTTAATTGTGTTTGCACAAGGTAGGCTTTAATTTCTGCCTGGGGCAACATAATTCTCAGCTTCAGCCATATTTTGAAAACTCTAAGCTAGTAAATGAAGTGTGGGGGAGGATATTGTTCTAACCTTCCCCAGCCTGTCAACACATTCCCATCCTAAACCAGCTGACCACCTGCCTCACAGGAAAGCCACCAGGGAAAGGAACTGTACATTCGCTCCTGCTCCCCTGTGATGATCCTCTCCTGAAGAGAGAGAAATGTGCAGGTTGAAACGCGAAGACTTCTCAGCGTGATGCGTTCAACCTTAGAGCTAAAGTTTCTGTAGCTTAGGGAAGTGAAGCCAGCATTCACTTTGCCACCTTATGTCCTAGGATGATTCTTGCTCACCATACATCCATCTGGCCCTCAAAATAATATTACAGAGTTGCAGATGAGAAAAATGGATGCTCAATTTTATGACTTCAGGTAGCTTGTCCTGAATTAGTGTGTTGCAGAAAGAAATTGAAAAACCAGTTGGACCTGAGCCTCAGATTATATATTCTACTTCCGAACCTGTTATGGCTATACAGAAATTTTGGGAAGGAATCAGAAATGGCAAGGTCCAGAAAGCGCTGCTGACTTCCTGCCATATAAACTCAGTCAGAATGAAGACGGAAACAAGCAAACAAAAACTACAGCCACCAAGACCTTTGTTACCTCGAATTTTGAGAAAGTCCTGAAGGAAGCTGTCTTGGTTTGAAAAGTCTATTTGTTGTTTCTTTTGCTAATGACACATTGCCACAGAAACTAAGATGGGAATTTTGGTAAACATTGAAGATCACAGAAAAGAAAAGAAAATTTGTAATGCCACTGTATTAATATAGGTGTTGTGAGTTATCAAAACAGAATGAGTTTAGAGACTATGAACTCATTTTCTTTTAGAATAAGAACTCTAAGTGTATTCCAGATAAAGTCAGTGATTTGTCATCTTCATGGTGGCTTCAGAATTTATTTTAGCTATTATCATTCTAGCCATCTGGAAGAGAAGAAAGAAACTGCAAAACCACCATGGTCAAACATCCACTGCCTTCTGTTGTCTATCTAAACAAAGATAAAACTCCAGATACAAAGAAATAGATCCCAGATGACCTATTCATCTAGGGCTGTTGGGGAACGGTAGTATCCTTGTCTTTTCAGGAGACTATAAGAAAACACCCTAGACTGGGGTGCTTATAAGTAACTGAAGTCAGTTTTCATAGTTTTAGGAGCTAGGAAGTCCATAGTGAGGCCATAGGAAAAGCTTACTACTACCATTCTGTTAAGCAAACAGCAATAAAATGACTCCTAGCATCAAACTGCTGTACTTGTAGATCAGTGTCTTGTTCAACAGTCATCAAAGAGCATATTCTTGCAGTAGACGTGAATTAGCAAAGGCCCACAGCTTGAGACCTTGGCGCATCAGTCCTGAATGGGATGTTTTAATCAAAACCATTGTCTCAAGGCTCAGGGGTTTGGCCAACATAAAACAAACTCCATGCTTTGTGTTTTGTTTTTTTTTCATGCACGTTTTGTTTCATTTTGTCATATTTTTTTTGTCTTCTTGGTCTTTTGATTGTTCGTTTTGATTTTTGTTTCTCTGGGGTTTTTTTTGATAGAAAAAGAGCATAAAATTGGGGTGTAGGAAGGTGGGGAGGATGAGAGAGAAGTTCTGTATTGAATGTGGAAAATGTTAAAGAGAAAAATTAAGGGAACAAGTCCAAAATGAAGGTCTCGGCCCACTCTCTGTTTACATGACAGAGCCTTCTGGTTACATCTCCCGTGGTGAAAGAACAGGTCAGTCCCCTGATTTTCTTCCTATAAAGGAACAGGCAGATTCCTTCCTATTTTATGCCCCATACATGAGAACAGAGATCTTATGACTTAGTTATACCTCAAAGTTCTCCACCTTATAATACTATCTCAGTAACTGCTAAGCCTCAGTGTAAGACTCTTGGGGGAACACCAGACTTTGGACTATAACTAGTTGAATGGATTTCAAAGGGAAATTGTGTCTGCCTATAGATTACTAATTTATTTTAGATTCATAAATAATCTTTTAAACCTAATTGTGTGTGTGTGCGCATGCACACACACACACACACACACACGCATGCCTATAATGAACAAAAGCAGATGCCGGTCCCCTTGGAGCTGGAGTGGTAGGCAGTTTGAGATGGGTGCCGGAAATCAAACTCACCACTGTGGAAGAGAAACAAATGCTCTTAGCTAAGGAAATCTCAGCAGCCCCCTGCCCCGGTGAATCTTAGTGTGAACATCTACTGCTACACACTTTAAGAACAGAATTAGAAGAGCTTACCCACGGACTCACAACATGCTGTTTACACCAGTCAAGAATATTGGCAGTTTTCCTCCGTGTCATTCAATAGTCTGTGGCATTTAAATATGGCAAGGCACTTCACCGTCCCAATGGAGCATACTTTATTCAGCCCATTAGGTATGGTTAGGAGTTTACTATTGTAAGAGTGAGATGAGGGGCTTTACATAAAAATCTATCCACACCAAATCATTTAGAAGGTCAGTGGATAAGAAGTTGCTAATGAATATTCCAAATGTATCTTAGGCAGGTACTATGACTGTGGTATCTGCAGGAAGCGACTGATCAGGGTCGTAGAAGAAATACCTATCCTTGGCCACTTTGGTACAATTCTGTTATCTTCGAGACGGACCAGAATAAGGTGGCTCTTGCTGTGGACAGGTAGGCCATTTCCAAGTTTGTGTTTCTCCCCTGTCGTTCCCATAGGAAGAAATCACTCCGCCGACCTGCGAGTTTGGGCTTGCTGCGTGAGCAGGGCTTGACTGTGCAGAATCCCATGACCCTCAGACACTGGCATACTGAATAGTGTCTGCCTTCTTCAACAACAAAGGCGCAAATCTATGTCCCATCACCTGCTTAGCGCTCCCAACCCCAGCTCAGTCTGTATCAGCCCCATGTATGTGAGCTCAGCACCTTACTCTTGTATACTGAAATTTAGTGGCTGCTTACCATGGAAAACTCTTCAGCGGTAACTGGTAACTGATATCTGGAAACCCAGCCTTATGTTCTGGCTGCCCCCCTTTCCTGCTCTTTGCAGTGTTCTGATCTTTCCGGGTGCGGGACTGCCCCTAAAGTTCCAGGTGTCAGCAGACAAAGGAGTTGAACTTCGAAAGCTTTTCACCCTGCTTGGGCCATATGGGCCTCACCTGGTTTTCCATTTTCCCTTTCTCTTTGTTCTAGACCTCAGTCCCGGCCCAGTATACAAGAGGCTAATGGACTGCAGAGCAGCTCTTGGCTTCGAAAATGTCAGGCTGTAATGAGAACGGGAAAACAGGGCCAGTCCTGGATGCCCATGGGGCGCCATCTTTTTACCCCCTGCTCGTAGGCGCAGAAATTATCAGCGGAGCCCAAACAGAAAACACATGGCTGCACCAGGAACGATTTGGTAGTTTCTTAAATGCTTCTTAAAAAGCCCAAATTTATTTTTTAAAAAAATAAAACAACAATGAGGACCATGTAGACACTCATGTAAAAATCCAAACACTCTACCCCATTTAGGGACTTCTCATGACCTCGCTTTAGGGGCAGAATTTGGCATTTCCAATGTTGTATTAAAGCATGGAATATTTATTGCTGTATATTTATTGCAGGAGGGTATCATTTATTTCAACCATATTCAGCACATTCCACTGCTTTCTGTTTTCCCCCTTGCCTGCTCCTTCATCAAAGAATCCTCCATTCCCTTTGTACTTGATTGTGATACGATGTGTTGTAATATTGTATGTGTGTGTGTGTGTGTGCGTGCTTATTTCTATGTAGTTTAGAGCTCTCATGGGAGAGAAAAAGTGCAATATTTGTAATTTTCTTCTGGCTTCTTTTGCTCACTATGATCCATGTTTTCGAGTGCAAACCGTAGCAGAAGCGGAGTCTTAAGCTTTAAGCCTCGCCAGGATCTCAGGTTCTTAGACGCCTCGAGTCCCACTGTGGCTGAGGGATCTTCAGTTTTGTCTTCCCTCCTAGGTGTATAATCAGGAAGGCTGTGATATCATGTTCTTCTCAGGAAGTTCTGGAGCAGGCCTCAGCATCAGACAGTTCCAGAGAGCAGTCACAAAGTGATCTCTTTGGGGATCTTTAAAGAATTTCATGTCCGTTGTTCTTCTCTACTAGAGCAAATGGCGTTTGCCTTTCTCAGGTCCCTCTTTGCTACAGAAGCTGTTTTGCCTGCTGAAGGATGCCTTGCTCTTCCGAGAGCTCTAACTCTTCCTGCTAACTCACACCTGAGTGGGGAAATTCATCCCTGACCTCTTCTCTGGCAACTTTATGGTTCCTTATGTTTCAGGGGTATGACTCACTAAGCTCTGCCTGATTCAGGGTCCTTCTGCTCCTTGCAGGCATCTGGATCTAGCACAGGGAGCTTCATTCCAAGCAAGCTTAAAAATGGCAATGTCTTATTGATTAAGACTTCGGACAACCTACTTAGAGATCCCACAATTCCACCATTGTGAGGCTGAGCGTACCGAGCCTGCTATGTCCTTTGCAGGGTCATAGACACACATCAAGAGTGGACATTGGGGGGCAGGGAACAAACAAAGTCACAAGTTTTAGTTGAGCTATTCATTGTGGAGACCTGTGATGTCCAGGCAATAGGGATCCAGGAGGAGATGCCGGGGAAACTGCAAAGCAAGTGTGTTCTTTTTTTTTTCTTTTCTTTTTGCCTCCTTGTTGGGGAATCGAACAAGTGTGTTCTTGAGAAATTTGCCAGACTCAAAAACATTATCAGGCCTGCAATGATATCAAATCATATAAGAAAGAATGTGATTAAGTGTTAAGTGTGTGGAAGAGTCTATAGGAAGGTGTTTTCTGAGTCTCTACCACTGCGTCTGCTTTCCCGCATTATGAAGAAACAAGTCAAAACAAATCAACACTCCAGACACAATGACAAACTTGATGGCATTGCTTCACTCTACCTAAATTCTGCCCTTTCCCCCATGGGGGTTAATTTTACTCCTTTCCCTCTTTCTCACCTTTCCTCCTTCTCTCCCCAACCCCTTTCTTTATCTTGTAAAAATACCTAGCCGTTAAGCATAACAAATGCAGAACAATCAAATAGGAAAGTGGGCAAGCTGCTCCCCTTATTTTAGAGCTTGACGAGATGTGTTAGCTTTTACATTTTGAGCTCTGTAGGATGCCAGGCACTTGGAGCAGGGGTGGCTTCTATCTTTGTGGTGCTAGCTGCACAGGCATCCTAGTGGGATGAAATCATCTTTGTTTCTATTTTCTCAGAATTATGTTGATTTTGTCAAGGCCTTCAAAGAAGCAATGGTCCTCTAGCTTCCTTTGGCATATCTGGGCAGCCCACTACAGAAGCAAGATGCTTCTGACTGCAGAGAGGCCCTTGTGTGTGGGCCTGTGTGCATTCAAGCATCATAAAGTGCTTGTTATTCAAGAGCTCATCCCAGCCTTTACCCCGTGCTCTCCAGGGACTCAGCAGTGGGAGAGCAGGTGCCCCATGATTCCATGCCGCTTGTCATCACTGTCCGAGGTTCTGACATGTCCGTGTCTGTGAGCTAGCTGCTACCTTGACTACCGGAGGGATCATGGGAGAAAGCCTTAAAAAGTACGGAGACCCAGCTCAAGATTTTGATGTAATGGCGGAAGGACACAGGCTGGATAGTGATCTTTAAAGGTTTCCTGTGTGCTGCTGACATGCAGCTGAGTTTGAGTGATCTGAGGCAGAGGAGGTGGTGGTGTGGCGGCGGCGGTGGCTTGAGACTATTGTGGGAGTTAAAAGGCAGGTAAGTTTGAAATAGGAGAACTTCAAAAAGAAACACATGTCATATCCACACATTCAAAGCAACTTCTCACTCTGGAATTGTCACCAGGACCCTCTTCCATCCTCTTGAACCTCTCCAGGGGACCAAACATTGTGCCTGTGGTTAGAGATGAGTTTTGACCATAGAGACGTGAAAGGGTTGAGGTTTTCCCACATTATAATTTTTATTCCAGCAATGAGAATGATTATGAAATAACGAGCCTATTTTTTTCTCTTTTCCCCGCTCCATTCTCCACCCAGCCCTAGAATTATTTTCAAAATGCAAGTCAGGTCACATTGCTTTTTCCATTACCTCAGCCATTTCCCATGAACATGCAATGCAAATTCATTTTCTTTTAGGGTACTAGCAGCTGAATCTAGGGTTTTGTGCATGATAGATAAGTCATACACCACTGAGATATGGTCTCAGTTCCTTATATTAAAATTCTTTTTTTTTTTGAGACAGGGTTTCTCTATCATGTAGCCCTTGCTGTCTTAGAACTTGCTATGTAGACAAGAGTGGCTTCAAACTCATAGAGATCCAGCTATCATTGCCACCAGAGCCCTGGAATTAAAGGTGCATGCTTACCATGCCAGGCTAAATTTTAAACTCTTAGCAATATCCTTGGCTTCCATGCCCACCCAGTGATACGGCACACTGACTTCATTTTGTACTGTACTTCATCGTGACACACAAGAGCATGCAGACATTCTTTTGATACTCTCAGTTCACTAAATATATTTCCCACTTCGGGACCTTTGAATTTCTCATTACCTTTGATTGGAAAAGTCACTCCCTAAAATACCATAATGTCCTTTTTATTCAGTTCTTAGTGTAAATGCCAAATCTTCAGAAAGCCCTTCCCTCCCCACCCTGTCTAATTTACTCACCCTCTCTCATGCCCCACCTATTAATTCCACAACATACACTGCCATCCAAATGAATGTGTTCTCAGTCACATTTATTGCTTATCTCCTTTCCACCATGAAGACACACTCTGGAGACTAAGACCCCATTGGTGATGCTCACTATCATTTCCCCTGAGGCTGGAATAGTGACTTTCTGGTCTAGGCAAACAGTAATCATGGCTGGGGATTACTGAGGAGAGAAGGCAGATGGGAGAGAAGAAGGTAATGAACCATTCATAATCTCTTCCAATGCCCAGCATTCCAAGTTTGCACTCAGTATCTGGCATATGCAGTCCCCTGGTTTCTTTTCAGAATGGGTAGGATCTGGGTAAGATGGAAAAGCAAGCCAGTATATCCACAGTCTTAATTGCTCCTTTCCTAATGTTAATACCCAGCAATTTTAGTGGCAATTTGAGCTGCAGCCTTTATGAGTAGAAGCCAGGATCTCAATGAGAACCAGGGGAAGCAGTAATCATCAGCAAGCTTTAGTCAAATTTAAATATAAAGCTGGCAGCAGACTGTAAATCCAGTAATGAAGCATGGAGTTATTTCTGTAGCACATTGGGTAGGTCACTGGGCCTCTGTATGTCCAGAATGTATGCAAGCTTTCTGAAATGAGAACTTAGACAAACAGGACTCCTCTGTGTTATACAAATATGCGGTAATGGTTTTTATTTAGCCAATGCATAAGTGTGCGCCAGTACTCGGCCAGCTTCCTAATACAGTATCTGAGACTTAGCCCCATAAGGAAGAAGTTGGAAAAAGAATCTGTCCAATTCAAGCTGCACGAATCAAGGGAAGAGTCTGTGATGCCCCCCAGGCAGTGTTCGGAACCATGCAGACAGAGTAGAAGCATCCATAAGAGAAGCTGGTCAATGAGAGTCCAAAAGCCACACAAAGCATTGGCTGTAAATTCAGTACCTTCCTGTCTATCTTGCTCCTTCCCTACAGTTTGGGGTTCACCACAAAACTGAGAGTAGAGTATAAAAAAAAGACAAGCTTGCTTAGTAATGTGCAAAAGCCATATGGTCATGGTTGCAACAGAACTTGTCCTTTAAGATGCCGGGCAATGTTGGTCTCCTTTTGGAGCAATCCTTGTGTGGCTTAGCATGAGACACTTATGCAATATCTAACCATATGAGCAAGGGAAATCCTGACTGATCAATCCTGAATCCGATGAAAGAGGCTGGGCTTGAAGAGCAGTAGCTCTATTTGATTGGCTATTCTCAGTTACATCTTTTACCTTTTCAGAGCTATGGTTTTTCTGTTTGGGTCCACCTTGTGACTAGGCTTGTATTGTGGACCCGCTCTCACTGGGGCCCTTCTGTCCACAGCTCATTTAGACCTCTTGAATCACTACAGGTTGTGCACTCCTTCCTCAGTCCAAGTGCGGGTGGTCACCTGGACCTTCCAGTTGCAAGGCCCTCTCCTTAAAATTGCAATAGTAGTCTCTGAAGACATAATCTAATTCAACTGCCAGAATATCTGGTGCGTGCTGGAGCCAGCTCTTCAAGTCTTGGAATCTATGGATATTTAAGTGGTTTAATTGCTTCCCATCGATATATAGTTCTACCTGAGAGTCTTGAGTGTCCCACATGTGCAGATGGTTGAGTCAGTCTTGTGTGTGTGTGTGTTTAACCTTCTTGATTTGACTGGAGAATGGGATGATACTATACACCAGGTGGGAACAATGGACTATTAGGCTTCTATATCTGGGGAATCTTCTGCCCTACAAAGCCTTCCCACCTCCTCAGTCTTCCCTCCTCCTGGAGTCACATTTCAGATTCCATTTGCTGCCTTCTGTTCTAGTCATCTCAGCTTTTGCATCTGCCTCCGTGGAAGGCTGCAAATGCACATGGGAGAAGGCTTAATGTGATTCTGGGTGCCCTGGGAAGGACAGTCTGCCAAGCGCAGATGCCACCAGCCTGCTTGCTGTGGGTGATGACACTACACCCCTGGTTACTGTGGGTTTGTTTGTGATTTAAGTTAGTGGAGCAATTTAATATCTTCATGAAGGAAATGGGAGCACCGAGAGGAGGAGAAAGTGAGGAGGGATTTTAGATGAGGTGTTGCGCTTCCAAGGGCAGCCTCAAAGCACAGCCCCACAACTTGAGGTCTGAAGATAAGGTAGAGGACCAGAAAGGCAGAGGAAAATGCTTATTGTGAAGTCATCAGAAAGGATATCATGTCATTTTCCCTCAGGGAAGACTACATCCTTTTCCCTCAGGGAGAACCACATCCTTTTCTCTCAGGAAGGACTGCATCCTTTTCCTTCAGGGAGGACCACATCTTTTTCCCTCAAGGAAAATTGTGTCCTTTTCCCTCAGGGAGGACTGCATCCTTCTCTCTCAGGGAGGACTGCATCCTTTTCCCTCAGGGAAAACCACATCCTTTTCCATCATGGAGGATAACATCCTTTTTCCTCAGGAAGGACTGCATCCTTTTCCCTCTGGGAGGATGCACCTTTTCCTTCCAGGGACACTTCTCTTCCTCAACTTGACCATTGGGAAGTCCTGGAAAGTGCTGCTTTCTTGGTCATTCCCAAATGTTTCCACAGGTGATCTTCTTCCACATGTGGTTTCTATGACTACCCATGGACTGACAAATCTCAGAACCAAGTCTCCAGTTCTGAGCTCATTCCTCAGCATCTGCCTCTCCTTGATGTCCCAGTGGCTCCTGGGGATATAACAGAAAAGTTTTTCTTTTTCCTCTTTTGATTATTTTATCTCAAATCTACCAGGCAAACCTCTTTTTTATTTATTTTTATTTTCCCTTTTTAGCCCCCCATCACATCCCTGTGAAGAACACAGAAGGCCACACCAATGCAGATACTACGTTCACTAACTCTTGGAAAATTTACCCTTCCATCGTTCCTCAGGTGTCCAGTCTTCTCGTTATCACCCCCCAAGGTGAGACCTCGTCATTTCCAGTCTTGAATAATAGTGATCTCTCCTTTAGTCCCACTTCTCCAAACCATGCTACGTGCTTTCCCATGTCCTCATGCGTTCTCACTAACTGAAATCAGCATCCTTATTGAGCTTTTGTGTTTTCCTATAAATTATCCGCAATCCTCATAATAACCCTGTCATCATCCACTCAGGAAATAATGTGTCTTACATGTGACTCCAGGTTCGCTGATCCCCTAAAGCCTTGCTCTTTCATTATTCTTCTAGCCTGTTCTTGACACCCCATCCATCCAACACCCTTGCCAATTTAACTGTTTGTGTACCGCCAACTTCTATAGACTTTAAGTATTGAAGTTAGGATTCAGCTTCTCCCATTTGAGCACACACTCAACATATCAGTTGAATCTATAAGAACTATCTGTTTTAGGTGATTAAACTAGGTGCTAGCTCTCTTTTTTTATAATTAAAAATGATTTACTTATGTTACATGTGTGACTGTTTTACCTGCTTGTGTATCTGTGCACCTGTGTGCATGGAATGCTGAAACCAGAAAAGGGCATTGGATCCCCTAGAAATGAAGTTACAGATGGTTGTGAGCTGCCATGGGGTGCTGGCAACTAAACTTTGGCTCTGCTGCAAAAGCTAAGAGTGCTCTTAAGTGCTGAGGCATTTCTCCAGCTGCAACAATTTTTATTATTTTCAAATATATTTAGGAAAAGTTTATTATATGATGAATACCTGTTATATAATTTAAGCAAAAGATAAAAGTCAGTGTTACTTTTTGGCGGATAGCATCAAGAGCAGCTAACAGAACTGTCAGTGTGTCAGGGTGTTAGTGTGTGTTTGTTCAGGAACACCTCCAAACAACCACAGAGGTGGCTGTTCCTAGTACAGCATCAGCATATGATATGAGGGAAGCCATGGTGCTTGGCATTTCTGTACAAACCATAAAGCTACCAGGAAATGGAGTTAGAGGTTAAGTAACAGCCTGGAATCCTTAGCCAGTGATAGATGCCTTTCTCTCTCCCTTCTCCCCACTTTTCCATTCCCCCTCTTCTCTCTTTCTCTCTCTCTGCTCTTCTCCCTTCTCCCCTTCCCCTCTTTCCCCTCCATAACCCACTAAATAAATACCCACTTTCTCTGCATGGCACATCTCTGTCTCTCACTCTCTCCCACTGAGTGGCTCCCTGCCTGGGACACCTTGGCCCTCGTGGCCTGCAGGCCACTCTGGAACTGAAACATTTTCCACAACAGCTCCTTGTGGCCCACTGCCCCCTGCAGCCAGTCGGGGAATAGTGCCCTTTTACTTTTACCATAACAGTTAGCCACCATGTAGGCGCTGGGAACCAAATCCAGGCCCTCTGTAAGAACAAGAACTCCTAACCACTGAGCTGTCTCTTCAGCCCCATGATCATGCCGCATTTATTTTTACTTAAAAAATGAGACTGCCATATAAATTATAGTTAAGATTTTGGTATTTAGCAGGTTTCCCCCCCTAAAATGAACAAAGTAAGCCTTTGTGTTAATGAAAAATAACTGACAATGTTTGATTTATTTGTTGCCAATGATAAACTCTTCATCTTTTAGGTGAAAATTAAGATTTCTATGGCTTGGCTCCTTTGTCATCCTTAATGGTAGTCCTGAAAGGACAGGTGGAGCTATTAAAGGGGGTTGTTGATCGTAGATAACAGTATGCTGCTACCACCTGAAAGATAGTTACTTGTCAATTAATTAACATTTTTCAAATGTTCAGTCCATGACATCAGAGAGTCGGCCAGGATATCTGATCCACTCAGTGTTCAGAACATACCTGTAGATTTTAAGGTAAACAAGCCCAATGAGCTCAAGGGCTTGTGTTCAGATCATACATGCAGCGAGCCTCTAAGAAACTGCTATTTGGTGAATTAGCAGGCAAAATAAAATAAAACTAAAAAATAACAAATTAAAAACAAAATAAATCAAATTTAAAACAATATGAAAATACTTTCATTACCTAGTAATATATTTGTAAGAACAATATATTCTTCAACTAAATGTCATTTCCTAGGAAATTGACCGTAGGAGCAGGTTTGACAATCTAAATGACTTTTAAGTCAAGCACGAAAGATATTTGCAAATACGCAACATATCACTTTCCTCAACAACTTTTGATGTGGGAGATTATGCTACTTCATTGTTTTAAAGATGTTTAAAACACTAATATGCAATATATTTAATTATTAAGTGAATAAGCAAATATACTGAAATGATCAGTTTGTTTTTATCAAAGTCAGTACTGGTATATGTAGCCCACATACATTTGAGTGTTCTCCCAAGGCTTTCTACCCTGGGGCACTGGGTTCTCCTGAGAAGAGAGAATAAAGGAGGCCCAGGAACATTCTGTTTACTTTCTACTGAAAGAGACTGAACAAAGCCACCCTGCTTCACTGCCATTGGGTTTCTCACTCTGAAACGCTTCGTTCCTCTCTGAAACTTAGATTCACTTCGTGTCTCACCAAGCTTATTCAATGTCTTTATGCCATATTTGTCCGAGCAGGCCTTGAGCTGTTTTTAGCACTGGGGCACTTTTTAATCCCATGGTACAGCGGACGAGGACACACAATGGAATGGCTGTTTCCAATACCACATCCTTCTGCTGTGCTTTATCTGGGCACCCATGCCAATACCTGCCAGCTTATTGATACATTTACTCCAGAGATTACTAACCAGGCTGCTAACTAAAACTTGCTTCAGGTGCAAATGATGATTCAATCTGGGATCAAATCTGCTTATTAGACTAAATACCGGCCTGAGAAAACTCAGCCTGTTTCTGTGGGAGCCTCCATCTCTAACTTACTCCTGCAAGCACTGCACTCCAGGGTGAGGAGTCCTGAGGGCGTCTTGAGCTTCGTAGTTTCCATCTCTGACAACCACTGAGTCTGTGTGTCTTTCAGTGGTACTGCATAATTCTCAAGTACCGTTGGCTCAGGCGGGAGACAGCACCGGATCGTCTTGGGGCTCTAGCAGCCTTTCCCCCATGCGTTTTTTTTTTTTTTTATTGGAAATCAATTGCTCTCCTGATTACACCTGGCTTAAACGCTCCATTTTTTTTTTATGATAAACCCGCAAGCAATCTGACCATATTGCATGCAGTTTGCCTATCAACGAACATGCAGTTCTGCTTGGAGAAGCTGTGAAGTCAACAAAGTGTCCTTGATCTCTAGCTTTGAAGTCAAGTACAAATATTGTGTGGGGGATGTGCCATGTGCATCAACTTCTTACAATGTAAAGTCCGGGGTTCACTAATTCTTTGGTGTTCTCAAAGTCCTTGTGACCTAACTTGAGATAGTTTATATGAGATATGAGGCATCTTATAAATAAGCTTAAATCTGCATATCTGAGAAGTACAGTCATAAAGTGTTGCTGGCAAGTACCTTGAGAGCCCAGCTTTCTGGTCTCAGGGATGATTGCTGGTACTGTTCACTTAAGAACACTGAGTTCCTTGGTGGGACCATCACATCACCCTTTTTCTCCTTTGCAATTGAGAAGCTAAGTTTCAGTTTATTCCATAGGTTAAGAGTTCTGCATAGTACCTCATTGTGTTCTTTCTTATTGACTCAGATTAGAATATCACAGTGGATTAGACTGCCCTTTGCTCCAGCTTTTACATATATGGTGGTGCTGGTGGTGGTAGACTCCCACTGTCTCTTAGACCTGTCTCCAGTCTTGGTCTTTGAGTCTTCCTTCCATTTTCTTAGGTTAGATAGGAAAGGAAGTAAATATCTTCGTATCATTTAGACAATAAACTCCCCAAACACAGCACCTTATGATAAACTGAGTTTTCACTCTCATGGCTCCTTTGTCATTCTGTACCATGTGGTGACTCAAGAACTCATGATGTCTGCCTTCCACACAAAATAGATCAGTAAGAATTTTCACATGACTCTGCAGGGGACTAGGCAACCTGCTATTGGTTGGTCTTCCATTCTCCACTGCTGTCAATAGAATGTTGGAATTCTCTCAAATCCACATGTTGAAGAGTACAAAACTTATTTGATAGTACTAAGAAGTGTGGCTTTTTAGAAGAGGCCAAGTCATGAGGGTTCAATTCTCATGAGTGGGATTAGTGTCCTTACAAAATAGACTGAAGGCAACTGACTCCCACACTATGTGAGGAGGCAGCAATTAAGTGTCATCAATAGCAAAGACAAAGAAGTTTTGTTGGAGCCCACAAGACCATACAGAGGATGCACAGATGACAGACCAATAAGCAGATCCACGGGAAGTGTATACGCGTATGTCCACATGGAACAATCTGTTTTGCAGAGCTGTGACAACTCTTGTCTTTTGGAAAAGTCACTGTCATATCTGTAAAAACCTTGTGAAGCCATGATTCTTCCCTTTGAAATGGGATTCATTTCCATAACACCTCAGTAGTGTGACTTCTGCAGGGGCAACAGAGTGACCTTGTTCCATTTCCCCAGCCCAGGAGGCCTTGGAGAGATAACATTCACTCTTTGTTCTAACAGTCAAATTTACATAGAGTCAATTCTACAAAATTACGTGCTAACAGACCACATAGAAATTTCTATAGAAGATAGACAGTGAGCAGGAAGGCAGCATGCCCCACCTTTGCTAACAAACAAATCTGGGAGTCCTCAAAGCTGGTTATCACCACAGAGATTAGACGAAGAGATGGTTGAATCCAGGACTCAGGGATGTTTAGTAATTTTATCTAATGGTTTGGAATGTCAGGTACTTCCTCTTCAATTCTGGCTCTTTCCTGGGTTGGACCATCTGTTCCAGAGTACTGCTTTGTCAGATTCTGCCTGCCCCTTTTTGTGATTTTATTATGCAGATTATCATTGCCCTTGCCTATGGAATTTTCTGTGTCTGTAAAAACTAGAAACCTCATGCAGATCAGCCCTGTAATAGGGAGAACGGGTCTTTCTGTTTCATCCAGCCTGGCTAGCTTACACCCGAAATAATCACACAGAAACTGTATTCATTTAAACACTGCCTGGCCCATTATCTCTAGCTTCTTATTGGCTGACTCTCACATATTAGTTTAACCCATCTTTATTAGCTTGCCATAGACATCCAATTCTGAGCCCTGAGAGGGTACTGAGGCTGATACTCAGATCCCCCCACTGATAAAGTTTATTATCCATTCTACCAATGGACAGTTGGGTTGCTTCTCGTCTTTTGGTTTTAATTAACAATGTTATTATCAATGAAATTATACAAATATCTCTTTAAGTTGTATTTTATTTTATTTCATCTGGGTATCTACTCAGAATGTGCTTTGTTGAGCTACGTAGTGATTCTATTTTTAATTTTTTGAAGAAAGAAAATATTGTTTCCATAGTAGCTATAACTTTTCATATTGGGTGCCTAGTTTTTGTGAACAGTTAACTATCTCTGAAAATCACTCTGCTGCCAATTAGCTCTGTGACCTTGTGCAACTTAATTAGTGCCCAAGAATCTTATTTTTCTTGGTCAGAAAATAGAGCTAGCTGGGCACCAGGACGTATTCCTTTGATCCCGGGATGAAGGAAGCAGAAGAATATCTGTGAGTTAGAGGTCAGCCTGGTCAATTCTCATCAGGATCAAGTTAGATGATGTATGCAAAGCCCTTAGCACATAGCTGGTAGAAACAGAGTTATGTGCTAACTACCTTTCATTTTCCCTCATCTCCTTGCACACCCTGATCCCCATATCTTTCTATTCTTCCATTCATCCCCACCTTCAGGTTGAGCTGGTAAAGGTCAGAAACTCATAAATTAATGGATTTTCCACTCCAAGCCCTCCAAAATTCCAGATCTGGGACTGAGCTATGCCAGGACGAGAATGTGGCTCTCAGATGACAAGAGTTCTGGAAACTTCCCTGTAATGATTTCAGCCACATGAGGCTGATACTTCCGGGTTCTAGAGCCCTGCACATGCAGACAAGCCCTCAGGCAGAAGTGCCTGAACGTTAAAGGACCCTACGTGACCCACGTGTGCACATGAGTGGTTACATCCACTATGACTCAGCTAAGCCCTTGCAAGCATGCGAGAGCTCATCATCTGTGTCATCTGCATATGAGGTGGTTATGCGAACCCCTGTGCACATGCACTAGGCAGCTTTAAAAAAGCTGGATGCACCATGCCATCTTTCTCTCACTCTCTGTATGCCAACTACCCAGGCATGTACACGCCCCTCTATTAAACTCCTAAGTAGGCTTGTTGCATGTTCTGTGTTTCTTTCTCAGTGGCTCCAGGTAATTTCATTCACCCCTTAATTTGCGCATGGAACACCTTTTGTGCTGGCTAGATTAATATCACCTTGACATAAGTCAGAGTCATTTAGGATGAGGGACTCTCAGCTGAGAGAATTGCCCTACCAGATTGGCCCCATAGGCAAGTCTATAGTGCATTTTTCTAATTAGATATCGATGGGGGACGTGCGGGGTGCCACCCCCAGTCAGGTGGTCCTTGGTTCTATAAGAAAGCAGGCTGAGCAAGCTAGTACACAGGACTCCTCCAGGGCCCCTACATCAGCTACTGTCTCCAGGTTCCTGTCCCATCTGAGTTCCTGCACTGGCTTCTTTAGTGATGGACTGCAATGTGGAACTAACTGTAAGTTGAAATAAATGGATTCTTTACCATCACCTTTGTTCCTGATGTCTTAACACAGCAATAGAAACCCTAAATAGGACACCTTTTATGCTTAATTGGGTGCTTGTTGACTAGTGGGGGCAGGGGCTGGAGAGATGGCTCAGTGGGAAGAGCATGTGGTGCCCAAGTGTGAGGATCTTAGTTCAGATCCCCAGAATGCACTTAAAGTCAGATGAAGTAGCACATGTGTAATCTCAGCATTTCTACAGCAAGATGGGAGAAAGAGACAGGAGAATCCCCAGAAGCTATGGATCAGTTAGCCTGGAGGTGAATAAGCCCTACCCCAAACAAGGTGGAAGGTGCAAATCAATGTTTGTGGTTTTCCTCTGACATCCACACATACCACGGCACCTGCTGCCAGCACTCATGTGCACATGGATACAGACACATGCATGTATGCAGTGTGCTCATATCATACATGCAAAAACATTTCAAAAGCTACTCCACCACTCAATGACTGCGTCACAGTCTCTCTCTCTCTCTCTCTCTCTCTCTCTCTCTCTCTCTCTCTCTCTCTCTCTCTCTCTGTGTGTGTGTGTGTGTGTGTGTGTAGGGGGCATGTCTGTTCACGTGAACATATGTGCATGCGGAGGCCATAAGGCAACCTCCAGTGTTGTTCCTGACTCTCTGTCGCTTTGTCTTTCGAAGCAGGTCCTCTCACTGGGACTTACGGCTCGCTGAACTGGTTAGGCTGGCAGATCAGCGAGCCTCGGGATCTGTCTGCCTCCACATTCTCAGTGCTAATGTCCAAGCACAGGCCACGAATACAGCACTTTTACATGGGCTCTAGAGGTCAAACTAAGGTCCTCCCGCCTGTATGGCAAACACTTAGCCAACCGAGCTCTTTCCTTGGCCCCTAACACATTCTTTATAGGCCTACTAACTTTTCGCCTTGAGTTGGAATTGCTTCTCTCACCTGAAAAGATCTCAGATCCACATCTGCACTTAGTTTTGAATTATTTCAGACAAGCTGTGTTGGTCTCAACAATAAAGAGCTGCAACTGATACCACTTGAGATTACTGACTCACTAGTCCCGCACGATGTTGGAATCAGAATACAGGATGACGCAGGAGACAAAATTAATCTTTGTACCTTTGAATTAGCCTGCCCCTGAAGCTTCCTTCTGGCCTGGGCTAGGTATAGAGCTCTTTATCTGCTTATCCACTTGAGATAAGGCCACCCTGGTTTTCTTATCTTCCACAGGAGTTAGAAGTTTGATTCTGGTCCTCATGCTGTCTAACTGACAGGTAGCCAGAAACATTGGCTTCCCCTTCCAGCGTTAACTTTTTTTCATTTGCAAGCAGAAAGAGGTAAATTAGATTGGAAATTGAATTACATTATCTCCCAGGCTCCTTAGAAAGCCAAAGCGTCTACGAGCCTCTGCTTTCTTTGGCAATTTGAGGTGTTGTGCGATGTCTTCCACACCTTTGATCAAAGCTAAGGAGACATTTACCAGCAGGAAGACACTTTTCCTCACACATAGATCTACTTGCCATCACAGTGTTTGAAGATTATTGTGATCTTACACGGCAATACACAATCAAACACCAGATGCTCAGCGTCCGGAACCAAAAAGGCAGATGAACAATTGAAGCTCTTCCACTTAACAAACTGAAAACGAAGAGGCAGATACTTTGACCGTGTCTCTGCCTAGGCTCCCCACCCCAGGGTGTGAACGAATACTCATGGGATCAAAGCTGGGGTTGGCATGCATGGTGGTGAGAACGTGCTAGTGACGGGACGGGAGTGACAAGAGCTTTGTCAGCTGCACGGCTCGGGCTCTGAAATAGTCACAGCAAAAGTCCGCAGAGCAAGAACAGACAGCACAGGCCATTTCCAAACAGCTTGTGAAGAGCTGTCGTCTAGTTTATCCCGAGCTTTTAAGAGGCTTTAAAGAACTGAGAGGGGCCTGTTCAGGCAAAACAGGGAGAGTTTTGTAATAAATTGCAAATGCCACTCTGTATTTACAGATAAATAGAGTGTCATAAAAATCACCTCCTTTCATTAGCAAAAATATTTATTTCTCTTGTCACAAGATGTCACGGAAAGAGGAATATTATTGATGTAATATTTTGTAGACACGGTCATATTCTTGACATTTTCTGCAAATTAATATCTTGTTTGTATATGGGTATCCACAGTTTGTTGCCGCTCTCATCTTCTAAAAGCTCTCTCTCTCTCTCTCATGTGTGTATGCGTGTGTGTGTGTGTGTCTCAGGTCACATACGGAAGTCAGAGGACCACCATGGATGCGGATCCTCACCTTCCATCCTGTTTAAGACAGGGTCTCTTGCTCACTGCTATATAAACCAGATGAGCTGGCAGGTGAGCTTCTGGGGATAGTCTTGTCTCTTTCTCGTCGTGGTGTAGAGGTGCTGTGTTACAGATTTGTGCTACTCTGTTTGGCTTTTACATGGGTTCTGGGATCTGATCTCCACTCTGCATGTTTGCATTGAAGCAGCTCGCCACACTAAGCCATCTCCTCAACCCTAATCTCATATTTAATTGTACTCAATTTTCAAAACCTTTTACTTTCTTTATCATCATCTTCATCGTTGTGTATGTATTTGGTCACCACTACCATAGTAATCCTCATCATCATTTTGTATGTGCATGTTTGATGTGTATGCCTAACTACAGGTGTCCTAATCCTCATCATCATTTTGTATGTGCATGTTTGATGTGTATGCCCAACTATAGGTGTCCACTTGCCAAGGTATATGTGTAAAAGTCAGAGAACAGTTCTGGGGAATTGGTTCTACTTCCACCATATGTTGATTGCCTTGGCGGGTTACTTTGTCTAGGGTTAGTAACCCACCTAGCAGTTCAGTTATTCCAGGGTCACGGAGAGGCACTACCTGGAAGATAAATGGGCTAAGAAAGAGGAAGGAGGCTAAGCGGGTGGTTCTTGTCAAAGCCTCCGTTTATTAGGGATGGGATACAGCTTTTATAGGGTAAAGAGTTGGGGGATGGGCACAGGGGCCTGGGCTCTTGCCGCGTGGTTCACGTTGGTCACATGGTCCGAGTTGGTCACATAGGCAGGAGGTTATCTTCAGTCAAGTCACTGCAGGCCAAGAAGTCACGAGTCGACACACCTAGATCTTTAGATAGTTTGGAATGCGGGGTGGGTTCCGCTAACAGATAGCTCTCCATAAACAGCCAATTTGGGTTTTGATTCCTAACACAATTAGGGGTGTGGGGTTCTCTGCAGACTCCCCAGGGTGATGGTTCCTGTAATGATTTTAGGAGGAAATTGGCTCCTGACAGGCGTTTTCTAGTTGTTACAATTCTGTCTTTTTCTCTTGCATCTTTGACCATTGGCGTGCCCAGAGTATCACAGGGATGCTGAGGACTTTCTACCATTTGTCAAAATAATGCCCTTATATTTACTGACTCTGCCATTCCACTGGTCATGCTGACCACCTCCAGGAGCTTCTAAGTTTGAAAAGAGAATGCTGCTGGTGGGGACAATGCCCTAACAAGACTGGTTCTCCAAACATGGAATTCCAAGTAACAGGGCAGTGGTTTTTGCTAGAAAATTATATAAAGGCAAAAGCCTTTTGTCACATCGTTTAGGTGACTCTGTTCCCTGCTTACAATTCAGGTATTCTGCAATATGCATGAACCACAGCCTTTTCTAATAATTTTATTACTCATTTGAGCTAGGCTCAGGTCTAAATTAGGCTGATGTAAAATGTCGCTGGAAGTTGATCATATTGACATGCACGTAATAGATTCCTCTCCTGACGAGTGAGATCAAGTGTGCTTTGTGCGGGAATAGAACTGTGCAAACTTCTCCCATTGGCTTCCATTTTCCTGCTCATCAACACAGGCAGATAATTTTGCCTTCAGTTTTAATCACTTTAGGTAAGCTCTAAGCACTGAGCACCACACAGATATCAGAGCCTCAACATAATAGCTGTAGGAGTCTGAGGCCCATGGAGAGACGAATGAGGAAGGTCTGACTCACTTTATTTGAAAATAACTTTTCTGATACACGAAATTGCTGTAATTCTGCTCATACCAGGAACAGGTGGCAGAAATTAGTGACAAGTCACCTATCCATTTTCATTTCAATTTGTGTGTGTTTGAACATTTGGAGTAGCATAATTGTTTAGATCTGAAGACAGCAGGGGAACATGAGGGAGTTCTGTGTGTTTCAGGGCAATAAGAAAATCTGATTTGTGGTGGATAGGTTATAGCATTTTCCACAGATGAATGGCTCTGTAGGGATCAAGATCAAACTAGGGATTAAAATTGCCTCAGGGAGATGAGTGGTACCCCAGAAAAGGTTTCCTTTAGGCACAAGAAACAAGTAGATCCTTAGTCACTCTGGGCCTCAGTTTTCTCCTCCTTAAAGAGGAATGGCTCTTAAGATTGATGGGAAACCATGAAGAGAATATTCAGGGCCAGCACAGCCGCTGCTGGGCTATGACGTCACCTTCCTCCTCTCTGCCCACAGGTGCTCTCCATTCCCCACCCCCTTTCTGTACTATTCTGTCAACTCTAGATCAAGAGTTGTCTTTAACCTGACATAAATTCGGTACTCCTTAGAAATCCCACCAAATAAAAGATACTCTCAACCATCTCTTGATGTTTAATAGGTGTCAAATAATGGCAATACGCCATTATTTAAGAGGTGTTTGTTTCCTGAATAGCTCAGAATTGACTTATTTTTCATCCTTTGCAGGGACATCCATTTGGCTGTACAATAGCACCCCAGAAAGATGTGGAGTGGTGAATAATTTAACAATTGTACAAAAAAGCATTTTGCACTTCAACAAGGCACACAAAAGTGGAATAACCTTTAGTTCAAAACAAATTTTATCTTAAAGCCAAATTTCCTTATTTCTCCTCACTCTTTCCAAAGGTCAGAAAGAAAAGTGACTTTTTTTTTTCAATTAGCATGCTAAAATCTGCAGTTTGATTAAAAACTAGTCCAAATCAGTTGTGTATCTCTGACTCCACAGAACAAAAGCTGGAGGCTCTTTCTAGAGCTGGTGAATTGCTTCATGGCTATTATTGTAAGTTATGATCCTACTATCATTAGGCATAATCATCATAGTGAAAACAGGTGAATATTGGTGACAAGAGCCAGCTGAAGGGGCTTTGATCAGCACATATGAGTTCACAGTGACTCACCCGAGTTCTAGAAAATGACTTATCTTATTGTCCTTTCTTTTAGAACAGTATCAGTTTCTTACAACTTCAGTCTATAGGACTTTTGTTTGTTTGTTTTGTGGTTTACTCTGCATCGTAAAGTATTCTCATTGATTTCATGACTTGCTTCATTCTTCTACAGTCACTGAGTATCTGGGGCCTGCCAATGGCAGAATAACAGAAACCCCAACACAGCCAACACTAGACAGAACGTTGCTTTATTGCGGCAGAAAACCATTTCAGAGTAGGAGACAAAGAGGTCTCAGAAGTGTTAAGTGCACGTTTAAAATATAAGTGTGGGAGCTTCCACACGACTCTAGGGAGCCTGGCCCTGAAGCCTGTGCCCCTAATTTTTTTAGTGTACACTCTGCAGGACATCAGCTTTTCTCTGCTCTGTGTATGGTATTGAAATGAAGCCTGTCCCAGAGAAGAAACGGCCCAGTACTGTTGAACACCACTGGACTTCTCAACCAAGCGAACTTTTCCCTTGGCTCATCAGGCAAGAAGATAAGCAGGCTGGGCGCTTCCCATCCAGCTTGGGTTTGAGTCTAGGTTGCCATGCAACCCTGTTGTTTTTAAACCCTCCGTTTCCTCAGACAGATGACCCTCTGGGGGCTCGCCCTACCTCTAAAAGTCAATAGCATTCAAGTCTAGCATATGCAATATAAAAGGTAGAACTCCCTTTGTTGGATAAACTAACTTTGGCTTCTCATTACTGAAGACAATCATACTAACTTAGTCTTCTCCCAAGCAGACTGGATGCCTAGTCTGTAAAGAGTTGGGAATTGAAAAGATGCCGTGAGCAAGCAAGTCTGGTGGTGATGAAGGGAAGGTGACAAGAGAGGTTTGTGCTAGGTCTTCATGAGTCTACAGCGAGAAGCCTAGGGCTGTTGCTAAGAAATTAGCATACTGTCCTTCTACTCCTCACTTCCCGGAAGGACATTCCCTTTCATTGGAGGTTTACTTCGAATCCTTAACCAATCAGAATTTTTGAGGGGGATTTCTGTTTTCTTTTTAATTGTGGGTAAGGGAGGAAGGGTAACCCTCCCTCTCAGCGTGAGATGTGAGATGAAATTGGAGGAACCCTTAGCTAGCTTACTCTCCATTCTGGGAAGGAGGCTGGTTTCAAAGATTGGAGGATCAGATCCTGGTAGCATTCGAGCATCTGGTTCCTTTTGTTTCAGGGGGAACCAAGTCCTAGTTGTATTTCCTTTCTTGTCGTTCTCTCACTGTTTCCTGGGTCCATCATGCTCAACAAAAATGAAGTGGACATCTCCTTCTAGCCAAGGTATCCTGAATTAGACTTTTATAACTTGAAAAAAAAAGATTTTAAAGTCTAAAAAGCCATTCTATTCACTAGTAATTGAATTGAAACCAATTAGACCCTGAACCCAGAATCCATGAGCCACCTAAAGAACGATGGAGAATTTTATTGGTGGCTGCACTTTCCCCCCTGTTGTAAAGATGCATGACTTCCATCAGATTCTCGAAGGGGGGTGTGGACTAAAAAGGGATAAGAACAATTACACCAGGGAGCTTGTGGGCAGGGGCAAGATTCTTTCTGTGGGAGTTCAATAAACAGCCATTCAGTGAATTCAGCACACATCAAGGAAACTCCTGCTGAGCTTCCGATATGGCGCTGGGCTCATGGGGGACACAAAGATGAACACTATGGCCTCAAGCAGAGTGAATCTTCTGGGCCAGAGACACAGACAAAATGAAACAGAGTGGAGTAATTTCTACAACAGAGGCACAGCGAGGGACCTCTGGGAAGCACAGGCTGATGAATAATTTTTCTCGGCGACTCAGAAGGCTAAGCAGCATGATGTGCGTGCCGTGCTGGAGGCTGCAGAGCCTGGGCTGACATCGTTCACCTGTGCAGAGCTCCTGGGCACTCAGACTCTGTCTTTGGCCAAGTGCATTCACATCCTCTTCAGTGCATTCATGACTTTAGCATCTTGGAACTGGTGTGGCTGAATCTCCATTTCAACCTTTATAGAACTGAAGTAACAATAGTATCTACCTGATGGGGGGAAAGCTGCCCACAGTTAGGATAAAGTAAGGACCCAGTGGATGGTAGTCACTGATTATATTGCTGCAGCCGTTCATGGTGAAGGTGGTTGTATGCCAGGCGGATGTGATGCAGGAGAGATGCTAGGATGAATGGGCACTGAGAAGAAAGACGGGGAGGTATAGATGATTATCTAGAGTAGCGGTATGGTTAATTTTGAGATTGGAGTATTTGTAAAATGCCTGACCTGCTCAACTTTGGTATTGACCTGACTGGCGTAGTGAAGAGCAAAGAAACAACAGACACATGTTAGAAAATGTGGGACTGGGTGAGCCATGTCCCACATTGGACACACAGCAGGGAAATCAGGGCAGGTTTATCACATACAGCTGAACTGAACAAGGAGCCAGGCTAGTGAATCTCTGTAGCCAGCTCTGCAGGGAGGCCGTCTCACCCTGCAGTAACCAAGGAGAAAGCTGTGTGGTCGATTCTTTCAGCATATACTGACAACCTCGGTACTTGAACTAGGAGACGGCTTTACCATTCTCCTGAGCCGGACCCGGGGGAGGCCTTGACGTTCCCATGGGACTGAGGTATTCAGATTCCTGACAGGGCTGTGCTCATATCAGCAATACACATTCACTCAGGACTAGACCCTAGAGAAGACAAGTAGAACATTTCAAAAGCCGGGTCGAAGGGTTCAACAGAGCAAGGACATGCCAGGGCTTTGGGTAGAAGACCATTTGCAGGATAGAGGACCAAGAACTCAGAGTGGAATAGAGGGAAGCCCAGGAGAGGAAGGGAGAGTGCTTCTGAGTTTGAGTTTAGACTCTGGATGGAACTACACTCAGCTTTTGGCTGTTAGGGCCAGAGAGATGGGACAACTGATAAAGAGTTTGGTGTGCAAGCGCAAAGAAGTGACATCAGATCCTTGGCAACCACACAAAGCTTCACATGGCAACACGATCTGTGGCTCTAGTGCTGGGGAAGGGCAGAGGTAGAGACACGTGGCTCCCTAGAGCGTGCTATCTAGTTACTCTAAGTCAGGAAGAGGTAGAGACACGTGGCTCCCTAGAGTGTGCTATCTAATTACTCTAAGTCAGGAAGAGGTAGAGACAGGTGGCTCCCTAGAGCGTGCTATCTAGTTACTCTAAGTCAGGAAGAGGTAGAGACAGGTGCCTTCCTAGAGTGTGCTATCTAATTACTCTAAGTCAGGAAGCTCTAAGATGAGCGAGAGCGCTTGCCTGAGAAGATATGGCAGCAAGTGATTGAAGAAGATAGCACATATTGATCTCTGGCCTCTACATACACATATACATGTATAACTCCATGCCTATGTGCATACTTGTGGACACACATGCACACACGCACACACACATGCACGTATTTCTTGATTTTGTTCCTTAGAATTTATACCACTTTTGAAAAGTTACTGAAGCTTTTCCTAAGACATGCCCTCTCTCATATGTAGGTCTTAGCTTTTATGAAGCTATGTAAGTAATATATATATATATATATATATATATATATATATATAATTAAAGATGTATTTATTTATTTACTTATTATGTATACAGTATTCTGTCTGTATGCCTGTGTTATATCCAAGCTTCTGATCCCTAGATGAATTCATGGAGCTGTATTTCTGATGCAGATTACATGAAGACTTTTTAATATTCAAACTTAAGTTTGGACCAGTACCCTGTGTGGTGGGTGCAGAAAGTGTGGCAGGGAGCCCTGGGAGGATAGAACTTTTAAAGGGGAAACGCCATAATCAGGGGAGTTCATGTCCTGTTGTCTTGGGATTAGTCATAGGATAAGGTAGTTTCTGAAACCATTGGTCAGTTTTGGGGTGCAAAAACCCTAACGAAGAGCCATTAATAACTGACAAGGTCTCTTCAAGGACAGGATGCCTCCTAGGAACATCTGGACCTCGTTATATTTTATGAGCCTGCTCCCTATCTCCTCCATTGACTATTTTTTAGAGTATTTATTTAAATTTCTGCTGTTGTAGCACATTTCTGGAGGTGAGATCTGCCCAACCCCCACCCTCCCACCCTTGCTCATTATATGTCTTAAGATGAAGCCCCTTCCTTAAAATGGAGTTGCAAAGTCAGGTCCTCACACCTGCAGGCCAGAAGAGGGTGCCAGATCTTCTCACTACAGATGGTTGTGAGTCACCATGTGATTGCTGGGAATTGAAGTTAGGCCCTCTGGAAGTGCAGGCAGTGCTCTGTGCTCTTAACCACTGAGTCATCTCTAAATTATATGTGTGTGTGTGTGTGTGTGTGTGTGTGTGTGTGTGTGTGTGTGTGTGTTTGTGTGTGTGTATAAAACAGGAAAAATAGAAGGAAGTCTGTCTAGAGAGACAAAAGGTAGGGGAAGGGTGAGAACATAGAGGCTGTAAGAATGGGACAAACGAAATATTTAAGCCCTAAATACATTTTCAAGACTTATTTATTTTTATTTTATGTGTATGGGTGTTTTCCCTGCATGTAGATATGTGAACCTGTGTGTACAGTGCCAGTGGAGGCCAGAAGAGGGTGCTGTATCCCTGGAACTACAGGTGGTTGTGTGCCATATGGTTCCTGGGGACTGAACTTAACTCCTCTGCAAGATCAGCCAGTGTCCTTAACCACGGAGCCATCCCTCCAGTCCCCCAAATGCAATTTTTATTGAAGATACTTTCAGCTTTTGATGAGAATGTCATTGAATGTGCTCAGCATCCAATAAATACTTGCACAAAGACTTTAAAAAATGAATTAAATAAAAAAATCCCAAATCAAGAGAGATAATAATATTTACCTCGGGGGATTATTGAGAGGAATGATTGTGATACACACAGTGGGGTTTCTACTTTTGTTTTAATAGGACGTATAGAAAGATCTTTAGCTAATGCTGTAACTGTAGGGAACGACTAGGAAGTTATTTCTCCCAGGAATGGAGCCTTCTTTCCTACAGCTCAGCCTCCTTCACCTCAGATAAACGTGACAGGGCTTAAACAGCAAGACAAGAACAAAGCCACTAAGCTTCCCACAGCCCTACCTCCATTTCCTCCAACTTCTTCCCGACTTGTTTGGACAGCAGGCTCACAGCACATGGGTGCCTAAGCCTGGATGCAAGCAGGACTCAGAAGTTACCATCACCTCATCAATGTATTCTTTTCCTGGGGAGACCCCAAGCTGAGTGGCAATCCATTCTCTCCATGAGCAGAGGCGAAATCCTGGAGCCTGCTGCTGGAAATGAGCAAAACTGCCTTGGTGTTTGTAACATCACCTCAGAGTAGGGGAGGAAAGCATCCAGAGGAAACTGAACTGTAAGGACTCATGTAAGAACTGGGGAGAAAAGAATGATCTTTTCACCAGCCCCACATTGAACACTGGCTGATCTCCAAAATATACATAGAACTCAAGAAATTGGTTTTCAAAAGAATAAATAATCCAGAAAAAAAAATGAGGTACAGACCTAAACAGAGGTAACCCAGACCCAGAATGACAAGTATCATATGTACTGACTTGTAAGTGGCTTTTCAACATAAAGCAAAGAAAACCAGCCTGCAATCCACAATCACAGAGAATTTAGACAATACTGAGGACCCTAAGAGAAACATACATGGATCTAATCTACATGGGAAGTAGAAAAAGACAAGATCTACTGAGTAAATTGGGAGCATGGGGACCATGGAAGAGGGTTGAGGGAAGAGAAGAGTAAAGGAAGGCAGCAGAGAAAAATGTATAGCTCAATAAAATAAAAATAAATAAAAATGAGATGTCCACAGAATAGGACATGGAAGTATGGTCAGGTATTTGATGCTCTGTTAACTTTTTAAAAACCTCTGAGTTTTCCTTTGTTTTCTTGTTTCAATTTTATCTTTAAAGAATATTTAAAAAGCCTACATATTCTGCTCTCCTCAAATACCCAGCATGTTAAAACAAAACAAATGGAAACAAAAACCCAAACAACAATAACAACAAGAACAACCAAAAAAAAAAAAACCCAAAAAAACCACAGGATGCCATTTCCCCAAAAGAAGTAACATTCCTGACACTAGTGGTTACTAGTCCCTGGGCCATCATGTTTATGATGACAGGAATATGATTATAGTATACCCTTACTATAGTCTAGGCACTATTGTCTTTTTATGGAACAGGGCCTTGTTTGTGCCCTTGTCTGGCCTAGAAAGCAGTAAGCTTTCAGACTGGCCCCTCCTCAAATTCATGGCAGCCTCCTGCTTCAGCCTCTTTAAGTGCCGGGTTTACACCATCCCAGGTACTGTTCTAAGAATTTTTTAAAATTAATCTGATTCTCTGAGATGTACAGATTAGGGAATATTACATATTATGCAGATGAGGAAGCTGGACTGATCAAGAAGGCTGAACAACTCGGTCGAGGTTTCACATCTGGTGAGATACTTTAGTAGAATTTAAATTCCGGCAATCTGGCGTCCATCGTGAAAGCCCCCATTAATATTCTGATGTTGCTAGTGTGTTAATTTATCGCCTAACTGAAGATTAATGATCAATTTATGATACTTTTATTAAAATTTTGTACGGTGTGAAGACAAACTGGCATGTCACCAAAGCACCGAAGGCAGCTGTTTAGTCTCCAAATGCACACTTGCGCGTGCATGAGAGGACTGAAGACCTGGGTGGTTGATGCTTCTTGATGCTTTTTGGGCTTTTTGTTTGTTTTAATGTGTGGTGCAATATCTTTCTCTACAGTGCCCCAGCTACTTCTATGCATCCTTATCTATTTGTCTACTCATTTTCCTGTTGCCGTATGGTGCTTTTTAATCTTCTTCCCAGAAAATAAGTAAAGCATTCCCTCTTACCTTAAAAATACTTTCCCTACAATTGGGCAGCTGTACCAAATGAACTAATAGCGCACAGACCATTTCTGTTATAATGTTGCCATAGGATAGATGCAGGAACTAATGAAAATATTAGTAGAAATTTTCTTAACTAGAAAAACAGCAAAGGGAGTTTTTCCCCCTGTGACACTGTTTCTGAACCTTGATATTTTTCTAATTTTTTTATATTAAAAGATAGCCACAAGTATCAGTTTGCTAGAGGTTCACAATAAAGTAACTGGTCTAGGCAGCCTAGCAAGCAAAAACTTTCTCGAGTTCCTGAGGCTGGAAGTTTGAGTTCAGGGTGTCAGTAGAGCCAGGCTCTTCTGAGAGGAACAAATTTATTTTATTGCTGTTGTCAAAAAGTACAGAAGAGATAGCTGTAAGTACAGAACATTCTGTACTCCTAGAAACTGTAACGCCTCCAAAATGTCTGATGTGCGTCTTTCCCCCAGAAATGATAAGACTAAAACTGGGGATTGCATTTCTGATAGAATATTTCCAATTCTTAACTGTTCTTCCATTTTCTCCATCAGATGTAAAGTCTGTCTATATGTTTTCCCTTTCCTATATGTCCCTTCATGGCATACCCTCTTCTGTGCTCTCTGACTTTGGGGGTTACAGTGATTGGGGGTGTTTTTGTTGAAATCCACCTCACTCACATCCATGACTGATAAAATAGCGAGAGAATGCTCTCGCACAGAGTCATTGGAGGATTACATGGTTTTAATTGTGAGATGGTATTTTTCGTAGTTGGGCATAGATTTTTTTCTCTGCTTAAATTCTGGGCTCCCGAGGAACAAAGGACACACTCATGTCTTAGTATAGAAGGTCCCCAACTCAGCACAAATAGTCAAGTAATTGACTTTAGAATGGACTGGAATGCTCACGTAGCCCTTCTGTTCTTCAGCTCTGTACAGTATTCCGTGTGTGACAGAAGAGAGCCAGCACAGAGTTACACAATGGTTTTTGTGTTAGAAGTTTTCCTGATCGCAGTTAATTGTTACTGATCTGAGCACATTTAAGGCAGGCTGTGGTAAGCTCTGCTCGACAGGATCAGTGTAATAAATGCTTTGTTTTGTTTTTAATTTTTTTTTTAAATTCTAGAAGCATTAAGGATTTGTCTCAAGAAGCTGATCCAGAACCCTCAATACCAAGCTCTTTCTGCTATATATTCTACTGGGCCCCCTATATGAACTCTGTCAAATCAAGCATGATGAGATAGAACAGACTGCTCATACAACTGGGAGGTTCACTATTTTTAGCATGTAACCAAGGCATGAACAGGCTCATGCGAGTTTTCTAGGCTGACAATATTTTCTATATTTCAGCATGTATCCTTTAGGGAAGACTTAAGCTCCAGCTAATGACTGAATGAATGAGAGAAAGTACCAGGAGAGTCATGCACGGCTTCAGATGTATTCTTCTTTATGTATCTTTGGCCTCCTGCTGCTTTTGAACTGTACCCTTTCACTGTAAGGAATTGTCAACATGAACAAAACTTTTTCTTTTTTTGGTTTTGTGCACTCTTCTGAGTAAATCTCTGAATCCCTGGGTGGTCTTGAAAGTCTTAAGGGAGCTTCAAAGCAGCAAGAAGATGCATTTTCAGTATTTGCTTAGATGCATCTTTTCAAACTGCCAACAGGAGAAGAGAAACATTACCAGAGAGAGGCTACAAATTGTGATAACGGCAACTATCAGTCCCATAAACTTCAAGGAGGATGAGACCAACAGAGTCTACAATTTAACAAAGTGCATTCAGATGTCCACGGAAGTGTAAACTGTCAGTATGCAGTTTGCCACTCACATGCTGAAGGCTATCTAGGAGTTAACATCCTATAGAGAGTATAAGAGCATATCTCCAAAGGACATGTTTAAACAGTTCTATCAACTCAAGGAAATGCTTTGCTTTATTGGTAAACAACCACCTTTCCTAATGATTCTGTTATTGCAGGCTCACTCCAGGTTGTAAGACATATTTTTGACATACAAATTTGTCATATCTGTGAAAGTGAACATACAAACTCTGAATTAAAAATAAAGAAAAGAAGAATTAATTCCATTCAGGAAATTTTTTAAAATGTGCATTATTCTTGACTCAGCCTTTTCCCCTCCTTGGTTGGATAATCCGTCTATATATTCGGACTGTTCTCTGATAAAACAGATTATTGTTATTTAGGCCTTATAATAATTTTTCATATTAAATGAGGTAACATGTCAAATTGTTTTGCCAAGTATAAAGTGTAACCTAATAGTAAACATTATCAGTCCTTCTCACAGACAGTGGATCATGGTAGACAACTATGTAGGCATCGGGATTTTTTCATTTTAAGAATATCTTGTCGATGGTGTCATAATGGCATGGAAAGGAGTACCGACTGGCTGGCAATAGTGGGTTGGGCAGATAGAAAAGTTTGAGGCTGAAAAGAGACCTGACTAGGAAGTCAGAGACACAGATGCAAAGGGAGTCTAACAGGGGAGTATTTTGTCAGATAGAACACACAATCCTTGAACACAGCTACCGAGTATGGCCATCTTGGTAATATATGGCCTAGGTGGACAGTAAGGAATATTCAACATGAATGGGTCTATAAATGACTGATTGAGACACACATGGTATAGGAGGTCCTTCTGTTTATGTGTTGCTTTCATTGGTTAATGAATAAAGAAACTGCCTTGGCCTTTTGATAGGGCAGAACTTAGGTAGATGGGAAAAATAGAACTGAATGTTGGGAGGAAGAAAGCAGAGAGGGAGAGAGACGTCATGGAGCTGCCAGAGACAGACATGCCGAATCTTTCCTGGTAGGCCACAAACTCTTGGTGATATACAGATAAATAGAAATCAAGATGTGAGGTGAGCATCCAAACTGCCTAGGCTCCCCCAAAGCCAGTACGTGCAGTAGGATCAAAAACCCATTGGCATTGTTCTTGAGTTCTCAGTAGTCCTCATTGTCTGCTATGTTCAGCGAGTCCGGTTTTATCCCATGCTTTTGCAGACCCAGGCCAGCTGGCCTTGGTGAGTTCCGGATAGAACATCCCCATTGTCTCAGTACTAGACCTGGATGGAGGTGGGTGGTTCTTGGACTTCCCACAGGGCAGAAAACCCTGATTGCTCTTCGGGCTGATGAGGGAGGGGGACTTGATCGGGGGAGGGGGAAGGAAATGGGAGGCGGTGGCGGGGAGGAGGCAGAAATCTTTAATAAATAAATTAATTAATTAATTAAAAAAAGAAATCAAGATGTGAGAGTTAGCTAATAAGAGTCTAGAGATAATGGGCCAAGCAGTGTTTTAATTAATACAATTTTGTGAGGTTATTTTGGGGCTAAGCTAGCCGAGTGGCTGGGATTAACAAGCAGGCCCTCCCCTTGCAACACACACAGACATAGATTAGAACTTGAGCATTACTGATCAGGTAATATCATGATTTGGGACAAATAATAGTTTCTCACTAAGCCTCATTTACTCAGATATAGATGAGATAAACTATCTGAAGAAATTATTACCATGAGCTTCAGCAATACAGGTAAGGCATTAGGAAAGTTCTGGACAAAAAGCAAGTGCACATTGTTTGTTAGCACACATGATATGATTAAAAATGGGGAATGATAACCACACAAAGACACGGTAGCAGGGAGTCTGCTTGTTTGTCCTGGTCGCCCAGAACCAAAACAATCACACAGAAACTACTAATTAAATCACTGCTTGGCCCATTAGCTCTAGCTTCTTATTGGCTAACTCTTACATATTAATTTAACCCATTTCTATTAATCTGTGTATTATCACATTGCTGTGACTTACTAGCTAAAGTTCTGGTGTCTGTCTCTGCCCTCTTTCTCCCAGCATACAGCCTAGCTTTTTCCCCTAGTTCTGTTCTGCCCTTGCCATAGACTCAAAGCAGTTCTTTATTCATTAACCAATAAAAGCAACACATAAACAGAAGGACCTCCCACACCAAGACACTAAGAAAGAGAATTACAGACCAATCTCACTCATGAATATTGATGTAAAAATACTCAATAAAATAATGGCAAGCTGAATCCAAGAACACATCAGAAAAATCATCCACTATGACCAACTAGGCTCCATCCCAGAGATGCAGTGATGATTCAACATATGAAAATCTGTCAATGTAATCCACCATATAAATAAACTGAAAACCAAATCCACATTATTACCTCATTAGATGCTGAAAAAGCCTTCAACAAAATACAACATCTCTTCATGATAAAGGTCTTGGAGAGATCAGGGATACAAGGAACATACCCAAATATAATAAATACAATATGTAAGATTTCATCTTATACCTGTAAGAATGGCTAAGATCAAAAACACTGATGACAACTTATGCTGGAGAGGATGTGGGGTAAAGGGAATACTCCTCCATTGCTGGCAGGAGTGCAAACTGGTACAGCCACTTTTGATATAAGTATGGTGATTTCTCAGAAAATTAGGAAACAACCTGCCTCAAGACCCAGCAGTACCAGTTTTGAGTATATATCCAAAGGTTCTTCAATTATACCACAAGGACATATGCTCAACTATGTTCATAGCAGCATTGCTTGTCATAGCCAGAATCTGGAAACAACCTAAACATCCCTCGACCAAAGAATGGGTAAAGAAATTTGGTATATTCACATAATGGAGTACTTATTTCACAGTGGAAAAGAAGAAGAATATCTTGAAATTTGCAGGCAAATGGATGGATCTAGAAAACATCATATGGAGTGAGGTAACCCAGACCCAGAAAGACCAATATAATATGTACTCACTCATAAGTGGCTTTCAGACATAAAGAAAAAAAAAGTAAAAACAAACAAAAAACTCCAACCTTCAATTCACAACCCCAGAGAACCTAGTCAACAAAGAGAACCCTAAGAGACATATACATGGATCTAATCCACATGGGAAAAGACGAGATCTCCTGGGTAAATTGGTAGTGTAGAGATTATGGGAGAGGGTCGAAGGGAAGGGAGGAGAAAGGGAGGGGAGTGGAAAAAATATATAGCTCAATTGGTGTAGAAGGGTCTTCTGTCTATGTGTTACTTTCATTGGTTAAATAAAGACTGCCTTGGCCTTTTGATAGGGCAGAAAATTAGGTGGGCAGAGTAGATAGAATAGAATGCTGAGAAGAAGGCAGGCAGAGATTGTCACCATGGAGCCAGCAGCCAGGTCAGACATGCTGAATCTTTCCCGGTAAGCCACTACCTCGTGGTGACATACAAATTATTAGAAATGGGTTGAATCAAGATATAAGAGTTAGCCAATAAGAGGCTAGAGCTAATGGGCCAGGCAGTAATTTAATCAATACAATTTCTATATGATTATTTCGGGGGTTAAGCTAGCTGGGCGGCAGGATGGGGCCCGCTGCCGGTCCCTACTACACTCAATAAAAACAATAAAAATACAACAAAATTTAAATGGGTGATATTTTCAAATCAGAATCAACTTGTTGTTGTTGAGTATAGCAGGGTTCTTCAAAGACTTTGGGACCTGTCAGATTCTCCTCAGGAGGAGGAAAGAAGATCAGGTTCAGCTACGGTTTCTTGTTACGGCACAACAGATGACTGCTCAGAGCTGGAGAGGAGAAAGCATGCATCCTTTCATCTTCCTGCTGTGGGAGGGGAGCGTTCTCTCAGTGGCAGCTGCTGCTTCACTGTAGTGCATAGTGACATTTGAGAACCACCCAAACACCATTTAATCTCTTAAAATTTTAGATTTTATCATCAACAACAACAAGATCATGAGGTGCTGGGCATAAGAATGCCACAGTGCATGTATGGAAGTCAGAAGAAAGCTGAATAGAGCTGGTTCTCTACCGTCTGTACATGGCTACCGAGGCTCAAACTTGGGTCTACAGACTTGCATGACAAATGCTTTTGCCTCACTGAGCCATCTCACAGATCCAAGCATCATTCTTATTTCATCAGTTTGTCTATATGCATGTGTGTGTCTATATTTATGCATACTTATATATGCAAAGTGGCATTGGAGATTGATCTCGGGGCCTCATAAACACTAAACAAGAGGCCCCCCTTAGCTACCTTTTCCTATCAGCTGGAATATTTTTTTGATTAATGAATTACATAGTAAAGGAAGTCTTGGTATGGGACTAGGTAGAGGCAGTATGGGAAGAAAATCTGGAATGAACATTTCTGTAGAAATGAACAGATAAAACACACCCTATTATACAGTGTCGTAGGTAACAAGACATTTACAGTCTGTGAGGTCCTCTTACAATGTGTTTTAACACTTCATTTGACTTAGAATGATCCTAATTATTTTTTACACTTGCCCAAACAGCCTCAGTAATTTGTAGGGGACAGATGAGCCATAACATGCACTAGAACCCAAAGAAAGCCCCTCCAGGAAGAAATGAAACATCAACATTAGGTCCTTATTTTCAGATCTCAAAATGGCTCCTTTAACCAAGGAAGAGTCCACGCTGATTCAGAGTGCCACTCGGGCAGCTAAGTGGGCACTTCTAAGACCATGCAGTCCACTGTTGCCATAGGAAAACCGTACCATGGTAATGATGAACAGAGAGGTAGGGCTCATGCTGAGGAGAAAGAACTCAGAAAGTTGGAGCAGATGGCCCGTTGTCTGTTTCCACTTTGGGTCTGACAGATGAGCAATGGATCCAATTATATCACTGGAAGGGGAGAACCATCTACGACATTTATGATCTATAGGACAGTGGAGCTGCGTCCGAGCAGAACCAGGTGTAACCGTACCTGTTCAGGAGTAGCCATGGTAACAATGGGCATGCTCCAAGAGGGCAGATCTTGGAGTACATGTTGCCTAGGAAAGGAAACAGGAAGGTAGTAGAGGCCAGAAGTAAAACCAGCAGGTGGCTCCTGCAATCTGTACCAATGATGCGACGCTGGGCCCTGTGCCTTTATCACAAAATACCACATTAAAAAAAAAAAGACTAACTAAAACAACCATCTAAGAAACTCTTAAACTCATCAGTTTTTCCTACGAAAAACTTAACCCAGTGTTTCCTACGAAGAGAAGTGATTGTTTTGCATCTAAGTAAACAATCAGCTCATGCCGCACAAGAGACTTCCCTGGTGTCGGCATGAAATACTTTGCAAATCGACAATGAAGGATTCCCTACCACATGAACGGGTAATTCAAAGTTGAATGGGTTTCCTCCCTGAAGCTCTTCAACCCTTCTCTTATGAAGGGTGGAGATTCAAACCCCACATGTAAAGCATGCCCCTGGAGCTTATTCGAGAGAGATGTCCCTTTCATTTGGAGCCTTTCTGCAGAGGGACGCTGGTGTGTCTCAGGGTAATGTTTTGTAAAGAATACCTCAGAGAAGACTGCTCTGGAGTCCTTCAGGAATAATGTAGGGATCAGAGCCTGTGGCGCATTAAATAATTTAGCGCCAGCTGAGGAAGCTTTGGGATTTAGCTGCTCTGCTTAAGACCCCCCCACACAACTAAAGACTTGTACTTCCTTTGTTTGTGCAGAAATGAGGATAATAGCCCAGTTTTCATCTCACCATTCAAACCTGCATTCAGGTGGCCAGTACTACCCTCGATTGCCTTGTCATCCTGGAGACTTTCCTTTAACCCTTGAGTCCTGAGGATGAACTATAAACTGGTTCCTTCCTGGGAGAATTTTCCAAATGGGAGATATTAAATAAAAACAGAGGTTACATAATGATTGACATGTTATATGCTACTTTGTATTTCAGAATGTTTAAATTCCAAAGCCGTGACATTCTCAAAAAAGTTGTTGAAAACATTATATGCTGATAAATAGAATCTAATCTTTGAGCAATGGGATGGTTAGTATATTCTTTCTCCAGCAAGCCTCAGCAGCGAGGAGGCTCTGTACTTCCTCAATCAGAAATACACTACAAGGGATGAGCTGCCCCAGAAAGCAGATCACGAATAATGAAGGATTAATAACTCTGCAACTCTCCCTACGTACAGTAGGTAAATATACTCAGTTACACATGTTTTCAGGCCACTAACAATCCAATCAGCCTGGAAATTCATCTTCCGTGTTTGAATTCTTGTGGCACCAAATCGAGAGCAGGCATCTAGCCCCGTGTTTAATTAGTCTCCTCTGCAACCCGGCAGCAGTCATAGAAGGGAGAGTGGAGGTTTT
Organism: Microtus pennsylvanicus; assembly: GCF_037038515.1. Taxonomy (NCBI): domain Eukaryota; kingdom Metazoa; phylum Chordata; class Mammalia; order Rodentia; family Cricetidae; genus Microtus; species Microtus pennsylvanicus. The sequence goes on along the minus strand of NC_134581.1, from coordinate 68,403,131 downwards.
GCTGCAGCCAGCTCCTCACTGCAAATGAAACTGAACTTGGCAAGACGTATGGAAGGAAGAAAATGCTTCCCCTCAGAGGTTGCTGGCGTTGCACATGATGGCTGGACTACAAGTGAGCAAGAATATCTTGGGTCCTCCGGGTCTATATCTCAGGCCTGACTCACTTGTAGGTGAACCTCCAACGGGGCAGACCTCTAGGGGCTCATTGGAGAGATGAATGGGAATGATCAGGTGGATGCTATACAGAAGTACAATGTGGTTCCAGGGGTAAGGAACAGACCCCTAAAGGGTGCTCTCATTAATCCTCCCTCTAGAGACGGCTCAAGTTTGGAGGCATAGTTCCTGCCTTCTCTAGCTGTAAGTCACACGCCAGGCAGACTCAGGGCCACTAGGTCTGTCAACGCGCTCTCGAATATCGCACCAAGAGAACCCACTCAGATGACCTCCACAAATCTTGCTACGCAGAGGTGAGTGCCTTGGAGAAAGAAGTCCTGCATTTGGAAAGATAAATGAATCATCCGAGTTAAGTGGGAAGATTGTATTCTGGTCCAGGGCAGGCATGGTTGAAGGGGGAGGGAGATGAAGGGGAGGCATGGAGAAGACCGTTTCCAGGCATGTGACTCCACACAGCCAGCAGAGGGGAGCTCTGGTTCAGCGCACCTGCGTGTGCAAGGCTGTGAATAGCACAGCATTGAAGCAGCGTATGATAATTAAAATTATAATATAGTGACCATGTATTGAGAGCTTATCATATGCTAGGCCTTGGGACTCAAGGGTTTTAAGTTTAATTTTAGCAGTATACAGCACTATCATAATCCCCATTTTACTGGGAACTCAGAAAAATTAAGTAGCTCTCTCTAGAGCACACAGGGCTGGGAGTGGAATTTGGCCTTGGAGTCCAGTGATAGGAACTTATACTCACTGGTGAGGAACCATGTTATTTAGGGTGAGGAGCTAAAATGGGTTTTATTTAAAGAATAGAAACATTTCCTGATTTCATGGAACTCATGATCAGAGGAAGAAAAAGTATGTCAGATAGTTATTTATACTATCATAAGATCAGTAGAGATTGGGGAAGGAAGTATAGGGATCTTCAGAGGCTTTGCACACAGGGCCCTGTACAAACCCACACTCAGCTCCTTATGCCAGTCTGTGCTGTCCACAGCTTTAGGAACCAGCTGACACATACCCCGTAGACATGCGGGAAGATCAGTCCTTCACATTCTATGTCAGATTTTCGTTTCTGCAAAATTCTGCATAAGAGGAAACTGCCATATCACTGTGTCTATCATAATCTTGCTGTTTTGACCCACAGGATGAAAAAAAAAAGATGTCTTTCAAGCTGCTGCATATTCTCACCCTCTCTACTCTCTTGAACTCCTTAGATGTTATGGGAAAACAGAAACTTGATCTTATGGCTCACCGTTTTTCCTTTCCCACTGACTCTGGCTCCTCTTTGGGGAGGTTTTGGAGCAGAGCCAGAACTTCAAGTCTGGCTGCTTTGGTTTGTGCTCCACTGGGGCCAAGCCTGTGGCTGGATTTGGCTGGGAAGATTGTACAGCCCACATGCTAGGCTCCTTCCTTTTAGGCAGTCTGAAATTCTGAAAATCCAAATATACATCTATAGCAGCGGTGAAGCGCTACTGTGGGAGAGGAAGTCATTTCCGTCAGTGCTACAGCCACTCACGAGTTACTCACGCTCCAGTGGACTGCTTCACAGCCGTGCCCCTGGGAGCAGCCTGGGGTAAACTCAGTTGGTCACGAAGCAAAAACAAACACAAGAAGGAAGGGAAGTGGCACAGTGACTTGATGGTGATGGAGAGTGTGGGAGGGCAGAAGGGTGAATGCGACCAGAATGTAGTCACGTGTACAGAATTGTCGCAGAAAAAAATTAAGAGAAAATGTCATTCCCAAGCTTATTTGACTAAGTAGTGCAACTATTTCTCCAGTAACAAGAGGGATTAATAAACCATCTATTATCGTGTCCCATAGGGACTGAAGCAGTCGAGCTGTCCATCCGGTTCAATCCTATTGTTTTGCTTTGTTCCTTCAGGAACTTGTTTGAGTTTGAGAGGGTTGCCTAGAAACATTATTCATCCAGGACAAAGAATTAGTTAGGAAACAGTTAAGAGAGGGAGGCTATGATTTAGATATAGTTTGAGCATGCCCCTTAAGGGCATATCTGTTGGCATTTAATTCCCACTGTATGGGTGTTAAGGGGTATAATTCAGCCTGACCATGGTTTAGAGGTAGAACCTTTGGGAAGTGATTGTGATTTCATAAAGCCATCAGGGTTCAACGCCCATGATTTTGTATGATGGAGAGACACCACAATAGAAATCAGCATGTTTCCTGTCTCTTTCTAGGAGATGTTCTATATCACTTGGACATTGTACCAGTAAGATGCAGCCTTTTGGCCCACACCTAAAGACCAATGAGTCAAGATAATACTTCATTTCTTTATAAGTATCCTGCCAGAGGTATTTCATTATAGTAATGACAAGACTGAACCAACGAAGTGATAAACAGGACCAGAAGGGCTAAAAACCCAACATGGATTTAGTATCAAGTCAATAAACTTCTTAAAGCATAAACTAGGGGATTTCCATTCCTAAATCAACCCCTTTCCCCAAAGGAGATTCACCTTCTGAAGCTTCCAGAGGTAGGAACTGCACAGCCGCAAAGGAGGTTCGTGGACTGATTTGCAGGGGTGAGGTGAGAAACTCTTAACCATTAACTTAACTCTTGAGTTCTAAACACTTAAGTGTAAAGATGGAGAGTTCTAGCAAAATCCACAACATAACCTGATTCTACCGCTCTGATGACAGCAACTGAGCAGTTAACAACAAAGACATAGAGGGCCAGTACAAGAAGTTTCTCCATACCCCACATTTTCATTTCCAAATGGAGAGAAAGTGTCCTGTCAGTGAGAACACATTTTAGTGGCCATAGGTGGCAATCAAAGCTGTTTTGAAGTTGTTTGTTTTCCCCTTCAGAACAGAACATTCTCATATATGGAGTCTGTGAAGATTTTTATCACTTAGGGAAAAAGTTTCCACTTGAGCTATGGAGACAGACTAACACTTTCATGCCATTGAACTCACTCTCCCAACCAATAGAATTAAGATTCCTCCAACATTTCGGTACCTTTCCACAGCAAATGTGGAAATATAGGAGACCTTCATGATCCATTAACTTTTCTTCCTGAAGCATCCACCTTCTGTCAACACTGAATTTAAATGTTCACTTCAAGATCATTTGTTTGTGAAAGTCGGGACTTCTGGATGACTTCACTTAATCATCCAATGGGAAAAACTGTACACTCCCTTTCCCAGAGAGAGCCTTTTCAGAGTTTATGTCAGCAAAACCTGAGACTTGTGGACCCAGAAAAGAATCCAAGCAACATATACCTTCTGGGTCCTTGGGTCAATCCTGTGTCTACAAGAAAGTTTCAGACCCCCTTCTGAAAGGTCATTGCTATTTTCCCACTGTGATATGTATTTCCAGGAATCCTAGCTCTGATGAGTCTGCCCTAGAATGCCAAATAAGAATGCCCCAGTTAGTAAGACCTGAACCTAGATTTTTCTAGGATCTGTTCCCCTGTAGTTTCAAGCTAGAATGCACTGAACAGTCTAATGTGCATGATAATAGGAAGACAATAGGGAAAAAAAAAGCTTTTGTCGGGTTTTGATGCTGCCATGTGGGCTGTGAAAACACCTGCTTCCAGCCCATTATCCCGATTCTTTGGCTTGTCAATCAAAATTGTCCTCTAAGGAACGTATATTCTTTGTTCTTAGTGGTGTCCATTTCCACAGACTTCTCCACATGAAGTGTCCAAATACTTGGGATTTTCCCATGAACTGTGACATGCCCACCAAACATCCAATCTAGGCTGTCATGCTTGGAAATGTTATCTGATGCTCTGACGTTCCTCCTCTATTGATTAAGTTGGCTTGAGATTCAATTTTTTACACTGAATATCTCATTCTTAATGGTAGTTCTTCTGTTCCCAGTTTCATAATAACCACAAAGATGCATCAAAATCTTCTGTAGTCCTCTGAAGTGACTGCTGTCACCTTGTCTTTACTTCAGAGAAGGTAGTCTCCTTTGGTCGCAAAGATTCTGGGTGTTTCCTTCTTATCATAGTTGAATGCCAGCATTCACTTCATTTTCAATGACATTTTGTTTTCTCTGATTAAAAAAAATGCTTTTCCTTAAAATAACAGTTCTGTATATATTCTTAGAAAATATTTTATTGACTCCCTTTAACAACTAGTATGCTAACAATTGTTTTGTTTTCAATTATTGAGACGATATATTGAAATATCCCATTGCCATAAAAAGAATGTCATACTTCACTGAATAATTGTTTCTCATTATATTTTTATGGATCAATGGCCAATCAATTATATGCTGTATTTTTAATAGCTATATACAATTGGTTGCTCCAATTTATAAGTGTTTATCTAAATAGAAATCAGTACAGTGAATAAATGAGTCTGTATCAGCACAAGAGAGGACTTGAACTTGACTAAAATTTTATTTGCATACTGATACTTTTATTTTCCTATGAATCTTACTTTAATAAGTTACATATTTTTCACAACAGATATGAATATAAATCCCTGATTTGTAAGTCTGCTGCATGTTTGAAAAAGCTAGAAGACTTCCTTGACATTCTGTTGGATGAGAGCATTGCAATTTAGGTTGCAGTTGCATATTATATGATAGTCTTGGTCAAGATTGGCTGTATGGCATATAAAATGGTGATTGTGAGATTATAGGGTTTACTGGGATGTCAGTTATTTTAGTGTGCACACACTCTATGGTGTTTACACAGTGACAAAATTGACCTAATGTTGAATTTCTCAGAATTTGTGCTTAATTTTAGATAAGACACAACTAATTGTGGATTATTTGTTGCTATTTACATACAACAGAATTCTATGGTTTTGAAACATGTGAAGACATTTAAATACTAAATACTCATAAAAATAGAGGCTTTATGTGACTGTATATGGGTTCCAGTGAGTCTTCTTTATAGACCCATGCTGAGTCAATGCTTCCCAGTAGAGGAGGGGTGCCCATCTCATGGGACCCATCACCTTAGAAAGACCAGGAGCCATGGAAAGACACAGAGGCCTTAAGGATGTAGCTGCCTTCCCATGACTCATTGATGGCCTAAAGTGATGCCTTCTATCCAGAGGGCATTCCTGTTCTACTTGAAAGCACTGGGCTAGGCTGGGCCCATGAGGATCAGTCACCAGACTCTCAGCGAATGTGCATGTTGATGACTGGTAAGACAACTCTTAAAGTACAGTAAGAGAAATAAGATCTGATTCAGTAAAGCAGAGATCAATATCTATTCCAAGATACCACAAGTCTTCATATTTTATAAAAGAAGTGAATATGTTCATTGTACTTATTCAAACAGCTGAGCTAGATCTGCATACAATGTTCTCTGGAAAGTGTCTAGATTTCTGCTCGTCTCTGACTAGTGCCAGGTAAGTAAGTAGGAGAAAACTGACTATTAATTTTGCCAGCAGTATTTCTCCACTGAAAAAGAGTAAGTAGAAAACAGACTACTAGCTTAAATTATAGTATTTAGGTTTGTAAGAATAATTAAAAGAATCTTATTGTGTATTTAAGCTTGAGATTTATGATATGTTAAGTCATACAACTACCTAGCCTACTCTGGCCACCATCAAATCAAGTCATGGAAGTCGCTGTGAATTGCATAACCAAGGATCATCTTTAAGAGCTTAGAGGTCTGTACACTCATTTACCAAGTGAATGGCTTTCTGGTGCCAGCTATGTGAGACACTGTTCTAGTGCCAGGGACTTGATGAGCTCATTGGATTAAGCAACTGTTTTCTTAGAGTTGGCTTCCTAGACCTTATTTCCTTTTGTAGACAGAGTCTTGGTATATAGCTATAGCTGTTTTTAATCTCACTATGTAGGGCAGGTTAGGCTCAAACTCTTAGTGGTCTTCCTGCCTCTGCCTACAATATGCTGGGACTTGTACCTACAAGCCACTATGACATGTTAATCTAGTCATTATGCTAAATAAGAATATGTAAAACACATATAGATGTCCTGTATTTTCAGGTTAGGATAAGTGATGTGAAGAAAGTAAGTCAGAATAAAGCAATGGGGGTATTGGGGAGGGATGTGCTGTTTTAAGGATGACTGTCAAGAAGGCCTTGTATGACCAGGTGACTACTATATCCTCTGTGCAATTTTATGAAGTGTGTATATCTATATAAGCGTCAATCTATATGGCTATTTGGAGGCAGAGAGAATACACATATTAGACACTGAGCTTTAAGCTTTCCTTGATGTTGCTAGCCTATTTTATTCCGTTTATTGGCCAGTGCTCTCAAGAGTTACTAAAATTATCATCCATCTTGGAAGAACAACAATAGGACAGAAAGCAACGCAAAGTGATCCTGATGGAGCTAGTATAGTACCAGTTGGCTAGACAGCCTCAAAGCTGATGACACCAATGTAATGGTCAGAAGCTAGAGGGAAGCCCAGGATGAGATGTCAATCCAGACCAATAGGAAGAAGGACAAGGGTGAATGTGGAACCATCCCCAAGGCTGCCTTATTAGTTAAAGCCCAGTATACAGATGAGTCAACTATCTAATCAAATTTAGCACGAGATAAGAGACTATATTTTCAAATACATTATTTTCTTGATTTGGCTCAGGTTGAAAACAGGAGCATTTTAGACATTATAAACACTGCCTATTTTCTACATACATACACACAGAACCACCACACCATCTAGCAATCCTTCTAATGTGGATATGCAAAGAGAAATTGAAGTCAGTGTGTTTGAGGGGACATGCACACTCCCACGTTTGTTGTAAGGCAGTTTACAACAGTCATGATGAGTCAACTTGGGTGCCCATGGACAGACAAATGGAGAAAGCAAAAAGGTGTGTTTATACAATGTATATTATTCAGCCAGAATATGATAAAGTTCTGTCACTTGAAGCAGTACAGATGATCATTATGCTAAGGGAAAGAAGCTAGGCATGGGAAACCACATATTACACACTCTTATTCATGGAAGCTGAAAGCTCAATCTCAGAAAAGTTGAGTCAAATGGTGATTCCCAGAGTCTAGGAAGGATGTGAAGGAGGACAACACAGCATGCGTCATGAGTATGGGGGAGCAGCAGCTGGATGAAAGAAATAGCTTATAATGATCTCTAGCACAGTAGGTTAGGTGTATTTACCGTGGGCCGGAAATAAACTTTTCCAAAATGGCTAGGAGAGAGGACTTTGAATGCTCCTAACACAAAGAAATAACAAATAACTAGGGCACTACTTACTAGCAATTGCCCTGATCTGTTCATCCCACGGTGCACACACTTACAGAGATGTCGCACTATACTCCATAAATGGATGCATCAGTTAAGTCTCAACTAAATATGAATGTGTACTTTAGGAAGAAAAAGAACATTGCTTAGATTCCCCCCACACTTGGGCTTTCTAATTTGTCTCTCCTTAATTCTCAATAATACTTGATCGTGGGGCATTGGGAAGGACTAGGAGAAGAGGTATCCATTCGTATCTTCTCTTCTGAAGATGTCTCACCCCTGATGTCTCCCTATGGGTTGGACATGTAACAGAATACTATCTGGGTTGGAAATGTAACAGGACAGTATCTGTTACACTATTTGAGGGTCATAATATTTTAATCTTATTTAGACCTTGTTACAGTTCTTTTGCTCAATCCAGTCTATTTAAACAAGAAGCCAGCTGGGTAAATATGTAAAATTGAAACAAATAAATGTGCTTCTTTTTTTTTTTTGAAAATTCCTCTGCGTTTATTCTCCAAAGAGCCTTTATACCAAAACGTAAACCGAGGGGGGAATTCATTAGCATTCTGTTTTCTAGGTAACCATAAATGTGCTTCTGACAGCCAAAAAAGTAAGGGCACCTTTTGCCTTTCCTGTAGCTCTAATGACAGAAGAGAAAACAAAGAGAGTTAGTATTTTTTTACACACCTTCTACATGCCACATGTTTTACGAAACTTCTTGTGCTAAGGGCATAGTGAGAAAACTGTATCACTGAGGTGAGGTTATTTCCAAACACAGCTATCATGGAGTAAGCTGGGATTTGAACCAAGCTCTTTGTGTTCCTAGAGCTAACCCTTATTCTGCATCAGACTTTGACCTGAATCTGCAGCTAATTGGCTGCTTGACCTTGAGCTCACTGACCTTGGTTTCCACAGTGTGGAAGAAAGCCAGATCAGACCCAGCTCCTGAGAGCAGAGTGGGCAGGCTACAGCCACACCCACGTCACCCAATGACTGGCATTATGTGCACATTGTTCCTTAGAGGTATCACATTAGTGATTTAAATTAGAAGCATTACCTGAATTATGACCAGTTCTCAGCATCTGACCACATAAAGCTCTATGATCTGGCTATTTGAGAGTCAACTTTTCTTGGGGTGGCTTTTGGGTGCCTTTTAAGACACCTATTCCATCAATTCATTCTTCTTGCTATTTAGAAGACTTTAATAGCACCTCTGAATATGGATACCCATCAGCCAAATTCAAAAGCAGTAAAATTTGATCTTCTGAATAAGAATATGAAAGTAAATTGACAGCTACTTTATCACAAAATGTCTTTGTGCTGGCCATTTCTTAAAAAGAACCAACAGATCAGCTGAACAACAGACTAGAGAATCAATGGGAAATCCAAGGGCTAATGCCTGTCTCAGGAAGATAGCTTGACACAGTGCTCTAATAATGTACAGCGACCAAAGCATTTCAAAAATTAATGGGGAAAATTAATGGGAAATCCACTATCGATCATTTTGGATTTCTGTGGCCAAAGAACTACATTTGTATAACTTGATTTCTCAGTTGCAAAGCAACATTAGGTTTCAGACTCCGGGAAGAGGAATTAGAGGAAATGAGCAATGACCTTTGTACTAATGGAAATGGAATCAGCATCTCTGGGCACGTCTTGATTCCCATTGTTCTTAATTGGGCGCTATCACACAGACAATGAGAAACAGGACTTGATATTGATGGGAATTGCTCTTACAGAAGGGAGGATTTTGACACTGTGATTCCAAGGTTTTCTAATTTGAAAATGTCTGGACTGTATCGTCTTTTACTAAAGCATATTTTTATGTACGAATACCCAGAGGTGACAAATCCAACAAATGTCTAAAACTGATCTACAAAATTACACTGTTCTGGGGGACTCGATGACATGAAAATTCAGGTCATCTAGTTATGCACATGAAAAAAGATAATTGGTTGGGGTCCTAGGGCCTCAGTCAGAAATAACAGACAAATTTGAGAGCTGTCAGAATCATAGAGAAGGCACGAATAGGGTTGTCAAAGTCCCTGTAAAACTTATTCTGTATCTATCAACTATACTAGGTTATAAGGAGCAGAAAGTCCTGGAAAAAATATTCTGGAAGCATCACACAATAACTCAAACTAAGCTACACTGGCATGAAGATGAGGAAAAGGATTTCAGAGCTGAACAGAAGCTATACCAAGAACAAAGTGCCTGGTGTCTGCATTCAATGTGTTGTGGGATCAAACTGTGGGTCCAGGCTCCTACTTTGTACACTTTTTTCTTATATGATACAGAGGAAGGAAGAAGATTAGCAAGAGAGGTTTCTATGTTATTATGATTTGTCAGTTCTTATTTCTGTGTTTTAAATTTTAACTTAACATTGTATTAACTTAACATGATATTGTAACAAAATCATGCCCCTAGTGAGGTTGTTTTATTCACTGAATCAAATTCAGGGTATGTCTGTTGGTGTGTAGCATAAGTATGTATGTATGTGTGTATATGCATGTGATGGGTATACATATATGTATGTGTATGGTGTGTGTGTGCATGTGAGTATGTGCATATATGTGTATATATGTATGTGTGTGATGAGTGGACTTATATATGCATGTGTGCATGTGTACACTCTGTGCAGGCATGTGTGTGTTAGAATGAAATTTATTAGTAATGTTTACAAATACCAAGAACTAATTAACAAAAAGAAACATTAAAAATTTGATTTGATTTGTCTACTGCTATAACACAGATCAGTCATTTTTGTGAGCTGCCAAACATTTGAGACTAATTTGCATGCAGCACAATAAAAATCATGTGCTGCATTAAAATATGCAGCTGATTAACTCTGTTACAGACCTTGTTTGATTACAACAATAACCTCTATACCTGTGTATTCAGTCTTCATCATTTGTTTCTCTGAAGTAATTTATAATAATCTGTGGAAGCATTCCTGTTAAGAGGGTCAGATTAGGAATTGTGCGGATAGGTGAAGGCACACAGCAGAAGACCGAGGTGCAACCAAAGTGGATGGGGATTATTCCCACTTACACAATACAAACATTTGCATTTTTTAATTTAGAAATATATATGCATGTAACAACAGTTAATAAAAAAAGAGGCCATGAATTTGAAAGAGAGCCAAGGAGGAGTATGTGGAAAGGTTTAGAGGGAGAAAAGTTGGTGTGGGAAGTCCTGTGTATGTGTTGCTTTTATTGATTAATGAATAAAGAAGCTGCTTTCAACCAATGGCTTAACAGAATATAGCCAGGCTGAAAGATATAGAGAAAGTAGGCAGAGTCAGGGAGATGCCATGGAGTTGCCCCCAGGAGACAGGCACCTCCACCAGAGCCACTGAAGCCCACAGGAACCTTGCCTGTAAGCATGTGTCATGTTCTGCATACATGCCTGGTGCCCAGGGAGGCCAGAAGAGGGTGTTGGATGCTCTGGAACTGGAGTTACAGAAAATTGGTAGTCACAGTGTGAGTGCTGGGGACCAAAGTTGACTACTCTGTAAGAACAGCCTGTACTCTTCCCTGCTAAGACATCTCTCTCGACCCTGCCCTGTGTACACGACCTGGCAGCAATAAGCATTCAAGGTCATCTGGAATGAGTGGGGAATAGAGCTGAGGGGTGATTATCTCCACAGTAGGAAGGATTCAGAACCACAGCAATAAATGCTTTAAATAATTGTCCAAACTCCAAGAGGCAGAAAAGGAAGAGCTCAGAAGATGTTTTCAGTTTTATTAGAGAAGCTTCCAGAAAGGCTACTCCAGGAAAGCAGCCTTAAAATTCCCACTTTCACCAAGGCACTCTTGTTATTAAGAAAATTCTAGCTGAATCAAAATATTCACAATGCCATTCTCCCTCCCTCCTTTCTTTCTTTCTTTCTTTCTTTCTTTCTTTCTTTCTTTCTTTCTTTCTTTCTTTCTTTTCTTTCTGAGACAGGGTTTCTCTGTAGCTTTGGGGCCTGTCCTGGAACTAGTTCTTGTAGACCAGTTTGACCTCGAACTCACAAAGATCTGCCTGCCTCTGCCTCCTGAGTGCTGGGATTAAAGGTGTGCGCCACCACTGCCTGGCAACAATGCCATTCTTGGTGTTGCCATAAGGTATTTATCTTGTCCCAAATGGGTAGCCAAGTTCCCAGATCAGAACTAGATTCCTATGATACTATGAGTGCCTGCTGCCTTGAAAACTCATTTGTAATGATACTAACAGGTTTTCAAAATTTACCAGTGTCTGAATGACTTATCCAGAGATGGTGATTTAATAAGTTCTAGGGTGGTGTCCAACAGGATCCAGCATTTCCCTAAGGAGTCTAATCCACAGTCAAGGTCAAATTTGGGAGAAGAACCTGGAGATGTGAATTCCTGATGTTGAGCTTTGGACAAAACACTGAGCATGAACTATACCTGGGCAGGACAGAAATACCTTTTGGAAGGCATTTCACTTCTAAGTTCTTTTATTAGCTACTTACAAAAAGAAAGAGATCTGAATCGGTTACTAAGAGATTGGTGAGAAGTGTCAGGGAAAGGAACACCTACAGGCTGTTTGTAACTTCAGGAACTAAGAAAGGTGGAATTTGCAGGAGGCTTTTGGGATGGGATGCTACCCCAACGCACAGGGAAAAGGCAGAGGAGGTAGTTGAAGAACACCTACAGAAAACTCCCTCACAATTACCTTAATTTTGTTTTTCTTTTATCTTCCTCCTCCACTGCAGTTCTTGAAGAGAGAATGGAGCTGCCACTGAGTATGAGAAAAGTGAGGATTTAGAAGGCAAGGGCTATAAATATGGTGGTACAAGGCACACACTAAACCTGTCATCTATTTAAAATACTTGAGTTCAGAGTTGTGTCTGGAAAATACGTAGTTCAGAGATAATGAACGGGTAAAGCGGACCTCCGGTTGCTTAGGCCATCCATCACTCTAAGCCATACAAGCTCACAAAACCCCAACTATGATTATCTCCCACTCAATAAAGATGAAATTTAAAATGTAGAAATACTGGCTTTGGAATTGTAATGGACTGTCTTGGAGCCTTTTCTTAATGCTATTTGTTCCTTACATCCCATGTTCCAGAAAGCCTCATGATGAAGGCTAAACTGATCTCCTTCATAGACACTGCCAAGCTTTCCAAGAAGGACCATCTTATTCTTGCCCTCTGCATATTCATGTGTAGGCTTCTGAAAATTATTTGTATGCATATTAAAACATAAAATATGACATAAAAATTATGCAGGTCTTTGACAACTAGCCTGTGAGATTAGGGAAAATTACTTTCTTAAATCTTCGTTTTTCAGTGTGATAAGGAGATAATTGTTTCTATCTCTTTAGTTCACTTCAAAGATTAAACATGAACTTAACAATGTCAGCCAGGGAGCAAAGTTTAGGGGGCTACAGTAGAAACCATTCAATATTTTCTTGATTGCCTTTTACATCTGGTCCTCTGCGATGTCCTCTTCTGCTTCAACAATGACCCAGATGCATCTGCAACTGTCTTTGCCACTTGGTGTATAGAAGCAAGTCTCATCTTGAGAAGTCTAGCTCAGGCCTACATCCACACTTTGGTTCCTTCTGCGGTTGTCTGCCACCCAGATAAGAATGACCGTTCTTAGAAGCCATCCTTCTCCTGGACTCTGGAACTTCTGAGTTTTCCAGCACTATGGCAGAGAGGAGAACAGAAGGGGTAAATGTCACAGTCACTCACTGCCTTCAGTCAATGAGCTTTGGGTCTCCATGACAGAGGCTCAAATGGTGGAGTTTTAGGGGTTAATGTGGGGAACTCTTCAGGGTACCAAAGAAATAATAACTGAAAAAGGAAATCAATAGTTTCTAAAGCTCCCTGAATGGCTCCTCCCTGAATATAAACAAAATCCCACAATGACAAGCTTTCTGTAGATGTGAAAAAAATGCCTTCTCTTCATAGAAATAAAAATAAACTTGCTGAAGGGCTCAGCTCTGTGAAGTCCATTGTTTGTGTGCCTGTTTCTCGGCAGCACACACTAATTTGCTTTTCTATTGATTTAGAAAATTATGGTAAAATAAACATAATACAAAATTTACCCTTTGAACCAGTTTTAGGGGACAATGAAATGTCTTAAATTAAATTCTAAATGTTATACAACCTTTTCCTCTGCCCATTTCTATAATTATTCCCCAGACTGAATTTTATATTCATTAAACACGCTCTTCTTTTACCCAAACTTCCAGCTCCTAGTCATGGCATTCCCTATTATTATTTTCTATGAGTTTGTCTGCTTACTGATAGAAATAGAGTTATGTGATATTTGTTGTTTCATGTCTAGTTTATTCCACTCGGTGAGTATCCTCACTGTTAATTCAAGTGATTGCATTTACCAAGATTGTCTTCTTTTAAAGGCAGAAGAGAATCTCATTGTATGTTTATGTCGATTTGTTTATCTATTCTTCCACAGATACAATTGTCAGCTGCTTCCACCTTCTGAAAACTGTGACCAGTGCTACTATTAATATGAGACCTATTTTACAGGTATATGACATATTTTCTTTATTTATTTTGTCATCAATGGACATTTAGGTTTCTCTTACCTTCATTGTCTCTTAAATGCCAAGTTAGATAAATGCTCATGCATAGCCTTGATCAATGTCTAGAGACATTTGTCAATGGATTTCTTTCTCTGGTCCATCACTTTTTCCAGTCTCTGTGTGGCTGACCAGCTCCTGAGTTATGGTTTGTTCTATGTTTTCTGGGAAGCAATTGTCTTTATGAAAGTCCTTGGTAATTTATGCTCTATTCAGCAAGCATGCTCTACCTCAGCTAAGTTGATACTTTACCTGATTGGTCTGCCAAAACAGGAGTGTTGAGATAAGGACATTGAGAGCTTGGGCCTGCCAAGCAGGACAGAGCACAAATATCTATTGCAATGTTGTTCTTGCATATGGCTGCCATGGAGTGGCTAGGCCAACCTTGGCTTGGCTTAGTTCCCCAAACCCAAGAACAACCCGTGCTTTCCCTTGTCTCATATAGCTCAAATGAGGTGTGCTTTTCTTACATGCAGTCAAACCACATGAACCTCATCCATGGTCCTCTTCTCTGATTTTTTTTTCCTTAAAAGTTAAACAAACAAAATAATCAAAACTTTTATTTTTCAAATTTAACTTCATAGGCATCTATCAGTTTTGGGCCATTTAACCTGCAGCCCGCAAGGTTGAAGGGACTGTAAAATCCAAGCTACACTTTTGAAATTCAGCTCACTGTGGCTCTCCACACTGGCTCCCATTTAAACCCTGGGAGCTAAAGTTGACTTACCCTTTCAGTCCTTTCTAATGGAAAACCCTCATGGTGCTCAGGGGGTGGTATGCAAACCACGGAGCAAATGTCAGCATACTGGGGCCTGCTCAGGCTTTCTCAGGTTGGACTTCTAAAGCCCAAAGCTGGCCTGGAAAGTTAGAATGTGCACAGTGTAATTCTCACTGTAGGGACAGCATACATTCGCTTCTCAAAGGCTTCTAGAGATTTCGTTCTCTGTTTGTTGACTAAATCTCAAACTTAACTGCTTCTGTATTTCAACCTTTTTCAGTTTGCAGGGAACTCATCTCTGTGAACCAAGAGTTTCGCAGTTTATTGCTTTCATTCTTTCCTTCTCTAACATTTTTTTTTGTTGTTGTTTTTGGAAACAAGGCTCAGTCCTGCTGGTTACAGAGCTTCCTCCGCTTTGTCCATAAGTCAGTCCGACTCCACAGCCTGCTTCTGTCTTCACTCACTTCACTGCTCCTCTGAGTAAATAGGTCAACGCCTAGCACTGAATCCCTCAATTCCTTCAGCCATTGAACTCTCTTTATTGGTCTATTGTAGCCGTGAAAGCCAGAGGCATGAAGGACCCCTTGTCAATAGTAATGATATCTGTACCATTTACTCGGTGTCTCTCTGTTCAGGGCCTTTCACAGGAAGCCTTAAGCTCTGCACGCAAGATGGGATTTTCTTAGCCCTGCTTATAATGGGGAAACAGGCTCATGGAAGAAGCTTACTGATCTGCTCAAAAGCACCGATCCAGTAAGTAATGAGACAAGGTTTCAAGCTTGGGGCTTCTGAGAATTCAAAAATATAAGATTGTGAGATGTGATTAGTAAGGGCTGGGTCTTTTGACAACTTCCATGGAATTCCCCCAATACAAAGCCCAGAGTAGGGGAGTGGGCTCTTTCCTTAATGCAAGCAGGTGCACTCAAGGACACGTGTGCTTCTCATCTTCCTCTCTGAAGGCAGCCTGGATGTCCTGGATCTGCGTCTACAGCACAGCACACAAGAAAACACACTCGGAGCTGTGTTCTACATAAACCACAGTGTCAGCCATCACCCCTTCTCTCGCTGCTTGCAGCTCCCCAGTTAGCAATGATGCTGTTTTATAAACCTTATTCCCCCAGTCGCTCCAGATGGAAATTTAGGCATGTCCCTGACACAAAAGAATTGATTTCAGAAAATAATTAAAATCAGTAAGTGACTGAGGTCTCACAATAGAGGAAACATTCCCATTCTGTTTGGAAACACACATGAGTATCTGTCAAAATTTAAAATGACTTGCATTCATTTTCCTTTGGAGTCATTTACGAGCTGATGCTAGAGGAGAGAATATGATTTGTTGCATGTGCGTGTGCCACTTGCCGTGAAGCGGTCCCTCACCCAGGCTTTCCAGAGAGACAGTCACAGCTCCTAACGAGTGCCCAGTGCCTGACACTTCCCCATTTGGGTCCCCAGCATTGTTGGTGGTGCCCGCTTCCTCCCCTTCTAATCCGGGCTTGCATTTGGACAATAAGAAAGTGCAGCATCAGCATTCAGAGGTCCCCAGGACCCTTTTGAACTTACGCCTACTAAGTGATGGCCTTCCCTAAGGTGTCCCAGAACCCCAGAACTTCCCTGAGCACAGAGGATCTGATGATATTTAGCCTTTAGTGTCTTCTTTGAAGGACAGGCCACTGGTTTCCAGGATCTGCTCCTGAAATTCCTACTACCTGACTTTCCCGACTTTGGAGTTACATTGTGCCTTTTCCCTCTGTGTCTAGCTTGACATCTGTTGTTCTAGTGCTCCACCAAAAGTCAAGGGGCTTGGAAGGTCGGCACTAGTTATTAGGTGTCTTTTCTTGTGTACAATTTTTTTTTCCTTTTGCCTTGGACATCATCTACAGCCCATAGCCCCATCTCTCATACTAGGTGACTTTATTTATCTCCACATCATACTCCTTCTCCCAACTGCCTCAGAGAGAAAATTCTTCCCTACAACATGGCTCTCTTGTTTGATATTGCAGTCTCTGGAGTATCTAGCATACTCCTTTTAATTAAAAAATGATAAATTATAATTTATATAGTTATGAGAGAGATACAATCATGCTATGATATAGATAAAGTGGAATAACTGGTTCAACTAATTAAAGCATTTACCATTTTAAATACTTATTATTTATGCCTTTGTCTGCCTGAAAGTGCATTTTCTTTGACCAACATCTTCCCCATTCCCCATGCTCCTCACTTCCTAGCCTTGGTCACCGCAGCTCTACTCTGCCGCTATCAGTGCGGTTGTTTGAGGTTCTAGTCAGTGAGCACATGCGGCTTTATTTCTGCCTAGCATATTTTCTTTCACGTAGCACATTCTCCATCAACTTTCAATTTAATTAGAAAATCAGTACCTTGAATTGAAACTGGTATTTATTGCATTAACACACTACTAAGCAAGGGATAAAGAAGATTCCAAAAAGAAAGAGAGAAATGTAAATCTACAATATCAACAAAACAAAACAAAACACCCTTTCACTTAGATATCTATGGTAGTTTAATCATAGCATGGACATGATTTTGAACCTGTTTGACAGCTGCGGATGTGAGGATTGAGAAACACAAAGTGTGACACCGTCTGAAATAATGGTGTTAATTTCTTCTTCATTCATAAAATTTGTCTTTACCCAGAACATTGCATTATTAGCTAGATAAAAGCAATCTCTCATTGACAGTGTTATTTTACTTATCATTTCCAGGGATTTTCTGGATAACTCTAGGGCTGATATACTAGACGGGATAGCTATTAAAGCCCAGCAATTAAAAAAAAATGTCTTGGGATTCCTATCACTTGTACAAGAACACAAAGGACAGGACACCAACTCATTCTCGGGTTTTGGACGTACACCCAGACAGGAGATCATTTAGCACTTCGTCAAACTGTCATCCCCTAAACATTGAAAGGAGGCAAGGACAGGCTGGCTTCCTATTCCTATACATCCCATAATGCGACACCTTCGCTTACTACATCCTCTCTGCTAGCAGAGTCAATAGTGTGAAAACAGCTCTACACAAACACTCTGATATGTGTGTATTCTCTGCTCCGCTCTCCTTTGCAATACCCTCACGCAGAAGCACCTTTCTCGGAGACATACCAAGGGATTTGAAACATACGGAAGATGACATCCTTTGGTTTTGCCTTTTTTTATTTGATTGTTTTATAAACAGCTCAGTGTTAGGTGTGATGTCATTTTCAAATTCTGCTAACTTTGAAGGTTGACCTCACACAGTTGCCAGCGTTCAGATCTGTGGCCCCTGTAGGCAACTTGCAAAATGGCTCCATAAGAGCCACTCTGGTCAGTGGTACAATGGTTACAATTTACTGAAGACATTGTTTAGATTAGTAGCAGCACAACCTATCTGCATTCCCAGCCCATGTGTGGAAGCTTAAATTAACTGGCCCCAAATGTATATTTCTACGATGTCATAGGGTCCATGGGGGATGATCACTTGGGTGACTGCCCAGCCTGCCTCCTTGTGCAGCTTTAACTTGGGGTTTTCATCAGCATCCACTCCTCTTCTGGCTTGGTATTCTCTTTCTCCATTAACACTTTGTATTTTCCTCTCCTTGAACAATGCCTCCCGAAATCTCTTAGATATTTTAGCAATTCTGTTCTATGTTCTCCTAGAAATAACCAACTGCAGCTACAGCCTACACTTCTGAGGCCATGAGACCCTGTCTGTTGTTGTCAGGATCAGCTGACTAGGGTGAAAAAAAGCAATCATCATTACCTGCTGAACACGTTTCTCTGGGCACAGCGTAAGCATTGCCCATCTTGATCAAGGCAGTTATGATGATGTCCAAAAGACATTCAAGAATATTAGACAGGTTGACATTCCCTCATAGAAGGAGATGGTGAGGAAGGTCTTTAGACTCTCCTCTCATATTACAACCACTGTCCTCAGTACCCCGCTTCCAGTTGTGTGTAATTCTTCCCTCCCCCTGCTACATGTGGAAGGGGCTGGGGTATGTAGGAAGTGGAATGTTTACTAAAGAGGGAACTCTGTCTGCACAATGATAGGGAAGCATTCACCAATGTTAGGATAAGGCTTTTTAGTAAAGTGACTGGTTTGGGGGGTCACCCATTCTCTTCAAAGCACCCCCTCACTTATGCTTCTTTAAGTAAACCCAATAAATTCATTTGTGTACCATGCTGGCCTGGGGTGGAACTACTCCTTTGTCCTGTCGCTGTTGCCCTGTTGGGTGTGTGTACATGTCTGTTTGCCTCTTCCTAGAAGTTAGGGCAACACCACCCATTTCAACAGCAACCACCTATAGGTTGACTGAATCAATGGGAGTCCCTCTCATGGGACTTCAGCATTGAGACAGGTGGAGACTGAGCCCACTGAATGATCACAGGCACTTAGCACAGATCATGTGGGGAATGTACACGTAGAAGTAACCAGCCCAAGATAGGAGAAAGCAGAAGAGACGAATAGGGGTTAATGTCTATGGTGGAAAACTTGTCTAGTGTGGTCATTTTCCCTAGTTTACATGAGACCCTGGGCTCAACTTTCAGTACCCATACAAGAAGAGGGAGACCAGCATGACTCCTGAGCACACGGTGACTTCTGGGTTTGAGTTTCAGCCTCTCCTTGTGTAGCTCAGACATGCTTCATTGCTTGTCTTTAGATGGCCCTGAAGGACTGTCCTTAAAATAGTTCTTCTTTTGGCCTGTGCTGCCCTGGGGCAATTTCTGTTCCTTTCACCAAAGCCTCTTTCTTCTTTATCCCACCCTGGATTCTGGGGCTCAACCTTTCTTCTCTACATTTCATCCACTCTGTCAGAAGCTGCCATTTGACAAGACAGGAACAGTGTCAGTGGCTTGCTTGTCCACCTTATAAATCAAGGTAATTAATGAATTCTGCCTCAACAGACAGCCTTCAAAGTCCCAGTAGCTAAGCTAGATAAGGTATACTCCTCTATCACCTGTGGCCTGATGGCAGCTGACGGCTCTTCTTCATCGTGGGCTATATCATCTCTAATAAGTGATTTTATATATATAATTGATTTTTATTGAGCTCTACATTTTTCTCTACTCCTCTCTCTGCCTCTCCCCTCCCCTTCAAACCCTCTCCCATGGTCACCATGCTCCCAATTTACTCAGGAGATATTGTCTTTTTCTACTTCTCATGTAGATTAGGACTCTCTTAGAGTCCTCATTGTTGTCTAGGTTCTCTGTGATTGTGATTTGTGGGCTGGTTTTCTGATGTGGGAGTCTCCTCTATATGCTGTGATTACCATTAATGAATAAAGAAAACTGCCTTGACCTGTTGATAGGGCAGAACTTAGATAGGCAGGGTAAACTAAGCTGAATGCCTGGAGAAAGGAGGTGGAGTCAAAGAGACACCATGTCCCCATCCCCCAACAGAGACAGCCACTGGAACTTTAACCAGTAAACCAGAGCCACGTGGCGATACACAGATTAATAGAAATGGGTTAATGCATATGTAAGAGTTAGCCAGTAAGAAGCTAGAGCTAATGGGTCAAGCAGTAATTTAATTAATACAGTTTCTATGTGGTTATTTCTGTTCTGGGTGGCTGGAAGCTAACTAGCAGACTCCCTCCTACAGTTTTCTTTGCTTTATATCTAAAAATCTCTAGTGTGTGAGTACATGTCATAATTGTCTTTCTGGGTCTGGATTACCTCACTCAAAATGATGTCACAATGTCATTATTTTTTTTCTGCTATGTAGTACTCCATTGTGTAAATGTACCACACTTTCCTTATCCATTCTTTGGTTGAGGGGCATTTAGGTTGTTTCTAGGTTCTGGCTATGATAAACAATGCTGATATGAACATAGTTGAGCACATGTCCTTGTGTCATGATTGAACCTCCTTTGGATATATACCCCAAAGTAGTATTGTTGGATCTTGAGGAAGGTTGTTTCCTATTTTCTGAGAAATCACCAAACTGATATCTAAAGGGGCTGTACCAGCTTGCATTCTCATCAGCAATGCAGAAATATTCCCTTTACCCCACATCCTCTCTAGTATAAGGTATCATCAGCGTTTTTGACCTTGATCATTATTAACAGGTGTAAGATAGAATCTCAGAGTTGTTTTGATTTGCATTTCTCTGATGGCTAAGGATGTTGATCATTTCCTTAAGTGTCTTTTAGCCATTTTAGATTCTTCTGTTGAGAGTTCTCTGTTTATGTCTGTACTCCATTTTTTTAAATTGAATTATTTGTTCTTTTGACGACCAATTTTTTGAGTTCTTTGCATATTTTGGAGATCAGACTTCTGTCTGATGAGGGGCTGGTGAAGATCTTTTCTCATTTTGTAGGCTGTCGTTTTGTCTTGTTGACCATGTCCTTTGCTTTACAGAAAATTTTCAGTTTCAGGAGGTTCCATTATTAATTGTTTCTCTCAGTTCTGTGCTACTGGGGTTGTATTTATGAAGTGGTCCCTGTGCTAATGCGTTCAAGTGTACTTTCCATTTTCTCTTCTATGAGGTTCAGTGTGGCTGGCTTTATGTTGAGGTCTTTGATCCACTTGGATTTGAGTTTTGTTCATGGTGATAAATATGGATCTATTTTCATTCTTCTACATGTTGATATCCAGTTATGCCAGCACCATTTGTTAAATATGCTTTCTTTTTTCCATTTGATATTTTTTTTGGCTTCTTTGTTAAAAATCAGGTGCTCGAATGTGTATGGATTAATATCTGGGTCTTCGATTTGGTTCCATTGGTTCTCCTGTCTGTTTTTATGCCAATGCCAGGCTTTTTTCAGTACTGTAGCTCTGTAGTAGAGTTTGGAGTCAAGGATTGTGATGCCTCCAGAAATTCTTCTAATGTACAGGATTGTTTTGTCTATCCTATGTTTTTTGTTTTTGTTTTTGTTTTTGTTTTTGCCTTTCCATATGAAGTTGAGTACCATTCTTGCTAGGTCTGTGAAGAATTTTGCTGGGTCCATTTGTCTCTTCATGTCCTTCCATTCCATGTAATTTCCCAAGAACGTTCTCCTATTCCCCCTCCTCTCTTGGGCTATTAATTTCCCATGACAGTTTCCCCATTGTTGTGGAATATTATCTTAAGATATGTTAAATTTGCTTCTGTTGTATAACGTTTGTTTAATAATACAAAGATGTGTTATATTATTTCAAGTTGGATTTGTTTAATTCTGTGAAACTGTGTTACTGTGCCTATCTAAAATACCTGACTGGTCTAATGAAGAGCAGAATCAACACTATCTGGACATAGAAAAGATAGGTGGGGCTGGCAGGCAGAGAGAATAAATAGAAACAGAAGTCTGGAAGAAGCAGCCAGGAGCAAGAAAGGGGAGGAGAGGAAAACTCCAGGGGCCAGCCACCTATCTGCACACCGAGCCACAGAGGAAGAAATAAAGAAAGGTACACAGAAATAGATAAAGATAAAAGCCCAGAGGCAAAAGGTAGACAGGATAATTTAAAGTTAAGAAAAGCTGGCTATAAATAAGCCAAATTAAGACTGGGCATTCTCAAGTAAGAATAAGCCTCCACGTGTCTATTTATTTGGTAGCTGGGTAGCAGAACCCCAAAAGAGCCAAAAAGAGCAAAGAGTAAATAATAACCAACAACACCCCATCTATACTTCTATCAGCAAGAAAGTATTTTGGAAAATTAAGCTAGTTTCATAGAAATGCAGTTATCACCCTAGATCAAGCATTTCCTCTGGCTATCCATTTCTTTACCCTTCCTTGTTACCTTCTCACCAAATTGTCCACATTGATTTTTATCTATTTCTAGTCCTCCGAGTTACAGATCATGTAGGCTTTTGTCTTTGCCACATTACACAATTGCCACACTCACCAGGACCTTAAGTATAATGGCCACATCCCATGCGGCACACATTACAAACACCCTCTTCCTTCCCCTGGTTTCTAGAGCAAAGCATCTTTTTGCTTACATCTCACATCCCTGCTCACTCAGGGACCTCTGTGGAACATCTCTCTCCTTCACAGATTCTGGGTGACATAGGAGTGGGTAAGGGCTCAACTCTCAGGTATCTCTTTTATCAGATCTGGTGTCTGCGTGTGAACGCATGCCATGTGCCTGGGTGCGTATGTGTGCGTGCATGTGTGTGCATATGTGTGTGTGCATGTGTGTGCACATGCATGTGTGTGTGGTACATACCCACATGTGTGGTATGAATACATGAAGAGACCGGAGGATGATGCATGTTTTTCCTATTTTTCCCATCACTCTCTTCTTTATTGTCTTGAGACAAAGTCTCTCACTGAACTGTAGGCCTGCCTTTTTCAGCTAAGTTACCTGCCCAGTGAGCTCTCAGGATTTAATTCATCTCCACCCATGAGTATGGGTTTTATAGGCACTGGCTAGTTCTGAAGAATTACCTATCTCTTCCTTCTAGGCTAGAGTTACAGGCAAGCTACCTACTTTGCACTTATACTGGTGTTATGGACCTGAACTCAGGTCCCCTGGAGTACATAGCAATTACTTTAACCACTTAGCCATATCCCTCACCCTACTCAGAATAAGTTAGCAACATTTTGTTTTGTTTTTTATTTGTGTGTATGTGTTGTAAGGGAGAGGGCCCCTTGTTTGTCCCAGCCACCTGGCTAGCTTGCACCCGAAATAACCACACAGAAACTGTATTAATTAAAACACTGCTTGGTCATTAGCTCTAACTTCTTATTGGCTAACTCCTACATATTAGTTTAACCCATCTCCATGAATCTGTGTATCACCACATGGCAGTGGCTTACCAGAGATTCTAACCGGCGTCCATCTCAGGTGGAGGATCCATGACTTCTCTGACTCTGCCCTTCTTCCTCATTCAGTTCTGTTTTCTCAGCCTACCTAAGTTCTGCCCTATCAACTAGGCTGAGGCAGTTTCCTTATTCATTAACCAATGAAAGCAACACACAAACAAAAGGAACTCCTACACCATGAATGTCTCTTTGTGTATATGCTAAGTGGGAATCAACCACCAACATGGGAGTTGGCAACTGAACTCAGGTACTCTGGAAAGAGCAGGATGTAAGCCCCCAACCACTGAGCCATCTCTCCAGCCTTTTCCATGTAGGGAGCAAGTGAAGTTCTGTGTGAATATGTGTTGTTGACATGAGTCTTGTCAAGGACCAATGCCTCAATTCCAAGGAGGAGGCAAAGCCTTCCCGGAGTGAGGCTCGTAGTGATGGCAAAGCCTCCTTCTGTTTAGAGTGTAAATGTTGATAATGTGGGCAGAAAATGTCCAACATAGCCTTCTCTCCTCCCTGCAAGCCACCTTTATGGCCTCAAGACTGTCCCCCTACAGAGACCGCACCTTCCAAGGTTAGCTAAACCTGCTTCCTTGTTCACATGTATATAATAACCCTGCCCCCTTGGTTTTCTGTATACAACTCTACTTGCCTGTTAATTTGTATATAATAAACATGCTGAGCATCCAAGGCTGCTATGACTTCTCCATTTGAGAGCATATTTCACTCGATCCTCCAGCTTTTCTGTGTCCGTGTCTGTATGTTTATTATTTCTTTTTTCTCCATTGCTCTTAGTCCGGGTTCTGGAACCCAAGCTGTGCAGATGATGTGGCACCATCCAGAATGCTTCAACGTGGAATTTTTCTACATATTTGATTTCCATCAATGTCTAAGTCAAGGCATGTCTTCTGCCTTACTTAATTGAAATGTATGTTTCTCAGTGCTGTCCTTCGCCACTGTCACCGAAATATTTGTTTCCTCTTACCGCCAATTCTGCATTATTATTTTTATCATGGCACTAATCAAATATTTATGTATTATTTGCCTCCCCTGCATGTTCTTTGTTGCTATCCATAGAGGTAGAGAATGTGTCTGTTTTATCTGCCACTGCATGAATGACTTATGCTGTGGCCTCTCTCCCTGGGACCTTTCCTCTCATTCTCTGATTCTTCTTGTTAAGTCCACCTTATTCTTAGTGGCCCTACTTACTTTTCACCTCCTTTGGGAACTCTTCCCCGGGACAAGCCCTTTCACCATTTCCATGGGTTCATTAAACATCTTTACAATCCTTTCCACAACACACAATACCTTGCACAGCAATCACCTTCCAGGTACACAGCCCACAATCCCAGTTTTAGCTTCTGGCACTTGCTTTGTCTCTGAGTCATTTGTTTGGGATAAGAATTCGAACTCTGCTGCTAGAAGACACTGACCCCCTCTTCCCATGGCGGCAGCTGCAGGATGTTGCCTTTACCTCCTTCTGCTGTAGCTGGTGAGCCCCTTTGCAGGCCCTCCCTGCAGAGCTCAGGGAGGCTCATCCTGCCCCCAGAGAAGCAGATCTCTGCCTGCCCTACTGCAGCAGCTGCCGCATCAGAGGCTGCAAAGTGTCAGCTGCCTGCAGCTGTGCAGGGGGGAGAGCTTCCTGGATAATAACTTGTAGAGACTGTGACTTGGATTAGAACAGCTTTGTTTTCTTTTTGTCCATCAGTTTTTCTATTATCCTCAAGACTGAGCGTGAAACATTCATTGGAACACAACCTCATTGATTCAACCCATGAAAATATATTGGCATTAATAACATGAAACTCTAAGGCACCGGGTGTAATAAAAACAACTGATTGCAAGCATAATGTGTCTCAGGATGTTTTTATGCAGTAGCTCCATGCATTTCATTGCTGTTAATTACCAAGTCAGCAAGTGGGGGACCAGGGCACTGTATCTTTGGGCCATGGAACCACCTTAATTTGGTACTTTTATGATTATCCAGAGGAAATAATTTGACTGGTTATTGCTAACAGAGTTAAATTTGAGGCAAAATAGAACAAATCTTTTGGCAATGACTAAGTCATATGGAGCTGAGGCTTCAAATGGCTCAGCTCTGGTCACCTGGAAGAGATTTGTTTACGGGTATTATCATGTTGAGTCTTTGGGGGGAAGTTTCTAAGACCAGAACCTCCTTGAGATCTGTCAGTGTACTAATTCAGCTTGTAGTATTTCACACTTAGACTCTGTGGCTAAGATAGAAGAAAAGAGAGCTTTTCATTGTTGATTGCATGCTGTGGCCATGTGTTTACCTTGCTACACAGCATTAGCTTGATTATGTCTCTGATTCTCTGGCTTAATAAAAAAAGTAAAGTCTCAGCCCCTGGCTGGTGGGTCTCATGAGCATGCATGTTGCATCCACCATTTTGGAATGCATGGAACAAGGAAATTAGAAACCTCATGAGCATATTTAAAAGGAAGGAAAGCTTAAATTTCAATAACCTCTAACTAACTACTAGCAATCTGTCATATTGTTGTTTGGTCTGCATTTGTGGACTTGTATAATCAATGCCTTCAAATTCAGAATGGCAAGTGTGCTTAGAATATTTAGGGCAACACTCACAAAATTTTGTTTTTTATTCTATTTTTATCATAAGTACTCTTATTTTTATATTCCTGTCATATTTCGTACACTTTTATTTTCACCCCATAACTAATATTATTATGGAAATATCCATACCCATGAATATTTATATATTTTATTCATTACTTAGGATTTTTGCAAATAACTTTCCTGTTAATTGCATGAACATTTCTAAAATCTCACCAAGCTGTTGAAAAATTACTTTTTAAAGAGGATTGAACCCACTTAAATCCCTTTTGTTAATGTGTCATATAACAGTTTAAAATATTGTGAATAGAATCAAAGATTTTTAATTAAGATATTTGTTAATATTTCACATAAAAAGACATTAACCTGTTTCTATTAGCTTGTGAGTAGTTTCAGAGAATATTTTCTCAACTATTTACTTAGCAACTGTTGACTTTGTATGGCTTATCTTATTATGTCCTTTCCTTTTTCATCTTTTCGGTCTAGATGTTTACCTTTTCAATGTCTATAATTTGATGCAAATTTGTTTGCTGCAAAATTCTTAGAGCTTATTTTTGTTTATTTTTATATGTAGTTTAGCCATGTTCCTCTTCATTATTGTGCTTTGACATTAAATATTTATGTAATTGAATCTGTTGATTCTTCATAATTTTTTCATTTCTCTGAAGATGGATATAATTTTATAAGCCCATGTACTATTGGTTTCCTTTGATCAAAACTCCATATTTGCCTTTTTAATCAAGTAGAATTTATTTTGGCAAAAGAGCAAAATGATTATTTCACATTATGCAATCTTATTCTTACATCAATTATTAAAGAACTCAAGATCAGTTTAAATGCCCTGCTGGCAGGGTTATAATTTGGAATCTCATACAATATGCATTGTTGAGACAGGTAGTTTTCAGGGGAAAGAAAATGAAAAATAGATATGGCATCATTTTGGTGGAGGGGCTCTGTACTCAAGCCATCAAGGAAGCTGGGGACACTTTACGAACAGCTACCCTGGCACTTCACAATGACCACTGAGCACTACACTGGGAACCTCTGTTCTCCTCCCTTCCCCATTTCCTTCTTTTGCTTTCATTCTCCTTTGTAACCCAACAGTAGCGGCAGTCTCCTTGTTCTATTTCTCCGGCTGTTTTTCTAGTCTTCTGTTTTCTCTGTCTCCCCCTCCACCCTTGCCCTTCTTTGTTCATTAGTTCTTTTTTCTTATCTCTCTTCTAGCCATACCTCCACCAGGAGAATGAAAGCACCCATCTCTGGAGAGACATATAGCTCTAAATCAATTGCAAAGAATAATCTTAGCACAAGTTTACAAGTTAAGCAGACTTGAATTCAAATCCTGTGACTGCCATTACATCAGCATAAGCCATTGCAGGCTGTCTCTGCTTGGCAGGTTCTAGCACACAGAAACTTCAGTTGCTTTAATTTTGCTACATAATTAATTAAACTTCCTTGATCGGGGGAGGGGGAGGGAAATGGGAGGCGGTGGCGGGGAGGAGGCAGAAATCCTTAATAAATAAATAAATTTTAAAAAAACATTTTATTTATTTTTTTATATGATGTGTTCTATTTATTTATTTATTTGTTTATTATGTGTACAGCATTCCTTCCATGTGTGCCCCACATGCCAGAAGGGGGCGCCAGGTCTCATTATAGATGGCTATGAGCCACCATGTGGTTGCTGGGAATCGAACTCAGGACCTCTGGAAGATCAGTTAGTGCTCTTAACCACTGAGCCATCTCTCCAGCCCTAAAAAAACATTTTAAATCTAAAAAAAAATTAATTAAACTTCCAACAGTATGGTCCAAATATCAGTCACCACCTATAATGACTGTGAATAATTTGATAAAGTACAAATTTCAGTGACATTTCCCCAGTCCACAAATCACTACCTAAATGACAGTGACCAATCCAATCTACCATGGCCTTCAAAGACTATGTGGCTGGCCATGGTGTGTGGTACTCAGTTCAGGGAGAGAGAGTGAAGTAGGTAATTGTGTTGCTTCCTCATCTCCCAATAATAAATCTGAAAGACGTCTTCCAAAACTAGATAATTCAGAGAGTGAATTGACCATGAAAAAAAGTAAGACAAGTAGGGTGAAACTCAAGCCATAAATAATTCAAATTATTGAAGGAAGGGTTGGCCATGAGGATGTTGATGTTGACATCATTCAAGAGAGACTCCAGATGCTTAGTATTAAAGACTTCTTAAAGGCGAACAGGACAGGAAATGAGGAAAGTGGTCATGATAGAAACTGGCGTCCCAGACGGTCATCATTAAAGGGACCCAGGGTGACACTTTGCAACATTAAATAAGTAAAGGACAAGATGTTAGAAGACCATAAAAACACAATCAAAAGAATGAATATTCCCCCGGCACATTTTCACAGTCTGTTCTGTAAGTTATGTGATAAGAAGGCAATCAGTGCTCAAACTACTATCAGCAACTTTTAATAAAATTCACATATTTTTGTTATACACATGAGTGTTTGCACATGTGTATGGGTATGCCGGTAAAGGCCAGAAGGCAGCTTTGAATCTGTTGGAAATGGAGTCACAGAAGATTATGAAGCAACATATGGGTTCTGGGAACTGAACCCAAGTCTTCTGCAAGAGCAGCAAGTGTTCTTGACTGCTGAGCTATTTCTCCAGCCTGCTCCCCCCATTAATCAATTTTTAATGGCAAAGAAACCAATTTAATTTTCTTAAACTCTACTCAATAATTATTTATTTTACAAATTTTCACTCGCCTATGCATTTATGGCACTTACAGAATTGTTTGATTTTTAAGAAAAAATGCCGTTTATTTGGAAGGTGACTTTGCATGTTTCAGCTTACTCTTATCACAGCAGGTACTTCCAGGTAATGAGGACAGCGTCTTTCTCCTCTTTGGTTTCCCCCTGTGAGATAAATAACTCATAGGATGGCTATGAAAGTTAAATGAGGCAATGCATATAAAGGTTCTTGGAGTGGCTGCTGCTCCTTAAACTTTAAATTAAAATTTGCTATTATTAATAATAATTTCATTATATCCAACCACCACAAAGCCACACAGAACAGTTTTGCCATGTTGCATTTAATGAAAACTTTTACCGTTTAAAGAATATGCAACAGAGCAGAATTAAAAAGAAAACAGGACAGCGAATTTTGAAAAAAAGGAAAAAGAATAAATATTTTTCTAGTCATGATGAAATGTCACCCACAAAGATGCCTCAGCCTCGATGGAAAACTGTTTTCCTACTAAAATGAAATGTAAGCATTCGCTGCTGTAGAGTTATCTGGGGAAGGAGAAAAAAATAAAAGTGACCCACCCTCCTAATTTTAGAAAAATCAAATCTTTGTTAAAGTTTTTATTTTTTTGGACAGAGCAATTTACCAGTAGAGAGGAATCCAGAAGTCATTGTTAAAAGCATGGAAAAGTGATGTGGGTGGAGTCAAATCAACTGGTCTGTATAATCTGCCTAGAGAAATTCTTAATTACTGTCTGGTGTATCCCACAGAGGGCTCAGTGGGCACAAGGAAGTTTTAAAATATCCATCTCTTCATCCCTTGTCAGCTATTTCCCTCTTCAAGTTTCTTATAATAAAGTATAAAGTATATACATTTGATTTAATATTTTTAATGTTTTAGTATGAAGCCATTACACTAAGGAACTAATGTGAACACTCCAAAACAATATAAACCAGACATCCCACAAAGCTCTCCTCAAAGTCAGGTTGAGTTGGTACACAACCAACAAACCAACTCCAAATTCCCAAGAATATCACAGCGCCCTCTCTTACATCCCACGCCTACATTTCAGCCCACTAATGCCTATCTATCTTCCAAATACACAACATTCATTTCTGATGTGCTGTCCTTGATTTTGTATTCTCTTAATCTCAAACTGACCTTTCCTGGTTAGTGCTTTCTGGAAGAGGAGTTTTCACTTTTTTCAGTGGTGTATACACCATAGGTTGCCCATGGGCCAGAGAAAATAACCCCACCCATGTTGATTCAGGCAACTAGATTTAAGTCTACTGATTCTCTCTCTCTCTTACCCTCTCCCTCTCCCCTTTCTTTTTGCCCTCCCCACCTCTATACACACACACCCACACACACACACACACACACACACACACCCAAACACACATATGTGCTCTCGGTTGTCTCCAGGATGGCTTTTCCAAGTTTTTAGGCTATATGTAGGGTACATGTGTGTACTCCCAATATCTAGAAAGAGTCAGGAGGATTATCACAACTTCAAATGCCAATCTGGTTTACACAGTGATTGACAGGCCAGCCTGAATTAGAAAGGGAGGCATGTCTAAAGAGGGAGAAAGTGAGGGAAGGAGAGAAGAGGAGAAAGAGAAAAAAGAAGGAAAGGAAGGAAAGAAGGAAGGAAGGAAGGAAGGAAGGAAGGAAGGAAGGAAGGAAGGAAGGAAGGAAGGAAAGAAGAACCATTAAAAATATGTAAAAACAATAAAGTATGCTTTAGGATTTAAAAAAAATATTGTTTGGAGCTAAGAGCTAAGAAGTATATGGTTCAGTCAGTAAAATGCCTGCTATATGAGCATGTGGATATGAGTTCAGATACCCAGCACAGATGTAAAACCCAGGTTTAATGACTTACGATGCGTATCTATAATCCCAGCACTGTTGGGGGGCAGGGAAAATAGACAGATTTCTAGAACTTATTGACTACCCAATCTAGATGATTCTGTGGATTGCCATGCTCAATGACAGATGCTATCTCAGAAAACCAGGTCGAGTAACTAAAGAAGTCAAGTGTTAATCTCTGGCCTCCGGTGTACATTAGCACCTGCATGCATGTGCATGTGTGTGCACGTGTGTGTGTGCAAGCGCGCGCACACACACACACACACACTCAGAGGGAAAGAGGGAGGGGTCAGGGAGAAGGAAGAGGAGGTAGAGGGGAGAGAGACAGAAAGGGGGAGGCAGGGAAGGGAAGATTGCTTAGCTTGTTTTTATTTCCAGTTTCATATCAGAAAACATGCTTGCCCTAACCATTCTAAGAAAATACATTCCTTATCATCTCACAGGCTTCCCTGGAGACAAATTTCTCAGAGGAATATGTTAATAGGAAGCTGGGCAGCTATTACATGGCATGCCACCTGGTCCTTCGTGTGAGTGTTCAGGGAACATGCATCCTTTTTAGACGGGCTTATTTGAACTCTGAACCATAATGCAGGACAAAGAAATGAACTCTTTTTATTTTGAATTATTTTATGACATTACATAGTCAACTGAAATGTAAAATGCAATCTATTTTTGTTCTACACAATAAAAAATAACTAGCTGCAATAGTTGATCTGAATTGATTAACTATTTTTATATCATGTACATAAAGCATAAGCAGTCTCCAATCAGCTAATTTAAAGCAATCTTACTAGTCTAAAATTACAGCGGCAGAATGAACAGAATCACAAAACTGGAGCAAAGTATTTCTCCATAAGTGATTAAATATGTATATGTATGTATACATGCATATACATATTATATATATGTACACACAGACACATACCTGGGGAGATATATAATATCTAATATATACATTTTATAATATATAGTGTGTGTGTGCATATGGAGAAGAGAGAGAATTTGCTTTTCAGTTGCTCTTGAAAATAGTATGCATATGGACATGAGCAAAATAAAATTTCTAGAAACAAACTTTTAAAATAAATTCAAGATTTATTTAAGAAAGAACAGCAGACAGATTTGAAAGTTCAAATCCAGGTCCCGAGAGACCAGTGGGTACAGTCCAAAGACGAGACCACAGCGGGGTATTCCTAGCCGAAGGCTCAGTCATGTCCAATGATTCCATCTCTCTCGTTTTCTTAATTTTCCAGTAGCATCAACCAAGAGAGGAAAGGGGCTCGTCGGAGTTTTCTAAAGCTACGGTTATTTGCATTAGTGCTATTGCTTCTGATGGGCCAATAAAGCAAAGCCACGGTGAGATCCCAACCTTGTCATAAAGTAGTTTTGTCCGAAATGATGACTGCCAGCCACGGTATAGGCATGTCAGCTGTGCCTGAGGCCTCACTGCAGCGGGATCACTCCATGTCTCTGTGAGCCATGGTCAAGGGTACTACGCAGTTGGTTAGTATGCCCACCGCACGCGGGCCATGAATTAAGCTCAAGGCAGTGAATCAGGAAGGAGAAACCGTCCACTGTGCTCAATCACTGTGGACTGCAGGGGCTGGCTCTCACTTAAACAGAAAGTCAATTGCGACTTGAAAAGAGAAAGAAAGAAAGTGATTTTGTCTTCTTTTTTACAGGGTGGTTGCCTGGGTACACAGAGCCTAGACATTTCAAGAAGACATGGCCGCTTTTTGGAGGCCCTTATTGGTCAGATATAGCACAGATGTAGACTGAAAGCATCTTTTTTCCTCCTTTTGGGAGTTTCTGTACAAAGCCTCTCTGATTTATGAAGCTCTTTCAGGCCTTGTATCTATAGAACACAGATGCAGGAGGTTTTTCTTTGTTAGTCTGAAGCACATCTCATGAAGACAGGACCGCTCTGCTGTGAAGGTCAAAATATCTATCACTCTGTCTCTGATGACACTCACATAGAACCAAACTGGGGTTCTGGAAACTCCCAGCAGCTCTTGAGCTGTCGCTTGGCATCCACGCCTGCTCCCACAAAGGAAATCCATCCGTGCTGGGCTGATTCACATTGATTTGGTGCATTGCAGGTCTCCAGCAAGGCCACGGCAGCCCTTCCCTTATGGAGATCTTTTCAGAGACTGATTACAATGCAGAGATGGTACTGAGTATCTCTGCAGAGCATAAAAAATAGCAGCAATAACCTTTCTCATTACAAGAAAGACTAATGTGCTGACTGCGGAAATCACTGGGAAGAATGCCTGAGTTGTTCCTGCTCAGAGAGTGTCAGAGAAGACAAGTCCCTTTGCTGGTGCAGTGGACGTGCTAGGGGTTGCAGGAAGGGAGGGCTCCACCAGAATACAGGGATTAATGGTGCCAATGAAGCCATCCTTTAAAGGAATTGTAAAGGGCTAAAGCCTAGCAGTGAGTTAGGACTAAAGTATAGCTGGATGCCAATCCTAAGGCTGAGAGCCAGGCAGCAAAGAGCCGTGGTCCTCAGCTGATGCTCTGAGGTATAGGTGCTCCTTGTCACGTGCAAAGATGTGTGGGCAAAGGAGGTCGTTTTACTTCTGCTGCAACTAAAAGTGTGCAGTATAGGTTTGCAAAGTTCCTGTAGAACTTGGCATTAGAGTGATGGGCACGCAGCAACTACAGAGGATCAATGACATTGTCTGCCACACTCCAGCAAGCAGGCAAGCCTGCTTTGTGGCTTGCACGGCCTCCACGCCCAGTGACTCCTGAGAATCTATTGCTCACTCTTGAATACTTGCCCTGTTTTTGTTTTTTTATTTTATTTTTATCGCACACACTGCTCTTGCACAATGTGACTGTGCCAAGTAGCTTCACTGGGCATTAAAGGCACATCATCAGGGTCTGGATCATGGTTCCTTCAACTGAGATAATGTCTTGCTATTTTTAAATTCCAGCATCTGCTCTGCCAAATGAATGTAAAAATAAGATAGTATGATGGAAGGAAGGGCCTGGACACAGTTCACTTGTAAGAAATATTAGCAAATATGATCGTCTATAAATATGAGTCCTGGGAAAAAGGGAAGCCATGATCAAAGGGGATACCTTGGAAAGCTTTGGAGTTATGGAATAGCTGTAAAAGGGTACTTGATGAATTACATTGGCCACAAATTAGAAATGAAGCTAATTATTCATATTTAATTTGTAGGATTCTTGGGCAATCCTATAAATACAATTATCTGAATCTGAGACAATGCTTTTACCTCTCTTGCCAACATGCACAATGCTGAGAAGTGGCAGTCTGGGGTCTGAAGCAATAAGGACCACCTTGCCCCCAGAGTCTCTCTTGGGGTACCTTTACAGAGCCTCCAGCGGGGACAAGTCTATTCCACTTTGTGCTTCTTCTTCTTCTTCTTCTTCTTCTTCTTCTTCTTCTTCTTCTTCTTCTTCTTCTTCTTCTTCTTCTTCTTCTTCTTCTTCTTCTTCTTCTTCTTCTTCTTCTTCTTCTTCTTCTTCTTCTCTGTATAGCTGGGATGGACTTCCAAAAGTGGAGCCACTACAGTAATCAAGATCAATGAGAAAATAACTTTAAAAGGGAGAAGGAAGAATGTTAATTCGAAGCTTTCCTCTTGTGATTTACTAAGAAAATAAAAGTTACTATTAATAGTTGAAGAGCACTTGGATGCTGTACAAAGATGACAGAGGGGAGAGAGAGAGAGAGAGAGAGAGAGAGAGAGAGAGAGAGAGAGAGAGAGAGAGAGAGAGAGAGAGAGAAAGAAAGAAAGAAACATTTGTTTCCTAGATTAAGAAATCCATGCCTGGCACCATCTGAGTAAGTTCATGTCCTAAGAAGAAACGCAGATAAAACTATACATTACCACATGATGGTTTAAGAGCTTAAAAGGTATTGGGAGAAGTGTCAGTGGTTGTGATTGTGAGTGCTGTATGTGTGTGTATGTGTGGGACATCCATGGATGTCTTCATTCAGTTGCTCTCCACCATAGTTTTTGACAGGGTCTCTCCTGGAACTTAATACTTATGAACTCAGCTATTCTAGCCAGCCATGTATCTCCTGTCTTTACCTTCCCTGGAATTGGAGTTACAGATGCACACTTACTTGTCTAGCTTTCCCTTGTCAGGTAGAGATTCAAATGCAGATCTTCATGCTTCATGCTTTTCTTTATTGACTGAGCCTTATCCCTAGCCCTCTGCTGTTCTTGTTAAAGTCCTGTCGTCATGGGCAACTTCACTGAGTCTTGCTTTCAGATCTCTGAGCTTTTGTAAAAATTTTGGTGTGTGTGTGTGTGTGTGTGTGTGTGTGTGTGTGTGTGCGTATGTGTGTGTAAACCCCCTCCCAGCTGCCCAGTGAGGTAACCACTAGTGATGTATATGTAATTTAAATATGATTTTAAAGTAATTAAGATTAAATTAAATGCATCATGCGTTCTTCAGTCATACTTGCCACATACAAGAGCTCGGTTGTCATATCATGGATTGTACAAACAAGGACATTTTCATTCTCAAATAAATCTGAATGGGCAAATAAATCTGACTGGGCAGCCTCCTGGAGTTCCTTCCAGTTCTTAGCTTCAAGTGCCTCCAGATTCTTCTTCAGGTTTCCACTCAGTCACACAGTTTGCAGACCTCTATGGAATGTCTCCTGGTAACCTGTCTAGTGTTGTATTTGTCTTAGATTTCTGTTATAGAACATGTGGATTCTGTTACTCTAGATTTTCTGGGGATGTTATCCCCACTTGGGTGTTAGAAACATGAGCAAGGGCGCTGTGTATCCTCCCCTCTCTATCTTATTACAGCTCCTGGTTATAACAACAGTGTTTGGAAGAGAGAATCTCGGAACTGCAGACAATGGTCTGGCCATTGTATAGCCTCAGTCTTTTTAGTCTTCTGCACTCCTGAAGACCCTTTAGCGAGGAAGGAAAAGAAGGGTCTCTGCAGTTTTCATGGTGCTCCATAGGAAGGTAGAGGAAAACAGAGATGTACCTTTCTGACCTCTGGTCCATGAGCTGTGCTGGGCTCAGGGGACCTGACGTCATCACTGCCTGAGCCTCTTCCTTGATCAGTGACAGGTGAACTTGGAGGCAGAACTGATAAAGTTGGCTAATTATACCTTCAACCCACATCCTTCTATCAATATGTCATAAATGTGCCTCATCCAAAACTCTGCAGCCCAATTTATACAGATTTGAAGGAAGGAGGCACCTACGTACATGATACCAATTAACTTTTGAATATGCCTTCTTTCCTAGAAATTTTCAGAAAAGATGGTTTAATTGTGTGGTTAATAGGCTACAATGTATTCCATTGACAGCCTGATACTTTTAAAATTAATCAAGAGACCTTTTAAAAATTCCTATAAAGCCATCAACATCAAAACAGATTCACAATGAAAACTTAACTATTTAAGAACTTACAAGAAAAAATAATTCACTGACCTTTGTCAATTCAACATGAGGATATGATAGGTTATGAAAAGAACATTAAAAATTACAAAAATTCTTTTGACTCAGGCCAAATCCATCTGACAGGTTTGAGGAAAGGTTCATTGTATATAACAAGGGAAATGATAAAAATGATATAGCCATGTCCAGATGAGAGACGGGGGCATCAGTGTTTAAATCTACATGGAATCGCAGGCTTCCCTGAGATAATTTAGTTGGAAGGGGAAGAGGGGCTAATCAGCAAAGAAATGAGCTAGGAATGTTAGATTATTCTTAATTAACAAAACAAACTATACCATTATAAATTTCTGCAGAATGTACTAGAGTTAATAAAATTCAAATACGATTGGATTTTAGTTCGTGGACCGTTCACAGGAAAGCTTGTAAGAGCATAAGTGATGGTATTAGTTCTTCCAGTTGCTGAAACAAAGCGCCAAAGCCCACGTAGCTTAAAATGGTAGAATTTTATTCTCTTGCAATCCTGCAAGCTGGGTGTCAGAATCAAGATATGCTCTGGGCTATCTTTTCTCTTCCAGTCTGGTATTGGCATCCCTAGGCTTGAAGCTGCATAAATCCCACCTGTCTTGATCATCATGCAGCATTGTCATGCACTTTTTTGCATAAATCCTTTTTTAAAATTGCATTAAAATGCTTATTTTCATCACTGAGTTTTTGGTGTACCCAAGACACCTGGATCATTTGCGTCATTCCTAATCCTGGCTAAGCTGTCATTTGTCATCTCAGCCCTTTGTCCTTTTCTGAGGACAGTTAATATTTGATAAAACATATTGGAGAGTATGTGTCTGTGGTGTTCTTCTAGATCTGTGTGTTTCTGTCTCTTTTTCTCTCATAAGGGAACCAACCAGGTTGGATTAAGCATCTGCCCTACTCCGTTACAGTCTCATCTTAATGGTTGTGGATGTTCTAAAACTATCCACCAAGGTATCAGTTTGAAATTCCTTTACAAAGTCTCCAGAGCTAATCAGTCAAGACCCACAGGAAGAGCCCAACTTTCATGATTCATCTAGAGTTAGCCGTTCACTGGCCTTCTGCTCACACATCTTGGAGACATGAGGTGATTTGGTTTCCAAGTTTAGCATTATGCTTTTCCACTCATTTCCTTTTTAATTTTAATCTTATTTATATGTGCATTAGTATTTTGCCTGCCTGTATAACTGTGTGAGGATGCTGGATCCCCTGGAACTGGAGTTACAGACAGTTGTGAACTGCCACGTGGGTGCTGGTAGTTGAATCTGGGTCCTATAGAAGAGCAACCAGTGCTCTTAACCACCAAGCCATCTCTTCAGTCCCTCATTGTACACTTGTTTCTTTTTAACCTTGAATTAAGTGTAATTTGGGGCAGTCTTTGAATCCCTTTGTTTTGGGGGATGTCGTTGTATTTCACAGCCTCACCATGTGAAATTACAGAATTTCTGAATTTGGCTGTGCAACGGTCAAGTCACGTTCTTTTATATCTGGATCCTCAGATAGCTATGAATAAAAGACAGCAGTGTGACTGGATTCCAGATCAAGAAATTGAAGGGTGAGACAAAAAGATGCAATAAAAATAGTCTTCCTGCAAGCTTTAGACCTTCTAAGGTTAGGATACTTAAAACAATTCAATTATTATTTTCCTTTTATTGAAAAAGAAAAGTCAGTTGTTTAGTTTCCTATATTTATTCCAATTCTACAGATCATTATTGAATCACTTTCCTTGACAAATTAAAAAATGATTTAAAGACCATAAAGGGGTAAATGTGCCGAGAAGGAATAAGAATAAGTAGAACACAACAAAAGCGCCAGAAAACAAGACACACCACGATGTCAACAAGCAGGACCGACTTTCTAACTCTTTTTGGTTTGGTAGTAATCACCGAGTCAAATTCTAGGTCTAGTAACTTCTAGTTGCACAGCAATGTTCTTCATCTGCTGGTTTTATCATCTTCTATGAAGATGACATAGAACGTTGTTTGCAGAGCCTCAGGTATTACTAGGGGGTCAACTAGTTCCTGTCTCCTATAAACTCAAGTGACCATTTCAACCATCATCCCACCTACTGGCCAGTCAATCAGGACTTAGGTAAGGCTCTCACTCCTCCTAAGCTATTTGAGAAGAATACACAAATTGTTGACTGAAAACGTAACTGTGACAGATTAAATAAATCAGGTACATGCATGAGAAAAATATTTCACACACAAACCTGAACTTCTTAGTTATATATTTTGGATAATTATAACTGGGACCCCTTAAATGAAAGTAAATTAAGATGGAAGTCATCCTGAAATAAATATTTGTCCAATTATTTGAAGGAATCATCTCATCCCACACTACTAGATCGTCTGTATGGATTTTCCCTGTATCTTTTAATTTATTCATTGATTCTATGTTCAATTCAAGTATTAGTGAATGTCTAGGATACTAGGTGCTCTGAATATAGATACAATCATCCTTTTTTCAGGAGGCTGGTCACCCCCTGAAGAGATACCTAATATGTAATATTCTACATATCATAACTCAAAATGCAAAATTCCTGGTAATGGAACTCTGTCCACTGACTAGCCACTAAAACACTGGAAATATTTTTCATAAAGCAAGTCAGTTACACTTTTCAAGGGTTCTTTTTGCTGTATAAATATTAGCTGTCAGAAAACTATGAAGAGATCACCAAGCGAATGGGCTGTGCTGCTACCAAGGGCAAAATCCTGTTGGAACGGAGTTGTCCTTTGGGATCTATTAACTGGATCCGCACAGTAAATGAAAACTGATCACCCATCTTCGTGTCTCTATTTATCAACAGCTTCACACTCCACTTCCATGGCTGCCTGCCAGTGGAATCCTACAGCGTTTTCCTCATTGGAACAAATGCCTCTGATGTGGAGGACTGACTATTTCTGATTTGTAACCCATGGGGAATGACTAACTCAGAGCAACATTAGCCCAGGAGCAAACAGGAGGAGTTCAAACCAGGATAGATTGGAGTTTCTAGAACTCACACAACAAAGAGAACAAAGCTGGTGGTCTTTTATTGGTTAGGCACTGTCACATGGAAACTCTACAGAAAATGAGACTGATTAAAAGCTGGTATAAAGAAAGTTCTGTATATTTCATTCTTCTTAGGTGTATCAAACACAAAGAGTGATGTGTAATTTGCTGTTTGCTCAGACCATGAACTTTATTATCTGAATAAATTCTGGCTTATAGTGTTCTTCATATAAAGACCTGTACTGGGACACATAAATTAACTAGTAGGTTGTAGGTGGAGACAGCTCGTTCATTTCCCAACTGCTCAGACCCGAATAATCGTACAGAAACTACATTAATTACAACACTGTTCAGCCAATGACTCAGGCAGATTTCTAGCTAGCTCTTACATCTTGAATTAACCCATTTCTTTTAATCTGTATATTGCCACAAGGCTGTGGCTTATTGGGTAAGGTTCTGGCTGGCATCTTTCTCCTTCAGCAGCTCCATGGCATCTCCTTGACTCTGCTTACTCTCTCTCTCTCTCTGTGTTCTGATTTCCAGTCTGGCTTTGCTCTCCTAATCCATTGGCCAAAACCAGCTTTATTCATCAACCAATAAAAGCAACACATATACAGGAGGACTTCACACATCAAGTAGGCAGCCTCGTTGATAGAAATGGTGGATGACTCATGCTTACTAGGTTTTCACTCTTTCCTTTTTGTGTACTGTATCTTTGATTCCTTCTCCTAGCTCCTCCACAGAAGGCAGGTCAACATTTCCCTATGAGCTGTATCCTTTAAAGAGCTTTGCTTGTACTGAGCATGGGGACAGGAACTTGATGGTTTGTGTGACTCTCATCTTTGGGTTGAAGTTGCTTTTGGGATCCAGAGAGTACATTCCTCCCTTGTTCTATGGACAACAGACAGTGTAGAGAACAGCCATCAAAACATACACATAGACGGCTGGGTAGAGTGCATGAGAAAGTAAGGCTTCAGAATGCTTGGTAATTATTAATTGAGAATAAAAGGAGGATATTTAACACCAAAAATTGGGAATGAAAAGAACAAAAAAGGAGAGGTGTATCTAATTTTAATATTGATTATAGGGAAGTCATTGCATAAAACCTAATCCTTCCCCTTAAAATACAACAGAAAGATGGATAAAGGTGGCAAGCAAAATGCTAGTATAAAAGTAACCATTGGAATACAAATATAAAGTCTTCTAACAATGAAACAGAAAAAAACCATCAAATTTAAGATAGAAATAAAGAATATTAAATTAAATCATTGCAATAACTGGATATATATAAAAAATAAATTTAAGGCATTTCTCACATCATTAACAAGTAAAAATTCCAAAAGGATCCAAATATTCATTTTGGAAAAAAAATCATAAGAATTATTATAAGAAACATGAGTAAATCTCTTTATAATCCAGAAATAAGGAAAATATTCCCAGCTAAAAATTTAAATACAGATGAAATACTACAAAACAGAAAGAAATATTATTATATTAAAATTTTAGCACCTTAAAAGATACACTTATAAACAAAGAAAAGGACAAACAACAAATGGGGGAAGTGTCAGAGATTAAAAAAAAATCACTAGGAAGTTTATAAAAACTCAGAATAAAGAAAACCACCCCAAGAAAGTTCTATTAAAAAAATACTTAGAGAAGCAAATAAAATTAAAAGAGAAAGAAACACAAATTTCTAATAGCCAAAAAATGTTGATCCAGTTTATCTGTCGTAGGGTGTCTGCCTATTTAAAAGGGACAATCATACCATTTCTTGCTCTAGATTTGGTCACACATTTTTAAGTCACACAGAATACTCTTTGAGAGGTGGGTGGACAGGGGCTCTCATTCATTGTAGTGGGAATGAAAGATGATGTAGGATCTATGGAGGAGATTTGCCAATGCGAATATGATAATTAATGTCCTGACCTTTAGTTCAGCACTAAAGTACTTATGCTTGTGTACCTGAAAAAAGAAATCTTGGGTTGAAATTCTGACTTTCAAGGTTCCAATAACAAGGGCCCCATATGGGGGATATGACCATTAGGTCAGAGGGGAAAGCCTCTGAATGAATTAGTGCCCTTGAAAAAGAGGCTCCAGGTGTCTTGACAACTTCTTTTGACATGTAAAACCCTGCACAATAATGTCATGAGCTCCAAAGTGGACCTTCACTAGGTACCAAATATGCTGATACCTTAATCTATGGCTTCCTCTTCTCCAAACATCTGTTATGTATAAGCCAACTGTGTATGATATTTTACTATTACAGCCTGAGTGGATGATATATCCGTTCAGTAGATGACTGTATCCAGATATTAACCTTCTAGAATTTTATTCCCAGAAAAAAAACCATAAAAGGATATACAACCAAATCTAGTCACAGTGGGACACTTTGCTGTAGTGGTGCAATCATCAAGGAAGAGGTAGAAGTGGGCAAAAAAGAATACCTTGTGTTTGCACCTAATAGTACCTTCAGCATCTAGAAAAGAACAAGAGAAATCCATACAGTGTTTTACAGTGTTCTCCAAATACATATTTTGGAGACACAGAAAAATAAATATATAGAACATGCAATCTGATAAAAGGGAAGGAATGAGTTTCATTTTGAAGTAAAGGATAAACTGTAAAAAAGAAAGTTATGTTTACAGGAAAAGGGAAGAGTGGAAGGGATGGAAGGAACTCTTGGATATTTTAAAAAATAGATTCAACCTCAGAATTTTATTATGCATTACTAGGAAATAAAAGTATGTGCTAGGACTGGGGATTTGGCTCTGTGTAAAGCATTGAGGGTGTATTGAGCTACCTAGAATGCATTGAGGCCCAAGGTTCAATTTTCAGTACCATAATAAAACAATTCACTCCAAATGTAATGCAAATGTCTGCTCAGCTGTTACTATTTGACAGTATACCAAACTGGGATGAAAGAATAAAAACCTGAAAAAATAATGGAAATATTTTAAGGAATTGTGAATCTTAAGGAAGTAGCTAGGATTACAGTGTGCTTATATGTATAAAACTCTGGATTTGTTTCCCAGCAGCACATAAACTGGCTGACATCTGTCCTCCATCCATATGTGCACAGACATTCATGTACAGGTGTACATGAATGTGCACATCTGCCATGAACATGTACCTGTTTACACACACACACACACACCAATACACACACATTGTTTTGCAGCCCTGTTTATTTAAAATGTCTGGAAACTGTAACCATCCGATAGCAATTGCATTCCTACCATTCTGTGATTTTAAAACTCCATTTTCCTACTACCAGAAATTGGAGCTTGTAGAAAAAAAACCTGACTTATTTCAGGTTTGGAACTTAAAGTCATGGAGAGGAACTCAGAAGGACACTTGAATAGATTTTGAACGCTCAAAGATGGGAAATTTGAGTGTCATAATGATAACAGAAGTCAATGGCACATGTCAATTAATGTCAAATGTACGAGTTTCCAATGATAGCAGGAAACTACATCTTCATCATCTATTATGCAGGATATTAATACATGAAATCATTATTTGAAACAACAAATTAAGGAAAGACTAAAATATTTATCTTCCCATTTCCACTAGAACTAATTCATCTTGAAAAGTTACGGAAACAGTTTCTCTTTGTAGAAGTTCTGAGCAAATCAAAAGGAAATAAGTAAATAAAAAGGAATTAGTACCCTTTGCAATCTCTATTGAATTAATAGCTCTAGACAGACATCGATCATCAATAGCTGTCTACAGCCCAATAAAGGCAATCAAACAGCATGTGCCCAGTGGTGCTGCAAAACATGGCCTACAGACTTGACCCATTCCTGACATCTCAAATCAAACCCCAATTTACTCACATCTGCACAAAGTATTATAAAACAGCACATTGAAGAGCAGGGCAGCAACCCAATCAGAAAAATACAAACTTCAGAAAATTATTAAAAGCAAATGAATCGTTTCTTCAATCATAAGCGGGAATGTGGGGAGCTAAGAGAATA
This sequence comes from Microtus pennsylvanicus, assembly GCF_037038515.1. Classification (NCBI taxonomy): domain Eukaryota; kingdom Metazoa; phylum Chordata; class Mammalia; order Rodentia; family Cricetidae; genus Microtus; species Microtus pennsylvanicus. Next base: position 68,360,199 of record NC_134581.1, on the reverse strand, counting down.
GACTAAAAGAGACTGAAGCTGAAAAGACATAAGTAATAATAAGACACAACAAATAATCTGTAGAGATTATTTGAAGAGAAAATTAAACTGAGGAGCTAAAGTAAACAATTCAGTATTTATGGGCTGATTGGAATTTGAAAACATATGCTTCAGTGCTATTGCAATTAATGCTGCATTTTATATGTGATGATGGTATTGTGCTTATACATTTTAACATACCATAAGGCTTAGAAGTTGATGCTGAATTGTTTGAAATGGGATGATGTTTGGAACTTGGGTGGAAATAAAACCACAGGTGGGTGGGGACTGAAGAGCTAAACACTGATTGGGCCCTAGCTTGGTAATCGTTGATGCTGGGTAACTACTTCATGATTTTCATTCTGTCTAATTCTGTGCACAGTACTCAGAAAGGTCACTTGATGGCTAGGAGTACACACTCCTGAGCTTCCAGGAGCTCACTGTCTTTAAACTTAATCCTAACCCAGTGCCTTGCTCAAGTTTATTTCTCTTTCCTTTATAAGCAATAGTCTTTTGTTTCCTGCTCTGTCTGCCTCGTCTCTCCTCTAACTTTGCAATCCTCAGTTTTCCTCTCCTATCTTCTTTTCAGCTCTAGTCCCTCTTTCCCACCAGATCCTTCCACGATTATGCATGGCAGTGAACTGGGTCCCTTTTAAGTTGGTGAGGAAATGGAGTAGTTTTATGCACCAGTGATATTCTGACATATATGTACAATGTAACATTATTACAGTGACTGAATTGGCTGACCCATCATCATCTCACAGAGTTAAGATCAACCCCCACTGTGGAAAAGCTAAATATTAGTCACTTTCCCAGTTCTCCTTTTGCCTATAGCAGTCAGAGTCATGGAAACCATACATAGGAGGGATTTTGATTAGGAGGCAAGACTAAGAGGCAATGACTCTTCCCACTCAAACCCACTTGAGGGCAATTGTACAGCAGCGATCCTAAATGAACAGAGCTCTGTTCTCTAGAGTTTGCCAAGACACATGGAGCTTAAGTATGGGCTGGGATGGAAAAACACTTTCATTTTTCTTTTCTAATGATTTTTAAAATTAAGTTTTTGTTTATCCATGTTGAAGTAGAAGCGACGAGCTATGTTTCCAGCGCCCAGCTGCCCGCATGGTTAGCTTTACCCGGAATAATTACACGGAAACTGTATTCATTTAAACACTGCCTGTCCCATTAGTTCCAGCCTCTTATTGGCTAGGTCTTACATATTGATCTAACCCATTTCTAATAATCTGTGTAGCCCACGAGGTGGCTTACCAGGGAAGATCTTAACCTGCGGCTGTGTCAATCATGGTGACTGCCTGACTCGACTTCTTTCTCCCAGCATTCAATTATACTTTGTTCTTTGTGGGGTTTTTTTTGTCCTTTTACCCTTTTCACTGGTGTCCCTACTTTTGCTGGTTCTCATCCAGCAATTGTACTTTTCCTGCAGTTATGCTGCCTATATTCTATGAGCTTGTTTTATTTCACCCTTCTGCTTCCTTTAGAACTCCTCTTCTAAATCATAGTCTCTCTTCTACAAACATGTATTGATGATAGATGAATAGATAGATAGACAGACAGGGAGATAGACAGACAAAAAGATTGATGGATGGATGATGGATGGATGATGAATGGATGACACATTCTCTGATGTTCCTGTCACCAGCTTTGTTATTACTGCAGATAAACAGCCAACCACAGAGAGAGTTACTTCTTTCCTTTCTTAATGTCTACTCATGTGAAGTCAGTTGAAAGCTGCCCTCCATCAAAGGCTGCTGGCAGGAGACTACAGGACTTTTATTATTTATTATTTATAGAGCATCATAAGTGTTACACAGCAGTTTGCAAAACATAAAACACTAGAGAGAAGACTCATGCTGTGGGGAGGTGACAATGTAAACAGAATGTAAACATCGCCACATATAATCGCTCTTGAGAGACACAAAAATGATTCTTCTTTAATTTGGGAGTGACTGGGCAAAAGAAGATTTCAAAGGATGTACCCAGAAAAAAAGTTAAGGACCTAAGACCAATAGACATGCATTCCCTAAAAATGTGTAGTTGAGAGCTAGGCTGATTTATGAAACTGAGGCAGGAACAAAGTATTTCTCATTAAATTATCAAAACCCTGAGAATGATACCAAGTAATCCTTCTAAGGTTCTGAGATAGTGTCACCATCCTTCATTTCTGGAAGCAGTGCACTTTGCCAGAACACTTCAGCAAAGCGATTTAGCACTTTGAAACTGTGAGGGTTCTTATGTAAGACTTAAGCCTTTTGCGATATATTTAATTTCAACATATCACAGAAGACAGAGGAACACAACCCTGCCTTTGTGCATACATGGCAGTGAACTTCCTGCTGTCCATTATCAAGTACATATGCCTACACAGTAGTGGACATCCTGTAGTTCATGATCAGGGTGTATGTGCGTACATAGTAGTGGACACCTGTACTCCATTATCATCAAGTGCATGTTTCCCTCCATATATTAAATTTCTATGACTCACCCCAGTCACTATGAGCTGTCACTCATCCTTAGTTTTTTTTTTGTAGCATTCAACATCTCCTGATAATATCAAAGAGCACAAGAACGTTTGTAACCCTAGTTTTAAACGTCTAGGTTTATAAATTAAAGATGCAAAATAAAAATTTGGGAAAATTCTCTATAGGTGAATATATTCTTAATATGAATTACACTATAAAACAGATGTAATCTAGCTGGTATCAAGTGGAGGCTTTGGTAGTTATTACCCTATCATATTACTTAGCATGTTCTATGGTCCTTAAGTAATAGCTTTGCTGTATATGCATTTAATTCCAGCACTTGGGAGGCAAAGAGAGGAGGATCTCTGTGAATTTGAGGCCAGCCTGGTCTATAGAGTAAGTTCCAGGATAGGTACCAAAGCTACACAAGGCAAGTTAAGATTGGGACCCCTCTCCTCTGTTGTTTAGGGTCTTAGCTGAGGTCATCCTTGTGCATTCCTGGGAATTTCTCTAGAGCCAGGTTTCTTGCTAACCCCATAATGGCTCCCTCAATCAAGGTATCTATCTCTTTCCTTGCTCTAAACTCTGTCTTTCCTCCATCTCAACTATACCATTCCCTCATGCTCTCCTCACTCTTCCCATTCTCCCCTCCGCTTCCCCTTCTACCCTCCCTTCTCCCCCACACCAAGTCTCCAAGAGAATGACACTGATTTTATCAACCACTCCAGGGCATATCTCCTGTTCACTTGACAACAAATAATGGACTCCACAGTTTTTGTTTCTTTTTGTATGCTTTTATTTGGTTATAGTTGTTATAGTTGAGTTTCTATGGCTGTGACGAGACACTATGACCATGGCAACTCTTATTAAGGAAAACATTTGATGGGGTGGGTCACAGTTTTAGAGATTTAGTCTATTATCATCATGGTAAGACATGAGAATGTACAGGGAGACATGGTACTGGAGCTGAAAGTCCCACATCTTGTTTGGTAAGCAAAAGGAAGTGAACTGAGTGCCACACCAAGTGAAACTTGAGCAAAGGAGACGTCAAAGCCCACCCACACAGTGACATACTTCCTCCAACAAGGCCACACCTACTTCAACAAAATCACACCTCCTAAAAATGCCACTCCCTCTGAGTTTATGGGGGCTAATCACATTGAAACTACTAGAAGAGTTTTGTGGTTTTGTTATTATTTTATTTTTGGGTGATGCTGTATTTTGTTTTCTATATATGGGGCATTTTTTTGGTGCATTGGGTTTTTGTTTTGTTTTTTGAGAAAGAACTTAAAGTTGGGTGTGGGGGGAGAACCTAGATGAACTTGGAGAAGGGGAAGAGTATGATCAAAATATATCAAAATATATTTAAATTTAAATTTTTTAATAATAAAATATATTTTAAAAAAAGATTTTAGTGTGTGTGTGTGTCTGTATGTGTGTAACAGGAAAGAGCGACATGTACACATGAGTCTGGCTCCAGTGGAGGCTGGAAGAGGACAGGATATACAGGTGGTTGTGAACCACCTCACATGGCACCTAGCAACCAAGCTCAGGTCCTCTAGAAGGACAATGAACTCTCCCAGCTGCTGAGCTGCCTCTCCAGCGATGAATGTTCATTTTGTAAGTGGAAACAATTTGCTTTGTACTTCATATAAGCACCATGATAAAATGAAAGCAGTTTCATTAAAAATACCAAGTAATAGCAGGCAATTTAAATCTGTATAACAAATTCGATCAACTCACACAGAAGTGGTACCTACTAGTGACCAGAGCTAGGCACTGCAGAGGGCTTACCTGGATTACAGTCCCAATTCTGCCACTTCCTGTGTGACTTAAGAAATTATTTAACTTATCTATTGTCTGATTTTTGTATCTATATAATATAGATAGTTAAAACTGAGTAGTATTATTTAAATGACTAACAATTAAATAACACAATGTTTCATGGGCAGTCCCTCGCACAGAATCTGGAATACAGTGTATTTTCCCACAGATGTTAGCTACTATGAATTGCCAACTCTATTTCCTTTACTCATTTAAAATGACTTAATTGATGCTATAGTACTACAGATTTGATGGAGCTGTGATAGGGGACAATGGCATTTTCCAGAGTTTTTCAGGGGAATGGATAGCATGAACCTAAGGGCACTATCCTAAGCAGTGAAGCACAATCCCTCCTCCCATTCTTTCTGACTTCAAGAAAAAGAAACTTAGAACAAGAGTCAGTACACCATTTCTATGCTTAGGAATAATGGTTTTTTTTCGGGGGGCATTTCTTTTCAAGCCTTAAATACTTTAATATCTAGGTGCTTATAAGTGAGCTGCCTCTGCTCTGTGTTTATTTAATGATGTGCATAGGTTTCAGCTTTCATTAGCAAATCCTTCTGTCAGAACAGCAAAAGGAGAGGCAATGCTCTGTATGCCATTCACATATAATCACCCAGCATTAGCTCACACTGACAACATTTCATAATAACACTGAGCCACTGATGATCATTCAGAAATAAAATATCTAATGGCACCTTACTTCTTCCCGACTTTCTTCTTTCTTTATACCAGCTCCATGCCCAATAATAAACTCGAGTCTCCAAGTCCAAAAGACAATGCCAAGTTCAGTGCCTATGTAAGGGTTTGCTTGCGTTTAGGGTGAATCGATACTTCATATAGTTTTTCTGTTCTGTAAATAAATTAATCACAGTGTAGGTGACATTTTTGTTTAGCTCTAGATTCCTTAAGATACTGTTAGAGAAAAACCTCCACCAGGACATTCATTTTATTTGCAAAGCTCTGAGAAAGTCAAGATAAACCTCTCCAACCTCAAGCAGAAAACCTTTATTCTAGGAGAAAATCACTTTCCATCTGAATTAGCCTCTATCTCCAGCAATCTGCTCTGAGGTGTGATGTCATGAATAATTGCCAAACTTACATGCTGGTGAAATTAAGAATCATAAAATGCTACTCAAAGCAATTTACAATCCAGCTCAGAAAAGTGTCTGTTTAACGCGTAGTAAAAATCCTCTTCCACTGAATTCAGAGCCAGGCTTAGAGGCTGTGAATAGAAAGAAGGGGACAGCCGGTGCTGCCTTCTTCCCTGGGGTTTTCTGTTCAGCTGGAGCCTGGGCATCCTTTCCCAAGTGCCCACATGACCTTCACATCCTTTCAAGCAGTTTCTTTACTTTTGAAGTGGTTGATGTTCTGGGGACTACCGGGAGGTCGTTTTCTTTGGATTTTTGCTTTTTAATTTTCCTCATTTTGACTGACACTTTGACAAGGGTGCTGAACTAGGAAGGGGGAAGAGGAGACATTGCCTTGAAGTTCATTGGAGGCCCTGCTTGTTCACAGGGAACCTTTTCCTCTGTGGAAGCTGCAAACTGCTGGCTCCCTTCAGATGCCAAGATTCCATCCCGAGCTATCTGTTCACGGAGACACCAGACATGGCTAGACAGTGCTTCATGAGCAGCGGTGTGGATCATATATTTGCCCTCAAGGAGCCATTTATTTATCTGTGGCCTCTTCTGCCTGCACTCCAGAGAGCAGGCCGCATTCCCAGACACTGCAGAGCCTGTCACCAGAAAGCCGAGCAACCTGCTTAGCCCAGCAATCAGTCTTTCATTCCAATCTGCTCTTGCCACTGGCATTTCTTCCATTCTTAATTACCACACTTGTCACCGCGGCCCGGATAGGATGAATGGCACGAGCCAGATCAAGCTGTGGAACCAGTCTCTCTGCAAACGTCCTTCGCGGACATCAGAAATACAGAGAACAAGACAGAAAGCAGAGAAGCAGAATGACGATTCTCAGGCCAATGAGACACGCTCTGCCAGCCTTTTCCTTGGCCCAGGAATCTCTCTAGGGAAGTCAGATCCTGAGCCATTTTGATTCTGTTCAGGCTTCTGTCCCCTCTTTAGCCGGCTGGGAGCACGAAGGCCTCACTCCTGACTCGCAGGAGAATCCTGCCTTCTACCCTTGTGATGTTTTCCTCTAACACCTTCTGTTTGGAAGCTGCCACCCCGAAGGATCAAAGACAAAGACAAAATGCAAGGTCTTAGCTGCTTGTGTTTGCAGATTCCTCTTAGCTTGCTCTTTGTGTGTGTGTGTGGGGGGGGGGGGCATCGGTGCCTTTATCTCTCTTCTGAACACACATTTCTTCCTACATTTTCTACTCCCAAGTAACTACTATCCCTGTACAAATGTTATCAAAAAGCAGATGCACAAATCACCGAAGTAGTGCCAGAACGAGTGGATTTGCTGATCTAACACCTCACTCTTCACAGGTTACAGTCCTGGACCATTGTGTTTTGAAGATTTATCTTCCCTCTTTCTCCCTGATCCATCCTGCTACAAGTAACATTCTTTAGACTGAGCAGGATGTGTGTGTGTGTGTGTGTGTGTGTGTGTGTGTGTGTGTGTGTGTGTGTATGCAATACAACTAAGGGACCAGAAGGTCATGAATTTGAAAGAGAGGAAGGAGGATTTGAACGGAAGAAAAGAAGAACTATAACTATATTATAATCTCAAACATGAATAAAAGTACTTAACACTTGTTTATTATTTTATCCCTCCATGCTGACTGCCAGGCTGTGCCAGATTTCTGTTCAATGTAGGTGTGTTGACGTGGCCCCATTGGTTCAATCTCTTTACTGCGTTTCTTGCTGTGATCAGGAAATCAGCTGCCGTGTAACTGGAGGCACACTGTTAAGAGAAGAGTTAAGGCGAATTAATACTGATTACTTCTGATCATGAGGTTGAAAGTTTCATTTGATGATATTATACTCCCATGAAAGCAATTTGGTAATTAAAGTATGAGATATTGAATTAGCCATTTCCTCATACTCAGGCACCATGAGTTCGGAAAGTGCCAAGTTCGCTCAGTAGTTGTATATATATCTAATTGCCTTTAAAAAGAAGACAAGCAAAATATTAGAAGACACAGTGGTATAGGTATGGGGATTATCTCAAAGGGTGCTTACCTAACTCTCACAAAGCCCTGTCTTGCATCCTTAGTACTGCACAAACACACCTGCTGTCCCTGCAGTCATGTGTGAGGTGGAGGCTGAAGAATCAGAGAGGCAAGGGAATCCTCACCACACCAGAATCTGAGGCCATCATCGTATACATGAGGCCCCGTCTCAAAACAAACAACAAATAAAACTAGTTCTATAATAGTCCTTCTAGTCCTCAACAATAGTCCCACGGCACTGCATCTCAACAATAGTCCCACGGCACTGCATCTCAACAATAGTTCCACGGCACTGAATCTCAACAATAGTCCCACGGCACTGCATCTCAACAACTGTTCACAGCACTGCATCTCAACAATAGTCCCACGGCACTGCATCTCAACAATAGTCCCACGGCACTGCATCTCAACAATAGTCCCACGGCACTGCATCTCAACAATAGTCCCACGGCACTGCATCTCAACAATAGTCCCACGGCACTGCATCTCAACAATAGTCCCACGGCACTGCATCTCAACAATAGTCCCACGGCACTGCATCTCAACAATAGTCCCACGGCACTGCATCTCAACAATAGTTCCACGGCACTGCATCTCAACAATAGTTCCACGGCACTGCATCTCAACAACACTTCACGGCTCTGCATCTCAACAATGCTCCACTATCTCTTGCTGTCTCTATTTTTAGTTTCAATGGCATTTTTAATTTATTCTAATTTTTTAAAAAAAATTTATTTAACTAACAATGCAATTTCTAGTGAAATGAAGACACTAGCTTTCATTCAACAGTATTTCTAGATAACATTTTCTAGGTGTATATAGTTTAATATCCTAGCAAACCTAAAAATTATTCTGTGTGTGAGGTTGTGTCCATTTTTAGATGATGAAACGTGAGACTTGGATAAGTGAGGTGAGTTCTCTAAGCTAGAGTAGGGCAAAGCCAGGATGAAAATCCAGAACCATTTCTTTCCTAAACCAGTATGTGAAAATTCATGCTCATTGTCTACGCTATTAATCAGGCTTAGTAGCTTATTAGGGTAAATAAACCCATTAGGATTAACTTGTAAGCAGGGTATTTTCTGACTTGTCTTGTTTGAATGAGAGCTGCCTGGACCCAGCTTTGCTAGGAGGTCAGGCTGTTGAATATTCCCCGCTCCTGGCAACTTACCTGTGCAGAGAGAAGGAGCCAGCAGGTGGCTCAGGTGATATGCAAAGATGGGTGAACACAGGTCTTTCTTCTCAGGGGCATCAGAGAGAAAAGAGTTGGGAAAATGCCAAAGTAGTAGGTTGACAGCATTGAGTCCTCATTTGGTATTAGAGTAAGAAAGGAAGGAAGGGAGGGAGGGAGAGAGGGAGAGAGGGAGGGAGAAAGGAAGGAAGGAAGGAAGGAAGGAAGGAAGGAAGGAAGGAAGGGAGGAAAGAGAAAGGGTACTGTCTTTTGTCATCATAATAAGTCTTATTCTACTTGATTAAGAATAAACCTAGAAAGAGTCACCAAAGAATATTTTTAAATGACCCAAGAAGATACAAAAAGTAAAGAAAAGAGCCTAAAAGAAAATACCCCCCAAAATAGTATCCATAGTGGGTCTAGGAATATGAGTACAGTTTGAAGTATTTGTCTCTTTATGTGCGTTTTATCTTACAGTTTTTCAAATTATAGTGTAAGTTCAGCTGAAGAGGAAAGGGCCTTTCACTTGGGTAATAAAACAGGTGGCTCAGTGCCTCAGAAAAAAGCCTCATGATTTCACAACCCACTAGCTGTGTGGTCGCAATTTCCATGTGAACATGGGTTTCTTTATTCATGTAGCTCAATACAAGGTAACTGCTATAATTATATAATTATTATTATCCACTATATCTACAGAAGAGTGTTGCTTTGTTCGTAGTGGTATTAGTTAGTTTTCTGCCTTTTAATTGGAATAGCTTTTTTTTGTTTTATTATAAGTAGGTAAAATAATTCAAAATACGCTATTAAATGTTTTTGTATTTGTTTACTGGTTTAAATATGTCTGTGACTTTAACTGCTTCTGTGCTCAACCTCCGTACAATGACTGTCCACGGCAACATGTAAGGAAAGCCATTTGGAGGAGACAATAGGAACTGGTAGCTGGGACATGGCAAACCGTCTGCATTGACTGTAATGTCGGGGAAGGGAACCAGCTAACAGTGGGGTTTAGGAGCTAATTAAAAAGTCAAGTCAGCAATGTTCCAAAACTGGAGTTCAGTTGAGCTTACTACCATGTGGAAGGTTGTGTTCTGCTCCATTTACAGAGAGTTATTATTCAGATAATTTTATGAGCATGGAAACAGATCCAAGAGTATAATAGAATTGGCTGAATGATACTATATCTGATTTTGCCTCTACAGGCTTATAATGCTGATGAACTCCTGAACTAGAGTTGTATACAGACCGAAAGGGACAAATTCTATTGCTTGATGTTAAAGAGATCAGGTTTCTAATTTTGAATTTTCCTTGAAATGAATAAAGCCTTTCCTGTCATTAGTCTCAAAAGAGCTGAACTGCCGGCATTAGGTACAGTCAATCTTCAGTCCTCATTGTGGAAGCTGGCTCTTTCTTATGACATGCTTTAAGCATTTCTTTATAGAACAAGCCTATTCTGAAAGTTTATACAATTCAGTCACTTTGAGTCCATATAAATGTGTGGAGGGACAAACCGGACAACTCTAGACATGAAAAGAGTTATTGCTGCAAAAAACCCACACCAAGTATGTTTTCAGTCACCCTTGTACAATCATCTTTCTGCCAGACGCTATTGAAAGTTGGTTTTGCTCTCTCTCTCTCTCTCTCTCTCTCTCTCTCTCTCTCTCTCTCTCTGTCTCTCTCTCTGTGTGTGTGTGTGTGTGTGTGTGTGCATATGTGCATGTGTGTGCATAGTATTTATGTCTACAGACTTCTTACCTATCTGTGATGCATTAGCCTGGAAATTTTATAACTATGAATTTCTCCTCTGGATTATTGATTTACTTTTCTCTAGTATTAGCATCGTGAGAGTGGCTTCTTACACAATTCCAATCTACTCCTGGGACCAACCACAGTCTAGAGAAACAGTGCTCTGGGTATAGACTGACGAAATAAAATGATTGAATTGCTGTCAGGCCCAAAGGGAAAGCTGGTTTCTTATCAGGATATGAGTCAGAAGCAGCTGAAGATTCCAGACAGTTCATTCATCCCTGCAGAGTAGATACAGAACTATAAGCATGTCTGCATTCACCCAGGGATTGCACCTAAGTGGTTCCAGCAGAGAGACAATAGACTAATCTGGGCCTTCTTAGCATGCGGCTGCATATGTGTAATATGTTCTAGCAGTGGCTTTGAGCTGACAAGCTGAATGATAACCTTCTAGGCTCTGCCTTTCCCTCATCTGACAATAACAAAGAGCTCAGACTTGCTTTTCCTTCTATTTTCTTTTAGTTTCAAATTGCTTAAGTCTCTATGAATATCTTTGAGCTGTCTATTTCCTCCTGTGATGGGGGTTTTGATTTATATGTTCCTGTGTCATTTTCAGAGTCATGTGTCTCTTGCCACACATTAGCACCACAGTATGATTTGTATTCCTTTACTAGATTTCAGATCACCTCAAAGATCTACCATCCATCCAAAATGCTTTCCGGATTATTTCCTTTTCCTAAGGGACCATCTCATTCAGTGGCTTCCCTGACATCAGTTCCGGAAAAGTGAGGCTCTGTAGCACCAGCGAAGTAAGTTGTACTGGAGCTAAAAGAAACAGAGCCCCTCTCTGTTATTTTCTTCTCCCTAAATTTGCAATTGGACAGATCAAGCCATCGAACCCGAATTGTGCTATATATTTGATAAAGCCAATTTAAGAGGACATATGCAACTCAGCAGAAGAGAAACGTTTTCATCACATTACACTAGAAAAGGTAAAGCATCAGCTTTAGCCTCCAATTAATTAAGTGAGGAATTGCTGGAATCCAGGAGCTAACTTCCTGCTGAGGTCCTGTCTAATCCATGCTTCAAATGTATATGCGTTTGTAATAGAGACACTGCCTAACTGAAGAGTAACCATTACAGCATTTACCCAGAGGACAGTTCACACATGCGCTAGTATAAATAACTGACAAAGAATTAAAAAAAAAAAACAAAACACTGTAAGGGCAACAAAAAAGCTGAGGAAATTTACCTAATGAATGAGCTCTCATTAATAGGCAATCAGTCTGGACCAGATGGATCCATTACTGGGTTTTACTAGACATATAAATTAGTGTTTTGAACACTAATTCTTTGTAAATTATTTAATAAAATATAGAAGAATGGCACACTAACTTAATTAACACTAATTTAATGGAATCAAATTCACTTGATGATCCCAGTATTACCCTGATACCAAAACACAGTAAGTGCATAGCAGCAATAACAAAGAAAACTATAGAGCAACATGTCTGATATGTATAGATAGATAGATAGATAGATAGATAGATAGATAGATAGATAGATAGATATCCTAGAGACTCCACTGGGAGAATCTTAGATCTGACTAATTCTTTAAGAAAAACAAGATAAAGTAATCAACATACAAAACCTGGTAGATTTTCTCTATATCAAAAATAAATTTGCTGAAAAAGAATTAGGAAGAAAAATCCTACTTGTAACAACTTCAAACAATAAAAGTCTCACAATAATCCTATAAGATAGTTAAAAATTCTTTACAGTGAAAAGTTTTAGACATTGAAGAAGATATTAGAAGACGGAAAGGCCCCCCATTCTTGTTGCTCATAGATAGGCCAAATTAATATTATAAAAATGTCTATATTATAGAAAGTGATATATAGATTGAATGCAATCACCATCAAAATGTCAATGGCATTCTTTGCAGAAATAGACCAATCAATCCTGGTTTTCATATGGAAGCAAAGAAAATCCCATATAGTCAAGGCAGTCCTAAATATATAGAGCAATGTTTGGAGAGGACTCTTTAACTGTCTTCAGTTATATGGCAGGGCCATAGTAACAAAACCCAGCGTGGTACCCACAGGAAAGCAGATAGGCAGGAAATGCAATAGAATAGATGGCCCTGATATAAAGCCAAGCAGTCACAGGAGCCTACGTTTTGACAAAGATGCCAAAAAATATACATTGGAGTAAAGACAGACTTCAAAAAATAATGCTGGGGAAAGTGGATATTCACATGTGGAAGAGTGAAAATAGCTTCCTATTTCTTGTCCTATTTCTTGCCCTCTATAAAAATCAGCTTCAAATAGATCAAAGACCCTAATGGAAGACTCAGAACTCTGGGGCTGTTAGAGCAAAAAGTCGGGAAAGCAATATAAGATACAGGAATAGGCCAAGACTTCCTGAACAGGACTCTAGTTGTTCAGAAAATAACGCCAACAATTGAAAAATGGAACCTTGTGAAAATTCAAAGCTTCTGTACAGCAAGGAAAATATCTAATCAAATGAAGAGATAGCTTACAGAATGGGAAAAAATCTTTGACAGCTGTACATTTGACAGATGATTAATACCTAGAACATACAGAGGACTCAAAGGAACAAACAGTCCAAACCTAAACAAGCCAGACAATAGTGGGCTAATGAAATGGACAGACCATTTTCAAAAGATGAAAACACAAAGAACTATCAAACTCTTGAGAAATCTTTAACCTCCTAGGCATCAGAAAAAGGAAATTTAAAACTGTGTTAAAATTCCATCCTTCCCTGGCAGAATGGATATCATGAGTGGAGAGAAATTAGACACGGGAAACTGTACCTACTGATGGTAAGAATGAATGGAGGTCAGCCATTTTGGGAATCAATACGGGAAGTTTGTTAAAACATTAAAGGTAGGCCTACCACATGACCTAGCTTTACTGCCCCTGGGCATTTACTCAAAGAGCTCAATATCAACATGTTAAGGAAATTTGCATGGCAATATATCTTTCTACAGTGTTCATAATAGCTAAGTGACGGAAGCAAATCAGGGAAAGAGAACAACAGGAAATTATGGCAGAGTGGAACTTTTCACAACTTCAAAGAAGAAAGTTCTTTGCTTCATATTAAGCCAACCAATCCAGTACCTAAAAGGCAAATCTCATATTTTCTCTCATATGCGTTTCCTAGATTCTGTACCGATACATAAAATCATGTGCATATAGATGACACCAGAGCAGAAATGGAATTATCTAAGGGCAAAAATGAAGTTAAAAGGAGACAGGAAGAGAAAAAAACAAAAAAACAAGAGGTTTGTGGCTTACTGGGAGAGTTACTCAGCATACAACATATAGCTGTATAAAAACGTGCTTATGGAACACAATACCACGTGCAACGAATATATACAAGGAACTATTCAATTTATAAAGAGATCACACTGTTTCTGGGCTAGAAACCAGAAAGTGTGGCAGTCAAACAGACATGACTCCGGCATTTAAATTTGTGAGCATAGCTGAGTGGAGAGACTCTGGGGCTTCGGTTTCATTATCGACTTCATGTGGCATGATAATAATTGAGTGGGCTTTCATTTACAGAGTTGTTACATTGCCTCGCATGATCAAGTGCTCCATTAAATTTTAACTCTCTTTTTAAGCTGCTAATACACAATATGCCTCCCAGTGTTGTTCTGTGCCTCTTTCGGTGCCGAGCAAAGATGACAGAAATTAGATGCATTAATATACGAACTTACTGTAATTTATATTGGCTTTTCTCTAGGGAAGCTTACAAGGTTTGCTCGGGCTATAACTCATGCAGAGAGGTGGTAATTATCTTGATGACTGGGAAGGAACCATGTTGGGAACATCTTCCCTGAGTCTTTAGCTTCTGTGGCTCACTGTACCCAGGGTTCTGGAAATACCTCAGATGTTTGTTTACCATGGATGTTTATCCTCTCTTTGCTACTTGCTTTTGGCATTTTTATTAAAAATTTAAAACACTCCTATATTTTTATTAAAAATTCTCTACTTGCTTATGGCAAAAAAAACTTGAAAATATGGGTAAGTAAAATGAAGCATGAATTATTAAAAATCTACCCATAATTCTACACCGCTTTTCTGGATATTTTCTTATGGTATTACACTCAATATGGATGGGAAATGGGGGTCTCTCTCACATCCATGGGGGCATTTTCTTAATATGATGCTTGGGTTGACTTTTTTAAACCAGATAGCCATGAGATTTTTTTCAGAGGAGGTACAGCCTGTGTTTTCAAATACTTTTCAATACATGGATAAATGAAAAACTTACTGTGTGCTGTAGCTAGGCTAGCTGCTTCAAGTCTCTACTATTTATAATATCCTATTTGAAGCATATTTGGTAATTTCTAGTAATTTTTAAAACTTTTGCATACAAAAATATTGTACTTAAGCAAAATTATCACATAAGTTTACATTTTTAAAGATTTATTTATTTTATATGTATGACTATCTTGCCGGCAGGTAAGTATGTGTAACATTTGTCTGCTTGTACTTGCAGAGGCCAGAGGAGGGCATCAGATCCCCTAGAACTGGAGTTACAGGTGGGCTGTGAGCTGCCACTTGGGTGCTGGGAATGGAACCAAGGACCTCGGCAAGAGCAAGCACACTTAACCATGGGCCATTTCTCCAGTCTCAAGTTTACAGTTCTTTTTTTTTCTTTCTTTCTTTCTATTTTTTTATTGATAAAAGGAGAATAATAAAGAAAAAAAAAACAAATTTCCACCTCTTCCCAGCCTCCCATTTCCCTCCCCCTCCTCCCACTCTTCTCCCCCTCCTCCCGCTCTTCTCCCCCTCCTCCCACCCCTCTCCCCTTCTCCCCACTCCTCTCCCCCTCCCTCTCCAGTCCAAAGAGCAGTCAGGGTTCCCTGCCCTGTGGTAAGTCCTAGGTCCTCCCCCCTCTGTCCATATCTAGGAAGGTGAACATCCAAACTGGCTAGGCTCCCACCAAGCCAGCACATTAAGTAGGATCAAAACCCCGTGCCATTGTCCTTGACGTCCATCAGCCCTCATTGTTCGCCATGTTCAGAGAGTCCAGTTTTATCCCATGCTTTTTCAGTAATAGTCCAGCTGGCCTTGGTGAGCTCCCAGTAGATCAGCTCCACTGTCTCAGTGGGTGGGTGCACACCTCATGGTCCCGACTTCTTTGCTCATGTTCTCCCTCCTTCTGCTCCTCATTGGGACCTTGGGAGCTCAGTCCAGTGCTCCAGTGTGGGTCCCTGTCTCCATCTCCATCCATCACCAGATGAAGGCTCTAGGATGATATGCAAGATATTCGTCAGTATTGCTCTAGGATGGGGTCATTTCAGGTTCCCTATCCTCAGCTGCCCAAGGAACTAACTGGGAACCTCAGCTTGGGCACCTGGGAGCCCCTCTAGGGTCAAGTCTCTTGCCCACCCTAAAGTGGCTCCCTTACCTAAGAATTGTGGTTCCGTGCTCCCCTATCCAACCTTCCTTTATCCCGATCCTCCTGTTTCCCCAAGTCCCCCCTCCTTCCCTTCTACCTTTTCTCTCCCCATTTCCCCTTACCCCCATCCCACCCCACCCCCAAGATCCCAATTTTCTCCCCGGCAATTTTGTCTACTTCCCTTAGCCAAGAGGATAACTATATGTTTTTCCTTTGGAAAATGCCAGACCTATAGAGATTAGACATTTACTCTCATTTTTGGATCATGACCTCACAAGGTTAGAATTAACAGACTTTCCTCCTCAAATCACTATCCTGTTAGACAAATAGCAGAACCTAAGTGTGCGGCACAGTAGGGAGCTCTCCTGTTGGGGTGCTGAATATCTGAGCCTTCCTCACTGATATTATTCTTTCTACAAAAGTGTTCAGTCTTCAAACTAAAGCAAGGAGGATCATCATTTAAACTGTGTGTGTGTGCATGTGCACATTTATACATTGTTACCACATATACACATACTACTGTGATGTAGTGCATGTGCACATTTATACATTGTTACCACATATGCACATGCTACTGTGATGAATGCATGTGTACATTTATACATTGTTACCACATATACACATACTACTGTGATGTAGTGCATGTGCACATTTATACATTGTTACCACATATGCACATGCTACTGTGATGTGTGCATGTGCACATTTATACATTGTTACCACATATGCACATACTACTGTGATGTGTGCATGTGCGCATTTATACATTGTTACCACATATGCACATGCTACTGTGATGTGTGCATGTGCACATTTATACATTGTTACCACATATGCACATGCTACTGTGATGTGTGCATGTGCACATTTATACATTGTTACCACATATGCACATGCTACTGTGATGTGTGCATGTGCACATTTATACATTGTTACCACATATGCACATGCTACTGTGATGTGTGCATGTGCACATTTATACATTGTTACCACATATGCAATACTACTGTGATGTGTGCATGTACACATTTATACATTGTTACCACATATGCACATGCTACTGTGATGTGTGCATGTGCACATTTATACATTGTTACTGCATATGCACATACTATTGTGATGTGTGCATGTGCACATTTATACATTGTTACCACATATGCACATGCTACTGTGATGTGTGCATGTGCACATTTATACATTGTTACTGCATATGCACATACTACTGTGATGTGTGCATGTGCACATTTATACATTGTTACCACATATGCACATACTACTGTGATGTGTGCATGTGCACATTTATACATTGTTACCACATATGCACATGCTACTGTGATGTGTGCATGTGCACATTTATACATTGTTACCACATATGCACATGCTACTGTGATGTGTGCATGTGCACATTTATACATTGTTACCACATATACACATACTACTGTGATGTGTGCATGTGCACATTTATACATTGTTACCACATATGCACATACTACTGTGATGTGTGCATGTGCACATTTATACATTGTTACTGCATATGCACATACTATTGTGATGTGTGCATGTGCACATTTATACATTGTTACCACATATGCACATGCTACTGTGATGTGTGCATGTGCACATTTATACATTGTTACCACATATGCACATACTACTGTGATGTGTGCATGTGCACATTTATACATTGTTACCGCATATGCACATACTATTGTGATGTGTGCATGTGCACATTTATACATTGTTACCACATATGCACATGCTACTGTGATGTGTGCATGTGCACATTTATACATTGTTACCACATATACACATACTACTGTGATGTGTGCATGTGCACATTTATACATTGTTACCACATATGCACATGCTACTGTGATGTGTGCATGTGCACATTTATACATTGTTACTGCATATGCACATACTATTGTGATGTGTGCATGTGCACATTTATACATTGTTACCACATATGCACATACTATTGTGAGGTGACTTTAAAAAATACAAAAAGCTAGAAATGTTTGCTTTTCGTTTTTCCTAACTTTCGGAGGTTTTGTTTTGCTTTGCTTTGTTTTAATCACCAACTGATTTCCTTGACTACTTCCCATGGTTGTGTAGGAAGCTGCTATCCCATTTGCCTTGAATATTCAGAGTAGGTTCAAGTCTGCTTGTGCAAGTATCATAGCACATTTAAAAAGCCAAGAACTGAGGCTGTACCTTACAGGTTGAGAGTTCACCTAGCATGCATGAAGCCCTGGGTTCAATCCCTACTACCACCAAATAAATAAATAAACTCATAAACACATAATTAAAATTTCAAAGTGAGGCTATATACCAGAATAACAAGTCAGAATTTCTGGAAGTGAGACTTAGGTTTTGTTTCTTAGGTTGCCATGACTATGATTGGCCCAGTAACTTAAGAGAACAGATAGCCTTGTCTCACTGTGGTTCTCACTCCTAGAACTCTGAAATCTCTAATTAAGGAGAGCCCTGTCCTCGGCAAAGCCCTGACAGATGATCCTCCCTGGCTTGGCCTTCAATGTGGTAGCAGCTGGAAGTCCTCGGCCTCTCCCTAGCCTCTACTCTGTCCTGTTTCTATGTCCCGCACCTCCTCTTCCTTTTTCTCATCAAGTTGTACTTGGGTAAGTGATCTACCTTAACCCAATATGACCTCATCACTCATTTGCTTACACCTTCAATGAGTGTATCTCTCATTCCTTCGCATTCACAAGTGGGGTGGGGAGCTAGGACTTGAGCCTACTTCTGAAGGCTGAAGGATGACACAATACAGCCCAGTATATGAGGCTGAGTCCTTTGCTGGTTCTGTAGCACAGGAGGCAAAGCAGAGAACTCCATCATTGAGAATAGTGCTTCTCGAATTGAGTGTGCTTGTAAATTGAGGATCTAGATAAGATGCTAATGTTGAAGTGAGCCCGAGAACCAGCATTTACCAAGTGTTCACATGGCACCCGTGCTATTGAAGTAGCCAAGCAGGAGTAGTTTGGCAAGGTAGGAACCCATGCAACTTTGGCTCTGCACACCCCCCATGTAGCTATAGTTTTGTGTAATATGCACACATCCCTCTTTGAACAGAATATCTACCTGTTAGCAACCTAGAACCCCACCTGCCTTAGACTGCGTGTATAACTGCTTTAAACAATGTAAACAAGTTACTCCTAGTAGCAGTCCCTTGGCACTGCCTGTTTCTGTTTGAACAAGTCCTGTCACACATATGAGCAATGGGCTAAGATACCTAGACTAGACTGCATTCCCAAAGGGAATTTGAGAAGCACTACACCCTGCTTAATTGCTATGCTATATAACTACTCAGGGATTCAGTTATTGCTGCTTCATAAACTGGGCTACAGTAGGTCACCCCTTGTCACCTAAGCACTTTAGGGAGAACCCCTTATCTATCATCCTATGTCTATATATGAGTGGGCAAACACATGATTAAAATAAAATGAATTATGGGAAGGGGCATGCCTAGCAAGCAAGATCTATGTGACTCAAGCCTGCCAGTCAAAATGTAGAAGCATCCGAATTACCCCCTAATAACTAAACTCCCTCAACTTGCACCCCAATAATAGGAAGCCCCAAATAGTAACTGGGGCCCTTGAGTGCCTTTATGAGGCCACTGTCAGTCTTGACTATGTCTGTACTATCTCGTCACTCCCTTATTTCCTTCTTGAATAAGATGTCAAAACCTAGAAACAGCCACCCAGACCCCAACCATGCATAGCATTGTGTCTGTACCTCGAGTAAAGCCTCAAAGGCTTTGTGAGCTGCTCTGTGGCTTCATCTCTGTCCCTTAGGCTCAGGAGCCAGCATCTATTTCTAGCAGAGAGAAGGAATTCATTTATCCTTCTAACTTACATGGCCTGGCCTATGCTTCCTCCATGCCTACCTTCCCAAATGAGTGTGTGTATCTAATAGACAACAGCTTTATCAGTCTTTCAACTTGCTGTATACTTTTTAGCAAAACTTTTATCCTCAGGCTAAAAAAAATTTAAATCACATTTAAACAGAACAAAATGCAGCCTTACTAGAGATAGAAATTGATAAGAACAAACCCTGCTGGGATTTGTTTCACATGGCCTTCTAAAATAACTTGAAACTTCTCTAGCTGGGATTAAAAATAACGAAGAGGCGTACTCGCTGGACACAACAAAGGCAAAATAAAATAACATTTTGACAGATTCAGGTTTTTTTCTGTTGGATCACAGATGCCATTTTCTTTTATTTGACTCCTCTCTGGAATTTAATCAGAAACTATCTTGTGGATTTATTTAAACAACTTTGGCCAATTAAGGAGAAAAGTAGACTTTGCAAAAGACTTGAAGGGTGCCTGGCATTATTATATTTTTTAGTTAGGCTGAAATATGGCTTAGAAAAATGAAGAACAAAAGGTTCTCTCCCTTAATTTTTATTTTGCAATATGTCAACTCTAAAAAAGTACCACATACACTTCAGCTAGAATCTCCAATCATTAACATTTTTCATTTTTTGCCTCTGTTTTCCATTTGGAGTTTTGACAAGTCACATGAATATTGCACACATAATATTTTTATGTGAATATTAAATCAATGCACCCATGAGCAAGAACTTCTTCCTAACAAACCCCAGGGCCTTGATCATGAAATCTAATGTAAATAACACTATCCAAAAGGCAGTCCATCAAAAAAAAAGGTTTCAATTCTCCCTATGTTTTCTTAGTAGTTGAGGTTATTATTTTTCTTCCTTCTTCCTTTAAATTATTATTCTCATCAAGGTCAAACAGGGCTTACTTATTTCATCAGGTTTTTATGTTCTTCCTTTATTTCTTTTTTTAATTTATTTTATGTGTATGTTTTTTTGCCTGCATTTATGGACATGTAGCACCCGTATGTATGTACATGTACCATGTTCATGCCCATTGACTGGGAAGGTCAGAAGAGAGAGGCAGATTTCCTGGAACTGGCATTACAGATAGCTACTAACCACGGTGTTGGGGATCAAACTCAGGCCATCTGTAAGAGCAACAAGTGCTCTAAACGTCCGAATCATATCTCCAGCCTGTCCTCTTGGTTCCTTTCCTTGTCTTAGTAATTAATACGTAATTGCAAGATGATACTCTGAGATCACCTGGATTTAATACATTCGTACTAACTACTTAAGCCTCAATAGGTGCTTTTGACTCAGTATTATTGGAAATTGCAGAATGTAGACTTTCCACCCTATTGTTTCTTCTACTGATCATAAGCAATGTAGCATCCTTTCCTTGAGATCTTTCCCCACCTCTATGTTTTATAGTCACTATAACCTTATGACTCTTTTGATGCACTGAACAATTATAGTCATTATTTCAGTGCTTATCTTTAATTTGGCCTGCGTGTGCTAGCTCCTGCTCCTTTTGTATGTTTCCTGATTTTTTTTCTATAACATAGGCCTTGTATACTTTTCCCCATTCCGTACCTGGAATGGGAATCGGAAAGTCTAGAATGGAGAATGGTGCTCAGCAGCAAAGACCTGGCTGCTTGTCATGTCCACACTTAAAATCTTTCAATGAATAGTGCATAAGAATTGTATTTGAAATGATGACATTTACAGTTCATATCTTAATGTCTTATTTTCCCTTTGCTCCATGGTGTGCTTATGTTTTATTTCTCTGATGGTAAAAATCCTGGCTCCCAAATCATTAATATATCTAAGTAGCTTGTTCTGTCTTATGGTCTAAACAAAATGATGTCATAATTACTGAATCAAGACCATCCTGGTCAACAACCAACTAAAACACTCCATGATATCTTTATAATCCTTTTTGTGTTTGTTTCATTTTAATTGAGATAATTTTGGGTTCGCTTTAAGTTGTAGCAGAGTATTTCGATCCACTGATCTCTTGACCCAGACTTTGCCACTGGTAGCCTTTTGAGAACAAGAATTGAGCATCATTCAAGATTTAGACAGCCTACCATTCCATGGCCTTCTACCCAGGTTTACTGTATTCCTGTGCACATGTTACCTATGGTCTGTACATTGAATCCTATATAGTACACTTTTACCCTACTTTCAGATTTACTCAGGTACTCTACTACAGTGAAGATGCTGACTTAGTCCATGTCCCATGGTTCATCCAACAGCCCTTATCACCCTCTCCCCACTTTCAGCCTGTTTCTCTTACCCATGGCAGTTACTCTACTATGCTCCTCCCCCAAACTCTTGAATGCCTTTTGTGTTAACCAACAATGGAGCTCAGGCCCTTATTCTTGCTAAGCAAACATTCTACCACCAAGCTGTATCCCCAGCACCCTATTTCTCACATTTTGCCATTCCATGAAGTTATTATTAATGGTGTCACATAGTACCCCTCCTCAGCTTGATTAAGAACCAGTAAGTCTCAGTCTCAAAGTAGCATATCTCTCTGCTCCAACAAGCACTTCAAGAGTACAGGGACCATTGTGTGGCCAGCATCTGGCTGCTTCTTAGCATCCTTTCTATGTTTAGAAAGTATCCCACTAATGATGTACAAAGTTACAGTTTTGTTCTTTGCAGTTACGCTATAAATCTATCAGAAAATTAAATTCACTTGGTTTTCTGCATTTAATATTTTAGTTTGTGATATAAATACATTTTAGTTTAACTTTATGGGAAATTGTTTTGCTATAACATTGAGAAGTTAAAATTCTGTAATAGATCATAATCAGAGAAGTTGAACCCAATGGGATTTGATTAATCCTTTATTTCCCTGCTATGTATATTTCAAGGCAATATTTCTTACTAAATTTTTATTGACTTTTCATACTTTGGGCAAAAAAAGTTTGTCATACATACCAATTTTAATTATTTCCTTTATTTCGTTCACAGAATTGTCATAAACTTTTGTCTAAAAAATTTTTTGCAACTCTTGTATTCTATTTTAGCTAGTTCTGTTCTTAGGTACCATTTCTTCCTAGTCATTTTCCAAGTGAAAATCAACATGATGTATAAGTGTTTTTCTACAGAAGATAAACATTCCACTCACATACTTTTAATAACTCAAAACAAAGTTGGGAACATCTTAAGAATGAATTATACTCATTACTTTTAATCAGTCATTACAGGAAGTACAAGACCTAGGTCTCCCCAACTATCTTTACCCCATTCCACTCTTCCTATCTCCTAAACCTATGAACCGTGTTTTCTGAAACTCATGATCTGTTGTTATCAAATTTTCCTCCTCATCAGAACCTCACCGTGGAAACTCCTTCATGTATTGTTCTAGCTGAGTCTTGTTTCCACAGTCATCGTGCCAATGAGTCTGGAAGGCAGATGTATTCCCCCGATTTTTCCAGGGTTGTTCTGTCTTCTTACTTAAGCCTGCCAGAATTGGACAATCTCTGCCTATTCTCACTGGTACCTCTTCTTGGTGCAGTTCTCTATTTCCCCCATTTTGGGGCCCTGTCCCATCATTTTCTTTCTTTCTTATCTTTTTTAAGTTGCCGTTTTAACAAAAAATAATAGAAATTAAATCAGTATTTAAGTATGCACCATGCTTGTACATGGACTTAGTGCTATTATTGGCCCATCACTTAGGAGACTGTATTTTGTTATTTAAAAAAACTGAAATAATGAGGATAACTGTCAGATTAATTTGGACATTTAAACCATGAAATGATATTCAAATTAAAGTACAGAAAACTGATGTTTATTTGAATACTGAATCATAGCAACAAGGTAGTTGATTGAGATAAGAAAAACAGAATATGAAGATCTGCCTGCAGACCAATACTGTTTTTTTTTTCTTTATTGGTACTGAAAAACAATGCAAGAAATTGATGAAAAGTCAGAGGTGAACACAGACAAGCAAATAAAATTAACTCTAGGTTCTGATTATTCTTAAAAAATATGTTTGTACATATGCTTGAAATTATTGATTGGTATTTCACAAAATCTGATGAAGGAGTTTTCAATGTATTAAAAAACTAGTTTATATTTTCTAAATTTAAGAAATTTCTGGTCCTGAAAATTCACATTGATTTGTAAAAAATATTTTTATTTTTTCTCTAAAGAACCGATTCAGTAATATCTACACCAGTGAGATTTCTATAACATAAATTAGCCTGCACATTTCTTCTTGATTAAATATGACAGAGCTCTGAGTCCCAATTGGCTCCTACAGAGCCAACTTACCAGATTTAAATTGCTTCTTAGCTTGAAACTTTTTGAGATATGTGATATTCGAGGTTATAAATTTTGTGTATTTATTCCAGAGGGTTGTTGGTTTTTTTTATATTGTATTGGGATAGGAGCTTAATCTATTCTAAATATTTGTTGAGCAAAATAAAGAAATGTAAAATGTTAAGAAAGACCTTCCTACTTCTCACTGCAAAACAGATAGGGGTTTCTGATTCTAGTCTCTGCTTCACACTGAGTGCAAATACACACAAATTGGTGCATAAATCCTTAGTGTCTTCAAGCAATGCAGGAAAGCCTGAATTCCTTTCTCTCCCCTGCATAAGACAGGCATGATCAATATAAATTAATTACTTTATTTGTTGGGCTTTATAAACAGCACTGAAAATTGACAAAGCCAATATACAGTGCCCCACATTTCAAACTTCCTACAAAGGCATTGAACTATGTATAGCAACATGGTTTCTATTAGCCTCATCTTGAAGTGGTTAAAGGCAGTTTTTAGCTCTTATATCCCAAAAAATGTTGCCTGAGACCTTAACTGTTCCCCAAGATAAGTATTACTACTCTGGGATTGAGATATTTCCTTGAATTGGGGGATAAAAGAACGATGACTCCAGGGCAAGCTCTGTGCTTCAGATGGACTTGATGTTAAATTCTTCATGTAGGATTTTGTTGTTCATCAATGAAATGGAATGAAACCTATGTCCAAATTAATTTGGTGATTAAAAATATCATTAGTTCTATACTTAGAAGAAAACAGAAAGATATCTGGTGCCAGGAATGTACATCATCCCTAGTGTATGAACTCCCAGGGAATGGGACCTCTAATAGTATATGAGAAACTCTGGTCATATGCAGTGTGGTTTTCTTTCCTGAGTATGACCTTTGTTCTCAGATAAATGCTTTTAAGGTAGATACTAGGGTTATAAGCTGAACAGCTCCAGGGAAAGCAGGAGTTTTCTCCTCTGGGAGGACGAAAAGCACCTTCCAGCACCATGAATTTTAGTCAAGGTGGGGTGAAGTTTCTAGTTTGGCATAAGCTCAGTTTTCCATGTTCAGTGACTTAAATAAGTGTTATTTTCTCCAATAAAGCCTTACTGCCAGGTTATGGAGGATAATCAAGAGCCTTGTCAATAGCCCATGATAATTTTGGATAGGTGTCTATGGGACTGCTTTGGCCAATGACTCTACAAGTTGTAACCTACTCCTGGTACTGGAGATTGTATCTAGTGGTATAAGACATCTAGTTGGTGCATTGTCTCCTCCATTACTGTTATAAAGATGTATGACACAGAGACCCTATGGTGGTTTGAAAGAAAATGACCCCCAAAGAGAGTGGCACTATTAGGAGGTGTGGCCTGGTTGGAACAGATGTTGTTTTGTTTTGTATGTCACTTATTTGTTAAAATAAGTGTGGAAGTGGAGACAGGCATTGAGGTCTCCTATGCTCAAGCCATGTCCAATGTCTCAGTTCACTTCCTGTTGCCTGCATAAGAAGTAGAACTCTCAGCTACCTCTCCAGCACCATGTCTGTCTACACACCACCATATCCTGCCATGCTGACATTGGACCGAGCCTCTGAAATTGTAAGCCACCCCATTAAATATTTTCCTTTATAAGAGTTGCCATAGTTATGGTGTCTCTTCATATCAATAGAAACCCTAAGACAGAGCCACAGCTGGCCAATGTGCAACAAATGAAAGATGTTAGAGCATTTGGTTTTAAATGGTATGTCTATCAAACTCCTCTTCTCAAAAATCAGGGAATCTATGAAGAATAAAAGGCAAAAAGATATAAGAGCCAGAAGTGGTAGATGACTTCAAGGAAAAAACATAATCCCAACACAGCAGAGCTAATACACATATGAACTCAGAGACTGTGACAACATATACAAGACCCAAACAAGTTCAAAGCATACAAAATTCCATCACGAAGAAGGTGAAGTGAACACAAAATCATACTTCTAACCTAGAAGCAATTTGTAGTTGGTACTGTCAAGGACCAGCCTTGATAAAAAATACCTCTTGCCAGGGTAGAGGTGGGGGATTTAGAAAATATTAGTAAAGAATATGAAGATGTGAATGAAAATAATAAAATGAAGAAACATATATAATAGTATTGGGAGGGAGTTCCAGTGAATACTGGAATTTGCCTGCGTTTAATTTCCAATTGCTTAAAATACCACAAATGGTAGGAGTAAGACAAAAACTGCATTAACATGATACAAGGAAATGAACAGACCAGTTGAAGGACATGGGCTACACCCATAGTTAAACATTCTGTTGCTATAACAAAACAAGTCAGGCACACATCCTAGTCCAAAACATTCTCTAGGCAAACCCCTCACTGGATGGAATTCCTTAAGGGAACTGAAACTTAGTTGGACTCGTAGACTTTTGTTTGAGGTGGGAACACATCTACTTCTCTATTCTTGAAATACAAAGTCTGGCTATTAGCCACACCTGTTGACAATAACCTTGAGAGAGCAGAACTCTCTGATCTAAATCTAGGTGGAACCTTTTTAGAGGTAGAAACACAACAACTTTGGAGGAATAGAGGCGAGTTCCAACTCTTTGACCTTTGGTTAATGTGGAAATAGGCTCACATTCTTGGGCCTCCACATGGAACCTCTCGGGAAAGGTAAAATCAATTTTCTACAGTGTAGTGGCACTGGGTACATGAACTATACTGCAGTGCAGGCCCCATGCTAAGGAGCAGTTGGCCAATACAAAATGGACTCCATGTCCTTATGTAGGTGCTTTCTGTTCTGTTTTGTTTTGATGGTTTTTTGTCTTATTGTTTTTTGTTTGTTATAAGCTTTTGGTTTTTGTTTGATGTGTTTTATATACATATATAGAGAGAGTGATCATGAAGTTGGGTAGGTAGGAATATGGGGAGGAGCTGGTAGAAAAAAGAGCATGATAAAATATATTGTACATAATTTTTTAATTAAAAAGAAATTAGATCACCTTATTAGCAATTATATTAAAATATCATAGGTAAGAGATTCATTGGCCTTACCTGAATCCTGGACTAATTTGTATGGTCAAGGACACAGTGTCCTCATCAAGAGGACTGAATTATCACATTGACTAGGTAGGATAGAAGAAGAGGAATTTCCCTGGTCAGCAAAAAATATTGAATAAATTATTTATTGCATTTCAGCATCAAATGATTTGGACATGTTCTAATTCAAAAATCTTCCAGTTCATCTAAAACCATATCACACAGTCTCATTTTCAAGGAAGTAATTGTTGGCTTAAACAATATACCATACAATAATCTATAGCATTCAGAGTAGTTGCAGGAAAATGCCTGACACTCAGGCAGAATGATGGAAGTAGAATTATGGGATGTCCTGGCCAAAATGGCAAGGTCATCCATATGTGTAAATTACTAGATAGATATATACACACACACATGTTCTAGATAAATATTCATAGAGTTTACAAAGTATGTTGTGCTAAGTATTAGCCCTAGGAAATCCATTGACTTACAATTAAATCTAAAACTCTCAGAAAAAAACTTTCTAAAGCCATTTGGACCTCTCAGTCTCTTTCTTTTCCTGGTGCCCTTTAGAAACATTTTCTCCATAATCATGAACTCTTCCGAACGGTACGAAAGGACACTTAGTGCTTGGGGTTATCTATGCTTCATACTTTACAAAGCCCATTCCCATGCATTATTTCATTAGCTCCTCTTATGTTATAATAAAATCAATATGCTTCATACATATTTATGAGTCTTTTCAGATAACCATTAAACAAATTTCTCTGCCAACATGGAACGCTTTTCAGTTTTATGTAACAATGAAATAAAATGACCCCCATCCCCACCTTGCTGCTGCTTCTTGTAGAGCTTTGACAACTGAGTGGCTAAGCTTCTGCCTTTGAGTGTTTCATAGTTAGTTACCCCCAAACAAAGGCAGTGCAGGCTTAGGCAGCTTACCATAATGCCATGGGAGATCTTTCTCTTTTATGGATGCCTTTCCCAAGGCCTATCCATTGTTTCCTAATTGCTTCCACAGTTGGTCTTTTTGTTCTGAGTGTGATACTCCAGGCCAACAGGAGTTACCTCTTAGCCAAGATACTTCACTGAGATAGGAAAAGATTAAAAATAGGACAGTCTTTCAGGGAGGAGGATAACCTGGTATGAAGAGGGAGAATATATTTTTCCCATTATTACTGGGATAAAGTTAGGATGCAACTGAGAAGAAATTTGGTTATAGACCCAACGAGGCTAAAATTCTATTTAGCCAAGGGCTTTCCCTCTCAAAATGAACTCCCAAGGGGGGCATGCAAACAATATCACACAATGAGGAGATTTTAGTAAGTATTGAACATTTCAACAGCTTTATAGGGTAGAGATGGAATCTGTAAACTGTATATGTTTGACATGTTTGTAGCCAGAAGAGCACCTCTGCAAATCAAGATCAGAAGCAGATCCATCATCTCAAGAACTTTATCCCACTTCCTATTAGTGAGAACCTCCCTGGTAAATGTGATATCTCTTTACATTTTGTCTTATATTCCTGCCCAGTGATATCCCACAAGATAGAAAGATGTTATAGGTATATGTTTCCCTGACCACTTAGTGGGGATGTAGAGTCTGCAGTCTAGCTTAGCTGAGGCTAGCTCTCCCATTCAGTCAATTCTACTCTCTTTTAGCCCCAGATGACTTCACCTGAATATGCAGAGATACAGACAGATTTATCTTCAACCACTTTTTAAACTTTCGTAGGTTTGCTTGGTTATATCACAATCTTTCTTTTCTTCTGGGCTTCCTTCCAGACATTGTCTATAGAATTGGCTTCTAAATTTTAATTAAGAGTGCCTTTTGTTTGAGCCATAAATTAAAATGTTCAGAGTTTCTTCCTCTAGTGTCAGGTTCAAGGAAGGCAGCCAAATGTGAAGGGCTCAGGGAAAGGTAGATGCTCTGGGCTCTGCAAACACCTCCCCTCATACTGTAGTGATTCATATTTAAAGTGGATTCATGAGATGCCGTAGCTAGAATCCATTTTGAACAGTAAGTCGGTAAGACAATAACAAAACACATACCTGTAGCCACCCCCCCCCGCCCCCAGTATAATGACAGTTATCTAGGATCACACAGCTGTCAAATAGCAGAAAACAAGTGAAATTTGATTGTTCTAAATTGGAATGTCAAGGACCTTCCACTTTCTGCTCCTCCTGCTGGCCTACTCTTTGGCTGTTTAAGGTGAGAGGGTCAGAAATAGAGAAACTACAATATCAGTTAAAAGTCTTTTGGAGTTTTGTCCTCATAGAATGCTCGAGATAAGATTATAGTGCTATATTATTTGTGTATAAAGCTTGCCTGAAGATTAGGTGGTAAAGCAAGCACACTAGTCAGCCATACAGGCCGGTCTGTGGTGGTACACACCTTTAGTTATAGGACTCAGGAGACAGAAGCAGATGGATCTCTGTGAGTTCAATGCTACTCTGGGCTACACAAGATCGATCCAGAAACATATCCAGGTGGTGGTGGCTCACACTTTTAATCCTAGTGTTTGGGAGTCACATACCTTTAATCCCAGCACTAGGGGGTGGAGACAAGAGTGATATGGCTGGGCGGAGAGAAGAATACAAAAAGGAAGACAGGAACTCACTGGGGTGTGGAGTCTGAAGATTTGTGGAAACAGAATCTCGCCCTTTCGGTCTGAAGAATTGGTAGAGGTCGTGGTTGGCTGCTTTGCTTTTCTGATCTTCAGCTTGAACCCCAGTATCGGTCTCTGGGCTTTTATTATTCATGCTACATAAGATATTTTTGGCACTCTATAAATACTGCCATATCAAGTACTAAAATTGTTAATTCATATTTGTTGAATTCTTTCTGTAAGCCAAGAAATATTTGAAGTTCTCTGCATGGACTGACTTGTTTAATCATTCCAACGGTCTCTTGCCGAGGAGCAGGTGCAGAAAAGTCAATTTTGCTGCCGTAATGAAGTTAGTGTCCAAGAACGAGCGTGCCTTTTGGAAGTGAACCTTTCTCATCACGGCTGACGGAGAACAACAGCACAGCGCCATTGTGTGTAGCGTAGATTCTTTTCCCGGATGAAAGGGGGTTTGGAGGTGGTATTCCTAGTGTGAGGTCAATTGATAAACCTTATGAATAACTCCTTTAGATGACAGGCGTTTCATTAATACCTAGAGGAGGAAGGAACAAAACAACCTCTGTAAACCAGAGACTTTATAGAAAATGAGAAATGAAACACTAGACCAAAGGGAGAATTCTCATAATATTAAAACTAGGCTCTTTTGTAAAAGAAGATACAGTAGTTCAGGACTCGGCACACTAAAGGTCATTTGCAACCGGCAAGCTTTGTGTTATACATATTTATTTTAGACAGTTCCCACCTACTTTCCTGACAGTGACACTGTGGATTGGAATGCTTTAAATTTTAAGGAAAAGTCATAATCTTTTTCTTGTTGGATCATCTTTAAGAATGTAGGCAGAGTATGGGCATGCATTGTTTCCTCGAAAACTTGTTTCCTCCTCTACACAGATCCACAGACTGTGATGGCGCCAGCATTAGCACTTCTGTTTTAAGACTCCAGTCCCCTGCCTCTGACTAAACTGATGCCTTCTTCTCCGCAGTGTTTCCTACCTGGAGCTCCGCAGTCACTTGCCTATTTTTGGTTTCTGTAATCAAAACACAAGCTAGGTTCAAGAAGGCACCTATTCCCAAAAGGCCTTGCATTCAGCACTTAACTGCAATCAACCAGAGAGCTGTGGCCCTCCGGCTGGGCGGCTGCTGGCTGACTTCAGAAGAAAGGGGCTCATCAACATAGCAGGTTCTGTTCTGCCTGTTGGGGCAGCACCCCGAAAGCCAGATAGCAAATGAGATTTTAGGGATCAAAACAATGTCTTTTTAAAACATATATTGTCTTCAGCACTGTCTTAGGAGGAAGGTAGTTCAGAAGGTGAAGGTCCATGCATAGAATCAAATGTACTAAGTTCCCAGATTACATCATACACTCTTTTTTTTATCACTTTTCTTTTCTTTTTAGTATTATAATTATGCCATTTTCTCTTTCCCCTTTCTCCATCCAAACCCTCCCATATACTCCTCCCTTTTCTCTTTCACACACACACACACACACACACACACACACACACACACACGCACACATTCTAAATAGAGCCCACTCAGTCTATGTGTTATTAGTCAAATGTATATTTTTAGGGCTGACCAGTTGGCCCTGAACAACTTAATGGTGTGTTCTTTCCTGAGGAAAACTATTTCTCCTACTTTCAGCGTTCCTTAGTTGCCCGTAGCTCTGTAGGGTTGAGGCCTCAGGCTTTTCTCTCATCTACTTGGGTGTGTCTGTTGTTACTGTACTTGTTCAGCTCACATCTGGGCAGTGAGACTTGCCGAATACAGCTTCTGACATTACTAGAAGCACAGTCTCCCAGCAAACTCATGGATTCTCTGACTCTTACAATCTTTCTCCCCCATCTATATTCTTCCCTGAGTCTTGGGTGCAGCAGTTGTATTGTAGATGTATCCCTTGGGACTGGGCTCCACAACTCTGCATTTTAATTGGTTGTGGATTTCTGTAATGGTCTCTCTTACAAAGAGAAGTTTCCTTGATGAGGGGTGAAGACTATATTTACCTGTGGATTTAAGGAGAAATGTTTAAAATATAGTTAGGGATTGTGCTGGTTTTGTAAAGTGATGTTTGTAGGTTCTCCTCCAAGATCCAAGACTCCATTGGCCCTGTGTTGTTGGCTGGGTTTCAAGTACTAGGCCTGGTTTCCCTTTTGTTGAGTGGGTGGGCCTTACATCCAATTAGAGAGTTATTAGTTATTACCAAGGTGTATGCAAATGTTGCACCATTAGGGTTTCCATGCCTTGCTGATTGTCTTTGTGGTTCACAGTTATTTATAGCTAAGTAGGACTGTTGGTTGCTGCCCTCCTTTGGAAGCTTGCATGGAACCTTCTGGTATCTTGAAAGCTAGTCCTCGGGAAGGAAGCATTTAGGTTAGCTATTCAGGTTGATCCCATCTCAGGGGCTTCTGGACCCTGTATCTTAAATGCATAGTGTCTTCAGGAATAGGGATTTACTTTCCATCTCTGGGGAGTAAGCAAGAGCAATTGCAGAAGGCTGTATGTTTGGGGAGTCTCTTTGACAGACCTGACATATATTCAAAAAAGAGTTTCTCATGTCTGGTATTGGGTTTCCTTTTTAGGTGGTCTTTGCCTCTTGGAAGGAGCATTGCCAGATTGGGTAAGAAATTTTCTTTTAAATTATATATGTATATGTATACAAGGAATTATGTGTTATAGATTTTATTAGAAAATAGTTAATAATTTTATTCCTTGGTCTTTTTTCAGAAATCCTCATTTTTATTTTACCCTTATTCTGAATTTACCTTCCTTACCTAAGATCTCCATTTTCCCACTTTCATGCACTCTCTTTTAGGAATTTTCTTTAACTTAAAATAGCTAGCTTTGTTAGTATAAAGGTTTCTATCTCTTTGCTTTACAAAACCAACAGGAAAAGGTGTAGAAAATAGCTATGAGGCAATAGAAACAGGTGATTTTCACTTCTTAGGGAAGTTTGTAGCTCAGCCCTTTAAATGCCATCCTGCTAACACATGGTACCTATTGAAAAGCAAGAGTTGATTAACAGATATTTTCCAAATGCAACCGCAGGCATCTGAAATTTGTTTATATTATACCTATATTCCAAAGCTTAGAAATCAATACCTCAAACAAACGCAAGCAAACTCCCCAATCATCTGGTGATGGAGAAGACATACAGGTTAACATTTGTCCTCCTAACAGTTGGCTGGGCTGGTTCGTCACTATTTTAATCATCGTATAAATGAATTAAACAAGACAAACAATGTAGTGTTTAAAGCCGAGATATAGTTCTGTTTTATAAGGAAATTGATAGCAACTAACTCTGGTATAAATACGCAAACATTTCCCCTTAAATAAACTAAAGGAAGATAATCTGGATGGGAGAAGTGGGGACACAGAGTTAAATAGTTTGGCAATAAAATGATGGTTCTTTCTGTTTTGAGTTTAGAGAGAGGCAGAAGAGAATATGGCCCTAACAACATAATGACTGGCTTGGGTTTAAGGGAAGTAACAAGAGAAACTCCGAGACAGGGAATAGACACTGGTTTTAGCAGAGGCACTGTTGAGGATCCCAGTTCTTTCATGATTGCCTCCTGTTACACCTGTTACAGAGAAGCCCTATGTCACACTACACGGACAGTCCTTAGAGTCTCTGTAATACATAGCTGTTGCCTCAACAGACACTGAAGCAGGAACGCATCAGCTACTGTCCCTTGATCTTACTATAATGAGGTTAAGGCTGAGTAAAAGTAAAACCACATTGGCCATGTGTAGAAGTCACTGAACAAACATGTCTTAGTGATCAAGTCTAATGTAATTAAGGAAGCACCTTCTTCCAGCTCAATGAAGTCCTTGTTCTCATCACAGAAGCTCTGTATGCTACTCCACATGAAGTACTTGTTTAGAGACAGGACCCTGTAACTCTGTCCTAGCCATCAGGCAGCTGGACGTGCTTCTTCTAGTCACTGCGTTTAGGATGAAGGATACAAGCTACCAGGCTTGCCAACACATTCATTCTCTTTAAGCCAGTGTAGTTGACATTTATAAAATATTTAAGCTGGCCCATATATATTGAATACCTGTGATTAGATTTCACTTCTCACATTTGCCATATTAACAAATGAAACACACTAATTCTGGGGTATTCTGTGGCCCTGGGTGACAGACACAAGGGCCTTGTAGGGGTGCATGGCCTTGTAGAAACAACACCAGCTGCAGACTCGGGGTGCTAATTTTTAATTAAGGATTACACCTAAAGCTGAATCCCTGTCAGCCTGAAACAAATGTTGATGTGCCATCTATAGACATCAAATTATCTAAAGATAAACTACAAACATTTCCAAACCTGTTTCCCAAGAGTTCCAGGTAAGATCTTCCTTTCTATGCCCTTGAGTCAGGTAAAAACACTAAAATAAAGTGGCGGTTGGAAGGACAGGTTAAGAATTGGAGCTGGATTCAGGGTCTAGAGTGCTAACCAGGCCTATTGGGTGTAATACAGGTGCCCTCTGCTGTGGGAAACTCATGGGGAGTGCTACTTAGGTGGGGTAGGGCACAGGGAGTGCATGAGAGCTGTCTGTATTTCTGGATTAAATTTTGCTCCTTAAGAAAGTCCACTTAAAAACAAAAGCAAATCCAGAGCTGTATCTAAACTAGACTTCCAAAATGAGGCCATCCAGAAGATATGAGTCTATCATTCCAGTTACTGACTTTCTCATTTACCTTAGTTCTCGATGCCTTCAGGTTCTTCTTCTGTGGGATTCCAATAATAGCAAGTGCTATGTAAGAGCTACAATATTCAATTAATTATTAGTATTTCTAAAGCACTTAGAATTGCCCTTGCTATAGAAAGCTTTACTTTGTCAGTTTGAAATGGTGGGAATGCAACTAACTTGCTTGGCAGTCTGCTGTGCCGACTTCTGACTTCAGAAACATGCACTGTGTTGTTCAACTTTATTTATACTGAGAAGAAACGTGTTAGGAACCCCGATGCTGAATAGGCTTGGTTTTCTGATTCAACGGCATGAGACTTTGGTGTCTATCTGTAAGAGAGTGTCTTCAATGACATGGAAGTCAGATGACTCTGGGCCCTGGGAAGGCAGACAAAATGACTGTGGGTACAAACTATTTTTTCCAGTGTCTAGAGACCTGACACAAAGAGAGATGGTCTGTGATCTGCCGTCTTGAAAAGAAACATAAACTCTCCTTTTTTAGGTGCTTTCCTGAAGTTTTCTTTTTAAATAGAATAAATATATGTATTACTTAAAATTCCTAGTAAAAGGGCTAATAAGAAGGCACAATAGATAGGCAGAGACTGGCCAAGCTTGATGGCCTGTGTTCATGACCAGACCCCATAGGTGGGTGGGAAGTAAGTACTGACCCCTGTAAGCAGCCCCCTGACTTCCGCCTTCCTTGTCTTCACAGTAACATTGCAGTCCTCTCTCACACGTACTCTTGATTAAAGAGTTCTAATAAAATAGTGTTTCATTTATGGGTTAATGTTTTAATAATGCAATTCTGAAGGCCTGTTATTTTTAGGGGGCTATAAGAGATATAACTTGATTGCCCAAATCATCATTACATTTTAAAAGAAATCACATTTATTTATTTATGAGTGTATGTGTGTTGTGTGTACATGTGTGCATGTACCTGTGCATATGCATGGGTATCATAGCATGTGTGTGATGGTCAGAGGACAGATTTTGAAGGCCAGTTCTCTTCTGCCATCATGTGGGACAAGGGGATGATCCTTGTGGTGGCAAGGACCTTTACCCACTGAAACAGTTGGCAGCCTTGGGGCTACTGTTAAATGGAATGAAATTAAAAATGAGTGAAATTCCAAAGCATGGTGGGAATTTTTTTCAAGACTATCCTCAGAAAGCTCTTTTTGCCAAAGCTATTGCCATTCTGACCCAAGGGTGCAAAGGTTGCCAAAGCAGATGTTCTACTGAGAGAAGCTGCTAGGATATCCCCATGGAAACAATTGTTTCATTTTACTAATGGTGTGTGTGAGCTCTGAGAGCAAAGAGCCAAGGTTGGGAGAGAGGAAGTGTGTTTCTTCTCTCTGAGGAAGGAGAACACCGTGATAAGAGGGTGGTGCATTCTCTTAAGTTTCATTTTTCCTCCTCTCAGTGTCCATTTTTGCTGTGTTGCTTTGCTTGCTTCAGAGACCTGGGAAAACCCATCACTCAGGTCATTCAAGCAAGTCCTGGATGGAAGACCCAAAGGACCCAACCTGTAGAAGTGGCTGCCTTTGTCTCAGAGGAGCTGCTGGTTCAGGAAGGCATAGATGTCAGTATCCTCAAAGAAGATTCTAAGAAATCATTTATTAGTTTATCCATTTCTGTCCTTTATTGATGCCAGTTACATAAAAGTCAGAGAGTGTGGGATGGAAACAAAATTCCAATTTCATCCCTTGATAAGTTTCACCCACATGTGAGGCTGACAAAAATTAGATGGAAAAAACAATTATTCTCTGCATCTAATCAGTCTGTCCAAGGGGCCAGCAAAGCCCTGCCCCAGCAGAGGGCATTTCATGAACACACTAGATATGGAAATGAATGCTCTACTGCCTAAGCAGAAACTGACCATGTTAGGAATATTAATACAGACCTGATGACTACTCATTAAATGAATAAGCAAAGGAAACTATTTCCGTCAAGGTTGTCAAAGAAGCCAGCTTGCAGTGTCTGAGTGTACCATAGGAATCTGCTCATTTCTGGGAGGCAGCAGAAAACACCCCGCAGGCCACCAGCTGTGAGGTCCCAACTTTGCTCAATGACCATTCACTTAGTGACTATTTATTAATCCTCCATGATATATGTGAAGTGAGAAGCCTGTGACATAAAGACACAGGGTCCCTGCCATGGCTGAAGAAGGAAACAACTTATAACTTCAGGTTGGATATTATGGGCTTGTTGAGTGAAACCATCAACGAGTTGTAGACAGTTATTGCTAATGTTTGTTGAGCACCGGTCACTCAGCTGCACTGAGCGTTCACTCATAATCTTCACGTGGAGGAAATCTCTGTTACCTAAAGGAAGGAAGTCTTAACAGTACAATAGGACATTGTAAATATATAGCACAACAGAACTCAACCC
The DNA here is from genome assembly GCF_037038515.1 of Microtus pennsylvanicus. NCBI lineage: Eukaryota > Metazoa > Chordata > Mammalia > Rodentia > Cricetidae > Microtus > Microtus pennsylvanicus. Next base: position 68,323,538 of record NC_134581.1, on the reverse strand, counting down.
CACATCTCAACTTTTGCAATACATCAATTAATAGAACTCATAGAAATCTCGACTTGTCTGCATTGGGCACAGAGATCTGTTGAGAGGTTCTTCCAACACTCAGCCCCTTTCCAAGATTACAAGAACACTTAAGTTCCCTTTGATGGCAGTTTGTGCTCCTTCTGTAGAAAGAGCAGGGCAGTCCATAGAATCTGTGCCTATGGCAAGAGAGATGTACTTTTATCACGCTTCCCTTCCAGTTTGGACAGGAATTTAGGCTGAGGCCTCTGTAACTCCATCTGCCAAGAATTCCCACTTCTCAGATCCACCTCCTCCACTCCCATATTATGGTTACCATGGTACCCTGTATATCAGTCTGTCATTATTGCCTCATGGATGCAGTAGCTGATTAAGTCCTGGGCACCTGACCCTGTCTGGACCCAGCACAGAGTTGGTATGATTTAAGATTGGCTACATGTCCGCTAAACTGACCCATTGTTGCTGTTCTTACTAATTACAAACTGGAACTGACAAAAATAAGATATTCTCTATCTGGTTTACAAGACTGTAAAATATAAACCCAGTATCTCTTACTTGGGATCCTCACTTACATATTTATATAGTTATGAGCTCAGTAAGAGGGAGAAGGAAGAAAGCACTAAGGGCTGGTTCAGGCTGCCATGGCAACTCCCTTGGTCTTTATGTGGACTTAGGTCTATGCTGTCATATGAATCAGGAAAAGAGGATTCTATTCGGTCTCACAAAGCAAGGAACTCTACATGAGACTCACCTGAACTTCTGCTTAAATTTCCTTGACTCATTTCAAGATCTTGAAGATAAATGACTGAGTCCACTCCCACCCCCTGCCCCGGTTTGTTTTGATCATGACTGAGAACCTGGAGTGTGGCTAGATATGACTACTCTGCTTCTAGGATCTCACTCTGTCCATAGTAGGAAAATCACAATGGCCCCTAGAAAAGTCACCATCCCATCCGTTAGTGACAGCTGTCGGCACCCTCTCCTGTCCACTGGTTGATGAGCACTCACTGTGTGTTGAGTGTAATGATTCACATCTGGAAAACATCATCTCATCATTTCCTTTAATCCTTGCAAGCGCCCTCTAAGATGAGATGATATAAAACCATCCCATTTCCGAGAAAAGCTAATTTGCTATAGATGACAAAAGCACAGACGAGTGAGGCATGACTAAGCTCAGACTTGGCAGTAGGGCAGTGCCACAGCAGGCTCTGGCTGCTCTCACTCCTCACGCAATGTTCAGGAGCACTGGGCATCTCACAGCCTCAAGTTTTAATTTTCCCAGGATATCAGATGCTACAACAACAGTAGTTGGTTTCCATCCATGTATCACCCCTCGCATCTCCACTGCCATCTGCAGTTGAGAGGACTATTTGAGCTTGTCTGCTTGAGGTACTGGTGTTCTCCAATCATGATGAACATGATTGGGTTCATTATGTGCCCAACTGATGTGGGATTCCTCTCTGTATGCTGTGAATACCATTGGTTAATAAAGAAACTGTCTTGGGCCTGCACAGGGAATCGAGGTAGATGGAGAAAACTAAACTGAATGCTGGGAGGAAGAAGGCAGAGTCAGAGAGAAGCCATGTAGCCCTGTCAGAGACAGACACTGGAACTTTACCCAGTAAGCCACAGCCACATAGCGATACACAGATTAATAGAAATGGGTTAAATTAATATGTAAGACTTAGCCAATAAGAAACTAGAGCTAATGGGCCAAGCAGTGATTTAAACAACATAGTTTCTGTGCAATTAATTCACAGCTGAGCAGCTGGAAATGAACAAGCAGTCTTATAACAACACTCTATAGGTCTTCCTGGGCCAGGCTGCTCTTCACAGTCAGGAATAGCCTCTTGGGATTCTGGTAAAGTCAATTGTACTCCATTCGTATCTGACTGTGTTGAGCAGCATCTCCCTTCAGCTCCTCAATGGCTTAACTCTGTGTTGTTTGTTACAAGTGGAAGAAAATAAAAAAAAAACAACTTTACTAAGACTAAGAAAGAGGTGTTGAGCCAAATATCTACTTTGAATGTGTTTTCACTGAAGTTGAAAACATCCCCATTGAAAAACATAGAAGTAGTTTGATTTTCTGAGTCAAGAGCAGTTAATTGCTTCAATTCTGTGGTTTCCAGGCATGGGGTTGCCACCTAGATCCAAAGCTCACATGGCAGATGGAGAGGGGGAGAAAGAGGAGTCAGTTCATAAAAGGGGTGAGATGCAGCTCTGTGGCCTGGGCCTTTCCCTCAGGCTCAGTGATTTGGCCTGAGCCTCCCTGAAATCACTCGTGTCTGCTGCTGGATGTCTTCCCAGCCCCACAGAATGGGCTCTTCTGGTATCCTCTGGCCCTTCATGAAGGGTATATGTTCTTTACTTTGCTTCGTCTCTCTGGATCCTTTCCTTCTCCAAATTACCCAGGTACCAATTTACCTTCACCTTCCAGGGATCATGCTGATACATCTAATTAGCCAAATGCTTTCTCTGCTTTGTTAAAATGTCAGCGCCAAGCAGGAAAATATTACTAACAGCAAATCCTCTATAAACTCTTAAACTGTGTCCCACACCCCCAATCTCGGCTTTGGCACAAAATCACACAAACATGATGCAGCCAGTGCTAAATTACACAGGAGCTGGGAATCCAGACCTCAATTTTTCTTTGCTTTTACTCCGCAACATTTTTTTAAAACCTGTCTTCAGACCAATCTGGCTTTTTCATCAATCTTGCTACACGGTGGAGAATAGAAATAACTACGACTCTATCCAATGCATTGCTACTGAGGCGACTCTAAGAAGCAAAAGATCAAATTATTAAAAACGAAGAGCCAAGATGACAGTTATTGTCCCTTCCCTTATTCCATTCCCCATGCTTTCACAAAGACTGGAACAGCATATATTATTTCATCCTGTCTTACTCCCAATATTGAGCTTTCAGAAATCTGGTTTGTTTATGTCACTTTAGACTTGGGAAATGTTACATGAAAAGGGCAGAGCTGATTATTAAACACGGCCAACAGAGGTGATCCCACGTCTATGGTGAAGCTTGAAGGGAAAGGTAGATGCCTCGGGGTGTGAGCATGCTTCGAGCTGTCCTAGTTTGCGTTCTATCGCTAGGATAAAACATCTGATCAAGGGCAACGTGGGGAAAAGGGGATTATTGGACTTACACCTCCATGTTATAATCCATCTTTGAGAGACGTCAGGGCAGAAACTAGAGGCAGGAACTGAGGCAGAGACCATGGAAGAATGCTGCCTACTGACTTCCCTGCTTTGCTCAGCTTGCTTTATTATACAACCCAAGACTATTTGGCCAGGGACGACACTGCCCACAGTGGGCCAGGCCCTCCCATGTTAATACTTAATTAGAAAAGGCCCTCACAGACATGCCCTGAGGTCAATATGACGGAGGCAATTCCTCATATCAGGTTCCCTCTTCCAATGACTCTAGCTTGTGTGACGTTGACAAAAACTAACCAGGACACTAGCACTGGAGTCCCTCAATGGGACCCTTCCTACGGAGAGTTCTCAAATGAGGAATGGGAGTCACCTGAGGTCCCCAAAAAAGGCCAGAATAAAAGAACCAGCAAGGAGTTATTTTTGACCAAACTCTTACCTAACTCTTGAACAGTCCTAGACAAGGAGCTTATCTCTGTGTCTGTGGGTCCTTTCCTCTCAGCAGAGGTAAGAAAGCCCCCCAGTTTGGGAGTGAGGAGAGGTGGTCAGGGAGCAGGGACACAACTCAGCTTGAGGTTTCCTGGCCAAACTGGACAGCTTGAAAAAAAATATGCTTCTATTTGAAATTTAGACATGTATGGTTTCTATATCTTTAATATTTAAGAAATTGTTCACAAATGTTTTATAGGTAGACTGAAAGAATACAAAATAGGCAAAATGTACCCTATCATACATTTACACACATGATAATTTTATATATATATATTATATATACAATCTTTATAAATATATATTATGCCTTTGAAGGACTTTTAGTTTTTACATATTAAAAATAAAGTCTTTAAAACCAAGGGCACAGAAGAATGACTGAATTATACAAAAGTACTAGATGTTAAAAAATGAAATAACTCATTCAACTGTATTTTCATCTTTTATTGCTCTAGATACCATAAAAAGCTTTCCATTTCAAAAAGATTCCGGGAACTCAAACAGCTTTTAGTAAAATGTCTTGTCTATATCCTGTCTGGAAGCATAGTTTCCACTGATATTTAAGTATTTCATCAACTGGCTCACAATTGTATTTGTCAACAGTAAACTGATCAAACAAACAAATAAAAAACAAAACAAAACTCTTACTTCAAAGAGGATAAAAGATAGTTTATTCTGGACCCAGATATGATGTCTACCACCTGGGAATCATAGACTCAGTTTGCCCCCAACTCTATGATGCGATGTAGTAACAGTTTCATAAACATTTTAATAATGGAGCAGAGAAAGTAATAAATCAAGGCTTTTTTCAGATGCATAGCTGCAAATATGAGGTAAGCGGGGTGTGGAAACACTGGGACATCTCAGCTGAAGGCCTCAAGCAGCACCTGCCAGCATCCTTGTCTTTGGTGGTGTGGAGACCAGGCATCTCTACACTTTCCAAAGTATTCATTTTGCAGTCACAGAGATATTAGGCCACTTATGGGGTACTGGGTTGCTTTTTAAGTTGCTATAATAAAACACTGACCAAAAGCAACTTACGGAGGAAAGAATTTATTTGGCTTACAGGCTACAGTCCATCTCTGATAGAAAACAAGTAAGGAGCCTGGATGTAGGAACCAAAGCTGGAACCATTGTGGAATCAGGCTTACTGACTTGATCAGTAACTTTTCTTATACTGTCTAGTTTCACCTTTCCTAAAGATCTACAGTGTACTAGTCCTTTCCACATCAATCAATCATAATAATAATAATAATAATAATAATAATAATAATAATAATAATAAAGTCTCACAGTCATGCCCAGAAGGCAACATGATGGAGATAACTCCTCAATGATTAGCTTTCACAGATGGAGAATAAAAGGCCATCAAAATGATTCAAGATGATTTGGTTCAGAACTCGCAACATCCCAGCCTCTCCTCAGCATTGAAGTTCTAACCAGTCAAGAAGCCTTGTGGTCATGACTTCTTTATGTCCACATACTTTAAAAAAAAATCAGGATTATTATGGTGTATCAATATTCATAAATTTACTTATGATTCTAGTCTCACACCCAGATATAGTTGTGCCTCTATAATCTGTTAGGTCACTAAGAATAATTATATTTCTCTAGGCCTTCACTAGGTGATATTTGATCTGGAATCAGTGTAGAGTTTTTTCAAGAAGAGAGGTGTCTACCTGACCATATCATGATGGTTCTCAACTTGTGGGTCACAGCCCTCTTGAGGTCACACATCAGATATTTTGCATATCAGATATTTACATGAGGATTCATAATAGTAGAAAAATTGCAGTTATGAAGTAGCAATGAAAATAATTTTATAGTTGAGGGTCACCACAACATGAGGAACTGTATTAAAGGGTCTCCACATTAGGAAGGTTGAGAACCATTGCCCTACAAATAGATATTAAGAATGGGCACGAAATATTTATTTGCAATTATCAATGGTTAACTTTTAACTGAAGATTCATCATATAATGGAGGATATGAGTACTTTTTTCTTTTTCTTTTTTTGGCCTTCCTCTTCCCTCAGTTCTTCCTCCTCTGCGTATTATGTTGCTAATCCTCTTGCCATCCTTCCTTTGGGCCAAGAGAAGGATAATTCCATGTTACAGCTGATATTACATATATTTTAGCACTAATAGTCCAAAAATATTAGATGCTGACCACTTCTCAAAGTGATGGACTTTGCTTCTATAAAGTTCCCTCCTTGCTGGGAAGAAAAAGAGAGAGAAAAAGAGGTAAAGATACACCTTTAAAAATTTTAAGGAACAAAATTGTATTATATTTTATTTTTAAATTAATATCCAAATGCATCACTTCCCCCTTCTCTTTCCTCTCTTCCATGCCCCTCCTACTCCTTCTCAGGTTTATGGCCTTTTCTTCACGGTATTGTTTTATGCATATAGATTTATCTATTATGCATGAATACAAAAATAGAACTTGCTGAGTCTATTGAATGTATTTAGTTCCTTGTGTGCTGATCACTGGTATTAGATTACCAGTAGGGGGCTCATCCCTTGGAGAGGTTAATTCTCCCTCTTTCAGCAGTCATTAGTTGCCTGAAGTTTTTTTGTTGGGGGTTGGGACCCCACAAGGCTTCCTTCCTCCCTCTCCCTGACCCTGCCATGCTGTGTTAGCATGTCTATTGGTACTGTCACGTCGTTCAGGACTCATTTAGGCAGCTATATTGTTGCGGTATCATGAGTGTAACTTTTCTGGCATTTCTAGCAGACACAATCTCACGGTAGACTTCTTAGTTTTCTAGCTCGTATAGGCTTCTCATTTCCTCTTCCATGAAATTCTGGATCCTTATTCGTAAGAGTTATGTTTGCAGATGGACCCATTGGGGTTGGGCTCCCCAGGATGGTTGATTTCTTCATAATGATCCCTTGTGATTTTCTGTAATGGTTTCTGTCTGCTGCAAAGAGAAGCTTCATGGATGGGTGATGAGAGTTACACAAACCCAAGGGTGGAAGGTAAATTTTAGAATGCAGTCAGGGATTATGCTGGTTTACTTAATACAGTGGCAGTAGTAGGCTATCCTCTAAGATCCAGTAACCCCCTTGCCCTTAGTAGTCAACTAGGTTCTCAGTACCAGGCATGATTTCCCTCCTGTTGGGTCTCCTTTAAGTCCAATTAAAGAGCTGTTGCTTAGAACAAAGGTGTGAATGCCACCATTGCACCCTTAGGGATCTCTTGTCTTGCTGGTCACTACAGTTTATGTGTGTCACAGCTGGTCCAGACTATTGGTTGCCTTCACCCCTTAGCACACACTATGTACCTTTGCACACTATGAAAGCTAGTCCTCAGGAGGAATGCTTTCTGATTAGACTCCAATCTCCAGTCTTGTGTCTAGTGTGTGGTGTTGTCAGCAATTGACACTTACTTTCGCCCTCTGAGAGCAACCAAGAACAACAGCCACACTGTTCCCTACAAAAGCTTTAGATTTTTCTCACCAAAACCTCAACCAGGACCAGGCACACCAGAACTCGTTCAAGTTGTTTGTCAAGGTAGTCAAGTGGTCCCATAAGACAAAAAACAAAACAAAACATTTTTTTTAAAAAAACAAAAACACAAAACCCTCTCATTTCAAATCTGGTTCTTCAGAAACTTTAAGCATTTATTTAATTCATAAATATTTTGCCAAGATTTGCACTTCAAATTTAAAATGAAAGCATAGGTCTATATTTTCAAACTTCATACATCTTGTCTGATTCCTTTGATGAACGTCTGCATTGTCTGTATAGAACTTACTTGTTCTCAGAGCACAGCTCTTGCCAAGTCCTTAAGTCTTTAAGTTTCCGTGGTACACAATCACCTTGTGCTGAGTTGATGGTCCTAGCTATATACTTGTGCGTGAAGACATTGTTATCAGCACTTTTCTCGGGGATAAGAGCCAAAGTCATTTAATTAAAACAAGTGTGTACACATTTAATTGGGTAATTTCTTATCTTCTGCTGTTTAAATTGAGCTGGTGGGTGTAAGGCATAGAGCACAGGGATGGTGATAAGACCCGAGTTTAAGCATTGACTCTGGGCAAGTGGTTTTCCATCTGAATGCCAGCTTGCTTATCATGCTAATGGAATTAATAATCATGATCTGCTGATAGCCAAAAGGAACGGGAATGGTAAAATTAAAGGGAAAGCAGGTGCCACAAGGTAAAGGAAAAGGTGTCCTGAGCGTGGAGAGTAGGCATGGAAGGTGGTGCTGGGGGCATGGGCAAAGAACTTGTATGAAAACCATCACCATGTACAATGAATACACATCAATATTTTCAAATCATCGCTGGAAGAAAAGCTTCATTTTTAAAAGCCCATACTTTGCCTTGTGTCATGAAGGACATTTCCACAAGACAATGCTGTACATGCATAGCAGCTGTGTGAGGACCCGGATGCCCTGGCATTACAGCCTTCACTAGCCACTAGTGTCAAGGCCTTGGCTGTTTAGTTATCACTGCTTTCCGCACAGTAGAAAGAGTGCATCTGCCTTAGCACTATCTCAAAAGCCTCATTTGTCTTTGGAGAGCAGGCACAGAGTTCCATGGAGCCCACCGCAGGAAGTACTAGTTTAGAGGACTCTCTTAAGAGGGGTGGGAGATTTCCAAGCAGGTAGAAGGGCAAATCTAGAAACTAAGAACTTCATAGGTTGTTTTTTACTTACTTTTTTAATTTATTTATTTATTAAGGATTTCTGCCTCCTCCCCGCCACTGCCTCCCATTTCCCTCCCCCTCCCCCTGATCAAGTCGCCCTCCCTCATCTGCTTGAAGAGCAATCAGGGTTCCCTGACCTGTGGGAAGCCCAAGGACCGCCCACCTCTATCCAGGTCTCATAAGGTGAGCATCCAAACTGTCTAGGCTCTCCCAAAGCCAGTACTAATTGCTGTATTTTGTCTTTTATATTTGTTTTAGAAAAATCTGTATGACTGGGCTGTAGTGGCTCATGCCTTAATCCCAAGTGCAGAGACAGACATATCTCTGTGAGTTTGAGGTCAGCCTGGTCTACAGAGCAGCGAGTTCTAGGACAGTCAAGGCAAGGCCACACAAAGAAACCTTGTCTCAAAAAAAAAAAAAAAAAAAGGAAGAAGAGGTCTGGACTGTGACCCTGGCTGGCCTTGACCTATTAATCATCTTGTTTTTGCCTCTCAAACTCTGAAATTACAGGCTTGTATTACCTGGGTATTTGTCTGAGATTTGGTTAAATTGGTTAATCATAGTCAGGGAACTAGTCATGTTAAGAATCATAGTCATGGAGTTAGTCATGACAGCACCTGTTTCATAATATTGAATAGGCTGAGGCAGTAGGATCCTGAGTTTAAGGACAGCTTGGGCAATTTAAAAAATTCTGTCTCAAAATGAAATTTTAAAAAGAAGGGTCTGGGGACACAGTTTATTTAGTGTTAAGAGTGTTTGTCTGCCATCCGTGAGGTCTTGGGTTTGAGGTCTAACACTGGAAAAAAATGTAAATGTTTTTAAAGATTGAAAGGGAGATGAAGAGATGGCTAATCTTTCTTGAAGAGAACTTCTTTTGTTTTGATTTTGCTACACATTACTGTGAGAAAAATAAGAAAGAACTGTAGGCAATAATTCCAGTGATACAGGAGGGGATGATGGTGCCTAGGGTGAATCACCCAGCCTTAATTGTGTCATCGCTGTCCCAATTTCCAGCAGAGGACAGAGAAGCACATGGAATATAAAGGAACCTGGTCAAGCTTATGCATCGAGAGGTGGTAGACCTAAGATTCAAACCACGGATACTTAGCCCCTCAGGCCACCTAAACTGTTTCCAGTGCATACATGGCGAAGACTTAAATTTTACTGAAGGTATAGACAGTGATTACTGATAACTGAGCAAAGATTCTTAAGCTCTAGACAAATAGCAAATCCATGGAAGAGATTAGAGGCAAACATGCACAGTGCTGGACAAACACCGAAGTGCCTTACGGCAGTTTAGGTGTTTTCTTTCTTGTATCACATTTAGGTTCTCAGAGCGGGATGGAAGCACTGTGTAAATACACTAGCGTGTGGACCTAGGACATCAGACACTTTTCCGGGACCTTGAACTAAAACATCAACTTAAACTCTGACTTGTTTTGGAACTTTCAGTAATCATAGTGTGTTTGTAAAGAATTCTGACTTATCCCAGTTGTGTGGCTGCTGACTAATCCTGAAGTCATCAGTATTTGGGCACTTGCTATCAGACCACTTCAGTTTGACAAGTGGAAGGCAGGGGATGTGAACTCAGACTATAGCCTGTTACAGTTGCTCATATACTTGATGGGTTTCAGACTGGATAATCCTCACCAACTTTTCCTAATTTAGCACTCATTGCATTTCAACCTTAAAGGAGATTCTAATTGAGAGTATAACCAGTCTTGACAATTTTTCCACATTTTTTTTTCCAGACACTTCCCATATCTCGTTGATTCTTGGCACATAGTAGGGACTCTAATATCCACACAGTAAGGATATTTGTTGAATGAATAATTGGAAGATAAAAATATAACAGCCATCATACTATAGGCAATTTAGTACACACCAAGTATTACCATTTCTTTTTTAATTGAATCCTCTTGCATCTCTTAAGGACTGCTGTCTCAGGTAATAGAGCCAACGTCAAAAGGTAAAATCATGAGACAATGTGTGCGTAGATACAGGTGTTCAGTTCTGGACAAGCCCCTCCTGTGTAAACCTAACTGACCAGAATATGGTGTGGATTCACTGAGTATAACCTATCCATCCCTTACTCTGCTTTTCCTCATACAGCCCTCGTTAAGCTTTTGGCCTTAAATTGTTTTTTTTAACTGACTCAATAGACAGTATATGCTCTATAGCATCCCCAATATCTCGTTAAAATAAAAAGTGGATTTTATTTTTTATTGAATTGTTGAAGCACACAAAGAAAGGTGAAAAAAACAAAACAACAACAAAACCACTGTCATAGCAGTAAAGGTGGAAGGAGAGCGCTGACAAACGGTTAGCAATGGGGAGAGCCAGCAAACAAAGGAAAGCACAGGAGGCTGAGGAACTGGAGATGAAAGACTCCTTGGGATTAGTTTAGATTAGATTAAGACTAAAAGTAAAGCGATGAAAGCAACAAGACCCCAGACCCATTCTCTTCTACCTCCAGCATTGCCATGAATCTAGAAAATTCCTACTTCCTGAACCTACAAGCCTGAAGAGTTATAAAGAGTAGAACAGAGTATAAAGAGTTATAAAGAGTATAAATAGTTCTTTTGATTGGAACTTGCTCCCGCTAAAGATGGGAAACATACAAATATGATGATAGCTACTGAAATTTACACCAAATACTTACTTTGTTTAGCCAGTTTAATTGCCAAAAGGAGTGATGGCTACTCTTGATTGTCAACTTGACCACATCTGTAATTAACTAAAACCCAAAAATGGAGAACACACCTGTGAGGGATATTTGCTTAATTTAAATTAGGAAGACCCACTTCTAATCAGGATCTTTGAGGTAGGAAGACATGCTTTTAATCCAGATCTTTTGATCTGGGAAAAGACTTACCTCTAATATGGATCTTCATGTTGGAAAGCACCTTTTAATCTAGATCATTTGAGCTGTGGAAACACACCTATAAACTGGGCATGTTGCTGGAAGCCTATTTAAGGACAGCGAAGAAGGAAGCTTTTGCTCTTTGCCTGCTTGCTCTTTCCTTGCTAGCAAGTCCATTCCTTCACTGGCCTTAGATCCTCCTGTTTTGGGATTCTAGCAAAAACTGAAGACCAGTTGAGACATCCAGCCTCATAGACTGAGCAACTACTGGGTTCTTGGACTTTCCATTCACAGGCAGCCATTGCTGGATTAGCTAATAAATCATACACACACACACACACACACACACGATTGTATAAGATCTGATCTATAAGATCATTCTATAAGATCTGTTACTCTAGAGAACCCTGACAAATACACAAAGCTATCAGTGGTCACTAGGTAGGATGTGGATGTTGTAGTATGAGCGGCGGGGCTGCATCCCTGGCACCCGGCCGCCCGCACAGCTAGCTTTACTCGAAATAATTACACGGAAACTGTATTCTTTTAAACACCGCTTGGCCCATTTCTATCTAGCCTTTTCTAGGCTAGCTCTCGCACCTGGACTAGCCCATTTCTAATAATCTGCTGTAGCCCACGAGCTGGCTTACCAGGAATGATCTTAACCTGCATCTGCCTGGAGTGGGAGAACCATGGCGACTCCCTGACTCAGCTTCTTTCTCCCAGTCTTCCGTTCTGTTTACTCCGCCTACCTAAGGGTGGGCCTATCAAATGGGCCTAGCAGTTTCTTTATTGCTTAACCAATGAAATCAACAGATTGATATATGACACTCCCCCATCATGTGGAGAGCAGCATACTGTTAATTTAGTATATTTCATACCCAAAGTCTATAGTAAAAGAAATACAAATTGCAATGGAAAGTAAGCAAATAAGTAATCTAAGAAGATTTCAGGATCATGTATTTTTTAATCTATGCATTTATTTGTAAGAGTGTGTGGGGTGGCGGTGGTGTCTGCACTAATGCATAGATGTGCACCTCTGCATATGTTCAGGTACCAGAAGAGGATACTAAATCCCAAATAACTATAGTTATGGGGAACTATGAGCCACAAAATATGAGTACTGGGATTCAAACTCAGGTCCTCTGCAAGAGTGCCAAATCATTCTTAACTGCTGAGTCATCTCCAACCACAGAGCCCTGCATTTTCAGATTAATGAATACTGTTGATTATTCCGTACAAAGGATAAAAAGAGACCCACATTTTGAAATGTTACTGTGAATTTAAGAATTTTGGCAATGAAGAGATATAGTAAAGACAGTCCTGTACTAGAGGATGACAATTTGAACGCTTTGCATTTCTCAATACCTGGTATTGAAACAGACCCATGTCTTTGTATTTAAAAAGAAAAAATAATTTTCTATAGAATTCTATATGCAAAGAATTAATTTAAATCTGAGAAAAGTTACACAAATGAAATAGAAAATTTCATGTATGTATATTCTCACATAGCAGAGCAATTAGTGATATGGATATAAGTAGGAAAATTAATAATCAGACACATTTGAAATCATTGCCTCTGAGAAGTATGAAATGGGCAAAGGCTTGGGCACAGGATGACTATTATGTTTAATTTTATTTTAAATAAAAATTTCTATGTCTATTTTCTTCTTGAAATTATGTGCATATACATCATTGATTAAAACAGAAAAGCTGAAAGAACTAGAAAAAATAAGGATCAACCCACAATAAAACTCCAACAAATGATAATACAACAGACTAAATTTTAGAGCAAATAACCCAATCAAGGGTGGTTTCCTAGGATGTCCCTTTCAAAGACTGGAGGATAATGACTGCAAGAGTCCTTAACCCCATGAGATGCTAAGCCTTCAGGCTACAGTAGATAGGACAAATTTGCTCCTGCTTTATCAGGAGCAGAGTCCTTCTCTATGCACGGTGCCTCGCATACTTGTGTCTGTTGTTTCTCAGTCCTTTCTCCCTTCTCCCATCTCCACTTCCGAAGCAGACAAAGTACAAGGGCTGTGGTCATGACCTTGACTATTAACAGGAGCATACATAGGGGGCTCTCCCCTCGCCAAATTTAGATTCTTTCATTCACTCTGTTATAGAGTCATGAGCCATATGAATCAGACAAAGTCTACGATACTGCCATGTGTAGACGTCCTTGTTTGGTGTAATCTATCTGGAAACACAATTAGCATTCTACACCATATATAGTAAGAATTCTAATTCCATGAACATTTTAGCTAGAGAGATGAGAAGAGGTATATTTACATATTCCAGTGTAAGGCGATTTTGATCATTTATTGGCTTTCTGCTGAAAAAGCAAAATCTGTCCGTGGCCTAATTAGGTTGGGAGGTTCACTGAACAGGGCAACATGTGTTCTGTGATGTCCAACTATTCTTCTTGAACTCTTATTGTTTAGAACCTAAGAAACTGAGAAGTTACATTTACTTTCAGTGAAGTGTTAAAAGCACGATTCGCTCATATTCATCATTCCAGTGCATAGTTAAAATGGTCTGATATCAAAATTTCTATGACTAAACAGTTATTTGTTGGGATGTGGAGGTAAGTTTGAAATAAAGCAAAGAGGGATATACTGATATTAATTGTAATAGACCTAAACTGTAATATTTTAGGTATTAGAATTCTCCTATGCCATTAATAACTAGGTGAATGAATGCTAGATCAGGAATCAGATGACACCTCTTTGTGAGAAAGGCTCATTCTTTGATGCTAACTCTAGTTTGGGGCATATATGATTTCAAATAACATCTAAATTTTGGCCATTAATTTAAAACTGTGTACATATTGGCACTGAATGGGAGTTTTTCCCCTAGCTGCTAGCCCTTCTCAGCATTTTTATTTTTCTTACATTTTGAAAGTAATGCACAAGACAAACTCGCAGAGGGAATGAGCTGATGTTTTATTCATTGAAATTTGTTATTAACTTCATATTGGATGCCTTTCAATGTACGTTACAGATACTTGTGAAACAACTATTTTTTTTCTAAAATTACAGATCAAAAATAAGTTCAATCTGCCTTTGTTCTTTTCCTACATCGTGATGCTAATTCACTGAAGAGGCACAAGATGGGGCAAGGAAGACATTTTCATTGTCAGCAGAAACAGAGTGGCTCTACAGGAGAGGGAAAAAGAAGAGGGGAAGAGGCTGAGACTTATTCTGCTGAGAAAGAATATCCATGCAGGCGGTGGTCGTGTGTGAAGGCGCAGACTTCTTTCAGGGAAACCCAAGTGGAGTTCTGAGAGTCCTCCAACCCTCCCCCAGATGTTCACCACAGCCTGTATGAATCATATATACCATTCCAACCATTCAGCTTCCTCTGTCCACAAGGTTAGGGTGACCATCAGAATCCAGGATTATCTCACAAGGAAGGAGACCGAGTGTGAAAACTACTGGTTAGGTTCGGTAGGTATTCTATATATCATCTGATTCTAATGGTTAATTCTCTGATAACGAGAAAATTATTTGACTCTAGGCTCTCAGAATCAGAGGGCAGCATGAGCTCATCAGTTCCCTTCTTCCTCCCTCCTCTTACATCACATGGCACACTGTCGTTCATACCATAGCAGATGGAGTTCATTTGGTTCTTGGAATGTCAAAGTATTCGTAAGCGTTTTCATTTGGTTCAGCATTATTCAGAATTGAATGAAAGAATATTTTAACATAATTTTTATTGATTCTTTGCACCCTAATCTCACTCATATCTCAGTCCCTCTGTATCTGTCCTTCACCATTGTAGCACCCCCAAAAAAATTTATAAAGAAATAAAAATAGAATATGAAAATGAAAAGCAGTAATAGTAATTAAACAAACAAACACACACACAACAAAGCTGGAGCTCCTTCACAATTTTAACTTTAGAGAAATAAGGTGAAAGAAATTGCAATGAACATGCGACAAGATTAAGAAGTGTAATAGATGTCTATATTTGTTCTTCCTGCCTCTCACTCTTTCCCAGTGGAGGATAACCTGGTCTCATCCCCCCACACAGTTATTCATCCAAAGGACTTACCTTACCACGGTGATAGGCATCTAACTTAGGCTTCTCAGTGAGGACATCCTATCCATGATGGGACAGAAGGGGGGGTACATAATCTAGAACCAGCCTGCATACTTTAAATCAGCCTTCCTAGTGCTGTGACCCTTTAATACAGCTCCTCACTTGAGGTGACCCCAAACCATAAAATTATTTCATTGCTATTTCATAACTGTAATTTTGCTACAGTGATGAATCTTTCATTTTTTTGTATTTTTTTAATGTGTGTGAGTGTTTTCTTTGCATGTATGTCTGTACACCATGTGTATGCCCTGAAACCCTCAGAGGCTAGAAGATGGTTCTGATCTCCTGGAACTGATGTTACAAACGAAGGTGAGCCATTATGTGGTCATGTGGGTGCTGGGAATAGAACCAGGGTCCTCTGGAAGAGCAGCCACTGCTCTTCACACTGAGTCATCCCTCCAAGCTCCAAGGGTTGCTTTAAACAAATTATTTATGTGCACCATATACATGCAGTGCCTGCAGAGGCCTCAAGGGGTCATACAACCCCTGAAGTTATAAATTGTGGGCTGGCCAAATGTGTTCTGGGAATCAAAATGGAGTCTTCTGCAAGAACAGCAAATACTTTTAATCACTAAGCCAACCCTTCAGACCCTGCATCTTTTATGGAGTGGGTGTAAATACTGGGAACAAGTGGGGCTCTTGAAGAAGTCTACAGTAGTCAAGGAACACCTTTGCTCGGGCACAGCCTGTCAGAGAAAGATAGATACCCATCAGAGAGAGCAAGAGACAAGAGAAGGAAAGGAATCCCATGTGAACTGTGGGGCAGACTGTGCTTTCATTAACTATGCCAGTAAGTACGTTTCTTTACTAATTCACTGTACATCCCTTCTCTGGAAAAATGGACCATCATGTAGATTGCCTTGTAACTCCCTGTACGAAGTACCTATGTGGAAAGAATAACAAGAGCCTACACCACTGGGAACAAATATTATGTGAAAATAGCTGGTGAAGCCTATTATACTTCTAAGTGGGGTTTCAAAGAAAACTATCAGACAGACTAATTCTTACAACTCTTCAAAATAGGACCAGACAGATCACTAAAAAGAAAAGCTACGGGGAGCCCCCACCAGCAGGGGGATCAGGGGATTTAGTGAGCCAATCTTTTCAATCTCTGCTTCCGAAAGTTCTATAATAATTGTCTGAAGCTGTTCATAATTAGACTCAATTATGGGATTAGTTTGAGTCATATTACAAAGCATTGATTTCCCGAACACAACTGCTCAAGGTCGAGATCCTGAACGCAGGAAATGGACCACGATCCTGAGTTACAAAGTTGCAGCAAGACACAGAAGGAGAAATATTGACCTATTTATAACGAATTTGTGTCTGAACGCCTTCTTATTCCCAGTTAATAAATGCAATTCAGGTTAGAGCAGACTGTATTGGGAAAGTGCTGATCCATTTGTCAAGGAGGGAGCGAGACATGCTTGCTTGTTTGACTTGAGGGGGCCATCAGTTTCAGATTTCTGAAGAGGCAGACAGCCTAACGTGGGGATGGCTGGAGAAGACGTAACGCTTTCTATTTCCTCCACTATAAAAATTCCTTTAATCCTGCTTGGAGGAACTTCTCAAATTGGCTTGCGTGATGATGTGCCAGGAGGCATAATAAATTCAGCATAATTAGGGAGGCTAATCAGCTTCATTTCCAAACCACGGCTAGTTCCTAGGGTTTGTCAGTAACAGTCCACATTTCAAGAGCTGAGGGACACGCTTATACTTTAACCTTAATCCGGAAGAGGTCATGATTATGTGGTTACTGTGTGCCAGGCTCTAGGGTAAGTAATTTACCTCTCAAAAAATATGATTAATAACCACATTCTGTAGATGTGAAGACTGACAAAATAATGCGGCCCATCTGGGGCTTCCATCTTGTACTTATTTCATTATAAAGGAAAATGCGCATTAATTTGTCTGCCATTTAAAACATTTTTACATTTGGGGAGAATTGCATTAATGGTTCCGATTTCTTATCATTTTTTAACAACTCTCTGAGAGTAACTTTTCATGTAGCATCACTATAAATGTACAGTCCATGTCTTTGCCCTTGATCTGAATTTGACCATGTCACTTACTGTAACTGATGAAGTGTTAATAGACACACCATAATCATGGCTTGAACAGTAGTCAATGCCCGGGCTCACTGACTTCCATTTCTATTAGTACTGTACCTCCTTCATTGTGTCTAGGAGAAAGACAAGAGACATATTCATCCCAGCAGAATCCTTTAGGCAAAACCAGGCCATATTAGACAACCTCATTTGGCTCTGGGTGTGAGAGAGCCCAGCTACATCAGCAGAGCCTCCCACTTGACCCCAATTGACAAGAGATGGGTGAGAAAATGTATTTATTTATCTTGCAGAGTAACACAGACTTTTGCGTTTGATGTGTAGCATTAGCTAAATAGAATAATATCTGTGTGCTCTTGTGTGCATATATCATGTGTGCATATATACCCACCCTTTCTGAGACACTGTCTCTCATTGTCCTGGAGCTGGCTAGCAAGGGTAGAACAGCTAGCTAATGATTCTTAAATAGCTTTCTGATCCTACCTTTCCAGTGCTGGAATATATAACTGGCTTTTACAAATTCAAAACAAAAAAAAAAGTGTGTTCAAATTCAAACTCAGATTATTATTGTACTGACTAATCTATCATCTAAGACCCCAAATGAAGTAATACTTAAACAGAGACTTGGTTTGAATTAAATGCAAGCTTTGCTTCACTTTCTATACCAAGTCATTGGAAGTAAAGGGATTTTGTATTTTTGGTGGGTGATTGCCACCACATGGGAAGATGTGTCTTCCCTCACCATTTAGGGTTGTTTGGCAGAAAAATATGAAGATTAAAGAAAGCCTTGTGTGAAGGAAGAAATAATGGATAATTCCAAGGTTTCTTGGTAGTGAAATTGCAGCAAGAAACAAAGGGGAAAATATTGACAAAGGTGTTTCAATAGAGATAAAGAATCTATAAGATAACTGAGTTTAATGGCACATGCCTTTAATCTCAGGCTGAGACTGGAAAATTTCTGTTATTTCAAAGCCATCCTGGTTTATATAGGAAGTTTCAGGTGAACCATGGCTACATAATAAGACTCTATAACAGCAACAATATCAACACACACACAAAAGAATAGGAAAGACATTAATGGAATATGTTTGTTAAATACCTAAGCAATATTATGCCTGAAGTACCTGGACATTTATTATCATTATTGTTGTTGTTATTGTTGTCGTTGTTCTGTTTTTGTTTGAGGCTATAACCCAGGCTATCCTGGTACTCCCAATGCAACCTAGGCTTTGAACTTGCAATGTAATCCTCCTAAACATTAGGGACCAATAGTGTGAGCCACTATGCTTGGCTTGCCAAATATATTTCAAATATAAATTACAATGCTATTAAAAATGATGGTGGACATGAAGTACTATACACAGTCATAAATGCAAACAGAATGTCATTTTAATATCTGATATAGATGTATCCCATAATTAAGATCTATAAATTATGGGCATGATCCGATCCAACACATAACAAAAAAGTCCCTCCATAATCTGTCTGCTGCCACCTCCCTTGACCTCATCTCTGCTCTTCTTTTACATAGACTGTAGTGAGCTCAAACACACCAAGGATTCCTCCCAAAACTCCAGGTGTCTCTCAGCACCATTCCCATTTCAGACAATTCTCCCTGGAATTCCTTCTCACTTCCCTGTACCCATCCTCTTATTTACTGTCTCCCTGTGCCTCCAAGACTGAGACCAGTGGCCCCTTCCTCTAGTTCCCTGTTATTCCTGCTTTTCCAGACGCACTTCAGGTCCTTCCTGGGTACATTTTCTCATATTGCCATCAATGGATTTTCTATTTTTGTAAGTTTTGTCCTAAAACCATGTCTCCTTTGTCTGCTTCCAAATTTCTTGAGGACGCATAATAAAGCAGTTTTATATCTGGTTGCTCAGCGTTTTTATTTTGAGTAAATAAAGAGAAGGCAGTCACCACAGTGTTGTAGGACTCAAAGTCAGGTGCACACTACATGGTAATTGAAGCTGTTTGTAGTACATAAGGATACAGCAGATGGGGTGTGTTCAAACACACATGACAACCACGTTTAAAGGGAGAGTGGAGGAAGAGGAGCAACCAAGGACACTGGGCAGGAAAGGAGACTTTGGAAAAATAGAACATGATTCTGAGGGAGCAGACATGACAGGCAGGGGCTGGGAAACAGTCAAGATGAAAAACTCTGACTGGACTAGACAATTCCGTGGTCAAAGTCACTTCAGAGAGCCGTGTTGGGGGCTTGATAGAGTCTGAAAGTGTATGTTAAGTGGACTGGGAAAAATACAGACATGAAGGAGCATATTTTGATAGGAAATAAAGTGAAATTAGGATAGGATGAAGATCAGTGCTAAAGGAAGGGTTGGTAAAATGGAAATGGTGGGGTTAAGAGAGTGCCATATTCTGCATGGAAGTCAAGGTTGCAGGGGAATTGGAAAAGAAATAAATGGAACCAAGGATTCCTGTTGTTCAGTTTATTGATGTCTCGAAGTTCTTTGTATTTTTTTATTTTATTTTATTTTTGTTTTTCCGAGACAGGGTTTCTCTGTGGTATTGGAGCCTGTCCTGGAACTAGCTCTTGTAGACCAGGCTGGTCTCGAACTCACAGAGATCCGCCTGCCTCTGCCTCCCAAATGCTGTGATTAAAGGCATGCGCCACCACCGGACAATTCTTTTTATTAATATTTATGCTATCATAAGGAAATGAGAACCAAGAAAACAGCATGATGGGAAAGTAAGTCTGCTACCTGTGACAGCCAGTGTTTGGTGACAAATGCTGAGCTCAGAGATGGCATTTCCAGCCACATGGCAAGACAAGGCTGAGAAGAGGTCAACATACAAAACTTGATGTCAGTTGTATTTGGATTCAACTCTTGGTTCTAGCACTGTCTGAATGCCCAACGGTTTATGCTAACCCGAATCCACCACCAACTGTTCACACTTGCTGTTCTGTTTAGTTGACATCTTAAGAGTTTGCTATAGCCCTTCCTATGATAATGATGTATTTCCTAGATACTCATTGTGCTCAAACACAATGAACTCCTATGCTTTTTCTTTCTCAAGCTTACTATATGTTGGTCACTACATGGTTATCCTTTAGAACTCTACCCATGGAGACAGAGAAATTAGAACACTAGCCAGGGGTATTGTTTTCCTAGCAAGGAATCCTGAAGGGAGCAGTTGCCTATGATTCTTCAAACCTGTGTCTCTGCTAATACTTTCTTTGAGCGATAAACTAAACTACTTAGTCTTACACACACACACACACACACACACACACACACACACACACACACACACACCTGTTGAATACAAAGAATCATGGTTTTCTTCCAAAAATGGCCTCCGCAGGAAAGGCACAGAGGTGTCGGTAAAGGTCAAGAAAGCAAATGTTGGAATGAATACTTTGCCCTGAGGAAGAATGATCCTTTTGAAACTAGAAAATGATCCCTACC
Source organism: Microtus pennsylvanicus (assembly GCF_037038515.1). Classification (NCBI taxonomy): domain Eukaryota; kingdom Metazoa; phylum Chordata; class Mammalia; order Rodentia; family Cricetidae; genus Microtus; species Microtus pennsylvanicus. Next base: position 68,302,741 of record NC_134581.1, on the reverse strand, counting down.
TGGAAATAAGAGCTACTGGTCCAAGGTTCATCTTCCACATCTTGGCAAGCTGGATCAACACAAGTGCCACCAATAACAACTGCTAATTAATGGAAGAGAAATTGGAGATTTGAAAGACTGTGTGGCAGCCATTGTTCCTAAAACCATGTTTGTACAGGGCAAATACTGATTTGCAGCAACAAGGTGTATTTGCATAATTCAAAAGAAACAAGTTATTCTTGATGAAGGAAAGGAAACAGATCTCAGACTGCGAGCACCGGTGGCATGTTACAACTTTTCTCTCCTTTGCTCATTTGTAAGCTGCCACTCTTTATAATAATTTGCCAAACAGTGCAGGCATTTTGCTTTCTGGAAAGTTGGGTGTCATATGTCACGACTAGCATCCATCAAAGATGGCTTAAATTGGGAGATTGGACTGGTGGAGGCGCGTCTGTTCTCAGCCTAATGGTTTGTTTATTTAACTGTTCTTGTTAGAGACAGCCCATCATAAAGGAGATGTTGGTTTAAAAAAATTGATCTTGAGAAGAAAAGAGTAAATACAAAAACAGTTTCTCAGTCATCGCAATTCAGCTCTCAATCAGCACTATGTTGCAATACTAACCATAATGAAGACAACAGTCCCTAATTAAATCAACAGGATGCACGCTCGGAAAAAAAGACTAGCTTAATAGACTCAATCTATTAATTTTCTCACTGTTAGATATAGAAGATATAGAAGCAATAAAATTAGCCTTCTTCCTTCCATTAGACATCTTTCCATTACACAGGGTTAGACTTATAAAGTAGCCAGGCAAGTGGTCAATACTTGGTATTTCTACTTCCTGAATATCAACTGTCTCATAAGCATGCCAAGAAACCCCAAATGTATTCATAGGATGAATAGCTGTTGGTCTTTATAAGGGCTTTAGAAATAAGGAAGCATTCAGAAATTAATATTCCTTCTAGCTTTTCTATAACACCTTGTTAAAAATGGTCTCACCCGGTGATAGCAAACGTTTTGGTTCCTATGTGTTTACAGTGATCAAGCCCAGTACTAGGCTCCTGACCCTTGTTCCACTCACACTCTTCCGTTTGGCCATGCACAAGCCAGGCAGTATCTCTTTAGTCTGTGTTCCAGCTCGGTTAGGATGTGTCCTGATCCTTTCCACAACAGCCAGTCCCTTAGTTAGAAGCCTACAGAAAAATGAGTGTAAGTGGTCAATGCCATTTTACAGATACAAACTGTAGTAGACGTTCTGCTGATCATGGAGAATTCCATTCCCATAGGTCTGCTAGGCAGCAGAGCTTTGATTTTCAAAAGGAAATTGAGGTTAAAAATGGCAAGGTAACTTGGGTCAAATCTTAATGGGAAAACTGGTAGAAGTAAGAGTACTATCAAAGGCTTTTTAAAAAAAGATTCAAGACTTAATTTTTAATTATGTGTATAGATTTCAGTGTATAATTATGTACCCAAATAAAAATGACCTGGAGGTCAAAGATGTGAGGTCTCCTTGGAGCTGGAGCTACAAGGTATTGGGTTTGCTTAAATGGGTGATGAGAAACAAACTTGGCTTCTCAGAAAGAGCAGCGTGCACTCTTTACTGCTGAGACATCTCAGAAGCCCCGGCAAACAAAGTCTCTATGCCATGAAAGCTTAACTTCATTTTGTTCAAATGTCTTCAGAGTTGTAACCCACTTTCCACTCAGTGTTTAAGAAGGTATCATGTGCTTAAGAAATGTATTATTATCTTTGTTGGTTGATTTAAAGAATTGGGAAAGAAGTTAATAAAAATTAATTAATTATTGAAGGAACTAAGATATCAAGATTACACAGCCAATAGATTGTAGACTTGGGATTTGGTCCCTTGACGAAATAGCTTTGAGACCCTTATGTTGCGATCTATACCATGGTACTTCTCTAAAGACTAGAATTACAAACAAATACTAAATAAATATTCACTTTTGTTTGCACTCTAAGATCTGTATGTGTCATATCAGATTAATATAGTTTATATTCCTAGCGAACCAGACTTGAACTGGTTTGCCCCTATTCCATGGGTCACCCGGCCTTGTTCCTGCCATGCTATTTGTTCATGACTATCCAACCAATGAGTTGGTTTCCCAACATCCCGTGAATGCTCCATCAGAACTACTATGTAGTCTTAGAAATGCAAGAATTCTTGTGGGTTTTGTGATCATCTGTAAGACTGAAGTTAATGGCAACTCCTCAGTCTTTGTATGTACAGCGTCTCCTCTTTGCATGTAGGACCTGGCAATTTTATTTCTATTTCTTTTTTTTACTTCTATTTCTTTATCTCATGCTGAGAAGCTTATAGACATACTAGGACTGTGGTCAGTGCCGTGAACTTTAACATTGGGGGAATAAAAGTAAAAATTACAGTCATTTGCCATTCTTATCAAAGAATGAAAGAAGTAGCTTAGATGTAAGTGTGGCTCTCTCCCCTGATGACAAAGGCTTCTTTTAGCAGTAGATGGTAACTATTATGGATATCTACAACTGATCAAGAAGGACAACTGACACCGAGGTACCCAAACCCAAGTGATAAATCTACAGAGGAACCCCTACATCCACGGCTCAGGTAAAGTTACAGAAGTATTGGTGGGAAGGTTTGAAGAGTCAGTGCACTAGGGTGCCTACTGAAAAACAGTGTCTGTCTTCTAGACATGACAAGCATGCTACACCCATGAAATCTCAGTGCTATGGTTGCCGAAACAAGAACTGCAAAATGACAGCACCTGTTACATGCCCATGTGGGTGGGTGAAATGTCCCAAGACTCTAAAGAGATACATGTAAAAAGCCTTCTGATAGGCTAACCAATTCCAAGTGGTCAGCCCTAAACACATGTGTATCTATAAAATACTAAATGGACTCAGTAAGTTGTACGTATGCATATATATATATATATATAGTAGAATTTAATATATATATATATATAGTAGAAATTAAGAAGGTCATGAATTTAAGGGGGGAGCATTGGGGGAATTGGAGGTGGGAGAGGGGGTGGAAGTGATATAAATGCAGTAGTCACGTATGAAATTCTCAAAACACCAAAACATTAAATTAAAATAAAAGTAGCTTCAAGGAGCATTTACAAATTGAAGTGATCTTTATGAAAATTTCTTAATTTGAACTGGAGTGGGATGGCTCCATGGGTAATTGCAGGACAGACTTTGGTTAAGAAAGCCATCCTGTTCACCTACTGGATCAAGAAGAAAACAGGAAAAAAGCATACGAAGCTGTCTTTCTTTTTCCTTCTCCCTCTCACATCCCAACCACATTGCTAATCTATAGAGATCTGTCCATGAGGTGACTTCAGGAAGGGCAGAAAAGCAAAGAGTCAGTGCCATGCACACAGTGAATAATGATCACTCGAACAATCAGATGTTCCATGTGCTGCCTAATTATAGGAAATGCCAAATTGAAATAAACATGTAGTCACGAAATAGTCCCCAGAAGATCTCTCTCTGACAGCGTCTCAGAAATCTGTGTCTGTTCCAAATGCTGTCAATTCTTAGCATGGGGAAAATGGGGGAAGGAAACAACTTTTGAATCTCCTGATGAGTCACTGAAATCAAACCCACTGGGCAAGAAGCTGCTTTCCTCTGAATCATGACACCAGCTGTTGGAAGGGAGTGTTTCCATTGTGGGCAGAGCCCTATCTTTCAGGGTTGCTTGCTTATTTATTTATTTATTTCCTATTACATGGCCATATACTGAGTTAATCCCTTAAGAGTTACTCCTCATGTGTTTTCTTTCTTCCCCTGTGTTCAGAAACTATATGAAGAAAGCCCTCATGTCCCTCAGAGGAATAAAAGGTCATGAAGACACTGGGTATAGTGACGGACAATGCACAGCCTGCAGAGCTCTGGAGTTGGAGGCAGCAGAAAGATCCCAAATTAACTGAATCAACCTCTCCTAGACAGTTAGTCCCTGTAATAATGGTCAGGCCTTTTATAGAGCAGGGAACAAAGCATCAGACCAGCCACCGAGAATTCGAATATCCATTGAGTAGAAGGTTCTGAGAGAGAAGACCAACTAGCTTTACATATGACAGGGATAACTAACCATGAGACTTGAAATTATACCCTGCTGGGGAGTTTTTAAACGTGTATAGGCTAAAGTTCTGTCACATTTCAGTTATACTAGTATGTATGTATGTGTGCATGTATGTATGTATGTATGTATATAGGTATTTGCTATTTGGTTAAGAGATTTATTAAAAATATCATTAACACCACAGACGGGACAGACAGATAGTAGCATTGTGGGGACTTTAAGGAAAGATCAGGCCCATGTGACTGAGTGAGAGACCCTCCTTATACATTTTAGGGGGGGGGGGTTTCTCTACCAAGTGGTTGATGGGCAGTACAAGGTTGTGTAGGAGAATTCAAATAAATTAATCCCATGCTAAATCAGAATTGAGTATAATAAGGGGTTCTTTATTTAAGGGGACTCACAGATCACAGTTGACTGCGCAAACAGAGAACAGGAACTGGAACAGCATGCACATTTTGGTACCCAAGATCACACCTAACCTGGTCCAGCCTCTCAAAGGCCATAGGCTAAAGGAGATTCCCCAGCCCCTCTTCATTTTGTCTACATAAGAGCGTTCCAAACCCAATACAAAACTATATACAATAAGAAGAGATACCAAGTATGAAAATTAGAATTATAACCAGCATAAACAATATTAAGCAAGAAATATATGCTAAATGTTTTGATAATTATTTTATCCTTAGAAATCTAAGTCTTGCATTAGAAATGGCTTGGCTAAATCATAAGAGGAAAGTAACTATTACTATCTAGTCTTCAAACTTTGTTTTTTGTCTTCTAGAATTGCTTCTAGCTGTCATGAGGGCGATGTTATTTCTATGGTATCCTGTAAAACTAAAATGATGATTAAGTTTGGTTGTAGCAGCGTGCTGTGGGCGGGAAGCAGCAGCAGGAAGCAGATCCTGGTAAGTGAGGGTTCATACTCACATTGAGCATACCAGATGTAAGAGAACACAAATAATAAATTCCACACTAGCACAGAACTGAGTATAATAAGGAGTTCTTTATTTAGGGGGAACTCACAGATTACAGCCCTCTGCACTAACAGGGAACAGGAACCAAACCCAGCATCCAGGTAAGAGAGGAGAGAGAGAGCAGGTGCACAAGCACACACCCTTTTGGTACCCAAGGCCCTGCCCAACTTGGTCCAGCCGCCCTTGGCTGAAGGGGGTTCCGCAGCAAGATTGGAGTCAGACTATCTGTGATTCCTGGCTGGCAGTGGGGAGGGGTAGAACCTGTTAGTCTGGGACCTTGAAGATAGAAAGGGCAGAAATCCAGAATGAAAAGTTCGTGAAAGAGCTTTACAAAATGGTACAACCCTGGCTAACATCCTCAGCTTTTTTCCTGTTTGATTGTTTGCCACAGGGTTTCTCCGTGTAGCTCTGGCTGTCCTGAAACAAACTATGTAAACCAAGCTGGCTTTGAACTCACAGATATCTACCTGCCTCTGCCTCCCAAGTGCTGGGATTAAAGACATGCACCACCATGCTTGGTGACTTTGCTTCTATTAAACAGGTCAAAGAGGCTGTGTAGTTGTCATCTTGGAACTCTTCTGTGGGATGCGTGGCTTTTTCATCAGTGGGGTTTTGGTGTCTCTGGCATCAGATATTTTGAGAAAGTATGGTCTACGGAGGGTTCCTACCAATGTCTGCTAATATCTGTCTAGCTATCTAACGCTCTGTCCTCAAGTGATGTTAATATTCTGAAAGTGGTTCCAATAGATATCCAGCATTATAAACATAGTAGAGAATGACCAGATGAAGGTGTGCCGTAAGTGGACAAATAGAACACAATGATTTTGTATACTTTTGAAATTTTCATGAAAAAATCCATAAAATATTCATCTTACAGAATCAGTTAAACTAAGTAAATAGATCAATGTATGTATGATAGATAAAAATAATGTAGAATTCATGAATACTTGAAAATAATACACAAATCCCGATGGAAATCATTAAACCTCCGACTAACAGCTTCTGGTTTGAGATCCAACAAAACTAGCAACTGAGGAGTTGTAATAGATTGATCAGCTTATTGTTTGTTTTCTTTGTTAAAGGCATTGGCCTAGAAAACCTTGACACTGAAAGATACAGAATAGACCCCTTTAAAAATTCACATGTTACTCCAGGCAATTGGACATGCGTACAAATAATTTGCTACAAGTGGGGAAAACGATATTTTCTCTAGCAGTTCAGAAGACCGTGAAATCCTTTCTGGTTGCAAGAATGAGGGTGAATTCCACCACACGGTAGAATAGTCGGCCCAGAAGGGAAGCGTCAAGGGTGCTAGAGTCTGCGTGGACTCCTTGACTGGGAATCCCCTCCTCCGAGAACTTCTTCTGATTCAAGTAGGAAAGACACCAGGTAGAATTAAGACTATGAAACTTCTGACAAATCTAGATTTTCCGATTTCTTTTCATTTTCACACCACTCTCACCTTGTGCTATCCTGATTTTTTTAAAGTGCAATCATATCTCCAAATATTAATAGAAATACAGTGCTAACCGACACTGACTAAAGCTTTTATTGTTTGATCATAAATCTTCGCCTCTTAAAACAGAGTATGAATTTAAGAATTCATCAACTGGCACATTTGATATCAGGTCTATTCGTTCACCTCTCTCTCCCACAGTCTAACACTGTAGGTAAGAAAGCTTGACATTTCTAAATGTGCTTAATATTTTCCACACATGTTCCTTAACAAATGAAATAGTACTACCATTTTTGTGCGTTTAAAGGCATTTGCATTTCATTCAAGAGAAATGAGGTTTTGGTTTTAATTTCATCTCAGTCCCATTTAATTAAAGTCTAGCTCATTTGTCTTTGAACACTCTAAGTGCTAGAGTTTGGCTAAATCACTCAAAATGAGCTTGAAATTTGGACAAGATTTTTTTAAGCTATGAATAAATTTACATCTGATGATTCCTAAATCCCTGTATTCCCTCCTCCACCCTCAAGTTTAATAGAATGCTTTGTGCTTCTGAAGTGTTCTTTCATACATTATTTCACAAGCTTTCTGGAAGAATCTCAACAGAAGGATAAATCAAGTCCCATTATCTTCATTTCACAAACCTCAGTTTCAGAGAGATAAAATGACTTAGCCAAGGTCGCACAAGCCCTTGGTCATTGAATTAGAATGAGAACTAGATGTTCCAGTTCCGGGAATTATCGATGCATTGCCATCTAAATATGCCTTCTTTACATCCATTTTCCCAAGGAAAACTTATTCTTCTCAAGTATTTCTAGAGAGAAAGAGAGAGAATGTGTGCGTGTGTGTGTGTGTGTGTGTGTGTGTGTGTGTGTGTGTGTGTAAATTAACTGTAAATTTTGACAGTGCTAATGCCTATTGTGTCATGGGCTCTGGGGAATATGTTTACCAAGTTTCTTAAATAATTACTTTCTGTAGTGCTGATGTTTGAACCCAGGACCCCTTGTATGCTAGGTGAGTACTCTACCACTGAGCCACTCTCCAATCATGCCTACATTATTCTTGATCTTCACAACAACACTTGATGCTTTATGGAAGAGAAAATGAGGCTAGCATGAGGCAAAAAAAAAAAAAAAAAAAACTTGCCAAAGTCACATGTTTGAGTTTCTGCTCTCCTTGGCTCTCTGAAAGGCTATATCTTCGCTGGTAAACCTATGCTGGTCTAGTATCCCCTGAAATACATAGACAAGTCCTATCACCCAGGCATGGGCTCCAAGAACATTGCCCTTGCTGTTACTCTCAAGACAGTTATGTAATGTTTATACGTAGAAAACACAACAAGGCTAAAAAACAAACAACAAACCAAACAAACAAAGAAACCCCAACTGTTTTAGTACAATGTTTGCCCGTCAGAGGTTTACCTCTCTAAATGCATGTGTTGATACATAACAGCACAGACGTCAAGCAGGAAAACAGCAGAAGGTTGCTCTCCCGAAGCATAAAATGGGTGCTTCAGATTTTATCCTGTAAATACCACCAGATTCCAAGCAACAAGGAAAGCAATGCTGACTAAGAGAAGACTCTCTCAGAAAGGAGTTAAAAGGGAATGGAATTCATTTAAGTGGAGACAGATGAGGTGGCGGCAATTCTAGCAAGAGCTACACAGTCACAGATGCTCATGGTGTATTTGGAGAGCTCCCTGTCATCCTCTTTGTGATGACTTCTTGTGAAACTTGAAGTGTCCAGTGCTCACTGGATCCCAAGTCAAAGATCAGTCTTTCACTGGCTTCCTGAGCCAGGACTCAGCTGCAGGTACGAGAAGCTCAAATTAACAGCGGCTCAAAGGAAGGTTTACTTTTCTTTCATACGCTGTCCTCAAGTTACAGTGGTTGAAATGAACAGTTTTCAACTTTTGATGACATGAAGGTACTGTGCACTAAATGACAAATTTTAATCTTTTCCTAGGCATCAATATGTCGAATGATATTTTCTCCCAATACTGAGCCATAGCGTGGTACTTCTCATAGCAGTCAATCACAGAGCTACAAGGGCAGCGTTGGGATCCCACTGTTCTCTGCTGCCAGGTCATCAATAGCCGCACACACTATTTAGCAGTTCGTTATAGAAGCAGGATTTGGGTCAGATAATTTTACCCAACCGTATAACATGTTTAATGTAGGCTGGGCTCAACTATGGTGTTCCTTGTACTTAAATACATTAAACACATACTCAGTTTACGATTGTTTTGACCTCTCATGTGTGTGTTAGAATATAAGCCTGTCTTAACTGAGAAGCATCTGTATTACAAAACATAAAACCATTATAAAATAAACTGAGATGCCTTTCCAGTTGCCTAATGATGCCTTCGATGCAGTGAGCCAGCTATCACTTTGGATTTGTTTCATCGTGTTTGCGTGATGACAACCACCATTCATACCAGTTTTTATCTGTGGAAAGACAGGCCTCATTGATAACAGATCTCTTTTTTCCTCTGTGAAAGGCAAGTCTTTCTAAGGAAGGATGCCCAGAAAAGCTGCAATGTAGGTCTCGTTGCTGAGAATTAGGTCACTCTGCACTCTAGCTCTGAGACAGGCTGTGAAAATGGAAGCAGGTTGCTGCCCTTGATTCAGAGCATATCGTTATATTCCAACCCCCACTAAAATTAGAGTTTTATAGGAGGTAAACAGGGAAGGCACTGAGGAGGTAGATAGTGGTGGTAGCCCCTGCAGTCTCCTCAGGGATGCTTGTCAGTCCCTCAGTGCCTGGGTTTATCGCACTACATCCTGGAAAAATAGGAAAGCTGAGTACTGCTTTCAACAGCGCCTCAACAGATTTCATAAAGTACCAGGGTGTTGGGGCTGGAAGCTGACTCAGTGGTTAAGAGCACAAGAGTACTTGTTACTCTTGCAGAGGACCTGAGTCTGAATCCTAGCCCCCATATGGGGTAGTTTACAGCTCCTTATCTAACTCTCTTTTCTGCATGGGCACCTGCACTCACATACATGCCCCTTACACAGTGAGACACGGGCACACACATTTTTTAGGAACCGTGATGCTGTTATGGATACTGCAAAATCCTCTAGGCATAGCACCGGCTTCAGTGGTTAGGCTGTGCTTTATTCTTCCCTGAAAGGGAAGAGTATAATTTCCTATTCGTGAACTACTTTCGCTTTACCTCTGTGTATCTTTAAATACTTACTTTTTCCTTTTTCTTACCATAATTTTTTCTTGCACTCTAATCTGAATACAGTCACAGAGTAAAAGACAGTTGCCCTAGCTCCTGCTTCAGCCTCCCAAATGCTAAAGTTACAGACATGCACCACCAAGCAAGCCTAGCTCCACAGGTGCTTTGACCACCACGATGGGTGTGTGTATAAAATTAAAGTACTATTTTCTACAATTCCTTCTCAGTTCTTTCCATTTATCACCATACTGTCCTTTGTTGAAGCTTTAACTCTTTTAGAGAGAGCCAACAAATACGGAGTATTTTGCATCTGTATGGAAGAGGTGACAGGTGCTGGACATGGGTACAAAGCCAAATAAATCCCAGAAGCCTCTGCGCTTCCTGTTTTTCATCCTATACTCTTCCTTGCCTACTGTTATCCCTTTGGATTCATTTTTCTTTTCTTTGACCCAAGAACAACCAACAACACCAATATGCTCCCTACCTGTAGTTCATATAGCCATATTGGGTAATCAAAGGGTAGTGATGAGGTGAATAGGCATTACTTCATCTACTTTTTTTTTTAAATTGAGCTACACATTTTCTCTGCTCCCTTCCCTTCCTCCCCACTACCCTTCTATCCTCTCCTGTGACCTCATGCACCCAATTTACTCAGGAGAAATTGTCTGGTTCTCCTTCCTATGTAGATCCATGTATGTCTCTCTTAGGGTCCTTTTTGTTGTCCAGGTTCTCTGGGGTTGAGGACTGTAGGCTGTTTTTGTTGTTGTTGTTTTGTTTTTTCTTTATGTCTAAAAGCCACTTATGAGTGAGAATATATTATATTTGTCTTTCTGGGTCTGGGTTAACTCACTCAATATGGTTTTTTTCTAGATCCATCCATTTGCCTGCAAGTTTCAAGATGTCATTATTTTTACCTCTGTGTAGTACTCTATAGTGTAAATATATCACACTTTATCTATTCTTGGCTTGAGAGGCAACTAGGCTGTTTTCAGGTTCTGGCTATTTTAAATAATGCTGCTATGAACATAGTTGAGCACATGTATTTGTGGTATGACTGTATCCTTTGGGTATATACCAAGAAGTGGTATTTCTGGGTCTTGAGGTAGATTATTTCCTAATTTTCTGAGAAATGTACTTACTGATTTCAAAACCAACTGCACAAGTTGGCACTCCCACCAGCAATGGAGAAGCATTCCCTTTACCCCACACCCTCTCCAGCATGAACTGTCATAAGAGTTTTTGACCTTGACCTTCTGAAGGGTGCAAGATGGAATCTCAGAGTTATTTTGATTTACATTTCTCTGGTGGCTAAGGATGTTGACCATTTCCTTCGGTGTCTTTCAGCCATTTGAGATTCCTTTGTTGAGAGTTCTCTATTTAGTTTTGTTCTCCAGATTTTATTGGATTATTTGTTCTTTTGATGTTAAGTCTCTTGAGTTCTTTGAATATTTTGGAGATCAGTCCTCTGTCTGATGTGGGGTTGGTGAAGAGCCTTTCCCATTTAGTCTTGTTGACTATGTCTTTTGCTTTACAGAAGCATCTCAGTTTCAGGAGGCCCTATTTATTAATTGTTTCTCTCAGTAGCTGTGCTACTGGGGTTATATTTAGGAAGTGGTCTCCTGTGTCAATGCTTTTAGGCGTACTTCCCACTTTCTCTTCTATGAGGTTCAGTGTTTTAGGTTTTATGTTGAGGTCTTTGATCCATTTGGACTTGAGTTTTGTGTATGGTGAGAGATATGGATCTATTTTCATTCTTCTACATGTTGATATTCAGTTATGCCAGCACCATTTGTTGAATATGTTTTCTTTTTCCATTTGATAAGTTTTGCTTCTTTGTCAAAAATCAGGGGTTCGGAGGCATGTGGATTGATATCTGGGTCTTCAATTAGATTCCATTGGTTCTCCTGACTGTTTTTATGCAAATACCAAGCTGTTTGTATTACTGTAGTTCTATAGCAGAATTTGATGTCAGGGATTGTAATGCCTCCAGAAATTCTTTTCTTGTACAGGATTGTTTTGTCTATTCAGAGTTTTTTGTTTTTCCGTATGAAGTTGAGTATTAGTCCTTTGAGGTCTGTGAAAATTTTTGCTGGGATTTCAATGGGCATTACATTGAATCTGTAGATTTCTTTTGGTAATATTGCCATTTTTACTATGTTAATTCTACCTATGCAAGAGCAGGGGAGCTCTTTTCATTTTCTGGTATCTTCTTCAATTCCTTTCTTCCAAGATTTAAAGTTCTTATCTTACAGATTTTTCACTTGTTTGGTTAGAGTTACACCAAGACATTTTATCTTATTTGTGGCTATTGTGAAGGGAGATGATTCTCTGATTTCTTTGTCAGCCCATTTATCATCTCTATAAAATGAGGGTTACTGAATTTTTTGAGTTAATCTTGTGTCCTGCTACATTACTGAAGGTATTTATGAGTTGTAGGAGTTCCTTGGTGGAATTTTTGGGGTCACTTATTTATACTACTATCACATCAGCAGCAAATAGTGAGAGTTTGACTCCTACTTTTCTGATTTGTATCCCCTTGATCTTCTTTTGTTGTCTTATTGCTCTAGCTAGAACCTCAAGAACTATATTGAATAGATATGGAGAGATTAGGCAACCTTGTCTTGTTCCTGTTTTCAGTGGGAACACTTTAAATTTCTCTCCATTTAGTTTGATATTGGCTGTTTGCTGGCTTGCTGTATGTTGCCTTTATTATATTTAGGTATGTTCCTTGTATCCCTCCTCTCTCCAAGACTTTTATCATGAAAGGATGTTAAATTCTGTCGAAGGCTTTTTTCAGCATCTAATGAGATGATCATATGTTCTTTTTACTTTCAGCTTATTTATAGGGTGGATTACATTGACAGATTTTCATATGTTGAATCATCCCTACATCTCTGGGATGAAGCCTAGTTGGTCATAGTGTATGATTTTTCTGATGTGTTCTTGGATTTGGTTTGCCAATATTTTATTGAGTATTTTTGCATCAATGTTCATGAGTGAGATTTGTAGTGTCTTTCTGTGGTTTGGGTATCATGGTAATTGTAGCCTCATAAAAAGAATTTGACAATATTCCTTCTGTTTCTACGGTGTGGAGCAATTTGATGAGTATTGGTATTAGTTCTTCTTTGAAAATCTTGTAGAATTCTGCACTGTAACCATCTTGTCCTGGGCTTTTTTTGGTTGGGAGACTTTTGATGACTGTTTCTATTTCTTTAGCTGTTATAAGTCTATGCTATTTACTTATCTGGTCTTGATTTAATTTTTGTAAGTGATGTTTATCCTGAAAACTGTCCATTTCCCTTAAGTTTTTCCAATTTTGTAGAGTACAGGTTTTTGAAATATGACCTGCTGAGTCTGGATTTTCTCCCTGTCTGTTGTTATATCTCTCCTTTTATTTCTGATTTTGTTAACTTGGATATGCTCGCTCTGCCTTTGGGTTAGTTCAGGTAACGGTTTGTCTATTTTGTTGATTTTCTTGAAGAACTCTTTGTCTCATTGTATTGTTTTCTTTGTTTCTCTTTTGTTGAGTTCAGCTCTCAATTTGATTATTTTCTATTATCTAGTCCTCCTGGGTGAGTTTGCTCTTTTTGCTCTAGAGTTTTCAGGTGTTCTGTTAACGCACTAGTGTGGGAGTTTTCCAGCTTCTTTATATAGGCATTTAGTGCTATAAATTTTCCTCTTAACACTGCTTTCATGTGTCTTATAAATTTGGGTATGTTTTGCCCAAACATTTTGTCTAACTTTGGGAAGTCTTTAATTTCTTCCTTTATTTTTTCCTTGACCCATTGATGCTTCAGATGAGCATTGTTTAATTTCCATGTGTTTATGGTCTTTCTGAAATTAGTGTTGGTGTTGATTCTAGCTTTAAGCTAGATCCAATAAGATATATGGGGTTATTCCCACTTTTTTGTATCTGTTGAGGTTTGCTTTGTTACCTAGTATGTGGTCAATTTTTGAGAAGGTTCCATGAGGTGCTGAGAAGAAGGTATATTCTTTTGTATTTGGATTGAATGTTCTATAGATGTCTGTGAAGTCCATTTGTGTCATAACATCTGTTAGTGCCCTTATTTTTCTCTTAAGTTTCTGTCTGGCAGACCTGTTTAGTGGTGAGAGTGAGGCGTTGAAGTCTACCATTATTAGTGTGTGGGGCTTAATGTGTGATTTAAGCTTTAGTAATGTTTCTTTTACATAACTTCATCTAATTCTTTACCCTCTGTCCAGTCTCTCAGAGGATCAAAACATCTCCTCATCAATACCATAGGAGACAGAATACCCTGCTTTTGAAATATAATATTTTCATCAATGGTCTAACATATTTATCAAATAGTTGTGAGACTGTAGAACATAGGCAATGCTTTGGCCTTGCTGTCACTTGTTACACTGATGCTCCTCGAACTTTCTGATGCAGCTCCCCTTTGCTTTTCCTGTATGCTATAGTGTTATAATTCTTCCCACTCCTGGGTACCCTGTTTCACAATGATCTTCAACCTATCCACCCCCTAGTAGCCTGTGAGGCTTCAAATATTCATCTATAGGATTTCCACCATCCATCTCTTATGGTTCATATAATGAGGAAGTAAATGAGTTTTTTTGTGTGTGTGTGTGTGTTCCCTAACAGAGAATTTGATATAGAAGAGGGAAAGAGGGTTCTGAACCTAGTTGGATTTGGACTTGTGTACAGACTCTTCTACCATCTTTTTTTTTTGAGATAAAAGACATGATCTTGTGTATCTGCAAACTTGCTGTATAGCAGGATGGTTCTGGCCTCTGTTGCTCCTCCTGCCTCTACATGTCATGCTTTGGGAACAGAGGTGTGGGACATCTGACCAAGCTTCTGCTTTTTCTCTTGAATTGGTTCAGGGCACAAGTGACCTCATCACTCACAAGTTTACTTTTTCTTCCTCTGTCAAATACAAGTCACACTCTGTGGTTGAGGGGGATAAAGAAGGGTGTGCAAAATATCTCAAACATCCCATTTTTTTCTCTCATTTTCCATCATTTAGAGGAACACAGAATAAAATGAAGCATTCACACACCAAGAAAAAACTTTGGCTTTTCCTGATCTACATGGAAAAATTGACACCCAATTCTCCTTAACATATTCAGCTGATTTTCAGAGCCTCCAGGGGCAAGTCTAATGTTCCCTTCTAATCTGCTGTCCCAGTTCTACTTTGGATCAAGAATGCAAAGTGTCCTATTTGATTTTAAATACAGATGTCCTCCAGGTTGGCACAAAACCATGGAGGGATTTCTATTCCATGGCTCAGGGCTCAACCTTCACCTGAGAAGGATCAGTCTCAACAGGAATCAGTACAAGGACAGAAGATGCTTGTCACTTTTGCTGCTCAAATAAAGAATGTAGAATACTGCTTTGAGATCATTGCAGGTGACAGCACATCACTAACTAGATAAGGACGGATCATGAGGGGAAGAGCTTCTTGGCTTTCTCAACAATTCACATTGCTTTCTTAAAGGGGACATGATGTAGGACTCACTTTCTATATCCATGCTGAACCCAATCTTGTTTGAAACTCGATCCATTTCCTATTACATTTTTAATGGCTCAAACTCTCATTTTTCCAAGAAATAACGTAGCTTTCACAGTTGTGCATCATGCGAAAGCAAGCTCTTCTCTGTGCATGCCCTACTCATTATGGAGCTTGGTAAAAATAACCTCGGAAATTGTGTAAAATAAACAATATAAAAAATGTTCCCAAAGTCCCCAGTGATGAGGTTTTCAAGCTGAATTTGATACTAATGAAACGTGTTTATCTGCACTGTGCCACCATTTTCTCCAGGAAACAACACAGAACAGGATCTTGCCTTCACTATGCCAGAGAGGAAAGAATGTAGGACCGTGGTGGCCACATGCTCACTCCAAGTTTTGTGCCAAGGCTTTACCTGGCATGGGGTTGTGACAGAACTATGCCCAATTGGGATTCAGGAAAGAGGAGCATAAAGACTCATTTACCTCCAGGCTGTCCATAAGTGACATAAGAACAGCCATCAGTCAAGCCTCCCAGAAATGTAACCCTGTTGCTTATTTGGCAACAGGTCATTCAAGCTCCGTCATATGGGAACCAATCTGGAAAGATGCTCAAAACCTGCACATGAAGTACTGGACCTAGGAGACAATTTCCTTCTTGAATACATTGCCTGAGTGCCTAGAGTGCCACAGTTTGGATCAATTTTAATTTTGTGCACACTGATTAAGCACTACATGCTTATTTCCACTTGATCATTTCCTCCTCTGGTCACAAGGCAGCATGAGTTATTGACAGAATTTTTTTTCTGAATCCTAAGTCTAATTTGCTACCCACTAGTTAGGAAGCTGTATGCAATGCCTTTAATCTGCCTGAGCATCATTTCCAATCCATAACACAGACATATCGATGTTCTACCATAGGTTTAGGTGAATAAAGGGTTGATATGAATATTCATAAATGAACCTGTAAAATAATTTTAGTGAACCCAAGGCATAGATGCAGTTGATTTGAGCAAACTGAGATGCGCTGGTCATTTTGTTTGTTTGTTTTGTCTTCATGATATAAGTCAGAATGATCTGAAGGCAGACTCTCAGTTGGAAAATACCTCTGTCAGATTGCCTGTGGCCATGTCTCTGGGGTGTTTTGATTGATTGCTGGTGTAGGAAAGCTCACACCACTGAGACCAGTGCTGCCTCCAGGAAGTCCTGGTTGATAGATAAAATATAGGCTAAGCAGGTCATGAGGAGCAAGCCAATAGCCAGCCCCCATTCATGGATTTGTTTCAGCTCCTCCTTCCACATTCCTGTCTTGAGTTCCTGCCTTGGCCTCTCTGATGATGGACTGTAACTTATAAACCAAATAAACCTTCTCCTCCAAAGGCTGCTTTGGGTCAGTGTTTTCTCACAGCAAAAGATGCTAACACTTAAGCTATATGCATTCAGAAGAAAAGTGGCGAGACTGAGAGAGTATCACACACAGAATGTTGGAGTCATTTACCAAATTCTCTCTCATTTACCTCCTGGTCATAGGAGATACCAATGTGCCACAGTTAAAATACTTAGTTTGCATTCTACCTAGCATAAACGAATGGCAAGAATCACATTGTGGTCAATAAGATGCTAATAAATTATCAAGGGAGAGCAGCCTTCACAGTCTCCATAGGAAAAGCCATTTTTCTATGACCTGTCTTGCCTCCCCCCTCCTTTTTCCTTCCTTCCTTCCTTCCTTCCTTCCTTCCTTCCTTCCTTCCTTCCTTCCTTCCTTCCTTCCTTCCTCCTTCCTTCCTTCCTTCCTTTCTTTTTCTTTCTTACAGTGTGTATATGTGTGTATGGTGTGTGTGTGTGTGTACCACATGTACAGGTGCCTGCAGAAGCCAAAAGAGGGCATTAGATCTCCTAGGTGCTGGCATTACAAGTGTTTGTGTGAGTGCTGAGAACTGAACTCCTTGTGTCTTCTGGAAGAGAAGCAGGTGTTCTTAATGGTTGGGCCATCTCTCCATTCTCTCCTCACCTATTTACATTAGGTACAAAACTGCTTAAAAGTAAATGTAACTAGGGAGTTGAAACAGCTCCACACTTAAAAGTATTAATTAAATACTTCTGGCTTCTGCAGGCATCTATATACATGTGGTACACACACACACACACACACACACACCAAACACTATTAGTGAAAGCCATTGGAGAACATAAATTAGTGGAATGATTGTGTTGGTGGCTTAGTATATGATTGGGAAAGTTATGTATGTGTATGACCGAGTCTTTATTATATTTTCATTGTACGTGTGTATGTATGTGTGCTGTGCATGTTTGTATATATGGAGGGTGTGTGTGGTGTGTGTATGCATATGAAAGCGTATGACTGGTATGTGGAATTATTGATATTCATTAAGGCAATCTTTTTTCAAACCCAGAGTTCATAACCTGACTGTTCTAATAATCTAAGGTCTCTACCTCCAGGTATAGAATTCTAGGTGAGCCATCAAGCCACCCTGGCATTTTCTATGGGGTTCTACAGATCTGAACTTTGGTCCTCGTGCTTGAGAGAAATACGTATGTGCTGGTTGCCTCCTCAGCTGGTTCTCTCCTTAGCCCTGACAAGAGCCCTACATAGCTCAGGCTAGCCTCAAAAAGAAATGATGCATTGAGACAACTGAATAGTCATATTTAAGAGAATTAAATAGACTCTCATAAAACACATACAAAGACCAATTCAAGGTAGATTAAATATTTAGTCTAACTACTGACACTAAAACTTACAGAAAAAGAGAAGGAATGTTTGAGAGCATTTTTCTGGGCTAAGATTGCTCCCAAGAGTACAGACAGCATAAACAAAAAATAGGTCAATGCAACAAACATTTATGGAATAACGGTCTTTAGACCTCAATTACACAGTATATGGTTGTAATTGGGAGAAAGGAAATAAATGATATTAGAACTATTATCTTGAGACAGACAGACAGACACACACAGACAACAGACACACACACACACACACAGAGCGAGAAACAGAGAGAGAAAGAGAAAGAGAGAGAGAGAGAGAGAGAGAGAGAGAGAGAGGGGGGGGGGATAAATAGAGCCTAGTTGTTTTGTTAATTTGACAAACATTGGTTTCTAAATACCAAGTGAATGTGTATTCCTGGAATAATCCTCACTAGAGCACGATGCTTTTACTTTCACTGTTTTCCCAAATGTTTGTAGATGTGTTGTGCTTCATTTTCTCTTGTCCTAGTTTGTGTCTTTGCTGCTGTAACAAAACATGAAGCAAAAGCAACCTAGAGAAAAAAGGGTTTATTTGACATTCCCTTACAAGTCACAGTCTTTTACTTAAGGAGGTCAGGGAAGGGGAAAGAACTCAAGGCAGGATCCTGGAGGCAGAAACTGAAGCAGACACCAGGGAGATTGCTGCTCAATAGCTTGCTCCCCGTGGTTTGCTCAGCTACCTTTCTTCCGCAGCCCAGGCCCACCTTCCTAAGGATACTACCACCCACAGTGGGCAGGGTTATCCTGCATCAATTAAAAGTCAGGGAAATGGCCTGCAGAGATGTCCACAGGACAATCTGCTGGAGGCAATTTTTCAATTTAAGTTTCCTCTTCGCAGGTGCCTGGAGTCTACACACCATGCATCTTTATTGGTTTTCTTTCCTTCTTGTTTTAATTCATTGCTATTTTTCTAAGTTCTAAAGGTTTATAGTATGCATATGATTTATCAAGATGGACCTTCAGATGGCAATATATCACACTTATTATAACAGCAAAGCTTTATAGTAGTGACACGGAACAGTGGAGTGACCCATGTAGCAATGTGGGTGTTACAAAGTCCTTATGTTCGTTCGTTTTTACTTAGAGATAAATAAAGGGACATGTCCATTTATCTAGGTCATCACTTAGAGTGGCCTTCATTTCTATATATTAACATTTCACTGTGTCGTTCCCTCCCACCCACCCACCCACGGGACTTCACTTTTCATTTCTTGTGGCTCATGTACGTCAGCAATGAGCTGTTTCCCCTTTTTACAATCTGATTAGAGCCTCATCTCACAAGAAGTGTTGTGTTGGTTGTAGAGATTTTTGTATCTTCTCATGCTGGGTGGTGGTGGTGCATGCCTTTTATCCCAGCACTTGGGAGGCAGAGGCAGGCAGATCTCTCTGGGAGTTAGAGGTCGGCCTGGTCTACAGAGTGAGTTCCAAGACAAGGATCTACAGAGAAAACCTGTTTTGAAAAACAAAACAAAAACAAACAAACACCAAAAATAAGAATTCTTTTTATCTCCCCATTTTGTTTTCGGTTGTTTTCTTCTCAGCTCTGTGGAAATCTGGCTTCACCGTCTTCTTGCTTATGTTGTTTCACAGATAGAAATGAGTTGTCCCCTAATCTTTACTCTATAGAATAAGCAGTTGTTTTTTTTTTTTCCTCCTGGTTTGCTCCAGAGGTTTTTTTTTTTTTATCATTAGCTTTTAGTTTTGATTGTGATGTTCCATTTTGACTGGTTTTTCAAATACCTAAGCCCATCTGGTGGTTTCTATCACTGTGTATCTGGGTCCCATGATTTTCTCTCCATGTCTAAATTGTAATTAATCCTCTCCAGTGCTAAGGTTTACAGATATGGAAAGTTTACTGGGTCTTTTATATAATCTTCCTTTTAGCTACTCAATTTATCAAACAGGCGACATGGTTATTTCATGTTTCCATGTCTTTGTATGTTAATTCTAGCATGTCAGCATTTATTCGATTTCTGAAAGACTGCTTTCCTCAGAAAAGGCCTAATTTTAATGCTTCTTTTTGTATTGTGGAGACTTTTTTTTAAAATAAGGAATGCCAAATATCATGAATTTTTAAGAGTGAATGTTGAATAATTTTGTGTTTTATAAATATTCTTTCTTTTGAGACTTATTAAGCAGGACCACAGTGGTACCCAAACTGGTGCTAACATTTCCCAGTACTGAGGCAGCCCTCTGTATAGCTCACACCATGCTCCGGGACTTTCAGGGCTTTTCCAGGCCGGATGTGGTAATGCGCACTATCACAGGGCCACCCTGTGTAAGCAACGGATGCAGTTATCTGTGTCCCTCTCAGGTGGTTCATCTTCTCGTTCACAGGCAGGGTCTTCACATGTGTGCACAAATAACTACCTCAGAAAACACAGGAAGAGGGCTCCTTGCAGATTTCTGGAATTTTCTTTGGGTAGCGACATGTTCTACACTATATTGTTTTACTAATCTTAATGATCTGCATCTTCCAGAATTTTCAGCTTTACCTTCTGGATACTCCTGGGTTTTTCTTTCACAATGCCACCTGGAAATTCTCTTAAGGCATTATGTATCAGAGGCCGTGGTAGATCTCAATGTGTTTCCCACATTCGGGGATCATTATTCTTCATTGTCAAATGTCCAATATCCTGGGCTGCGGAAATGAGGAAGTGTAGTGAACTCTGGGAGATGGGAAACAAATTGAGACCTGAGTTTGTTACCCATAGCACCCGAATAAAAAGGCCAAGCATGGTTTCATGTGCCTGTCACTCGAGCATTGAATGGCAGGGACAAGCCAATCTCTAGACCTCGCAGGGCAGCCATGCTAGCAGAATCGGCCAACTTCCTCTTTAGTAGGAGGCCTTGTCTCATAGCAACAACACACAGAGGGACAGAGGAAACACCTGCTCTGGGCTCCACAGGTGTATACACATACAGCTGTGCACACCCTTATACACACACACATACACACAAACACACACACAAAACCACAAATGTCCAGTGTCTTGAAATGATTATTCTGTTTCTATTATCAATACTTGGGACTTATTTTGTAGGTTATCCTTGCTTCTGCCACCTTGGCTGGAAATGGAAGGCCTCGCTTCATTAGATTTTCTGTTCCCACAGTTGCCAAATGCAATGTCTAGTAAAGGCATAATAAATGAAAAAGTTTGTGTTGAAAGTATCATCTGCAGTTCTGATGCTAATTTAGAAGATGTCTCCCTAAGCAAGGACTGCTGTGGCCCCATTAGTACTCATTTGCAGAATAAAACTGAAGATCTGCTTCTACCAGCGGGCACGATCTTCCAATCTCATTAGCCAAGAGAATGCCGCAGAAGCTGGCAAAGAACATTTTTGCATGCTGGATGAAGAGAATGCCTTTGTCTCCTTTGGGGAAAGTTTTTTATGAGAAAATGAGGTACATTAGTCTTGCTTTTTCTCTCTGTTTCATGCTCATAGTAGCCTCACATGTGAAACCAAAAAGAAACAGAGCTGAATGAACTTCCCTGGGATCTTGCCCATGAGAAGTAGCAGACACACAGCCAAAGGGGAGTAGGCTTCATTCCATTTGCATACAACATCCTTTAAGGATGGAAACGTCAGCCTTTGAACAGACACCGGCTCTCTCTGAGTTTCTCACTTCTCTCAGGCTAACAGCCCTTGCTAAGTGTGTAAGTACAATCACATCACACGTTAAACTCTAAGCAGTGTGTGAGAACTTTTGTAAGTCAGATTACTTGAATTAAAACTATGGGCTAATCTAATTTCTGGTCATCATAGACTTAGGCTAACAAATGTATCAATTCTGACTGAACCCAACTTTACATTTCAAGTAATAATAGGTAAACTATTTATCTACACACTGTGGGAGTCTGGACCTCACGTTGTTAGAGAAATTACTAATGGAGGTTTTGGCAATACAGATTTGAGCTGAGCTTCTCTTTTTGGCTTGCTATGCCTGGCTTCGCTCTTCTAGGAAGATGCTTTATTGCAAGTCTTTGGCCGTGAATATCTAATGAGTGAGAACACCTCAGGATGTGATGGAACGTGGGTCGTGTCCACAGTGGGGGGGGGGGGGCGGACACTCACTACCTCTATTTTTAGGTTACAATTCTGTATGCTACACAAAATTCAAAAGCCTTGGGGTTTTACCTCCCTGGGAGGATTATGGGGTCACAGCATGCCTGTCCCAGGGAAGCAGTCAGACCAGCTGTGATTCTCTTACATTTTCAGTTACTCTTTTGAGTTAGCTATTATAGACTCAGCTGGAAGCAACTGGCTACTGTGACTGAAACATTCAGCTTTAAGGGGTTCATTGGTTATACCTTCCACAGTTATTGTGGGCATTGTGAACAGCTGCGCTCAGAAAAGTTACCCGCAAATTAAAGTATCATCTTAACCCTGGGTCTAATAAGGAAGAACATACATTCGCACACACACACACACACACACACACACACACACACGCACACACTAGCACGCTCTCTGCTCATCGGAAGTGGTAGCAACACTTTTAAACGACACCTCCCTATCCCCTGAGTTTGCTCCTTGTCTGGGATTCCAGCTGCCACCACAAAGTCTTCCCCATTCATTAACCTTGTAAATAATCCTGCCGTTTATGTGTGGCAGACACTTGGTGATGGGGACCATAGCAGCTGTGTGTATGACCGACTCCTGCCTTCACTGAGGTGGTTATCAAATAGAACTAAGATGTTAAAAAAAAAGGAAGAAAAGAAAAATTAATTCCTAGCTGTGACATATATTGCAAAGTTCAAATATAGGGTGCTCTGACCTAGAAAAAGGAGAACTCACACCATCTGGAGAGAGTGGAGTGGATAAGAGTCTCCTTTTCCTTGAGAAAATGTTATTGTGGTTGATATTAGGGGAGGAGGAAGAGTCTGTAGCCCCTGCTGACCTCTGAAGCCCTGGGATTACCAGAGTTTGCCATCACACTGAGCCTGAGCCTTGATGGGGTTTTATATAATGAGGTATTAACTTAGTTAAAAGGCGAGGTTTGCCTTTCCCATCTAATTGGTCTGAATATGCGTTGCCCCTAGAAAATGTCATACAACACCAGAGAGAAAGTTCTGTGTGCAGTAATAGGACAGTCACCGGATAGCTGACAACCACTGACCAACACCATTGCATGAGTACAAGTTGTATGAAGTGAGAGAAGATGGAAACAGGGTACGTGAATTAGTTGAATGCTTGCTCTCTGACCAGGGCTAAGGTAGAGTTTATATGATTATATATTTTCTTAGTAATGACAAGATTGAGAACCAGAAAAGATTGTATGTGTTTGTATATATATATATATATATATATATATATATATATATATATATATAGTCCTTGTACCATATTCGCAGATACAAAGACTGATGGGATTGAAATCTCATGCCACCTCCTGAAACCACAAGGAAACAGGATATCACATTAGGCCCTGGATTGCCCAGGATACTTAAACTACCTAGTAGAGAATGATATTCAAGCATTTGCTTGACCGTTTTGTTTCTCTCACTACCAGAGCAGGGGCTGCATCTGCAATTTTATCTGCTCTATACCCTGTGCATAGTGCACTGAATGCAGGAAATAGATACCCCATGAATACTTTCCTTGCAATGGGATCTAAGACAGACATAACAGCTTGGAAGTGGAGGAGCACCTGAGAATGACTCACAGTAACATATGGTAGACATTGATGATACTGATGAGAGAAATGCATCTGTATCGCTAAGATGACATAGGGTGGCATCTCTCTTAAGAGAGAAATCAGTAAATTCTACATGGATGAGTCTCAAAAATGAGTAAAATTTAGGCGAACACACATAGGACCCAGGGAGTACACAATGCATCAGTAGCCCTGGGAAGCACATGGAAACTAAAAATAAATTGTTTTGCATAAGAGTAGCAAGGGACTTACATTGACTTAGATGAAGTATCCTTTAACAAAATATTTAAGAAATTTAGACTGGAAAAATTCCAGACTCTAAGGAATACAGAGTCTAGTTAGAGACAGAAATTAATGTGCCTATGAGGTAAGACAAAAGAGATAATAGGTGTTTTTTTTCTCTTCTGGGTGTCTACTGTATTATAATAAGCCTTTAACAAACCACCTCAAATTAGTCAGTTAAATCTAGTAACAATCACCTATTTAGCTCACAAATGCACAATTTTGTTGGGGCTCAACAAGGGCAGTCTGTTTCACAGGCCATAAATGGCTGCTGCAAAGATGTAAGAGAGGCTCACTCATGCCCAGAAGTGGTGATGCAAGCTCACCGTTCGATATGGGATTGTCCTCTGTATGCTGTGAATACCACTGATTAATAAAGAAACTGTCTTAGGTCTGTGATAGGGTAGAATAGAGCTAGGCGGGGGGAAAACTAAACTGAATGCTAGAAGAAAGGAGGCGGAGTCAGAGAGAAGCCATGGAGCCTCTGCAGGAGACAGACATGGTAGAATTTGTTGGTAGGCCACGAGCCTCATGGTAAAACATAAAATAATGGAAATGGGTTAAATTAAGATGTAAAAGCTAGCCAATAAGAAGTTAGAGCTAATAGGCCAAACAGTGATTTAATTAGTACAGTTTCTGTATGGTTATTCAGGAGTCTGGGCAGCTGGGAAACAAACAAGCAGCCTCCTACAACAACCGTTAGGATCTCAGCTCCTCAACACGGACCCATTGAAATACTGACTTGTCGCTTCTCTAGGTGGCTTAGGCTTTCTGGCAACATAATAATTAGAGTTCAGTTGGAAGCATCTAAAATAGGAGCAAGTAGAAGCTGTGTTGCCATTCTATAACTTAGTTTCATAAATATTGTGATGGTTCTTTCTTTTTAGTTACAGACTCACTCAGATTGAAGAGAACAAGAACATGTCTCCAAATGCGAGTGGCAACATTTCACTGTAAGCAGAGCGTGTGGGATAGAATATGTAGAGTCACGTTTGCCAAATACAACCTAAAGCTGCATTGTATTTTAAATCTGCCCGATACCACGAGAGGTAAACAGAGCAACAAAAAGAATCTGACCTTATCCTAGCTGCTGGTGTAATCTACTGGTGGTGAGGAGGAGTGGAGCAGGTCTATATGCTGGGAGTAGTGGAAAGAATGCCTCAACAGTAAGAATCCATAAGTTCCAAGTGTTTGCTCGGGATGCTAAAGGGAGAAAGAAGCCGTTTCTGCTTATCTGTTGACTTGTGCAAACAACCTTGACTACTTAGGATGCTCAATTCAAGATTTGATGAACAACAAAATCTATTACTGAAACAACACAAACCAGCTTACATGTGGACCAGTCACATTCTAAGAAATGTCCTGGCAAGTGTTACCTAGTGCTGAGTAGACCAGATCTAATTCTGTCGATTTGGTGGGATGTGAACCCCAGGCTCCCAAACCCACAAGGGCTGCTCCAGAGCTGTGCAAAAGGGTAAAGCACATCCCTTTCCTTCGGTTCCTAAATCCCCCAGCACAGGCGTACCTGTCACCTTTCCTGGGACTTCGGTGCTGCACTGTTGAGGTGGGATTGTCCTCTGTGCTAGGAAGTCCAGCTCACAATTTTCCAAAAGTTCTTTCTCTCTTTGAAGTCATTTCTCATTCATCCTAATGTAAGCTGGGCTGACAGCCAGAGACATCAGCAGAATTCTCACAGGTCTGGTCAGAACCAAACCGACAAAGGAAAGATTTGACGGGGTGGGCATGCATGCAGCTTTGGACAGAACTGGGGCAAAGGTGCTGTGGAGGGGAGAGAGACCGGTGGGGGGGGAATGGTTTGTCAGGAGGGATCCGTGGGGAAAGGCTGTGCGTGACATGAGTGTCCAGATCCCTGGCAGCCTGAGTCTTTGTGCACTGTGGCAGACTTGAACAAGTTGAACACCGTCTGGCTCTCTGCAGAACTTAAGGGTTCCTTTGTACTCAGGTCTCATTCTTGATACGCTCCCCAGATACCCCACAGCTACAGTCTAACACTAGCCTAGAAGTGTATTGTCTGTCCTTGCTGTGCGGCTATATTCTGGAAGCTGCTCCAATTATGCTTTCAGGGGGTTATCTTGTGCCTGCATGCACTGAAAGACTCTCTCTCTCTCTCTCTCTCTCTCTCTCTCTCTCTCTCTCTCTCTCTCTCTCTCTCTCTCTGTCTCTCTCTTGAATAAAGACTACCCAATAACCTCTTTCTTTCCCTCATATAGTTCCTTCTTTACCACATATCTGGAACTTGACATTCTGTCCACAGTGCCTGTCTTGGTCACGTTTCTACTGATGTGATAAAACGTCATGACCAAGATGACTTATAAAAAGGACATTTTTTTGCATACAGTTTCTGAGGGTTAGAGGTCTTGATGGTAGAGGGAAGACCTCACAACATATGGAACCATAACCATGAGGCAGGGGCAGGGGCAGGGAGAGAGAGAGAGAGAGAGAGAGAGAGAGAGAGAGAGAGAGAGAAGAGGGAACAAGCACTTGGAATGGCATTAATTAGTCTTTTGAAACCCCCAAATCCCCCACCCTGGAAATACCACCTCCAACAAGTATGTCATCTCATGAGAACATAGCCAGAGAGAAAGGAACTGCAGGGAAGAGAGTTTGCTGTCACCAGCGGGGGTGGGCATGGAATGTTCCTGCAAAGGAAGTTGATGTTTCCCTCGGTTCCCACCTCGGCATGTGCTTGGTCAGCTCCTAACTACAGGTCCTTCAGCAGTGGGAGGCATCTATGTGTTCTTCCAATGGTGAGCAAGGGCATGTCACAGGGTTTTCCGCCCAGCAGTGGCTTCTAGTCTCCTAACCAGGTGCCTTAGTTCTAATCCTTTACTCTAATCCTCTATATTGTTCTAGAATGGCCATTGAATAATGGAAATTTACTTTATTCAGTGAATTTGGACATTTAAATGGATCTCTCCTGTCTTCAGAACCAATTAGTTCCCAACCAGTAAACGGGGCTACAGGGTCTATTGTAAGATGATCCCAAGGACTGCTTCAACCTAAGGGAAGATGAACCGTGCTCTTGAAGATGGGAATGATAGGAAGTTCTTAGTCTCCAGTGGACTCCAGCATCGAGGACAACACTTGACACGTAGAAGTTTCCAGTGCTTTGCTGCTGAACGGATGGCTGATCTAACTGCTGTGATGTCAAACCTCTCACAGTTGTCTTGGGAAGAAGCAACTTTCCCATAAGGCCTTTTATTAAGGACAGTCTTAACGGAAGGAGAAAACTAGCATGAAATAATCTTAGAATGGTACTCCAACTAAAAGCACCTTCTACCTGTTTATTTTGGTCATACGGAACAAATCTTTCCTATCAGAATATTTCTCTACCCAGTATAGTGACATACAGTGAAAATGATGTGTAAACATAGATTATTTTACAAACAGTCTTTTTTTTTTTAATTTTATATACCAATTCCAGTTCCTCCTCCCTCCGTTCCCAAAGAACTCCAGAGGTCCAAACATTTCAGATTTTGGTATGCAGTCTCAGGCCAGGGCTATATCTTCTCTGCACTCCAAACTTCTCTAAACATAGAGGTGTGAGCATTTCAGTCTCATGGGGTTCCAGTGGTAATTACAAACCAGGTGCACAGCAATGACTCAGTATCATTAGTGATATAATTTCCCTTCCTCTTGTGTGTGTTTCATTTTTTGTTTATTTTCTTAAATAAATTTAATGACAACATTTCTCTCTTCTCTTTCCTCCCTCTAAACCCTCCCTTCTCTGCCTCAAATTCATGGCCTCTTTTTTATACTAATTGTGACTGTATGTATGGATATATTTGTACTTACATTTATAAATATAATAAATATAATGCTAAATATAACTTCTCAGCCAGCATAATGGAACTTGTATATATGTTTTCAGGGATGACTGTTGGCACTGGACCACCAATCGCTGTGGTCTACCTTAGGGAAAACCATTTCTCTCACTCCCAGCTTTCTCAGCTGCCTATAAAGTTCTTTGTGTAGAACTGACGTCTTATGGCCTTTTCCCCATCCAAGTTGACGTGTTCTTTGGTATCACTCTTGTTCATCTCATATTTAGATGGTCACCTTGGTGAAACTTTGTGGGTGTAGCTTCTGATGCTACTAGAAGACATAATCTCATAGCAAACTTCTTGAACCTCTGGCTCTTATGATTTTTTGCCCCCTCTTCCACAATGTTCCCTGAGCTTTATATATGAGAGTGTTTGTATATGTTTTCATTGAACTGAGCTCCTCAATGATGCATTTTAATTGGTTATGGTATTCTGTAGTAGACTCTATCTGCTGCAAGGAGAAGTTTCCTTGATGAGGGGTGAAGACTACACTTATCTGTGAGTGTAATGGTTACTGGAAGGGAGTCTACAGTCATGCTCAGCTTCGGTATCACTCCATCCTATGTCACACACACAGTGTCCCTGTGTAGAGAGGATGCCCTCTGAAGAGCTGCACAGCCTCTCAAGCTCATGTGTCTTCCTTTGTTGGAATCTCCTTCCAGTCTCTTCCTTCTGTCTCCTTCACATTGTAGTCAGTCCTCCTATAGTGAGGACAGAGGACGGAGATGTCCACACGAGCAGCTGATCAAACTAGCAAAATTATACTATTTTCTTTTATAAAATTATTTCAATGTATGTTTATTCAGCAGTGATGTTATCTTTAAGAGTTATAAAAAGGAAGTTTATGAGTATTTTCAAATTTTTTGCATATCGTTCTTCTCTGAGTTTCAGGATTAATAAATCAGTATATTCAGAAATACTCAGAAATTTAAGAATTATGGTTATTATTTTTAATATGATTTTAATTAAAATAAGAAAACATCTCTTTCCTTCCTCTCTTTCCTCTCTCATCCCCCTCAACTATTTTCCCTGAGCCCTTCCCATCTGCTCCTACTCTCAAGTTGATAGCTCTTTTTATTTGATTGCTACTATTATATATATATATATATAAGTGTTATATATACATACATATATGTTGTATGTACAAATGCATATAAATATAACCTTCCAAGTCCAAATTTGAAGGCAGTGTATGTATAGTTTCAGGTTGGCCACCCTGTATTGGACAGCCGATAAAGAGGCTCATCCCTGGGAGAAGCTAACTCTCCTTCTCTGAGCAGTCATTAGTTTCCTACTTTGTTGTCCTTAAATATACTCCTAACAAATGTCATGTTCTATTGTTTGGTTAGCTAAAATTTTATTTTTAAGGACTAGAATACACTAAGTTTAGTAGTGCTTATGAAGAACTATAGTCTAAAGGAGTATTCAAACAATGAAAACCATATTAAATTTCATATCTTCCAGTTATTTTTAAAAAGGGGCCTCATGCACAGAAAGGAAAGAAACCCCAAATGACAGGATCAGATGCATTCTAGACGCAGTGAACAGCTCTGTGTGAGTTGCTTCCCCTTCCAACCTCATGACCCATTGTGAGTCTCTCAGGCATGTAGATTCAGCAACAATGCTCACCGGTCAGGCCCGAGAGGGTGAGAAGAAAGCCAACCACTATGGTGAGAAGTCAGCGGGTTCTGCAAACAGAGACTATACTCCCATCCCAGAGTTTCATGGAAAGCTCCAGAAGCATTTGTGAAAAGGGAGCAGGCCACTGGCAGGAAAAAATCCCAGGGATATCAGCTTTAGAACAACCGTAAATCCTTCCAGTAATATAAAGCACACTGTCCCGAGGATCTTTAGTAAACAGCAAAGGAAAGAAGGTTGACGAGGATAGTCTGTGATGCTCATAGCCCTCCATACTCCCTTGCATCTCTACGGGAGAATATAGGGACTGGATCATGACTAACAACATAGAAATAGAAACCACAGTTTCAACATACCCTGAGGCCCATTGTCCAGAGCCAGATGACCCACATTCTACTTATTCTGTTTCCCAGAACCATTAGCAGTCTAATTAGAAATCAAACCCCAAACACCTTGCCAACATAATTCAATGAAATTAAACCAGTCAGCTCCAGACGAATCAGCTTAACTAGCTCTGTGTACCTAAAAAGGAATGTTAATAAGCAACAGCCAATTAGGAAGAAAGGTCGCGGTGCTTCCTCCTTCAACACTTAGACCACATAGGCCTCTTGGCACTCTTGGGTTGCCTTCTTCAATTCCTCTGTAATTCTTTTGTATGTACACTTAAGCTTTAAAATGGTCTAATTGGATCCAGTTTTACATGTGACAAACCTCATCTCAGTCAGATTTACATTCAGGAGCCAAAGCAATTGCAGTGACGTTAAAAGGCAGAAGTCCCCGTCCTAAGCGCTATCAATTAATTCATTGGGCTCTAGAAGCGTAATTTGATAAAAACAACTTGGGTCCTTAGTGTAATCAGAACAGAGAGCAGAAGGAAAGAGATGAGAATGGGTGGGCGGTGCGATGGTTACTATTGTCAGGGTCGAGCCATCTAGGGTCACCTAAGAGACAAGTTTCTGGGCATGCCTGTGAGAGATGCCACCTCGATTAAGTTTACTAAGTTGAAGAGCCCCTACTTGTGGGTGGCATTATTCCACGGCCTGGAGTCCTTGCCTAAAACAAAGGAGAAAGCGAACCAAGCAAGAACATTCGCCATTCCCTGCTCCTGTTCTGTGGGGCTACAACATGACCTCCTGGCATTGTGAGTGCCAGCTAGGATGGTCTGCACCTTTGAACTGTGTGGCCAAACAAGCTCCTCCTCTTGTGAGTGACTGTTATCAGGACATTTTCTCACAGCAACAGAAAGAAATTGTAAACAGGGAGTAAGCTTTCGTTTCCTGGCGGCCCAGCCCCAAATAATCACACAGAAGCTATATTAATCACCACACGGGCCGATGGCTCAGAAGTATTTCTAGCTAATTCTTACACCTTAAATTAACCCATTTTTATTAGTCTATGTATTGCCATGTGGCCATTACC
Source organism: Microtus pennsylvanicus (assembly GCF_037038515.1). Taxonomy (NCBI): domain Eukaryota; kingdom Metazoa; phylum Chordata; class Mammalia; order Rodentia; family Cricetidae; genus Microtus; species Microtus pennsylvanicus. Next base: position 68,271,984 of record NC_134581.1, on the reverse strand, counting down.
TCATTTTCTACATGTTTTGTTTCCTTGGCAGCTGGCTGCTTGACTCCACCTGCGCTCTCTCTCTCTCTCTCTCTCTCTCTCTCTCTCTCTCTCTCTCTCTCTCTCTCTCTCTTCAGATTTCGTGCCTGGTTTTATTCTGCTAAGCCACTGGCTTATTCATAACCAACAAAAGCAGCACATTCACAGAAGGACCTCCCACATGAAGAAATTAGAAAATGAATGGTGGAAATTGGAGGGAGGTGAAGTTCCAGAGAGGGAAAGACAGACAGACCAGCATGTGGCATCTGCTGTCCAAGATGTCAGCACTCTGCCCTCTAAGGAAGGGCAAAGTGTGAGAGGAGGAGCAAATGAGGATTTAGTCAGACTATTAGCCATGGGAGAGCCCTGTCTACCTCTGAACACACTGTCCTCAGTCACTTCAGTTTGACACCTCCAGCCCAAGGAGCTAGACCAGGGGTTGGTGAAAGAACGATGAACCAGGAATGGCTGGTGGGAATCTCTGCCGGCTCCCCCAGTTACTAGCTGAGTGGACGAGTCTGACTGAGCCTCAGTTTCCTCATCCAACCAGTTAGAGAATCTCATCAAACTCTTGGATAGGTTACAAGACTTTAGTAACAGTAGGTGCAAAAGGTCTTCGTAAACTTGAAAGTGCTCTAAAGAAGACAGTGTTCTTGCCGGGCAGTGGTGGCGCATGCCTTTAATCCCAGCACTCAGGAAGCAGACCTCTGAGATCAAGACCAGCCTGGTTTACAGGGCAAGTCTCAGGATGGCCAGGGCTCTACAGTGAAACCCTGTCTTGGAAAACCAAAATAGGAAAGACAACACTCATTAACACAAATGACCTTTTGCACTAATGCTACTGAAAAACAAACAAATAAAAACCAGCCAACCTAAAACTAACAAAAAAAAAAACCCATATCCAATAAACAAACAAAACCCACCTCAAATGCAGGTGGGGTGTTAGGTCAACAGATTCCCACTTTATATAAAAGCAAATCCAATACTTAATTCCGCATAGATTTTCCTTTCCTTGATAAAACGAGAGAGTGGTGAATACTAGGGGGTTATTCTTTTCTTGAAGGATCTGCTGTCACTCCTAACTAATTCCGAAGCCCAGGTTTAGAGGCAGTGGGTAGTTTCATTTGATCAGCAACAAAGCATCTCCTGCAGAAGGCAGCTCCCAGAAGGGGAAGCTGCTCAAACCCTGTTTCCATGGCTGCCTGCTCTAACAATATTTTTTACTGAACTAAGCATTGCTAATTTTAGCCCTGGATTATCTGGAAAGCAAGGAGGAAATAGATGAAAGGCAATTTTTTTTTTTTTACCTGAGCCACACTGAGCCCCTGAGGACTTTTACTCAGAGAGAGTCACGGCTAGAAAAGGCAGATGTGTAAGTCCAGCGTGGTGGGGACATTCATCAACTACACTCCGTCAGCACTTGGATATAGAAAAGAGGTACCGATCCTCTGATGCAGAAAGAAATTGAAACTGAGCAGGAAAGTGATTTGATTCAAATCATTACAACCTATATATGAAAGCTAGCCCTCGCCCAGTAACCTTAAGTTTCACTCCGGCCTCTTGTCCGAGGTCTTACCATTATTCAAACCCTTGCTTTGAGAGTTACGCTATTTGGGATGTAAGTTTCTGGAGGCTGCCTCAGTTCAATAAAAGGATTTGAAATAAAGATCTGCATGCAGGCAGTAAGAATTGCTGTAACAAGGTTATTTTGACTTTGAATGTGGCATTAAGGTAAGAAATAGCAGTTGACTATGTTCCGTTCATAACTATAGAGATGTTGTATAAATAAATGAACTTAAATGAACTCTAAAGGAGTCCTGAGAGAGCAGATGTGTTATCGAGGGTCTTAGACTCAGACACAGTGCCTTTCACAAGCAACAGTCTTCCAGAACCTTACTCTGGCTCTGAGTGAGGATACAGTGGGGCCTTGTGAACAAGCCCTGTCATGTAACAAAGTCAGGACTCTCTGGATATTGTCTGTTTCCTCTGGTCAGTAGTATAAGCAAAAGCATTGACATCACCCCCATATAACAGAAATCCTGATGGATTACAAGGTCAAAGTCACCAGGCTCATTTCCTTGGCTACTGGCTTCAACCTGAAGGGGGCATCTTCTAAGGGTTAGCCTTCAGCAGAACTCAGGGTGCTGTGTTTCCATGTCCTCTCAACTCTCCTTCCCGGTCTTCTTTCCATATTAACACGTAGAAGGCTAATAAAGAGTGTTGCCCTACAGGGAATTTGTATTTATCAGTAATCTAAAGCAGAAGCCAAAGAGAATTGTTGATAATCACGGCAGTGGGGGAGAAAATCTTTTTAAAAGGTCTTCTGAGGCATAGCTGGCTTAGCAAAGGGCAAGACAGATGAGAGAAGATGTTATCTCCAGATGTTCCTCCTCAGGGATCACTTTTGACCCAGAGAAAATCTTCCCTGATTTTTCCGAGACTCCACAGATTACCCTAGAGTGGAATTAGACCGTGCACAGGGAGAGAAAAGCTACAGTACTGGGGCATGTGCTGTCCTAATGGCTCCATTTCAAATACCCAATGGTTGCTCAAGCTTCATCCTTGTCCCAGGAGGGCCATGGGAACAGAGTTCAGAGTGCAGAGGGACTCACATCTCCTGGAGGAAGTGACTCTTGGGCAAAGTTTTGAGGGAAATTAACATAAATTAATCTAGAAGACAAAAAAGAGTAGGATTTCCAGGGCATGAGAGCTGTAAGAGTTCAGGGTAGCGGAAACATCATGTGTGATTAGAGGGGTTCCAAGAACGAATGGAGTTGGGTCACTTCAGGTCTCATGTGCCCGAAGGAAGAGCTTAGTTGATTGATAGCCAATAGCGAGCAGAGCCACTGAAGACAGAACCTTTACATATTTGAGGGACTCTAGCTGTGGCGTGCAGGGTGGACATGGGAGCAAGTCGTTATCATTTACATCTTCCTGCATCATTGGGCTCTTTCTTATCTCTACAGATTTCATTACTGTCATATTAACATAGAGGTTTTTTTGTTTGTTTGTTTTTTATTTTTTGGGTTTTGGTTTTTCGAGACAGGGTTTCTCTGTAGCTTTGGAACCTGTCCTGGAACTAGCTTTGTAGACCAGGCTGGCCTCAAACTCATAGAGATCTGCCTGCCTCTGACTCCCGCGTACTGGGATTAAAGACATGTGACACCACTGCCCAGCTTAACACAGAGTTTTTTTTAAACAACATAGGAAATGATTACAGTATGTCACTAAGTAGAAAAAAAAAAACAGGAAAAAAAGTAAAACTTTAAGTACAGTTTGATATCCACAATATAAATATGCAAAGAAAAAATTCTGGAAGAGAATATCACATTTTAAATCCAGAAGTTAAGCTTTCTCAAATCTTTAAAGGAATCTGTAAGTTTTCTTGAGGCCATATCTTAGAGTTGGAATCAGAGGTGGTGGATGTCTCCAAGGAAACAGTGCTTTCCAGACACAGCAGGGTTAATGGACATATGAAGTCACAGAAACTGAGGGCATGCAGAAGATCTACACAAATTCAAACCAGACAGGATCCCAGCATGGAGAGGAAACACAGGCACAAAGTACCACCCCTGACTGAGAAGTCGTTTGTAATTGATAGCTGTTGGGAGAAGGGAAATCAGTTTTATTCAAAGACAGATGCCAGGTATATCAACCATACCCAGTGCAGGATGCATGCTCAAGAGGAGTTAGACAGCACAAAATCGACTCCACAGCTTTGCTTTTTTGAATTTGTTTAATTTTGTACTTTTTTTGATTGTTTGTTTTGTTTTTAAGAGAGTGAAAAAATATGTGATGTAGGATTCCCCTCTGTATGTTGTGAATACCATTGGTTACATTGGTTAATAAAGAAACAGGCTTGGCCTGATGGGGTAGAACAGAGCTAGGCTGGGGGGAAAACTAAACTGAATGCTGGGAAAAAGAAGGGTGGAGTCAGGGAGAAGCCATGGAGCCGCCACTGGAGAGAGACTGCTGAAACTTTGCCTTAAGCTGATGAACAATGCACAATGGATTCAAGTGTGTGTGTATGTGTGTGTGTGTGTGTGTATGTGTGTGTGTAACAATAATACTTAAAGAAGAAGAGGTGATAATGTTGAGAGGGAGAGGAGGAGGCATGGGGGGTTTTGGGAGGTATGGGGTTGAAATGAAGTAAATACAATACTCATGTATGAAATTCTCAAAAAGTTAATAGCCAGTTTTCTGTGTGTGTGTGTGTGTGTGTGTGTGTGTGTGCATGGATGTAGTATATATGTTTCCAGATACTTGCACCCATGTGTCTGTGCCCATGTGATCATATATGGAGGGCAGAGGTCAAGTTAGCATCCTTTCCTATTGTTCATCACTATATTTTTGATACAGGACTTCTCACTGAACCAGGTACTTATGGATCCATTAGACTGGTTGGCTAGCCAGGTCAGGGGTCCACTTGTCTCTGCCTCTAATCCTCCAGTGCTGGGGTTACAGTGCATGTCACCATAGCATGCTTTCTTTGTAGGTGCCAGAGATTCAAGCTTGGGTCTTCGTGCTTGCATGGGATGCACCTAACACACTGAGATGTTTTTCAAGCCTCTAAAATGACTTCTGATCTAGAAATATGGGTCCTGGTTTGAAGTCCTACTTCAAAGACTTGGGAATTTAGTATATGAATTTGGGTGATCTATAAAACATCCATGAACTTGAGATTGCTTAGCCACTGATTTGGAATCACCACAGTTTCTCCAATTATCTAACAGAGTTGCTAGCTAATAGAAGATAGTACATGTGAGAGTTCATTATGAGGTATGAAATTCCATGCACAAGTACTAATTTCCCAATAAAGTAATTCTCTCACTGACTTTAACTTTTCATTTCTCTATTTGAAAATTGGCAAATCTGCTCAATTTAGGGGATTTTGCTTATTGATCAGGTAATTACTGTGACATATGCAGGATTTGGAGCACAAGAGGCTCTCTAGGATGCACTGTACATTTACAAATCAGCAGCTCTGGTTACTCAGGGAATGGCCATGTTGTTGGGGGTTATCTGTGTTGTTTGCTTCTCTGCTTACCTTTCTTTTTGTCTGTTTTTGTTCATTTCATTGTTTAGCAGCAACTGTGCTATGAGATGAAGATAAAAACAGAAAGAAGACTAAGATGCAAGGCAGAAAATAACACAAATATTTAGTGAAAATGGCGTAGGTAAGAACATGCTGAAATATACTCTTAACATACAACTTCTTTGATATGATAGCTAGCAAAGTATGTACTTCCCACACTCTCAGACATGAGGGCCTGTCACTTAAAGCTCATGAAAGTCATTAATGTTCAGAATGAGCTTCAAGTGCCAAATTTTATCATTGTGTTTTGAGTTGAGAACACATACTCATAGAAAAAAGAGATTCCCCACAATCTAGGACTTTCTTTATGATACCTACCATCTTCCAAGCATGCTGAAGTCCCACAGTCTCCTCTCCACAAAAGGAAACTCCTCTCCATATCTAGCTCCTTTCTTGTATCTGAGAGTAGGCTGACATTTCAAGTATCAAGTGCGAGATGGAGAGAGTCCATTTTCTGTTGTTATTCCTTAAAGGCATCGTGGAGCATGGGGAGTTTCATAAGGCTGTCTCAAGCATATGAAACTTGGGAGCCTTGGATCTGGTCAGGCAAAGACCTTCAGAGAAACAGACTTTGCTTTCAGAAACGTAAGCATTAAGGTTTATTTCTTCTGTTGTTTCTGTAACTTGAATGTCAGCTTGAGTAATCATAAAAATTAAAGATTTGTTCATCTTATGATTAGGAGACTGGGAGATTCAAGGTTAAATGTTACATCCAGAAATGCTTTGTTGTTGGTGAGGAGTCCCTGAAGACTCCTCTGGCACTACAGGGCATCAGCTGACAAAAGGATACAGACTAGAGACAAATTCAAGCCAGATTAATAACAGCCTCACACAACCCAGTAATTCATCAAGCCATGAATGTGCTGACCCATTCACAAGGGAAGAGTTTTCAGGACCCAACCACCTCTTAAAGTTTCCATTTAACCTTATTGCTTTGTGCCTCCCAGGGGAAACTGAATTTCAGCAGGAATCATAAGGACATTTTAACTACACCAACGAGTATGTGACAACACAAATATTTAGGTATGGTATTCAGACATTATTATTCAAGTCGCTGGTTCTAGATTTAAAAAAAAACTAAGCCAATACTAAAGAAAATATGAACTCACCCAAGGAATGATGAGAGATAAAAGCAACTTTGCTGACTAATTTTGTTTCAATTTGACACAAGCTAGAGTCGTTTTGGAGAGGGAACTTCATCTGGGGAAAAACCCTTACTAGACTGCCTTGTGGGCAAGCCTGCAGTGTATTTTCTTGATTGATGATGGATATGGGAGGGACCAGCCCCTTCTGGGCTAGAGGTCCTGAATACTATAAGAAAGCAGGATGAACAGTTATGAGGAGTAAGTCATAAGTAGCACTCCTCCAAGATTTTTGCTCCAGTTTCTACCTATAGATCCCTGCCCTGAGTTTCTCCCCCAGCTTCAGTGGTGGGGCTAGGAGCTATAAAGTGAAATAAAACCTCTTCTCCCCAAGTTGACTATGGTCATGGTGAACCACAAATAAGACAGAAATTGGTATTAGGATCATGGAGTGTTGTTACAAAAGACCTGGCCATGCTGTTTTGGGGAAGACTGAGGGGCTTTGAACTTTGGGTTGTAAAAGCCTGTGGGTGTTTAGAACTTAGTGAGCAACTGTGAAACTTACAAGTTAATTCTGAGAGCAGAGCAAATGATGAAGGCCTGACATGTGACATTTCAGAAAGAAGCAAAGACTATTAGGGACATTTATGTAGTATTTTTAAATTAAAAACCGCTAAAGTAAAATTTTTGCTTTTCTGGCTATTTAGCTAGAGATGAGAAATTAGTGGTGATTAAGAAGAGACCACAGCATCATTAATGTAATAGTAAACTATTGTTGGAAATGTTTTCTCGGGATTAATAAATACATAAAACCTGTGCTCCAGAAAAAGCTAAGACTGTATCTAATACTGGCAGCTAACTTGGTGATGTGTGAGAGTCACCCAGATGTTGCTAGTTTTGAATGCATGAAGGTGTCGAGGAGAATAGCGGAGGCTTGGCACTGTGAGATGCTATATGAGGTCATTGCTAAAAGTGCAGATTTAACTAAAGTTGAAATACCAGGATTGAATGGGTCATGGAGAGAAATCAAGGCTTAGCACTATGTTACAGGGTCAGAGTCCCCAAAGCAAGGCCAAGAGAAGTTATTGCTGATGGCACAGCCCAGTTTCAGAGACCCCAGCATTTTAGAGATGCCAATACCATGGCATTACCATCAATGATAGCAGTTGCCATGGAAGAGAGCCATTGTGAGCCTAAACAAGCTGTGAAGAGCAGAACCAGAGACGTGCAATTGTCCAAGCCTCTTGGAGCCCAGAAGACTGTGAGTGAATCTCAGATATTGAATATTAGATTATTTACACTGATGAGCTTGGTTTTGCTTTGTTTAGATTTTGACTTTCTATGAAGTAAAAAGTATTTGACCTACTTTTGTGAATTTACAGAAGGCCACAGTTAAGAGTCTTTGGCTATTTTAGAGAGAATTTAAAAATAAAATTGAAATTTTAGAATTTCATTTTTTAAAGCCATGGGACTTTTATTTTTTGAAATATGTTTTATATTGTAGTATTGATAATAATGACATCTTGGGGACAAGGAGGGTAAAGTTATGGTTTAATAGTGATGTGCTTGTGTGTCAAGTTGACAAGGGGTCAATTGTCTTGGCTGGTGTTATGTCAACTTGACACAAACTAGAGTCACTTGGGAAGAGGGAACCTAAGTTGAGAAAATGATTCCACTAGACTGACCTTTGGCAAGCCTATGGCATATTTTCTTGGCTGATGACTGATGTGGGGAGGTCAGTTCACTTTAGGTCATATCACCTCTAGGCTGGTGGTTCTGGGTTCTTTTTTATTTTTTAAAAAAATATCTTTTCTCATTTTATATTCTAAATCTAGTTCCCATTCCCTCCCCTCCTCCTGCTCCCTCCACCTTTCCCCCATCCCACCCCTTAAATAGGGTAAGGCTTCCCATGGGGAGTCAACAAAGTCTAGCACATTGTTTTCAGGCAGGACCAAGGACCTCCCATTATATCTAGGCTGAGCAAGGTATCCATCCAAAGAGAATGGGTTCCAAAAAGTCAGAACAAGTCGTAGGGATAAATGTTAGTTTCACTGCTAGTGGCACCACAATCTACCCCAGTCATATAACTGTCACATTCAGAGGGCCTAGTTTGGTCCTATGTGGGTTCCTTCCCTGTCCAACCAGAGTTGGTGAGCTCCCATTAGCTCAGGTAAGCTGTTTCAGTGGGTATCCCTATTATGATCTTTATCTCTTTGCTTATATTCTCACTCCTTCCACTCTTCAACTGGACTTTGGGAGCTCAGCCTAGTGCTCTGCTATGGCTCTCTGTCTTTGCTTTCATCAGTTGCTGGATGAAGGTTCTATGATGACATTTAAGGGAGTCATCAATCTGACTTCAGAAACCCATTCCATTATTGTTTAGGGTCTTAGCTGGGGTCATCCTTGTGGATTTTTGGGTATTTCTCTAGTGCCAGGTTTCTTGCTAGCCTCATAATAGCTCCTCCATCAAGATATCTCTTTCCTTGTTCACCATCTCTGTCCTTCCTTCATCTCAACCATTCCATTCTCTCAAAAATTTAGACATCAAAATATCAAATAATCCAATTAAAAAATGGGGTACAGATCTAAACAAAGAATTCTCAACAGAAGAATCTCAGATGGCCAAAAGACACTTACTTTTGAAGAAAATGTTCAACATCCTTAGCAATCATGGAAATGCAAATCAATAGACTCTGAGATACCATCTTACATCTGTCAGAATGGCTAAAATTAAAAACACCAATGATATCTTATGCTGGAGAGGATGCAGAATAAGAGGAACACTCCTCAACCACCGGTGAAAATGCAAGCTTGTACAACCACTCTGGAAATCAGTACGGCGGTTTCTCAGAAAATTAGAATCGACCTACCACAAGACCCAGAAATATCACTCTTAAGGACATACCCGAAGTATGCTCAATTATACTACAAGGACATTTGTTCAATTATGTTCATAGCAGCATTATTTGTAATGAACATGTAGCGCCTGCACTACGGACAGTACATGAGCCAGAAACTAAGGTTGAGAATTAAAAACGCACGCATGCACTGAGCTGGGAACTAAGCCGGAGACTTAAAAACACAAGCACACACAGACAGACAGAGACACGGGACACGGGTCAACCTTGATACAAGAATGCCAGGAATCCCCACTTTATTGTGTTCACAAGCAGCTTATACAGGGCTCTGGCCACGCCCCAGCTCTCGGGATCTTTCAGCTGCAGACTCATAAGAGTCCACTCCCCTGCCATCAGGTCTTGTGCTCAGAGCAGCATCAGGCTGCTCAGAGCAAATCCAAACAAATTGTTTGCAAGAAATTCAGGGTCTGGTGGTCCACAGTCCCCAACATGAACAGAACCTGGAGACAACCTAGATATTCCCCAACCAAAAAAAGGATAAAGAAAATGTGGTACATTTACACAATGTACTACTCTGCAGTTTTAAAAAAAATATGACATCTTGAAATTTGCATGCAAATGGATGGAACAAAAAAAAAACCATCCTGAGTGAGGTAACCCAGACCCAGAAAGATTAGCATGGTATGTACTCACTCATAAGTGAATACTAGCTGCAAAGCAAAGGATAAGGAGTTTATAACCCATGACCCGAGAGAAGCTAAGTAACAATGAGAACCCTAAGAGAAACATGTATAGATCCCCTGGGAAGGGGAAATAGACAAGAACTCCTGAGACAATTGGGAGCATGGGGTGGGGGAGGAGAAAGGGCAAAAGGGGAGGAGGAAGGGAGAAAGGGAATGGGGAGGAGAACTTGAGGTTCTGGGTTCTGTAAGAAAGCAGGTTGATCAAGCCACAAGGAGCAAGCCAGTAAGTACTATTTCATGGCCTCTGCATCTGTTCCTGCCTTGAGTTCCTCCCGTGACTTCCCTAGATGGTGGACCACAATCTGTATAGTGAAACAAACCTTTCCCCTACAGGATGGTTTTGGTCAGTCAAAAGAGCAAATCACAGCAATAGAGCTCCAACTAAGACAGGATCTTAAGCTTGGAGAGATGATTCAGTGGTTAAGAGCACCTGATGTTCATGTAAAAGACCTGGGTGTGATTTCCAGCATCCATATGATGGCTCACAAGTTCCTGTAACTCCAAATCTGTAAGTCACGCAAATAAATAAATCTTAAAAAATAGATAGGAAGAATTCTATGGACTTGTGAGCCAGAGACATTGTCTCTCCCACACATCTCTGTCAGTTCTATTATCTTAGGCTAGCTGTGTCCACAAGCTAGATCCTGCCTCTCTGAAGAGGTCATTCATTTTGGAGATACCTCTGTGGTAGGTGTTGCCTCCAGAGAATGAAGACTTTAACATGATCTTACGGTTTAAGACAGATGTGTTCACATAAGCACCAGGTTACAAAAAAATGAATAAGGCACCATGAGACGATGCTTTAGCCTCAGCTGTCAGGGAAGACACAGAGAAACAGTCCTCCCAATTCTCCAGGAAATGAAAGAAAGGCCGGAAATCCAAATTCCTCCCAAAATCACACCTGCTGATTATGTTTCAAACATAACCATTAAAATTTCAATTATCCAGTTAGGAAACGATTATTGCATACCATCAGACCAGCAATTCTTAGCCAACTTCCAGTTTGAATTAGAAGAGCAAGACCAAGACAACTTCTTCCAGAAAAGAGCCTGAGGAGGTGACGTCATCTAACAGTCACATTATTGTGCTCATGTTGTATAATTTGGATAGCACCTAGAGTCTTGCAACACAGGCATCTTATGTGTGTTGAGAATGCGGGAGCAAATGTGGTAGAACTTCAGAGTGTCGTCCAGGGTCTACTCCCGCTTTTTCCTACCACAGAACTGGTTTGTTCTGGGTCATAGCACACACAGCTAACAATACACATCTCCAGCAGCTTGGTGTCTGGCGAATACAAAATGTCGTCATTTCCGGGAAAGCGTTCTCTTCCTGCCTCCTTCCTGCCTGATTCCTGTCATGGAGGTGTAATGGCTGAAATGCCAGCAACTAATCCAGATGAGTGAGATAATAATGAAGAATGGAAGGGGCTGCCAAAGACTGTGATATAGATATGGTAATTGGATATGCTCCCCTCCGTTTTTAAGTTTGAGTGATGTACACTTTTTATATATAAAGCATCAACACTTAAGATCTCCTTGGTTTTGTAGTCAATCAGGCAGCACGCTTCGTGGCCAAGTTTTAGGTAAGTCTGTGACCATTGGAAGGGTTGTGATACAGATGAGGAAGCCGCACAGTGCTAAATTCATTGAGGTTCTATGATGCACCTCTCAGACCTGAACAAGAACCTCCATCTCATGAGAGCCAGAGGCACAGAAAGGCAGAAATACAATGCAGCCATCCTGGGCCACTGCTTCCTTATCTCTACACCAAGATTCTCAAGCAAGCTCGTCTTTAAACTAGAAAAGCGTGTGTGGTACCTCCTAGCCACACTGCTGGCTCAGAAATTACAGTAAGGAGAAGAAAGCACATTGCGTAGCTCTGCCCATGTGGATTGACACTTTTGCTCTCCCATTCACAAGCTGTGTGGCTTTGGAACATCGTTCACATCTTAAAAGAGAGATAATACAGCCTTTAGGCAGGTAGGATGGAATTCGAAGGGACTAAAGGTTCTTGAGTAACAGGGTGACCCACGTATGTTAGCTAAATCTTTCATCATTGGGATCACAATGCTTAACAGAAACAACCTAAGTATGAGCGGATTTATTCTGGCTCATGGTTCAGAGGGTTCACCCATCCTCTTCAGGAGGGAATGGCAAAGCAGGGCAGGTAACAGCACTGTGGTGAGGAAGTGGGGATGGGGAAATGCCAGCACTCTTTGGCATTCATTTTCCTTTTTTATTGTGTCAGGGTTCTGAGAATCTATTTTCAGAGTGGGTCCCTTTCGCCTCACTTCATCCTCTGAAGCTAGCCTTACAGACACGCCCAGAATTGTATCTCACCAGTCTCATGAGTGATTCGAATTCAGTCAAGTTGAGCGAGGATTGGCCCTCACACCATGTCTGCCTCACACCATTGGTACTCACACATTAGCCCTCACACCAGAGACTGAACACACAGCAAAAGCCAAAACCAGAGAGAGGTCAAAAGCCTAGAACTCTGATGTCACTTACCTGAAAAATTGTGAAAAATTCTGGAAAAAATTACATAAATTTAATACAACTGAGCTTGGGAAAACTAGGCCATAGGATAGATGACAGAATCTCATCCTAGAACAATTAAGCAACGTGTTTCCCTTGCTGGGCAATCACTAAGAGACAGAACAGACACAGGTTGTCTGCAGTACTGAGAATTCTAGTGAGTAATGTGTCCCATTGGGCTCCCGGGGTTAGAGTAATGACCCGAAAGTATGAACAAATCTATTCCACATATACTTAAGAAATGCAAACACACAAGAGCAATTTATTCAACTGAAGCAAATAAAGTCTGTATGATCATTGTCTGCCGGCTCGGCTTTAACTTGACCAGAGGCTGTCGTGGCTCTGTACACTCCTCTCGTCTCCTCATCTCATCTGGAGCAGGGAGTAGGGGTGAGGGAAACAGCAGAATACAAAGGCTGAGTGTGGGCTGCTTCCCAGTTCATTTCCTAATCTCCTATGTGAATGCTGATAGTTGAAATGAAAAGAAAAAAAAGGAAAGAAAACTAAGAGAAGTGAGGACCATTGCTAAACTTTAATCTTTTTTTCCGTTTTGACTCCTGATATTATTATTCAATTTTTTTTTCTACTAAAAGTAGTCTTCAGTGGCTGAGAAGCCTGGCCTCCCAAGACCAGAGTCAGTAGGAGCTGGGTTTTTATTGCAAAGACTGGGTTGGGTGGGTGAATGGGTGGGGTTACTCAGATGAGTGCAGAAGACCCCGCTCTGCTGGTGGTCTTGGGTAGTGAAGACCAATTGCACTTCACAGAGCCTGGGGTGCGGTGGGAAGGGGGTGGGCAGGAATGACAAGCTGGGGATATGGGACCCACCTCAGTTCCTAGCTTCTTTCTCTTCTGATGTCTCTTCACTGGTGGCATTCTCGGCAGTCTTGGAGGCCTTCTTTTTCTTCTTTTTCTGGGCTTTTCGACTCACATAACTCTGGAAAAGAGCCTTTAGCTCTGCATCCTGGACTTCCGTCTCAGACTCATAGAGGTCAGGCTCAAACAGACCACTGGCTATTCACAAGGGGCATGAGTTGCACTGTAAATTTAAACTGGGCAACCAATTCACCTTCTTCTCAGAGAGAGCACTAAATGAGTATAGTAATTCATGCTTGGCACATTCTGCTGCACCCATTCGAGCCTTCTTCTCATCTTCAAACGCTCTTAAAGTAAATGGCATGGCATCAAAATGCCTGTCCACCTCACTGAAAAAGGCATGAGAAGTTTTCATTTTCAGTTCATAATGTTTGGAGGACTCTCGTTTGTCAATGGTGGTTCTCTGTCCTGCATCTTTGGCCTTGCCTTCTGAGCTGATGAGGACATCCTCAGAATAAACTTCATGTATCTCAAATTCACAGTCCTTCTTCTGCTGGTCTGTAGGATTCTGGATAACGTTTTTTTTTTTTCTCCATCGATCACATGCTGCTTCTATTGGTGTGACAACACACCTGCTACTGCCGGGCAGTTAATGAGTGAGCAACTTTGTTCCAGGCTTCTGTCACTGTGTGTTCTGGTTTTCGGGATTGGCCAATCGTTAGGCAGCTTCGACACAAAAATGAGTGGCCTTGATGGCATCTGCTTTCCGCCCTATTACCTGGGTCCCCTGAGCTACACCAATTACAAACGTGCGAGCCTCATTAGCAATGAAACCATCCACATGAACCCCAAGGACAATTTTCACCAAGTCACCTTCCTTGACTTGTCACTAATCACTCTTCCAAGGGGAGAAGTGACATACACAGTTATTTACCGAAATGCTGGTAGGAAAAAACAATATCTTTCTTCATTTCTTTCCCTTTCTTGAAGCTTTTCCCTGTCTCGTTCATGATCATGGCATCACCTTTCCCACCCAGGCTCAGTACTGACACACCTGAGCTGGATGAAGAACCCAGTTGGCGATGTCACCCCCATCTTATACTTGGTCATGACCAGTAATAGTTGGCTCCCACTGCTCGTCTCCGCCCAACATCTTCCTACAACCACTACTGCAGCTTCACTTTCTCTGAGCTGCAGCCTCCAGCTCCCTTCCCAGCCAGAAGCTGTAGCCAGAGTCTCTTTGACTGCTAAACTTTAATCCTGAGTCATATATTAGAAAAGCTCCCATAGAAGAAAAGTACTTGAAGAAAATTCTCCACCAAGAACTGTTACACTGAAGCTTGAAAAGGAACTGATGGTTAGGAGCATATTTGGGTTACAGCAAAAGTCCCAAGATACAAAATGTGCCCGCTTCTGCTATCGTCACATTCTCACCAATCATTCAACATGCATGCTTATGGGTCCCCTGGAACAAAAGGTGGATTTCAGGCCAAGAGATACAGCTCAGTGGCAAAGCTTGGCTAGTATGTGTGAGGCCCTGGCTTCAACCCCCTATAAGCGTTACATTCTAAAGTACAGTCAGGATGATCATCAAGTTAGCATTTCCTCCTAAGATGGGATACGTCTAAGCATTGCAGCTTTAAAATGAGAAATATATTATATATTTATTTATATATTGTGTGGTGTATGTGTGCATATATATATGTGTGTGTGTGTTTATATATACCTGCATATTTCTCATATATATGTATATCTATATATATTTAGAGAGAAGGAACAAAGTACCATCACATTCCTGAATAAATAAATTAGAGCTTTCAAAATATTTGAGCTTTGGTCGAAAATATCATGAAGAGAATTCGGAATGTAGGGGGCTGGAGAGATGGCTCAGAGGTTAAGAGCACTGACTGCTCTTCCAGAGGTCCTGAGTTCAATTCCCAGCAACCACATGGTGGCTCACAACCATCTGTAATGATACCTGGTGCCCTCTTCTGGCCTGCAGGTGTACCTGCAGGCAGAATGCTGTATACATAATTAATAAATAAATCTCTAAAAAAACAAACAAAAAAAGAATTCGGAATATAAATAACAAGTATTTGTATATGATTCTCACTCTATTTGTGCTATAGAGGGAGCAAAATGTACATCTAATTTACTTAATAGTATTCAAATGCTTTTATTCCCTACCATGGAACAGATATTATCATAAATACTGGAGATATCATAACCTGTCTAGCTTTTTTTTATCATAGATAGATAGATAGATAGATAGATAGATAGATACATACATACATACATACATACATACATACATGGGTGGATGCATGTAGAGAGGAGACAGCAATATACAGGACTTTAAGTACCACAAGCATAAATGGGGCAGATTATATATGTGGGTCTTACACATAGATCCAAAGAGAAGACTGTTGCTAAGACTACATACACAGTGGGCACACAGCAATGACAAAGGCCCCTGGAGTTGGACTCAGGTTCTAGCTCTTTTTAAACCTTCAGTAGAAAAGGTTTTTTCAGTATTCTAAATATGAAATTTGTAAATTAAAAGAGAAAAATTATTTTCATCCTGCTAAAATAGTAACTTTTAAATGGTAGGAAGTTCATTGCAGTATTGAAAGGTAGCAATTGCAGTCAGTTTTACTGTCAACTTGTACAATCTAGTGTCACCTGAGAAGGGAATCTCAGCTAAGGAACGCTCAGATCAGTGACCCTTGGGCATGTTTGTGGGGCATTGGCGTGATTCCTCACTGCTATAGTAGGGTTAGCCCACTGTGGGTGGCACCATTCTCTAGGCAGATAGGTACTCTTGGGCTGCATAAAGAAAGATAGCTCAGCATGAGCCTGTGAGCCAGCTAGCACACAGCCTTCCCCAATAGATCTGCTTCAAGCTCCGGCTTGAATCCTTGCCCTGACTTTTCTCAATGACCAACTGTGACCTGGGAATGAAAGATGAAATAAAACCTTTCCTCCACTGAGCTGCTACTGGGAAGATTGTTTAATCATAGTAACAAAAAGAAACCAGAATAGTGATTATATGATGTAGCCTATAACAGTAGTGATGCCCTTAAGCCTTGTGGATAGAAAGGTCAGAAACCCCCGGGATATTGTCTGACTGAAGCTCTCTGGGTTTCTTCTTCTTTGCTGTGAGCTTGTCTCTGTGCATCTCCCTTATTGTCTTTCTGCTGGGCTCTTTCTTTCCTGAAATTTCTTTCTGTCAACTCTATACTTGCAACACACACATGCCTACTATTTATATGTGTTTCTGTAATCATATTCATTCCCCTTCAACTTTCTGTGATATATGGCTGAAAATATTTTGCATTTCTTGAACAGTAACACTTCTTCAATTTTGTGTTTCTTGAAGCATGTTTTTTAAAAAAATGAAGGAAATTAAAACTGCCCAAATTTCTCTATAATTAAAAATAAGGAATTGGAGCTGTTGCCTCGGAGGCATCTAATTGTTTAGTTGTGCCTGTGTCCGTGTGTGTTAAGAAATACTGCTATAACAGCAGATCATTGGACATTTTTCCTATGTTATATTAACTTTATTATTATTATTATTATTATTATTATTATTATTATTATTATTTTAAGAGTTAGTTCTAACATTTTGGTCAATTTTTCCAGAAAGGGAAAAATTAATCTTCCCTTTAGCGTTTGAACCAAGGAGTTGATGAGTTTTCTGAAATACTTAGGAATGGTGTTATGTATGTCCACTCTGCTTTCTTTAAATATATAACCAAGAACCCTAAAAGATACTACAAGAATGTATATGGGTGATTTGTGAAAGTCTTTCACTCACAGCTGTTAGAGATAATTATCATGACGTCACAGTGATACATGGCCTCTGACGAATGCTAGTCAGCCTCTGGTGGTGTCTTTCCAGAAACAGCATCTACATGACAATCTGACTGCATCACCCTCAGTAAGGTGCCATTTATGGATTGAGGAGAGAAGCTACCAGTATTCAAAGTTATCAAAACCATCAAAGGCAAGAGACATAGTCTCAGTGCATCTCATATCAAGGATCAAGACAAGAGTGCAGGAGCCGGCTCAGATGGTGCACACCTTCTATCCCAGCACTCTGGAGTCAGAGGTAAGTTGATTTTTGTGAGTTCCGGGTCAGCCTGGTCTCCATAGCGAGTTCCAGGACAGCCAGAACTATATAGTGAGGCCCTGTCTCAAAGAAAAAGAACTGAGATTGTGTCCCTGCAACATACATAAAGAAAACTGATATCACCCATCATCAGAAGCCTTATTTGGGTTGCAAGCATGCTATTCCAAATCAGGAGTCCAATTCTAGGGTTCTAAGCCCACAGAGGACAACTTCTCTAAAACAGTTTCAAAGTTAAAACTTCTTTTTATTATTTTCCCTTTAAAAATCATTTTGACAGTAATGTATTTATTGTGTGTATTACAGGTGCATGGCACACACACATACAAGGTAAGAGGACAACTTGCCATCTCTGCTGCCCAAAGAAAAGACTTCTTACCTGCATGACCTGGGACCAAGCAGTGTCTCCTGTCTCCACTCAGCTTCTCCAGCATATTCTTTCAAGTGACCGAGCATGGCATGTCTCTCTTCTTCATCTCCTGCTGTTCCACGATGCCAGAAGTAAGCAGATTTTTCTGCTCTCCTTATCCTTTTTTTTTTTTTTTCGCCTCTTGCCCATTTCCTTGACCAACTTTCTGGTCCCAGTTTGAATATCACTTCTTCCAGGAAGCTTGCATCCACATCCAAAATCCTTTTCCTGAGTGCTTCCATAACACCCATCACCTACATCACCTACCTTTTCACCCACATTTCTATGATGTGAGACTTGTCTACTGTGTTGTTGTCATCTCCCACTAGATACAAAGTACCGCAAGTGTGTGTGTGTGTGTGTGTGGTGTATGTGTGTGTGTGTGTATTCGTGTATTCTTAGGTGCAATTATTCATACCAAGTATGAAGTTAAGAACGTACCCTTGCAACATGCATAAATACATATACATTATGTTTATAACACACATAATCTATAATATTACATAATATATAATTGTAGGTGATGTTCTACATTTTGAACAGTGATTCCAAGATGCTTATGACTATTCTCACATGAATACTTTTAGAATAAATAAATTTCAGACAATGTTATCATGAGGGAATTAAAAAACAGATAGCTATACTAGTAAAGGAAGATAAGATAGAGAATTCTGACCCAAACGTTAGTGTACATGAGATAAACATATTATTAATACTAGTGAGGCATCACAGATAGATGGCCCCAAGACAGAAGAAACCTATTTTGAAGGATTGGCACCAGACTTCCAGTAGCTAGTAAGAGATTTGCATTTGCCCTCAAGTTCTTGCCTATAGAAAAATAGTCCAATTCAGGGGCAAATTTCAATCCTCTAAGAACTTCTTAGATAGAAATTTAATGTGGAGACCCAATTTCTGGAATTGGTGTCTACTGTAAGTGTTTGAGCCTCAGAAACATATTGATAAAACTGTTGCTAGGTTTGAGGATCAGACCAGAGTAGTATCAGAACAGAGTCAATGGTAAAGAACATACAAAGCCTCAGACTTCCTTCAGAGTTAGAAAAGAGTCCCAAACATGGAGCAGTTCAGGGCCCACTGATGAAGAATAAAAAGTTCTGTTGATGACCTTAGGAGGAATCTAAGGACAAGTTCAAAGGAAGTTATTATCCCATCAGACAAGTCAATCATTAAGAAGGCCAGGCTGATTGGACTATTCTGGAAGTTTCCAGATGTTAATTTGCATGGTTTACCATATGGACAATTTACAAGAGGCAGTCAAGGCAAGAACAGATTCCCAAGTCGGATGAGTGCTTTTACAGTTCCGTAGGAGATGCCCTACTTTCTCTAAGACAAAGTCTAGAGCTTGAATATTGGTCCTTTGCTTCACAATAGTATCTAAGATATGTTGCATATCTGATTTAGACTGTAGCCCATACTATTGGGGTACCCACTGTAGCCTAAGGATCTCAGCAGGGTAAAGCTTCTTATAGTTCTTCACTAGATGATATTATGGTGATGTCAATCATTTCTGCCAGACAGACAGATCATCATCTCCATCAGAAACTCTCCTGGATAGGCTGGAATGGACCCTCCTGGATAAGCTGGAATTCAATCACTTTATAAAATCATTATATCATTCCCCAGGCCAGCTAGAACAGTTCTCCACTTTCAATCCGGACAGACCATGCAACCAAATCCGTAATGAAAGCCATAATAGAATTAGGAAATTCATCATGGTGACCTCATAGGAAATTCATCACAGTGACCTCATAGAGATTTGTGTCCAGAAACCATTGACCTCAGTCCTGGCATCCATTCCGACATCATTCAATTTTCCTTTATACTGACCTATTTTTATTTCAACAGAAAATTGGAGAAAGGGCCCAGCAACATTTTGAGAGACTAGGAAATGGAAGTTCATACTTGATTGACAAGTTCCTAAAGGAATTGCTGCTAGATGTTCAATATTTTGATTCTGAGCCACAGTTTTGGCTTTGAACCAGCAGCTGTGAGGAGAGGGGCAGATGTGTCTTAGAAATGAGGCGAGGAAAGCTATTTAGAGAAAAGGGTCATTTGCTGTTTTCCCTTGGCCTGCACAAGCTTTCATCACCCTGAAGCCAACTGTTAAAGTAGCTCCCTATTCTACCCCACCGTGAGCTTTATCTCAGTAGGAGCTGCACCTCACGCACCTATCGATCTCCTACTATCTTAGAGAAGAGGCAGACCGTAAATATTTGTTAAGCAATTGAATGAAAGATGAATGCATGTATAAATGCCAATTTCCCTAAAAGCACTGTGTCAGAAAACCATTTACCTTTTCTCAACGCAGAGGAAATTATAAAGTAAGCTTACAATTATCATCAGCAGATTAAAGCAAGTGTACTCAGAAAGATGGTTCCAAGAGGTTCTTGGGTCAGAGCAGATTGAAGAGCAACTAACAGGCCGTGGTGGAATAATGTTCTCCATGAAAAGTTCTCATATATGTTGCATCTTTTTCTCCTAGAAAATGCCCCTGGGCTATCACGGCCTTCCTGGAATTGTGCAATAGACATTGAGGACTGATGAAAATGAGGACAGAGAGACAGGATGTCTTGTGGATTGAACTCGCACCCAGTACTCAGCACACTGCTTCATGAGCATCCTCTCTGCTGGGGTCTGCTCCATTCTAAAAGTCAGGCCAGGATATAATACTTAGATGTAGGGCCTTTAAGAAGTGACTTGACCCTGAGCGCTTCTCCTTCATGAATAGATTGATGCATTTATGAGAAGGTTTGACTGAGAGATTTTGTGGCTTTGTGTCCTTGTATCTTCTGCCAGAGGAGGACAGGGCCTTCCTCTCTGAAGGGTGCAATATCGGAGGTACCACATTGGATGCAGAGATTGGACCTTCTCCAGACACTGAACTGGCTGGCATCTTGCCCTGGGACTCGAAGGCTCTACCACTAAAATACAATTTGTCTACCACTAAGATACAATTCCATAGCAACAATACCAACATGCTGCAGCAACCCCATTAGTCCTCAAAATTCCCACCCTGGAAAAAGGGAACTAGTGTTACTTCACTGGGCATCAAGAAGAGTTGTCACACAGTCTATCAGAGGGAATTCTGACTCCAGGGTCCCACCTTTAATCAAACTTAATTCTCTTTGGTTTTGCCTTATCTCTACAACGCCATTACCACACTGCTTTGTAAGAAAGGAACAAATATATTTTTGTGACTAAATAACGTTTTTGGAAGCAAACAAACATCAATTGTCCCACTGAATCCTCTGGTTATCTTGAAGATATATAATATCAAGTGCATGGGGCAGAGGTGGGACAGATGAGAGCTTGGTGGTGACTGCAAAGCCTTCAGATCAGCCAGGGATGAATGACCAGGGCAGGCAGACACATAGGAAATCCAACCACAGGGAAGTCGGAGCATCTGTCAGAGAGGAAGCCTTCCGCTCCCTTACCTTCCTCATTTTTCTCAGTCATAGACCTCCTTGAAGACATTCATTTTTAACTGGCGTCCCCCCACTTGTCACAAGGTCTCTATCTGCTGGACCATAATGAGCAATTTGATCTAATCCATGAATAGAAATTGGAATTTAATTCACTTTCGTGGCATTTTGAGAAGGGAGATGTTTAAACAAGCTATTTGGTGTCCTCTGCTTCACTGTTGAAGGTTAATCACTATCCAATATGCATACTTTAGCTGCCAAACTAGGTTCTTGAGAAAATGGAATAATTAAACCACAAGTGGCAATTACTTGTATTTCAGTAGGCCTGTTTCTAGAGAAACATTACTAAGTATCCTCTTTTCTAAGTTGGCTTCCGGCTCTCACATTTCTCTCTTCAACTATGTATGCTATCTATTAACTTCTGTTAATTCTGCTCAGTATTGAAAACAGAAAGAATTTATTGTTACCACAGTGGAGGATTGGTGTTTTGTAATACACAATACAGGTTATTCTAGCCATAACCTCTTTCCTTCAAAAATTTGTCTCCACTTATGCATTCTAAGTATACAAACATTGCCTTATTAGAAGTAGCCCTGACTTTTTTCTAGAAACATATTTCTGTACTATCCAAATAAAGTTAATACCTTATATTCACTTAAAATTCTTTTTCCAAAAAATATTGATGTATGAAGATGTTTTTAATATAATATACTAACAGAGAGTAGGCACAGCACTTATCATTACCGATAAACACATGAGAAAAATGACTATAAAGAAACACACCAAAATCTGAGGGTAGTAACTTTAGAAAGGATTTTAATTGACTTTTAACATTTTCTATTTTTGTAATAAATATGTATTAATTTTAAACTTTTACTACTGCTTCATGAACATCAATAATTTGTATCAAAAAGCTCTTATCTAAAACTCCAAGCACTATAAGCAGAACTGAATACTTACAAATCCTACTATTTTGGAATCTTTGCCAGAGATCAGCATCGTTCCTAAATTTTGGCATGTAGCCAGTGTTCTCAGCAAGGGCACTGTGGACAATTCAGGCAGGTTAGCTATTTGGGGAGGCAATGATATTTTCACACATTGTGGAATGCTTCGTAATGTCCTTGGTGTCTAACCCTGAATGCCAATAGCATCCATCTCTTTATCATGACATCCCAAAACACTTCCAGATATATTTAAATGTCCTTGAGCAAGACAATTCACTTCCTAACTAGAATTACTAAAGTCCAGTGCCCTAGTCCCTTTTTTCTGTTTCAGTATTCAAGCAGAATTGTAGCCATATATGATAAAAAAAAATAAATGGTATAATTATGTATACTTCTATGACAGGATTTTCTTTATTTAAGTCATTCTACGATATCTTGTGTATCTCTCTATATATACATATAAAGATATATAGATATACTTGTATGTATATGTATATATACACACCCCACTAACAATCAAAACAAAAGGCATTCAATGAAAACTTACAAAGGAGAATCTAATTTGATTGTAACCCAAAGGATATCACTGATTCATATGTAATAGATGAAGCTAATCTGGATGTGTGCCACCCTTTGATGAAAGACAAAACACCTTGAAATATGTAGTAACTGAAAGCCGTATTGGAAAAAGAAAAACAATGAAATGTTTAGATGATCATTCATGTAGAAGGTAGGGGAGAAACAAAGAAAGAGGCCCTCATATTCCACAGCAGCTTCCAGGTCAGCATGAAACTAGTCCACGATTCTTAAGTATTAATGTTTGCTCAACAGTGGCCAAGATTTGACACCAGCCAGGTTTTTATCCACCTTTCTTCACGTGAACCCACTACTACAAACTTTTGCTTAAATGAATGTAGAGATTCTGAATTGCAGTTAAGTCCACTGTAGCTTCTGAATCCAGAAAAGAACGAGGGGAGAAGGATGCCAGGAACCAACCACACAACTGTACAGCAAGTCACAGAGTAAGAAGGAAAGAAAGATATACGAGGTAAAGAAACTAGCTAGAAACAAGCCAAGTGAAGGCCGGGCATTCATAAGTAAGAGTAAGTCTCCATGTATTTATTTGGGAGCGGGGTGGAGTGGTAAGCCCCCAAAAAGAAAAAAGAAACTACAAATTTCTCCTCACTCCTAGGGGGAAAATAGAACTCCATCCTTAACAGTCTGAAGCCTAAGAGAAGAGATGAGGATTGGAGTTACTAAGCTATATCAGCCCTGGGGTGCTGGTCAGAGGATATTTCAAATACCTCATCATTATAACTATATATTTGTTTTAAAAGCAGTTCTCCAAACAGATACATAAAGTGATGGCCAAATCGACCTGATTAAAATGAATACAAAACAAAGGCTAGTGGCGCTCCCACACTGAGAAATAGAGAATTGTCTTAGCTTCTTGCCTGCCCTCATCTGATCCTTCAGCTGACTTTTACATTAGCAACGTTGTCACCACACACTTGCAATCCACATTAGAAAGATAATATCTCCATGGATACACTCCACCCTCCATCACACACACACACACACACACACAGCACACACTCAGTAATGTTCAATAGGTCCCCTTCTTTGCGTCCCCATCTTTGGTGTATATCCTCATGTTCCCACTAAACTGGGTACCACAACAGCCTCCTTATTGCTCTTTCTCTGAATCCACTGTATTTTAAGCTCCAAAGTCAGAGAACTTGTCTACTCCCATCTCTTCATCAACCCTTTCACAAAGTAAATAAATTACATCTACTAAGCAAGTGAACAAATATTTTCACTCTTGCTTCCCTCATGATATTCTCAAACAATAAATGTTATCATATCACTTCCTAATTCAAAATGTTTTCATCATGACTTCTTCTGCCTTTTGAGCAAAATTCCAAGTTACTGGCTGTACTTTACAAGGATTATGGGTGTTCCTCCTGGACTTAGCTTTCTGCTGTATCTTTCACAAGATGTCCCCTTAGAACCCTTAGCTGTAGTGATTCTGAGTATCCAGAGCCTAGGACACTCTGATCTCTGGTCTCTAGAATGGTACACATGCCATTCTCTTTCTCTCATAGTAGGATTGATGTTCTTTACCAATAATGTACCTTTTCCTCTGCCAAGGCACAGCAGGGTTATGGCTCCTTCCTTGGATCAGGTGTAGACACAGGAATCTCTTCCTGGACAATGGGATGTCAGCAGAAATGACTGTGACACTTCTGAGATTACAGAACTAGTGCATAATCATCCATTCTCAATCTTATAAGCTATCTCTATCTCTCTCCTTCTCCACTTCTTCTCTTCTCCATTTATTCCTCTCTGTCCCCTGTTATCACCTCTAATACTTCCTCCTTCTTTTCTTCCTATCCTCCCCTTCTATACAAATTCCTTTACGTGTGCATCTGGAATCAAGAAGAAACCTTTCTAATACATTTTAAATGTGACACTCCTTCTCAGTCACTATTTGTAGATGATATGATAGGATACTAAAGTGACCCCAAAAATTCTACCAGTGAGCTCCTAGCTGATAAACACCTTCAGCAATGTGACCGGATAAAAGATTAACTCAAAAAATCAGTAGCCCTCCAATATACAAATGATAAATGGGCTGAGAAAGTAATCAGAGTAACAACATCTTTTATAGTAGCCACAAATAATGTAAAATATTTGGGGTAACTAATAAAACAAGTGAAAGACCTCTATGACAGGAATTTTAAGCCTTTGAAGAAAGAAATTGGAAAAGAGATCAGAAAAAAGGAAAGATCTCCCAAGCTCATGGATTGGTAGGATCAACATAGTAAAAATGGCAATCTTACCCAAAGTAATCTACAGATTCAATGAAATCCCCATCAAAATTGCAACAGAATTCTTCACAGACCTCAAAAAAAAAAAACAAAACTCAACTTCATATGGACAAACAAAATCTTAGGATAGCTAAAACAATCCTGCACAATAAAGGAACTTCTGAAGATATCACCACCCCTGACTCCAAGCTCTACTACAGAGCTATAGTAATAAAAACAGTTTGGTGTTGGCATAAAAACAGACAGGTGGGCCAATGGAATTGAATAGAAGACCTTGACACAAATCCACACACCTATGAACACTTGATTTTTGACAAAGAAGCAAAAAATATACAATGGAAAAAAGAAAGCATCTTCAACAAATGGAGATGGCATAGCTAGATGGTAGCATGTAGAAGAATGCAAATAGATCCATATCTACCATCCTGCACACAACTCAAGTCCGAGTGGATCAAAGACCTCAATATAGATAAACCCAGTTATATTGAAGCTCGTAGTAGAGAAAGTGGGAAGAAGCCTTGAACACATTGGCACAGGAGACTACTTCCCAATTCACTCTTGGAATGCATGTTTATAAAGCAAATATCTTGTTTGCAAACTAAAAAAAAATAAAACAACCGATCATTGACTGTTAAAATTACTGCAAAAAAAATCAAAGCAAACAAACAAAAATCCCCCAAAGCCTGTAGTTCACAAGAGACGTGCAGAGTATGTGATTTTTGTGTCTGGTTTTGCTGGCAGCAGACTGGAGGCTTCTGGCTAGTGCTAGTTCTGAATCGGTTCTGGATAGTTCTGTGACCATTATCACAGCAGGGTGGCCTTTTGGAGCCTTTTTAACGTGTAAGATAAAATAGCCACTGAAAACATCCATCAGGAAAGACAGGAAGGGACATGAACTGTGATTATCCAATGGGCAGTTTTCCCACACGTCTTCCCTCTGTGTCTCTATTTCCCTGCCTCCGTCCCTCCATCTTGCACTCACACCCTTTTCCTTCTTCTGTGACATTCTATGTTTGAGGAGAACTTCAAAAGCAAATTAGGAAGCATGGACTTTGGTAGCAAGTAAGGAAGAGACCCAGTAGCAGCCCTTTTCTCCTCCCTATTCTCCTTGCTCACTTTCCTACCCCTTCCTCCTCCTCTTCTATCTTTTAAGGGGTCAATTTAAAAACTATATAAAGAAACAGTACATCATAAAACCATGATAATTGTTTTACAAATGAGAATTGCTTTTCCTACCTGGCCTGTAGGACATGAAGCCATTTGCTTTTTTCTTTGGTGACCACAGGTCCTTTAAAGAGGCAGAGATGAACTAGAGATCACAGAGGCCATCTTAATTAATGTACATCTTCCAGACTCCCTTCTTTGGCCTTTGTTCCCATGACCCTCTCTTTCCTGCTTCGTCTTCTGTTTCCTCTGCTCCCATCTCTTTACTTGTATTTCTCCACTGGAACTCAGTTATTGTCACCTACAGGTCTCTTTGATGAAGATGAAACTTTCCAAGCACTGTTGAGAATTAGTTTGCACAAAAACAATATGCATTGAACAGAAATATCTTAGGGAACAGTTCAAAGCACACGGTGAAAATGCTGTTCAGACATAGCAGCTGGGAACACGTAAGAGCACAGGGAATATGTTCCTACATATCATTAGAAGGAAGGAAGGATGCTAACGCTGCTTCCCTCGCTTTCCTCAGCCTGCTAACTCAATACACAGCACACATTTCTGAAACTGGATTTGATAGGGTTGGCACCATTCAAGTACTACTTCCTTGTGGAGATATAATACTGTAACAGATAACCATTTGAAAAAAATCTCAAAGGTTTCCTGTGTACTTTCAAGCATATTCAACATAGGAACCAAAGTGTGTTTTGGCCTCAAGTCTGTGAGCAAAAAGAATTTTAGTGTCTGAATTTTGAACTATTTCTCCACAGCACTGTTTTCCTCTAAACACCTTGGATGGCTTCTTAATGACCTAGACAAAACAAAAGTTAGTCCCAAGAAAGCAGGGAAGCAGTCGTTGGTGTCCAAAATCTTCTTTTCTCTGGGATGATGTTTAGGTCGTATTAAGGAGTTTATCCTAGCAGCACAAACTATCACATCTAAATGTATGAACTTTCCAAAATACCGTGCCTTTTCCCAAATGAAGAATTAATGATTAAATGAAACATTCACACCAGGTAAACTGTGCCTACATTGCAAAGAATGTTCAAAAATTACCCAACTGAAACGAAGCAATGTTGCAATTTCTGATACCTAAATAATCAATGAATAGCCACATTTACAGGAAGGTTACTCTGAACCAATCACCATGCTGCAAGAACTTAACATACCATGTTGAACTTGTTTCTATGCAAAGTTTTGCTGGCATCCTTACTTAGCAAATAAAGATGCATCACAATGCTTTAGCAGCACAAGGAAGGACAACACTTAACTTGAGTTTAACTCATCCATGCCTACTCTCTCAAATGAAATAGAATATGCATTACTTTAAAAAACTATACTTAGTTCATTCGAAATAAATGCGATTTTCTGTTGTCTTTTACTGTCTATCAGCGGGTCAGGTGATAGGTCCTTCCGATGTGGAGGACTTTGGGTGTTGTCACAGCTCTGAAGAGGGATGCAGTGGACAGAGCCTGAGAAGGTCTAAGGAAAGGGAAAGAGATGGCGAACCAAGGCTGGCTGAGAAACTGTCTCATTTGATTCTGATGATAATATCCACCTGCTTCTCTTCCTCTCATCCTCCTTCCTTCCCTTCCTTCCACACCAACTCCCCCTTTCCACAATTTCTTTCTCCTTCCATCTTCCCCTCCCCCTTCATGTAGTTTGCATCTCTGCTTCTATTTATCTCAATGTTGATATGAGAAAAATCAAGTTTTCAAAGGTCAATAATTTTACCATGGTCATATGGACACATCTATGATAAGTTTTAGCATGATGATTAAGACACAAAACACCATGCTCGGGTGTCCATTTGCATACTGAAATGGTTTCTCTAGTGAGCAAAAGAGCACCCATCCTCTCACAGAGTTTGCTGCCGGCCCCTTGCTTTGTGACAAGAACACCCAAAGTCTTTTAGCAAAAATCTTCAATGTAGTATTGCTTTCTGTGGTCCTAGTAGTATATAAGACTTAGAGACTTATATTGAGTTCTTTTTAGTTCATACGCCATTGCTTTTTCTGTTATACCCTCTCCCTTGAAGAGGAGAAGGATCTAGGGAGGGACAGGAAAGAGGCATCTACCCAGGAATAAGGCTGCAAGCAAACGTGCCTCATGAGTCACTGAAAGACTGATGATAATATCCACCTGCTTCTCTTCCTCTCATCCTCCTTCCTTCCCTTCCTTCCACACCAACTCCCCCTTTCCACAATTTCTTTCTCCTTCCATCTTCCCCTCCCCCTTCATGTAGTTTGCATCTCTGCTTCTATTTATCTCAATGTTGATATGAGAAAAATCAAGTTTTCAAAGGTCAATAATTTTACCATGGTCATATGACACATCTATGATAAGTTTTAGCATGATGATTAAGATGATTATCAGAGTCGTTTGGAACACATTTTTTTTTTTGCTTCTACCTCAAAAGAAAATACCCTATTGAGTATAAAAAGGGCTATCTCTACTGACCATTTCAGCTATCAAAAGCAAAGTTTCTGCTCTGTCTTCCAGTGCTTTGACATTTGAATTTTCAGACAATAATACACTCCTCCAGCCCTTTGAGCCCTGGGATTCTCCCCCTTGTTGCTAAACTGTACGGCTTGCTGCACATTGCTGGCTTTGCAAATTGTAAAGATAGGAATGACCTCCTTTGGGACTGATTATATTTTCAAAAATCTGCATTTTTTGGTATTAATTTTCAAGGAGGTCATATTTTATTCTTCAACTAAATACTCTTCTGAGCTTGGTAAGTCAAATTAAGTGCATAGAATGATAAAAAACCCTCGAGGCATTTTGGTCAAGAAGGAATACAAATATTAATTAAAACAAGTGTCTTTTCTGTGAGAGAAATTTTTTAATATCCTATATTGACCCCAAGTTACATTTGCCCCTCATTTTGCTTAAAGACACAGATTATTTGTTATTGTCATTGAGTGCCCACACCACAGTACTGGTTACTTCATCATTAATTGTCTCTCATCGATAACACTCATGTAATTTGAGATATAAAATATTTTTAAAATTTGATCAAATGTTAACAAATAGCTTATGTGTATATCTATGAGGAGACTGAGTGGAGCAATTAGTAAGGATTGATTAGTGGACTATACAAAACAAGACTTGAAGTAGGCTTTACTGGATGGGCACTTAGAGGCCATAGCTGGAGCTCGGAACCTGGAACGCTAAGTCTTCTTGTGGTGTTCACAGGTTTTAACAACCTTCCTGAGCACCCATACAGGAAGCATATTTTAATTACGGCCCGAGAAAAGGAGCATTCAAGAATCAATTTTTCCTAATCAATGATTCAAATCAGTGAGTTGTTTCTGATTTAGATAAAAAAAAAAAATCAAACCAATTTGTCAGCATAATGCTGGAGAGAGCAAAGTTCCTCATTTGATTTCATTGACTTAATCCACCCTGGGAATAACAAGTACCCTGCTAGTCCCCAAACACAGAGAAGGAAGATGCCTGAAGAAGAGCGGCTTAATAGAGGAACTGTCATTTGCTGAGAGAAATGTCTGCTTCCATTTCCTTGGGCTCTTGAGGAGTGGGGCTAAGCCAAGCATGACGTCGTTTGTTTCTGTAAGCACAGTTACAGCGGCGTAAACAACCAAGAATTAAATATCCTTTTGCTTTTCAGCAAAGACGCATTCCTGCTCACAATTACTCTCCCCGGTTTCCTCAAGCACATGGTTGTGTTTTCCCCTGGTCAGGAAGGAGAGGACCATACTCGATTCGCACGAGTGGAGAGCACTGTGGCGCTGACCTTGGCTGACAAGTGGCTTGACTGAATTCCTCCTGAGTGATCATGAATATTCATCTTATTCCATTCTTCCCCCTCAGGGTCTGAGTATGTGCTCTGCTTCCTGAGCTTCTCATGGTATCTTTTAGGACCCTGCAGGGAGCAGTAAAAGAAGCCAAGTTCAGGTGTGAAACCAGAGTGGAAGAGACACAGAAGGGAGCGGGTATTTCGAGAGGCTAGTGTTCTGGACCTTGGAAGCAACATAGAAGGGGAGATGTTTAGCGTACACCCTGCACGAATGAAACCACGATTTGGAGAGAGTGGGGCTACCGTATGTTCCTGTTATAGATGAATATATAACTAGATTGACAGGTCTATATGACTTGGCTCCCATATAAGTGATATTCAATAAACAGTTTCTTAGGGAGAGGGGACTGAAGAGACAGTTCACTAGAGAAGGCGTATAGACAACCAGTCAATCATCTAAAATACATTTTAAACCTCCAAGTAACCGATTAAAACAACAACGTAATGTGCTGCCGTCATCGTCTAACGTGCTGCAAGGATGTGGGGGTGGCAGGATTTGGGAGGGTATGAGGGGCACAGGAACTTTGCCAGCACCGGTTCTCTACCTTTGTTGGAAGGAACAGATGGGGCAGGGTAAGCCTGATCCTCTACTTCTGGGTCTGTTAACCTGCTAATTCCCACCAAGGCTAAGATCTCCACCCTGTCGTCCAGTGATCCCAGCTGAGGGTAAAACAAAGACAGGAAGAGGCTCCCAAATCACAGGAACAACAAGCCTCTTCCTGGTTACACGGACTGAGTCACACTCTCCTAATTATTTGCATAACTGAAAGAATGTTAACTACTTTGTCTAGTAAATCCAGCAGTGTCCACTCATACCAGCAAACTAGCTGGTGGCAATACAAACAGGAAACATGCTTTCCAGAGAGCAATTAGCGCCATATACCAGAAATATTCTTTTTTAAATATTATACTTTTCTTTTACCCTGTAATCCCACTTTGAGCAGTTTATTCTGAGGAGATAATCTTAGGTAATCAAAGATGTGTGTAAATGAATATTCATAGCAGTTATTTTAATAACTATAAATTACAAATCGCCAAAATGATCAACTTAATAGTCTTATATAACTGAGATTGGCCACATTTATATGAAGCACTCATTAAATTTGTGCCTTTAATAATATTTAGCAATGACCATGAATGAAGAAAAGAAATACAATCCAATATAAAATAATTATTATGGCTTGTGGGATTATAGGCAGCTTTTACTTCCCTCTGTGGGCCTGTGTTTTCCAAATTCTCTGTAATGAGCATACATTAGTTTCATAATAAAAAGTCATTCCTAGCACATGTGATCGCCATATCCTCTCTCTCCCAACCCTTTATCATCTTTAGCCTTCCAGGAGGCATAGTTTCTTGAAGATGCTTTCCTCTGGGACCCTGTGAAACACCAACAGGGACTAGCATTCCCTTCCCATAGATTTCCACCCTTCTGCATCTGAGCCAGGTGGGCGCTATTCTCAGCAGCTCACCTTTATTCTTCAAGGTGTTTGAACACAAGCAGGTTGAGCTCAGCCTCCTTTCTGGAAATCAAGACAGAAGGAAAAGGGATCAGTGGAACTTGGGGAGACCCCTGCGCTGATGACCACTGACAGTATCTTCAAATCACAGATGTTTGTAAAGATTCGAGTGTTATCTATGATAAGTGATTATACAACCAGAGCTGCTTGGCCAACTCAGTACAGCCAAAAGCATATGCCAAACAATTACTCAAAATCTCTCTTCCACCAAAGTTAAAGACCTAGTACCCTCCCTTCATGACTGTAAAGGAATGAGTCCTCCTTCTCTTGACCTCTTTGTTCTGAAGAAAATATATTTAAAAGAACAAACACAAATTGAAAGAGGCCTCGATGGGTACCACATAGCTAACATCTTAAGTGTGTCGCCTGAGAAGATGGACAGGTGTTGTCCCTGCAGACATGTGACACTCCAGTAAGAGAATCAACCCCTGGGTTCAGTAAGTGAAATAAAGCATGCTTTATGCTTGGAGACACAAAGGATTTGCTAATCTGAGGCCCTAACTTCTAGCTGGGGTGAGGCAAGGGACTCCCCCAAAGGCTGACTTCCTCCTTGGTCACCTGGGTGTCAGAGGATGTGCTGTTGACTAAAACTGGGCAAGCAACACAGGTGAAGAGCTGTGGGGTGGGACTGCTCATCAGGACCAGACCCTGGCTCCTGTCCAAACATAGTCAACACAGAGTAATCACAGAGCATTAAGACAATCTGTGTCTACTGTGGCTCATGCCCTTCTTCAGGGCTGCTGTAACTTCGGTGTGAATAGAGATGACCTGGGGTAGGGGGTGAAGATGGCTCAGCAGTTGAAAGCACTTTCAAGGGACCTGAGTTTCATTCCCAGCTTCTACATGGTGGCTTACCACTACCCATAACTCCAATTTTAGGGGGATCTTAGGCACTCTTCCGGTCTTTGTGGGCTCCTGAATGCATGTGGTACACAAAAGCACATACAGGTAAATACATACATACATGCACGCATACATGCATACATACATACAGTAAATAAACTAATACTTTTTAAAATGTAAGAGAAAGCTTTTTTGAAGTGCTAGCTCTGAAAGAACCTTGCCCCTAAGCACTTAGCAGCCTCGTTTGCTTCTCTGCTCAAAGACGTTTGAAAACAAGTACGTTTTGTCTGTTGCAAAAGGACTCTGAGTTTACTAGATCATATCCTTGAAAACAGCTGAATGAGAAGATCTCACCTCATGAGAAAAATGAGAAAGAGGTAGTTAAAAGAACCAAGGAGGATGGTGGGCATGTGTACCAGCCACTTTTCTCATCAATATGCCTGAATACCTGCTAAAAGGCAATCGGATGGAGGATGGACTTATTCTGGCTGGAAATTCAGAAGAAAGGAATCCCACCCCAGGAGGGAAGGCAGGGCTGCAGAACCAGCTTGGGCACTGGCCCTGATCGGGAAGCAAATGAACGGAATGCCCAGTGCTTTTCTGTCCCCCATGCAGTCCAGGAGCCCAGACCATGAGGTGTTGCCATCCCTGGGTCTTCCCTGTTTCCTACCTGGAAACATCCTCACAGATATACCCAAATGAAGGCCTCGTTAAAGCTCTATGGTTTTCTTAATCCAATCAAGTTGAAAATTGAAATAAACAGTCACAGGCTAGAGCAGGATGACGAGTCATAAGTCAGCAGATTCCCTCAAACTGAAAAGTGCTCCCTACCACCGAGACAAAGGAAAAGCATAGGACTACCTGCAGACCTAATTTTCTCAGGTGTTCTAATCAAGCTATCCTGATACTCTGGACCCATCCCTAGAGTGACTCTGGCCTTGGAATTCTAGAACACATTCACAGCTCTGGTCAGCCTGAGTCTTAGCATGACATCATTAACTGAGGAAGTCAAGTGGGCCCCAAATATACAGAGATTTAAAATCTCTATAAAAGGAGTCTAAGACCAGGCTCCGTCATCTCTAGTTGGGGTGGTTGTATTGGACCTATATTATAGCAACAGCCAAAAATTGCTAATCTTGAGAGAGAGAGAGACAGAAGAATACAAAAACAAAGAGAGATGCAAAGACAAAGAGACAGATGATTATTGAGAAATGCAAAATGAGAGACTTCAGGAATGAGCTTTGGACACCATCCTTTTCATTAGTAATTCCTACCGACTGACGTTTATGTAGCTATGAGTGGGCTTTAGATGAGCAGCTCCTCATCAGTCCCACTCGGCCAACGTTAGCACGTGTGACTTTCCTTCTGCTCAGTGACTTCTTTTTCCCATGTGGGGAAAAAAATCTCCTTGTTCAAAACCATACACTTGATACTCTCCAGCCATTGTTTATCGGAGACAGTTTCCAACATGGATGTGTTTTCACAGTGTTCCATTGCTCCAGTTCACACTTAACTGGTCAATTTCAATCAAATCCTTTGCCTACCAAGTAGCAAAGGTGCAGACCTCATCATTGTCGTATAGAGTTGCTCTCAGCTAACGTATGTTAGCTCAACTGTTACTTGTATACTTAGTGCTAATCTACTTCAATTATAAGAAGAATTTCTAAGAAACTTCGTTAGGAGAAGCCCAACCATAAACCTCAACCCACTCAATCAGAACCACTTATTTGTCTTTCGCTGTAACAGGGAAGCAGCAAAGAACACTAGTTTAAGACAGAAAAGCAAGGCAGACTTCTAATTAAATCTTTTCAAATACCTAGTATAATAATTTACTTTTGGCTTTGTGCGGGGGATAATTTAAATGAAATTTCTGTGCAAGATAATCAAATGACTTAGAACTCTGTGCAACATCTCAATATGTTGAAGACAGTCATTCGGATCACAACCTTGTTCCTTCCATGGAGCAGCTGCGGCTCACCATACATTAGCTAGTCTACGGAACCATCAGCATCATTAAGTACAATTACCCTATATCCCAAGTTCAACACATGGACAATGCTCACAAGGAGATTTTCATTAAGAATGGGCCCACCTGTTCCATTTCCATGCTGATTTGATGTTCAGTTATAACCATTTGGGGACTCTACACAATCTAGCACTCGTTAAGTCTCTTGGTGGCAGTACTTAGGAGTTAAGTATCAACCTAGGGACTCTAAGGTCCATAGTTTCTCCAAGGCTAAGGGCTGGGAATTTGTCCATGTGGCCTCAGAAATGTAACTGAGCCTTGCTGCTTCTACATCACCCAGTAAGAGGTCTAGACTCTCAAAGCCAAGGAAAGTGACTAAATACTCCTTTCTAGTCCTGGTCAGTTCACAGAACTTTCCAGTGAACTCAGAAATGTCAGGGTGCATATGAGAATGATGGTCACTAAGCTCGTGTGTCTCTCAAAACCTTTCGGGAGACTGGGATGTGGGTGGTGGAAGAATGTTTGCTTGGCCTGCCTGACATGGGCTCCATGCTCAACAATGTAATATAGATAGACAGACGACAGACAGATGATAGACAGAGCAATTTCATATATATTTTCTTTCATTTTTCTCTAAAGGTAATATTAATCATTCTGCCTACTTTAAACTGAATAGCTGCAGTCCTAGGTTTGCCTCTCCTAGCCTGGTTAAAATGAATCTGTTCTTCCCTGTGTTATTAAAACCTAACTTTGGAGGCTAAAGAGATGGATCAGTGAGTGGTTAAGAGCACTTGCTGCTTTGACAGAGGGCTCAGGTCCAGTTCACAGCGCCCACAACTCCTGCTCCGGGGAATCTTGTGCCTTCTCCTAGTCTCTGCAGCCAACATGTGCTCTCTCTCTCTCTCTCTCTCTCTCTCTCTCTCTCTCTCTCTCTCTCTCTCACACACACACACACACACACACACACACACACACTGTACCTACACACGTGCAAGGAAACATTCATACACATAAAATAAAAATAAATAACTTTTGAAGTGACATAGCAAGGCATCAATTACTCCACGCTCTAGAGTGAACATTGCTAACTCTTAAACATTGTCCAGGAAGTACTGGAGTATCATGGTTTGTTTCCTGTGTCAAAGCAACACACCTGAGGAACTATCAGGCCTCCTTACTCCCTTCTCCCCTCACCTAGGCCCCCCTGACAGCAAAGGATAGCATCCCTTCCCTGGGATACTGAATAAAGACACACAAGAGGCCATGAGTAGCTCTTGCAAGCTCTATGAGAATTCTGTCTTAATCTCTCCCCTGTCCCTCAAAACTAGTTTCTCATCTGTGAGAATCCCATACTTGGCCTTAGAAGGAGAGGGCCAGGCTCTAGTTTCTTACTGCATGTATATGCCAATAACACAGTTTTACATTCAGCAAGCTCAGTCATGTAACAGTCAAAGCTGGTCTGAACTCAGAATCTGTATTTGCTGCAATATCTCAGTGACTAGCTAGTAGTTCAGGGGAAAAAAAAACCTCCACGTATCTCATTCATCCTCAAATCCATATACTCCACCTTCCTATATATCCACATTCTGATCTCATTACTACCTACTATTGCTATAATTCTTGGCCAGGCCCCCGCCTTTCATACCTGGGTCATTGGAAAAACATGCCATCGCTGCCATCCCTTGTATAGTTGCTTCTCCAGAGAATACACTCCATACAGCAGCCTGACTATCTCAGTGACCCAGAACACAGATCCTGTTTTCAAGTCCTATTGTTCCCCCATCTGAATTAGTGTACAGGAGTTTCCCTGTCTATCCATCATGTTTCTGAAAGTCTCTGTTTCCAGCATGGGCTCTTTTGAAGCCAACACAGTGGCAGAGGCAGGTCACAATGGTCTGAACCCAATTCCAGGTCATTTCCCTGTAACTTCTCCAAATACTAGGTCATTTGTTTTCCTCGGTTAGATCATGTCATTTCCTACTACTCTGATCACTGAAGGTCAAAGTCTTCAGATATGTTTTAGCCCTGGGTATTTCAACTAGTGGTCCTCTCAGACCCTGGGGCATTTTTCTTTCAACAGCAACAAAACTGAACAAGCTTGTTCTGCTGATCGGTTTCTTCTCAGAAGCCTTGCTCCATAGATAACATGGAACTCTTGCCCTCAGTTTTGATAATCCTATCTGAAATGTGTTATTGAATGTCCTTGTTTTAAGTCTGTTTTCTTCCACTAGAATGTAAGTCCTGGAGTGCCGTCATCTTTTCTTCATAGTCCTGCTGTCTAGAGAGGACCTAGAATACAGCAGAGTGTCATACAGTGCCAAGGAAACACACTAGATGGAGGACAGTGACTAGCTGATCAAGGGTTGCCTCCTTGGGTCACAGCAATGAAGAAAGCAGCAGCGAGGTCATAGTGCAAGTCATTATTGCCAACATCGTGTTAACTATGCACCTGTTTGAAGCAGGCATATTGGCACTGGACAGCAATCAAACTGAAGAGACAGGTATAACTATATGACAATTAAAAGCAATAAAAAGATCACAAGATAAATGCATATTAGAGAGAGAAAAAACTATAGCCATTCAGACTAGCATAGTCCATGTCTTTATAGAAAATATGAGCATGGAATTAGGTTTGAAAGGATGAAATGAAATAACTAAGTGGCATTACAAAGAAGGGAGAGAATCCTAGGCACATTTGACTGGAGCAAATTCTGAGAAACCACATGTCCACTCGACAGCAAGCCACGGATGAAAGAAAGACACTAAAACATGTTGTTTGACTCAGATTTCTCATTGTAGAAGGACATAAATTCTTGATTTAGATAAATAAGTGGGATGAGATGAAAAGATGTGGTTTAAGAACTAGACTTATCTCCTTAGACGTAGAGAATGCATTATGACAAAATAGATGTGCCACAGCATTTAAAATGGCAAATGCCAAACTTAATCATCTATGTAAGTGTGTGTGTGTGCACGACACAAGTGGGCAGTATATTACAAGCCATTCATAATGAATGCTAGGAGGAAAGAGAACCATTAGCAGGAAAAGGAAGGGTCAGATTTTAGCAGCAGAACCACTCAATTAGCTGTCAGAGTGAGGAAAAGACAGAAGTGAAATATGATTCTGGTGTGTGATTTGAATAAATTATGATACTATTTAACAAAATAATGGATATATGGATGGGGGATAACTAGGGGGATTGAGAATGACTTTAATGTGTTATATGATAAGAAGAATAGCTAAAAGGATATTACTAGTAGATTTAAATCATAGGGTCTTAAGCTGTGTCGCACATGGACATTAAACCTGAAAACAGTTAAGACTGCAAACTCTATTAACAATATCAGCTAGATTCCCTGTCTTTAGAGCCACTTGTGGAGAGTGACTTTATTACACAATGAAGAAATGATGTTTCCGCTCATACCCCGGAGCAAGGGATCTCATATGCATTTGGCGGTTACTTAGATACTTAGAAAGTGATAAATTCATAATAAGTGCAGATGAAGAGTTATAGGAAAAATTGTGGATGAAAGAACAAAGAACAGAAAGAAACAGAGAAATAGAAATCCACAGGAGAGGGGTCAAAAGCAAGCAGAGAGTAGGATGGACAGAGGCCACCTGGTCCTGAAGAACATGCCAGGAAATTAGTCAGGAGGCTTACAAGTTCAAGTAGAAGAGAGCTAAGGGCCGGGCGGTGGTGGCGCACTCCTTTAATCCCGCACTAGGGAGGCAGAGGCAGGTGGATCTCTGTGAGTTCGAGGCCTGCCTGGTCTACAAGAGCTAGTTCCAGGACAGGCTCCAAAGCTACAGGGAAACCCTGTCTTGGAAAAACTAAAAAAAAAAAAAAAAGAAAGAAAGAAAAAAAAGAAGAAGAGAGCTAAGAAGGAGCCAGTGAAATGGTGAGGTGGAGATTATTGGCCATTTCCTTGGGGTATTTTTCACAGTAAAGTGAGGCTTGAGTCAAACCTCAGTCTATTGGCACTTGGGAGACTGTAACACATTCCAGACCAGCCAAGGCTACATTGTGATCTTCAGGCTAGCTGGGGCTATATACCAAAAACCTCCACAGAGCAAAAACCTGTACAATCAAGTGGGGGGAAATGTTCTTAGATGTCAAATTATTTGTGAATTAGAGAGAAGAAGCTGTCATGAAGGTAAGAAAGTTAAAAATACAGATACAGAGGATAGGTGAAATATAGAGGAGGTGAAAGGAACTGGGTCATAGGTAAGGCTGGAGATTCTGCCTTGCGGTAGAAGTTGAGCTGATCAGAGGTCTTGGGGCCAAAATGATCTCAACATATTCTCATACTTTAAACAGGTAAGAATCCTGGCTCGCTGGCATGGAGCCAGGTATGGAATGTGAGTGTGCAGTCTTAGGCCACTTTTGATAAATAGAACTGGCCCTCCTGGGTGAAACAAATGCTGGTTTAAGGCATCCAATACCTCTGCCTCTTCAGCAAATCCTACCAGGGTGTGCCACCACAACTGGTTTCTATGACAGACTAGTGTGGTTACTAGGATTAAAGCCAGCCACCAACGTTGCAGCTTTAATTCTAGCTATATTGCCAAATAGATTAAAGACTCATGTGGTCAGAAAAAGAAAGAGGTATAAAGTAAAGACAGACTCAGACAAAAAACAAAAAAAAACAACCTCTAAATGGTTTTCAGTATGTTTAAAAATATATGTAGGCTTGAGAGAGAAAAGAAAAAGGATAGAGAAAGTCCTTTTTTAAAAAAAAGAAATAGAGTAGTTGGGCATAATGGCACACACCTTTAATCCCAGAATTTGGGAGGCAGAGGCAGGTGGATCTCTGTGAGTTTGAGGCCAGCCTGGTCTACAGAGTGAGTTCCGTATAATGTCAAAGATACACAAAGATACTGTCTCTAAAAACCAAAAATTAAAAAATAAAAGAAATAGAGTGGGGAAAAAAGATGGAAAATACACAAAGAATAAGGATACTCTATGTTATTGTGTTGTCTTTGAATTATTTGACAGGTGAGGAAGGAGCAACAGCTCCTAAAAGACATTTGCTTATAAATGCTCTGGATTAATCCAACATATATATTTTGAAAATGCTTTGACTTGAAAATTTAAGTCAAAAAAGATGCTGCTTTGGAGAAGAAAATTTGATTTTATTTCCACAGGAAATGAGAAGCTGTGGATTCATTCTTGGTTAAGAAAAATAAGGTTTGATCAAGGAAGACCCCCCTGAAAAATCTCTGATAGGAATAGATGGCCCAGATAATCCAACACTACAGAGCACTTCTGTTGCAATTTCCTCTGAGTTCTACTTCCTGAACAGCTTCAAGTCTGCTGATTATGATGATCAGGCCTCACAGAATACTTCTTTCAGGACTTGGCTATAATCCTAAATTTTCTTTGGGTCCCCATTAGATTGCTAGCACCCTCAATCAGCAGGAAGTAGCCTAGAAAACTAAAACCACATTTCTCAAAAATGGATTATGGATGTTTGTCATTTTTTAGCATGTTGGTTGCAAGCTGTTATGGATAATGGTCATGAAAAAAGTTAAACAAAGGAGATATGATACAGTGTTTTTGTTTTGAAAAGAAAAAAAATAGGAAATGCTGCAGGATAATGCTATTGTACACTATAAAGATTTGTCACTCATATTGGTTTAATAAAATGCTGATTGGCCAGTAGCTAGACAGGAAACATAGGTGGAACAATGAATAGGAGAATTCTGGGAAGAAGAAAGGTAGAAAATTTAAGTCACTACTTAGACACAGAAGCAAGATGAGAATACCTTACTGAGAAAAGGTACCAAACCACATGGCTAAACATAGGTAAGAATTATGGATTAATTTAAGTTGTAAGAGCTAGTTAGTAATAAGCCTGAGCAACAGGCCAACCAGTTTATAATTAATATAAGCTTCTGTGTGTTTATTTGGAACTGAATGACCGTGGGACTGGGCGAGACAGAAACTTCTATCTACATTGAGAGTATGACTGAGACTGAATGACCTGGAAGTCAGAGGGAAGGAAGTTCATTACGGGGATGGTTTGAATTGCTGCTGCAAAGTCTGACTGTTTATCAGGAAGCCATCAGCGGTCTAACATTGAACATGAATTTTGAGGCCATCTTAGTAACACCTAAAACCCATTAATTTCTACATCTTCTAGCAATGTTTGAACATATTAATATTCCACAGCTTCTAGTCTCAAGAATTCAGAAAATGCTGACCAGAGCAATAGGTTTTTCCCATATCCCCCCCCAAAAAAGGATTAAAAAAAATGTGTAGCAAAAATACTCAATTAGAGATACCGAGAACATGTGGATTGTGGCCATAAAGAGAGCCACCAGATGCAACAGCTGCTTGATTACAAATGATGAGCATAACTCGGTCTTCTCAGTGTGTGGAGAAGTTAAATAAGGAAGCTGAATCACAAAATTGTCCATGAAAATTAGTTAGGCAGGAAGTGCTGACCTCCTTACCCTAAATGCTAAGCCCATTCTGGAAATCCACATTATTATCTCCTTTGCTGCCTGAAGTTTGCTTTCCACCCTTGCCATTCAACTGACACTGCAGTCCCAAAGGTCACCAGTGACTTCCTAATGGTCACAGTCGGCACGCTTTCTTTGTTTCTTTTTTCTGTCTCAATTTCTTTGAAACTAAACACCATGAAGTGGCTTCAGTTTTTGGAGATGTCTAAACTCATTTCTATTAGGCTATTATTAGATTCTAGTTTTTGGTAATTCTGCTTTTCAACTTTTCATGTAATGAGGGTCTTCTCTAAAGAAAGGGCTAACCCCCCATCTTCAAGTGGACCCAAAGCAAGGGGCAGGATGGAGGCAGGCAGTAGAAAGCAGCTTGGTACTGACATCACTGAGAAGAAACAGCTATATAGATCCTGGACAAACAATGTTACAGCTGGTCTCCTAACCCAAAGGGTTATTTGTGAAGTCAATCAGGTCTTGCAGAATAGCCTGTTCCATAACTATTTCGGCCTATCATTGTATAATAAAAGCAGTCCCATTCTTATATAAATAAATAATTACAGCTCTAACACATAAAATTTTTAGTTATAAAAATGACAGCACTCCTCCTATATCCCAACTGTCCCATTCCCCCAAGCTCTCCCCATTCTCCCCTTCTCACTTCTCTCTCCCCATCTCCCCTTACCCCCATCTCACCCCCACCCCCAAGCTGGAGGAGTGGATATGGGAGCAAGGAAATATATATCTTAATTAGGGGAGCTATTTGAGGGTCGGCAAGAGACTGGACTCTAGAGGGGTCCTCAGGTGTCTAAGGAGATGTCCCCAGCTTGTTCTTTGAGCAGCTGAGGAGAGGGCACCTGAACTGGCCCTATAGTATAACCACTCTGATGAATATCTTGCATATCACCATAGAACCTTCATCTGGCGATGGATCAAGATAGAGACAGAGACCCACATTGGAGCACTGGACTGAGCTCCCAAGGTCCAAATGAGGAGCAGAAGGACAGAGAACATGAGCAAGGAAGTCAGGACCGTGAGGGGTGTGCCCACCCACTGTGACGGTGGAGCTGATCTAATGGGAACTCACCAAGGCCAGCTGGACTGGGACTGATGGAGCATGTGATCAAACCGTACTCTCTGAACGTGGCTGACAATGAGTGCTGACTGAGAAGCCAAGGACAATGGCACTGGGTTTTGATTCTATTCCATGTACTGGCTTTGTGGGAACCTAGTCTGTTTGGATCCTCATCTTCCTAGACCTGGATGGAGGGGGGAGGTCCTTGGACTTACCACAGGGCAGGGAACCCTGACTGCTCTTTGGACTGGAGAGGGGGGGAGGGGGGAGGGGAAGGGAAATGGGATGAGGGGGAGGAGGTGAAAATTTGTAATAATATTAATAAAATAAAATAAAAAATGACAGCAGTCTATGCACTTAATTTTATTGTCTCCTGAATCTAATAGGAGCTAAATAAGAAAGAACAATTAAACTTAGAGCACAAATTCTGCAGGCAGGTGCCACAAATATGTCTTGACCAGAACAGTGAACAGTGCATAAAACTGGGGAGACTTTCTGATTAAGCCAAATGGCCAGGGCTCGAACTCCTTTTAAAGGTGAAAAGAGATTCGTAGCTGGTTAAAGATAGCTCTGTAGCATTGCAGCTCTTCCAACACCTGTAGCTCCAGATAATAGAGAGCCTGCATCTCAGTGCAAAGGCCAGAGCTTTGCCATATAATGGAGTCATTATAGAAGGCTCCATTGCCCATGTGTCACCCCTATGACTGGGTAGCCATCAATCCATTTTTCTAAGTGAATGATGGCTGGGTCTGGATTACTTCACTCAGAGTGATTTTTTTCTAATTCCATCCATTTGCCTGAAAATGTCATGAGGTCATCGTTTTTTACAGCTGAGTAGTACTCCATTGTGTAAATGTACCACATTTTCCTTATCCATTCTGGGGTTGAGGGGCATCTAGGTTGTTTCCAGGTTCTGACTACTATGAATAATGCTGCTATGAATATAGTTGAGCAAGTGTTGTTGTGGTATGATTGAGTATTGTTTGGGTATATGCCCAAGAGTGGCATAGCTGTGACTTGAGGTGGATTGAGTCCCATGTTTCGGAGAAACTGCCATACTGATTTCCAATGTGGCTGTACAAGTTTGCACTCTCACCAGCAGTGGAGGAGTGTTCCCCTTACTCCACATCTTCTCTAGTATAAGCTGTCATCATTTGACCTTAGCCATTCTGACAGGTGTAAGACAGTATCTCAGAGTCATCTTGATTTGCATTTCCCTGATGACTAAGAATGTTGAACAAGTCTTAACATGGTATATACCCACTCATAAGTGGATATTAGGAGTAAAGTACAGAATAACCAACCTATAATCTGTAGCCCCAAAGAGGCTAGAAAACAAAGAGGGCCCAAAGAAGGATGCATGGATTTCCCTGGGAAAGGGAAATAGAAGAGATTTCCTCTTTGTACCATAATGTTCTCTGTGAAGTATTGTTTCATCTCTGCCTGATATGATTTCTTTCACTAACTCAATTCTATAATTTATTCAACTCCAATTTTACATGTTCTAATTAATTATAAGGATTTTAAATGGAGATTTTAAATTACTCATGATATTCTAGTACCTAGATTATATGAGGCAATTTATTGTGTTATAATTATAAGAAAGTTAAAAATATAATTTAAAATTAAAAAAAAAGAAGAGATTTCCTGGATAAACTGGGGGCAGGGGTGAGGGAATGAGGAATGGGAACTTGAGGGAGGCAGTTGGTCAGGCTGGGCACAGGAGGCGGGTTGGGGGTGGGACTGAAGGGGAGAGTAATGAGAGACATCTTGATGGGAGGCACTTTGGGGTTAAGGACCAAGGAAACTCCCAGGAATCTACAAGGATGATCCCAGCTAAGACTTCTAGCAATAGTGGAGAGGGTGCCTGAACTGGGTGTCTATTGTAATCAGATTGGTGACTACCCTAATTTTCATCAGCGAGCCTTTACCCAGTATCCAATGGAAGCAGATGAAGGCATCCACAGACAAGCACTGGGCCAAGTCTTGGGAATCCTCCTGAAGAAAGGGAGGGGGGGTTGTACAAGTCAGGGGGGTCAAGGTCATGACATGGACCCCACAGAGACAGCTGACCTGACTCCTAGGAGCACATGAACTCCAACCCAACTGTTAGGGAACCTGCATGGGACCCACCGAGGCCCTCTGCATGTGTGTGACAGTTGGGTAGCTTGGTCTGTTTGTAAGATTCCTAGCAGTGAAATGCTAGGGACCTATCCCTAGCATTTGACTGGCTTTTGGGAACCTGTTCCCCATGCTG
This sequence comes from Microtus pennsylvanicus, assembly GCF_037038515.1. Classification (NCBI taxonomy): domain Eukaryota; kingdom Metazoa; phylum Chordata; class Mammalia; order Rodentia; family Cricetidae; genus Microtus; species Microtus pennsylvanicus. The sequence continues at coordinate 68,227,986 of NC_134581.1, read as the reverse complement.
GACTACCTTGCCCCATCTTTATGCAGGGGGAGGAGCTGGACCTTACTTATGTGCCATGCGTGATGTGCAGTGCTTTGTTGACGCCCATGGGCGTTGAATGGGGATGGAGGAGGAGTGGGTGGGGAGTGGGGTAGATAAGAGTGGGGGGTGAGAATGGGAGGAGAGGAGGGAGAGGAAACTGTGGTCAGTATGTAAAATAAGCTTTAAAAATGTCAATTAAAAAATTAAAATAAAAAGTAAAAATTTACTTGCAAATTCTATAGCCACCATCTAGGCTTTCAAGAATTAAGGACTTGTTTTATATGAAGATGAATTTGTAAGTTTGGGCTGGTTTTTTTAGGCAACCTGTTTGTTATCTTAACTCAGAGATTTCTCTCCTCCACCTGATATCACAGGATCCCTAACTGTTTTGAACAGAGATACATTTCTACAGGGAATGTAACCGTGAATCCATGCAGATATTCCTTCCTGTGCACTGGGAGCGCCTGGAGTCCTGGCTCAGGCTCTGCAGGAAGTCAGCTGATGCAAGTTCAGATCAGCCACTTACCTCCTGGCTTACTCGAGCATTTCTCTTAACCTTTCCATACCTCCATCCCTTCATCTGGTAAATGAATATAAATAGCAGCAAGCTTATTAGGAAAAGGCAATGAGATCAGTTGTGAAAACTTCTTAGAAATATATCTCTTGCACAGTGAATATCTGCGTGTTAACTATTGCATAGAGTCAAATTAGCTTCCACATTCTGATTTTGTCCATTGTTGCAAAAAGAGTGGGAAAAATTAAAAGAAAATCCCATGGGGACTGAGAATGTGTTAAAAATTCAAAGTTATTCATAATATTGTGAGCCAGGAACATTAAGAAAAACACATATTTTGATGTTTTCTTCCAGAATTTCTCAGTGCATATGCATATGTCTGTGCATACCTGTTGGACCAACCTTAATTGAGGGATTCCTTTTAAACTTCTGCTTGTGTTATTCTTTCTCAGAGGGCATCCTACAGAATTGATCATAATGTCATATCCCTCCTTCTGAGGTTCAGGGGTCATTGTGGAAGAGGGGGAAGAGAGGGTGTAAAAACCAGAGGTGGGTGGTGACTCCTATGGGAATGGCCTGGAAGCTATGCATATGAACTCACAGTGTTGTGACAAGAATGTACATAACATGTGAAAGCCCAGGCCAGCCCACATCCCAACAAGAAGAGGGGAGTTGGACACACAATCCCATCCTTAGTCATGGGGAGTGGGGCTAGATCTGGGGAGAGCTGAGGGCTGAATGTTATCAAAACATGTTATCTGAAACTCTTAAATAATTTTAAAATTAAGTGTAATGTATTTCTACCATTCCATTAAAATCCAGTTTTGAAAGAGATTCTAATTATAATTCCATGAATATCTTAATCATAAGTCATGATTTATTTCAAACAAACAGTAAGCAATTTTAAAACCCACTACTTTTGTTTTCCTTTAAGTTGTGAAATCTTCACCATCCCAATTATTTTTTAGCCTTGTGGTCAATACTGAGACAGTAAAGGAAAAATTGCCTTTATGTGTCATATTTTCTCCCTCACTGTTTCCCTCACCGTTTGAAGTTGCAGCCTGCTCCCTTCCTCTGACAGACATTATGCAAGCAACATTAAGCTTCAATTCCAGAGCCACGCATGGAATGAGATCTAGCAAGAAAAATGTCACATCTTTGCAGCATGTCTTTGCTATCCACAGAGCAATGAAAAATCCGTGGCGAGTGACTTCATTACAAACATTTGGTTAGCTCAAACAGTCCTTGTCACAGCTTCAAGGCAACATGGACCTTCAGTTTCAACCTTGTTGATGCTGTAAACAACATGCCCTGGGTCTCTGATGGTTAATTTCCTTGTCGATTTGACTGGAATTTAGAATTACCTAGTACCTAGAAACACCTCTGGGCATATCTGTGAGGCTTCCTCCAGAGAAGGCTAGTTAATGAGAGAGATGCTAGGATCCCTAGACCGAAGAGAAAGGGGGAACAGGCCTACTTCCTGCCTAGAGACACAATAAGACCTGCCACCTGTCTTCCCACCATGACAGTTTTCCTCTTAAACCATGAGCCCAAAGAAATAGCTTTCTGTTGTTTCTGTTAAGTATTTTGTCATGGCAGTGAGACAAGTAACTAACACAGGAGAAACTCTGCCTTTCACTTGCTCCCCCTTTCCACATACTCTTCTGAGGGTCTTGAAAGAGGTAAATCAATTTAATTTGCAAATTTGTTCATGCCAGTCTATTTTAACAAACATTCTTGAGGACCTTCTACGTGCAAGGCACTCACTAAGTGCTCCAGAGAGGAAGAAGAAAACATCAAAGGTAAATGAGAAAGTTTCTCTGCCTTCAATTTGAAGGGTTTAAAATCTTGTAGGAAGCAATAAGGCATATGAACAAATAACTCCAAAGTGGCACAAAATGAAATGAAAGCTTAATAAATGGACATACATCGTGCCGAGTGACCAAAAAGGAAAAAAAGAAAAAAATTTCACCAAAGAGAAGTCATACTGGAGCTAAGCCTAGAAGGGTTTTAATAAGGTGTAATGAAAGGAGAAGGAAGTAAAACCATTATTAAGTTCCTGCTAGGCATTTCAACTCTGAATCCAGGAAAACGTCAAAGACATTTGTGTAGGTTACTGTATTTAATCCTGAAATAACATACTTTGACTAGGGACCTTTACTGTTTGACTGATGGAGAACAAAAGTCATCCCGTTAAGGTCCAGGCCTATAAACAACAGTGCCGGGGTTGACCAAGACTGTGTGGTTGCAGGTTGACCTCAAGATTTTCAAGAGCAAGCAAAAAACACGAGAAAGAACATGAAAGTACAAGATACATGGAGGGCTCAGGAAATTGCTTTTGCTGTTTGGTAATTGGCCAGCAAATCTTGTGCATGAGTGAAAAACAACAACGAAGGAACTTTTGGTAGCAGCAGCACCTCTTAGCCTAAAAAGGAGAAAGATGAGTCTCTTCGGGTAACAAATGAACCTCCAAATCTAAAGTGCACAGTATATGTGGCCTTACTTCATCATCCTGTAGTGTATTTAAATGTTGCTCATAAGTACATAATATGTTTCAAAACTCTTGGTTATTTCTCATCTTTATATGATTTCCTTCCTCCAAGATGAGGCTGATGAGACCTATGGGCTTTTCTACAGCACCGGTAATTTGTTGTTGGTTTATATCATCAGCTACATGTCCAGGATTTGTCTCTTGCTCACAAAAGAACTGCTGTAGATCCTGTGGCTCTGGAGGAGAGTCCTCTGCTAAGCAAGAGCCAGGTGCAGCTACTAGCCTTGTGTGGTTGTATTATCTACACAGCATTTAAGTCACCTATAGAAGTCATTGTAGCCACAGGAAAGAGAACATAGACAATCCAGGCTCTCCTTGCCCTTCTGAGCTTTGGTTCTTGAGTTGAATATTCCATGTTTGACTCCTGGGTCCCAGTCATATCTGGGACTATGTATTGCTCACCTTGCTATAACATTGCCTTCCTATGTGCCCAGGAGGGGGAAAATAAGGAAACCATGCAATGCATGATTTTTAGCATATAATAGACATATATAAGACATAACAAACATAATTTTTGTATTATATGTTATATAGATGGCTCTGTCACACATGGATAATGCATTGGATTTATGACGTGCTACATAATTGTATAATTATATTTACACATGTTGACATAGCATATAATTCTGCATTAATATATACATATATCATATGCCTATTATATAAGATATACAGTATGTACCATAATAGAAGCTATATAGTCAACATAGATAAGTTAATGAGTAAGTAAATGAGAAGCAGAGGGAAGCTGAAAGGGTTTATTTCCTAAAGTTCTATTCCTTCTATAACTATTCAAAAGTATTCTTTATAATTTCAGTGAATATCCCCTGTAGAAATAATAGTAGCTGGCAGTAATTCTTACATAGTTATTGACTGGAAAAGGCAGAGTGTCTGTCCAAGGACAAAATAAAACCCAGAAAATTGATTACCAAGGACATGGAGGGTGTTAATTTAAAGATTGTGCATGAAATACATTTTCAGTTTCATGATCTCCTTTCCACTTTTACTCAGTAGAGAGAAGAGAGCAGATGTTTTGAGAGAACTGATATATTAGCCAAGGTTCTTTGAAGAAACAGAGTTGATAGAATACCTTAAAAGAAGATTCGTCAGGATGGCTTACAGATTGTGGTCCAAAGAGTTCAACAATGGCTGCTTCACTGGAGAGACCAACAGCTCGCCAGGAATCCTCCAGATCTTTGGTACCACATAGGGACTGCTGAGCTGAGTGAGGAGTCTCGTGACAGGTGACCAGGGAACTCTTTGGAAACAGCCCATTGAGGCTAGGCTATGGCATGGATGTCACTACCTGGCTTTAGAGTCCACAGGTTTTAAGCCTAAGGAGACCAGGAGCCTCATGGTACCTATAGCATTTTTTTTTATCAAGGCTCGGCCCTAAAATTTCTCTTTATAGAATCTGAGAGAAAGAGGAACTTCATCTCCCAGTCAGTAGTGGAGGAAAACAGTAACAAAAAAGGCCCCTGAAGTCTCCAGACAGCAAATCTGGAGGGGGGGGGGGGCGTAGGGAAGAAGCATGAGAACACCAGCTAGGAACTAATATAACACAAACACTGGACAGCAGTGCATCCTTGGCAGGAAACACCAGGGAATTACCATAGATGACCAAAAGTAAGCAGAGACAGAAAGCCAAATGCAACAGGCAAAGCCAGGTGTTCTGCTCTTCCTGTTGCAGAGGCTGTCCCTCACCATGACGAGCCAAAAATGACAGATCTAGCAGACAGTGTGCGTTATATTTCACAGAACAAAGCTTGGCAGGCCTTTTAGCAGTGATGACTGATGACTGGGCTGAGCAAGGCCCACAGGCTCCCACTGGCCAGCTCATGGCATCAACAATACAAACAGGGAAGAGAAGAAGAAAAGGAGGAGAGGCAAGAGGGGCTGGGAGTGGTGGGAGAGGCACTAACAGAACATTCTTATAAACTCTTTCCACGCACACAAGTCCATGTCCTGGCCTAGTGGAACCACATGTTACCATACAAACACACCATGATTTTCACACTTAAAAGTTTATGTGAGTAGGCTAAGCCTGGCAAAGTACTTCTATAAAAACTAGATTGGTGAGAAGGCACTAAGGAGCAAATATTAGCTCTCTCACTTACATAGCTGCTGGTTTAGCTGGACAGTGTGCTCACTGCTCAAGGGCACTGTCATAAGTCAGGCTGTGTAGACCAGAGCCTGAGACAGAGGATCTGATGCAAACAATCTACTGAGCCTCAGGGGAAACCCATCAATGAGGGAGGGAAGCGCAGAAGATCAGGATGAAGAGCCAATATTGTTGGCTAATAACCCCAGGGAAAGTCTGGTTTTGGTGATGGTGGCTGGGACTCTGGAGCACAATATACCGTAGACTGTATCTTCCTGAAGACAAGTTCCGTGTCAGTTACACATTGTCTATAAGCTGTCCTTAAGGTGAGGACTTAACCTCCCATGCCAGGTGGCACCCACCCCTGGAGAGCAATTTTTCAGAGAAAAGGCAGTCGTAAGCTTTAACTGCTCTGGTAGTTACTAACTTGGCAAAGATGAAGGCCCCCGCTACTCCACCAAACTCTGGGTGTTGCTGCCCAGGCAGTTTGTAGAAATATGGTCAAACTTCACTCGAAGTATGCGAGGTTCTCCTGGATGATCCAGCAGGTCTGGTGACATTGGGCACAAGGCATTGAGAACAGGCCTGAGGCCTTTTTAAGGGCAAGTCCTGCCCATATTCAGAGTCGCCTGACGGCCTGTCCTGTGTGGACTTTGACTTTCTCCAGACAGCAGCATTATTAATTAAGTCACCTCACCGTAGTAAGACCTTTCTATCTTGTATCTGTTTCTTAATGGGTGATGGAACCGAACCCTGACACAGATAGCATTCGAAGCTGCTTAATTGTGTTGCCCAGTGTAGGAACTCTCCTCCAGGATCTAGTAAGCCAGGCAGATAGAGGGATGACGAAAGTTGCCCTGGCCCAGTTTGTATGGGCAACCAAGAGGAAGGAGCGAATTTACTGTTGAGCCATGTGCTCCTGTGAGGAAGAGAGGGGCTGTTTTGTTCTTGCTTTTGACTAGTCTGCCTAAAGGCAGCCAACAAACAGAAGGAATCTTTCTGTTGAAATCTAGCACCATGATTGCTCATTTGTCAGCAACTTATATTATATGCTTCCAGAAAAATCTCAGTGACTTCTCAGTTCCTTTAAACCTTCGGCTAAACATGAATGCCATTGAAGTTCTTGATGTTTCCTTGCATTCTGTACTTGTATTTAAACAGACAACATGACAAATGGTGCAAAGAAACATGACTGTTTTGGTTTGAGACCTAGTTATAGCTAATCTCTGTTGTTAACCTGATTGGTTTAGAATCACCAGGAGCCACACCTGTGGGTGTTATGTCTGTGAGGGAGTCTCCTGAGTCAACTGAGGATGGAAGACCCATTTTTAAGTGTAGATAACACCCCCATAGAATGGGATCTTAGACAGAATGAAAGGGACACAAAAGCCAACATGCTAAGCACCGGCGTTCACCTTGCTGTTTCTTGCCCACAGAGGCAGTGTTATCTGCCTTATATTCTCACTTCCATAGCTTCACCAGTGCAATGGACTGTGATCAACTGGAGGGCCAAGGGGTCTTCCCTTCTTCAGTCACTTTTATCAGGTAGCACATCCCAGCGGAGGAGAGCATTTTATACACAGTCTGGCAAATGTGGAGATGAACGACTCAGTGCGTCATCTGAACACACTGGGAAAAGAGCAGACTTCCTAGTGGCATCAGTGTTGAAGCAGAAAATATAAGGGTTTCGCATGATATTGGACACAGTATAAAGAAATCACAAAGGATAGTATATATTTCTACTGTCTGAACTGTGGGCATAATCCAAAAACTCGAGTTCAGACAATGAGAACCACAGGGGAGATGGGGAACAGGAGAGAAACAGGCTGGAGAAATGGCTCAGCAGTTAAGAGGGGGTCCCACTCTTAAGTTGGGCTCCCAACACCCATGTGGGACACTGGGGAACCACCTATAACTCCACTTCCAGGGGATCTGACACCCTCTTCTGGTATCATTGGGTGCTCACGTACATGACATATGCTCACACAAATGTGCACAGATATGCATAAGAGATAAAGGCAGGAAAGGTCTTCCTATTCATGTAAAGACAGCTAAAATAGAAATTACATCATCATCTTTGACTGGCAACAGAAATACATTAAAAGATGGAATTTTGGAGACAGGGAAAATCGTAGTTTCAGTGTCTGGAGGTTAGAATAAAACAGGATATTATAAGAATAAAAAGCTTCAAAGCCAGAATAGATTGAAAAACACATTCCACAAAACCCAAATTTTCAAATGCTTATAATTTTCTTTATGTACATGTGTGTTTGTGTGTGTGAGTGAGAGAGACAGAGAGAGAGAGACAGAGAGAGAGACAGAGACAGAGAGAGAGAGAGAGAGAGAGAGAGTGTGTGTGTGTGTGAGAGAGAGAGAGAGAGAAGAGAGAGAGAGAGAGAGAGAGAGAGAGAGAGAGAGAGAGAGAGTGTGTGTGTGTGTGAGAGAGAGAGAGAGAGAGAGAGAGAGAGAGAGAGAGAGAGAGAGAGAAAGGGGGGTGTTGTACATGTGTGTCGAGAGGAATATGTATGTGAAGGCCAGAGGTCAACCTCAGGTCATTCACCTGCTTTTAAGATGAGATTTCTCCCTGGAAACCGAGGCTCACTGATCCAGCGAGGATGTCAGGCAAGTGAGATTCAGGGAGGCTCCTGTCTCTGCCTGTCCAGTGCTCATATTGCAAGCCCGTGTTGCCACACCCGTGGTTCCTGGTGCTCAGATTTCAAATGTGTGCCACCACACCCATTCTCCATGGGAACAGAGGACAACACTCAGGTCTTTATTTACTTCATGAAATTACATTTTACTTTACTTTATATTGAATTTATAATTTATATTTAAATTTATAATTCCTTTACTGACTGATCTATCTCCCCAGTCCTCAAAAGCTTATTTTTTTTAAATCAAGCCAAAAGTTTTATACTATGAACATATGTGCGTGTGTATTTATACAGTGATATATAATTATACAGCTACTTATGTAATGCGAGTGCTACATCAGCAGAAATAACTTGAGAGTGGTGTGTCTAAATTTGCATTTCCTATGTAGAATTAATGCACTGTAATTATATTGTTATTAGGCTTTTAAAAATGACTTCATTCATTTTTGAGATTATTATATAATTGCATCCTCTACCCCCTTCCCTTTCCTCCCTCTAAGCTCTCCCACATTCTCTTGACCTCTTTCAAAGTCACGGTCTCTTTTTTCACCAATTGTTGTTACAAACATATATGTATATGTGTATACATATGTGTATTCCTAAATATATAAACACAACCTGCTCAGCTCACATGAATATGCTTTAGGGCTGGCTATTTGGCACCAGATAGCCAATTGGTATGCTCATCTCTTGGGAAGACTACCTCTCTTCTCCCAGCATTCCTTAGTTGCCTGTGATTCTTTGAGCCAGCTGAGGCTTCATGAGCCTTCCTCTGCCCACTTTGGCATGCCTATTGGTGTCTGTCCTTGCTTGGCTCATGTTTCGGCAGTCATGTCGGTGAGACTTTATAGGTGTGTCTTGTGACATGACCAGGAGACACAGTCTCACAGCAAACCCCCTGACCCTCCAGCTCTTATACTCCTCCTGCCCACCTCTTCTGCAATGTTCCATGGACCTGAGGTGCGGGAGTTGGGTTGTAGACCTTTCCATTGGTACAGGGCTCTTCAGCTCTGCATGTTGATTGCTTGTGGTTTGCTGAAATGTTTTTTTGTTGCAAAAACAGGATTCTTAACAAGGGGCAAGGATCACATTTTTCTGTGGCTACAAGGACACATATTTAAAATGCAGTTAGGGATTATGCTGCTTTAGTAAAGTGGCAGTTAGGAAACCACAAGGAAATTGAAAGTTCAATTTCCTGTTTTTCATTTGTCGAGGATGTGTGTGTAATGTGTGTGTGTCATCCTCGAGTAGGAGGAGAGATGATGCCCTTGCCCAGAGTACTTAGTTCAGTCCCAGCAATGACTTATCCAGAAAACCAACCTCATTGGTTGTATGACTGTTACCCCTTTTGCTTAGGCACTCGCTTATACAACCCCTTCACTTGCCAAAAGTGAGTACTTTGGCAGAACAGTCAGTAGCATATTCGATGTACCCACTATGTTCTGTGAGTGATTACTAAACAGAGTGAGGACAATTCCTGCTCTCAGTTCTAAAGAGAAATGGCATCTTGGCACACATAGTGACATGCCATCTCCAGGGGACAACAGCTAGCTCGTCCTATAATTGTGTCTACTTTCATACCACTCATTCATTCTCCTACAGCAGCTTCCTTAGATTCATTTCACTTGTGCAGTCTCGGAAGTTAAATGCCCAGGGTATACTTCACCCCTTCCAGAGACAGGGCATCTCCGCATACCCATTGACAAGTTTAGCTATCATTGAAAATTCTTCAATAAAGCAATAAGCTGGGCAACCCAGAAATACAGTGAGATAACACCAAAACCCCCTGGAAACATCAGGCACGTACATTAGAGTAGAACTGAATTCTCTCTGGCTATTCCTATATCCTTTGTAGTTCGGAAACATGGACCATGCCACAGCATCTCCATTATCACCCTAGCACTGCCTAAAATTTCCCTTTGGAGTGTCTGTGTGTGTATTTACTGGTGGAGAAATTAGTATTGATGAGATTCTGTTTGCAAGTGCCCTTAAGGTAAAACTGTGTGGCAGAGATAAGACCATCAGAAGGGCAGCTAGGGCCACCAGATAAGAAAGTGGGTATGTAGCTGGACAATGGCCACAACATGTATGAAAATATAACTCCGCTTCCCTTCTGGTACAGCACATAGACCTAACCCTGTTGTTGGCACAGGTGAGCCAGCCCTGAAGGCATGAAGAGCAGAAGAGATGACCCCACCCCACCTCATATGCCTCCTACAGCAATCAGGAGAGAGGGCTTTGCACCTTGCCTGGGTAATATGAGGGAGGGGAACCTGGCTCCGAGGGCCCAGGAGCAGGAGAATTAGCCCCACTCCTTGCTGTAGGCTGCACTGGGTGAGACAACTGAGGCAGTTCTGGAGAGCTCATCTGAGTAGTGACCATGAGGGAAACTAGTGAGCTGACCAACCCAGCCCAGAACCAGGGCTGTGAGTTGGCCCACCCCTACATCCAGTGAATCTATGAACTATTGGAGCATGTGAAGGGAACGAACCCACAGATTCAAAACAGTAGGATCTCTATGACACAGGACAACAGGATACCCAAGAGGAGCCCCAGTGATAGCTCCTTATCAGCAGTGTAGCAGAAACCAAAGGCCTCAAGTCACACCAATGGCTTGTAGATATGAAAACTTACAAGTAAAAATAAATGGACTAAAAGTTAAACTGTGTGTCTCAATATTGCCACACTACATCTTCTGCGACAAGAGTCTTCTTTTGGTTGTTGTTTTGATTTTGTTTTGTTTCTTGGTTTTGTTTTGTTTTTCTTTCAAATTTGCTTTTGTTTTGTAGGGGAGGTTGCAAGGGCAGAGGGCAGATGCGAGGGGACAGGGAAATGAGTGGGATCAGAATGCATGACGTGAAATCGGCAAAGAATCAATAAAAGGAAAAAGGAAATAGACACATAAAATATAAAATATACATTTAATATAAAACAAACTATATATTTCTATAAAATTTGCATATTAAATGCATAGATAGTACCATAATAAAGAAAGAAAATATAACTCTGGACCACAATCTGCAGCAATCTGCCTAGAAATCAACCTATTATCCAATATAAGCAGCTTAAGATGAAAGCCTGCAATAAATGTAATTGTAAAAAGTCAGACTGCTATCTTTAGCAACGGCCTAGGAAGCCAAATAGTAACTTCTACAATGACCAGACATAGCATCTAGGGCCTGATTAATAACTGGCTGTTTCCCCAATTAGTTTCCCTACTTCTTACTTAGGTAAACCTAGATTTCTCTAAGCTGAGCATTGCTTCGCATAGTGACTCATGTCTATATCCTAACACGTAGGAGGCTAAGAAAAGAGGACTGACGTGAGTTCAAGAACAGCCTGTGCTACATACTGGGTTCCAAGCCAGCATTGGTTACAGTTTAGAGACAAACAACAAACAAATCGTCTAACCATATCTTTTAATAAATCCCACAGGACTTGTTATTTCTAGTTACCTAACCTATTGCTTCTCCATGGCAACTCTTCTCCGTCACTGCACATCTGAAACATCCCTTTCTTTCTACCACAACATCTTAGGACAGTCTACCTGCCTTGTAGTCTCTACTAAAAGTACAAGTAACAGTGACTGGCTCCCTTGCTATGAGGAACAGGGAGTACATGGCCTGCGAGTGTTCTCACTTGGTTGCTGTTTACTTCCACAGGGATGCTGCACAAGTATGTACGGAATAAGTAGTGGAGAGTATCCAAACCACAGTCTACAGTAAAGTAGAGTTGAACAGTGTACACGATGCACGAACATGGCAACTCTAAGCTGGTTCATTCCTGTTTTCATGGAAGCAGAGTGGTGGAGTAAGCAGAGGACCGGAGTGGATACAGCGAGCTACTTTTCTTATAGGCAAATGTCTGGTCATACCTTTCACACAGAGATGAGAGAGGTATGCCACTTTGTACCAAAGGCTGCCTGCTTGGCCTGTCAGCTACAAAACACTAAATGCTTGCTTGTGTCAAAATTTCTAGTTGTCAGTGGTGTGGTGTTAAGAGGCAGGGCCTTTAGGATGTCATTAGGTCATGAGGGTAGAATCCTACTGGATAGATTAGTCACAGAAAGACTTGCTTTCTCTATTTCTGTGGTTCATTCTGTGAAAGAAGCAGTAAGGAGGTACCTATCTGCCTGCATAAAGTGGGTTGTCATCCAATATCAGGCTTTGGGGCACTTTATTCTTAGATTTCTAAGCCTCTAAACCTATGATAAATAGTTGTTGTCCAGTAAATCAGTCTATGAGACACCCATCCCTCTAATCTGAAACCAGTCGTTTTCTCATGACCCAGCCCACAGTTCTAGCATTGCCACACCCTTGTTCCAGGCATTAGCTGCCCATACCAATGGCCAAGTTCTCCAGCAGACTGGCTTGCATTTCTACACATGCATTAACATCAGAGCCATGCATGTGCCTGTCTTTCCTGTCCCTGAGTGACCTCATTTCCCAGTTGAGTTGGCTCTTTATGACCTAAAGCTTACATCGTGTTCATTTAAATAACATTGTAATTGTTCAATTTTAATATGCCACATCTTAAATACATAAAGTAATGAATTCCTTATGTAAGAGATCACAAACACAAAATGAGTCCCTAAGCAACTTAGCAATGCATCTAAACATATGACTTGGATGAGATGGGGACTGTGAAGAACCAAAGAGACTGCCTTATTTAAAGGGGAAAATTAGTAACTCCAGTCCATTTTGCTGAGCAATAGCATTGACCATTGTATAATAAAAGTGATTTATGCCAGTTTACAAGAATAAATCACGTGTATCTCTTCTCAACTCCTCTTGACCAGCGTTCTATGAGTATCTTGAAACCAGTTGCCATAATAGGATTTACACTGGAGAAAAGGGAAAATGTTATAAGTCAAGACTGAAAACAAAAACTCATAATTCTAAGCATCTACTAGCATACAGGCAAAGGGGAAAGAATATGGATATTCTTAGATACACTGGTGTTTCAAAAAAGAAGAAATTCAGATGCCTTTGTGACTCCATCTTTAAACACTGGTAAATCAAACAATGCCCTATCAAACAATGCAGATCAAACACCATGGTGACATAAGGAAACATTCCTTGGGGCCACCTGCTCACAACTTCCACCTGAGGCAATGTATCATAGCCTTGTTTATGGCTTCAGATCTTTAGCTTATACCTATAAAATCTGAGCAGTGGAGTCTCAAAGGAGCCTGAGCATACTGAATATATTGGTTAAATCCCTAATGATCAACATTTCTCAGGGACTGCTTCTCTTAGCATCCTTGAATGTATGCGAACATTTATTATCATGTGTTAAGAAATTAGTGTTTATATTAAAAGGTAGTTTTAAGGCTGAATAAGGCCATTTCTTAAACTAAAGTGATCATAGATACTGTTGTCATCTCTTGCTTTAGTAGCATACATTGTAGATTAGTTAAAATATATGACTTATTGTATATACATATGTGACTGCATATGCATATAGACAAAGAAATAAAAATCAATTCCAGAACATGTAATCACCCTTATAGTAGCAATAAGGTGAGGCATAAAAATGACACAGAATTGTATCTAAATCAGATGCCATCAATGACTGCTCTCCTGATATGAAAACAAGGACACAATTGATCTAGTTAACGTCAAAGAATTTGGCCACAGAGAATATAAACATCCTCCCTTGCAAAGGTCACTTGATGTGCCCATTGGAGACATTTGTTTAATTCTCATGTCTATTCTTTGCACATACCCCAACATCTCTGAACCACTCATTAGAGTAATATTACAACTACTCAAGTTTTAGCACTTAATTGTGTATTTTCAGTTTTAACTTTATGCCAACATTAATGAGTGTAATTCATCTTACACAGGCTTTAGAATAATTACCAAGCTCTGTTTTATGGTGTAAGAGGGTTGTAAAGCTGAGAACGTCTCTTCATGTTAATCACCGCCACAGTGAAATACTGGAGTGACATTTAGTTCGGAATCCATGATGTAACTGGGATCTATAATCTCTTGGTTGTTGCTCTTCAGTGACTTGTTCTCCAAATGAGGCAGGAGTTTTATAAGTTTCTTTAAAAAAATTTAAAAGTAGAAGTAAGAAAGCATAGACAGAAATCTCTAAGACCGGGTGACATGTGAAAGATTGCCGTTTAACTGCTCTGTCTTCCTACCCCAGTTGCTCTTCATGTGCAGTTCTTTGAAATGCAGAACAAATGTTTCTTCCTCTTCTTTGTTTATGATGCAGATGAAAAATTCAACAGCGAGGTCACAGTGTAATCTGCCTTGCATACCCTTATAAATTTTCTATCTTTACTGCCAGCAGAAGAATATCCTCATCAACTTTGAAATGGAAAGCAGCCCAGGATAGAAATTCTCACTCATCCTTTTACATTAGCTATCCTGTTAAAATGATTCGAGAATCACCTTGACTCTGTGTCTTCTTTATTAGTACCAAAAGCTCCAAAACAAAGGTAACACTGAATTTCTGAATTTTATGGGCATGCAAGTTCTTCTTCTCATTCCTGTTGCATTTTCTCTATTAAGTACTGAAAGGTATTACTGAGGCAGATAGGAGGGGGCAGAGGGCACAGTGTGTTGAGTGCTTTGAGATGTGCCTAGAAGACAGAATTTTTTTATATATAAGCACTCCCCAGGAAATTTGGAAAATATTCACACTCAGAGCTCCTTTATGAAGGTCAAACACAACTGGAATTCTCATGGCACTATGTATCTAGATAAACAAATGGACAAGAAACACCCTCCCATTTTCTAAAATTGGAACATTATAGCAATGGCAGAAAGCTAACCCCAACAAGGAACAGAAAATGTAAGTTGGATAAGAGGAAAATAAAGTTCTGAAGAGATTGGTGAAAAGGCTCTGCTATCAGTGGATTGTGGATTGTGGAAATTAAAAGAAATCGAGATGTGGGTCAGCTCAAGAAGTGGACTAAACCTGTGGAGTACCTGAGATTGAATTAATGGAGAAGTTAAAATTAGTAGTAATGACAAGAGAAAGAACTATTGAGTGGATAACATGGATGATGTGGGCACAAGATAATTATTTGAAGTGAAGTGGGCAGTGAACTAGCATTCCAGGATACAAAAAAGGTTATTTTTATGTACATTGATGTTCCGCAAGAACTATGTTGAGAGAAGTATTAGAGGACAGAGAGATGGCTTCAAGGGCAAGAGTATTGTGCAAGCATAAGGAACCAATTTCAGACCCCAGCACCCATGTAAAAAAGCTGAAGTGGGCAGCTATGGTTACCCGAATAAGACCTGTACAAGACTGATCCAGCCAACACACCAGTGAGGATGGAGAAGGGGCACAGCATGCTCTGCTTCCGAGGAGCTATTGATAGTTGATGGCTACTGAGGGAAGTTCATTTCTCTTCAAAGTGTGACCCCTGGCAAGTCGTTCATTCTCTAGTAAATGACATCAAACACATACACATATGGCCAGTACTAAATGAACTTAAGTGACTTAAAAGTGACATAAGGTTGAGAGAGGGGCATATATTAGGGACTCAGCGAAGAGTCAGAAGGGATGAGTGAGAGATGGGCATGATCAAAATACATTGTATACATCCACAAAGTTTTCCAAGAATTAACAAAAAGTATCTTAAAAAGAAGCTAAGGGTGGCCACTCATGCTTATAAGCCTAGTGCTGGAGGTGGAAGACAGGGTAGAAAGAGAAGAACCACTGAGATTTGCTAGCCAGCCAGAGTAGCCCCCCAAACAGTAAGTTCCTGTCCCAAAGGAATAAGGTAGAGAGTGATAGAGAATGTCCAATGTCCTTTGGCTTCTATAGACAGACTCATAGGTGCACGCGCGCGCGCGCACGCACACACACACACACACACACACACACACACACACACACACACTTATATAGTCAGTACTCAAGAAAGCTAAGTTTAAAACCTGAGTCAAGTACTCATAGAAAGAGACAGCAGCAATTTCAGCTAGAAAGCCATAAAGAGAAAGCTCACTGCACACACCCAAAGGAACATAAAGTGTGGGAGAGAGAATACTCCCACTTGAGCGGGCTGTGGGGAATTAGAATCCTCAGATACATTACAGGGAAATATTGAAAACGCCTAGACATTCTCCTGACAGCTAATACAAGTGCTGGAGGGCATAATGGGAGCATTCAAGGCTTTCTGAGAGAAGAGTTATGTTCAAGGTTGATGAGGTTGGCGAGGGGTAAGGAGCTGCAGATTTCAGAGATTGGGGGTTGGTAGGCTGGGGATCTGGCTTTCATGGGTTAACTGCTAAACCTGCCAAAGGAAAAAGCAACATGGCAGGATGAGTGGTGGCGGTCATGAATGGTGGATGAAGACAAACATGAGAAGAGTACCCTGAGATCTGGATCCGCTGTTGACTCAACCAACTGAGGAATGGATGTCAAGGAGCTATGATCTTAGCTGGAAAGCCGGGTGCAAAGAGCACCCCTTCTTCTGAGAACAATAGGAGCTCTGGGCAGGGTTTTTCAACCCTTTACTGATATACTCTTAAACTTGATTCAGTGAGATAATACATTTTATTTCTTTCTTACCAACTACTCCCAGTTGTTCATGGGCATAAGTATGTATGCATAGTACACATGCTGACATTCGTGTGTAGACATGTGATGGGTACATGTACATGTGTGTGCAAATGCAAGTGGAGGATAGCATTTGATGTTGGGTGTCTTCCTCAAGTGCTCTCCACTGTACATATCAAGGCAGGGTCTCTCGCTAAAGGCAGAGTTCACCGTTTCAGCCTTTCTTGCCAGCTTCCTCCAGAGATGTGTCTCTTCTTGCTGAGCACCGGGATCACAGTGGGCGACAGAGCCCACGTGGCTTTTGAGTGGCTCTGGACCTCAAGCTTGTGCAGTAAGCACTTCCCCTGCTGCACCGTTTCCACAGCCCCGATCACTCCTAATCTTTCATGTCTGTCTTGGACTTCTTTACTGAGCTACAGTTTACTTCCACGTCTATTGGCCTTGGCTATTTAAGCATCTCAAGTGCAAAGCATTGAAATCTAAATTTTCTATTTATCCTCTCTTCCCTGCTCTCAGGTTTTCTAATGTCACCTAGTCAGTTATAGCAAGAGTTCAAGCCAGATGAAAGCCCTGAGAAAGTACAGTCAAACAGAAGATTTTGTTTTTAATCTATGTTGAAAATCCAACTACTTCTCACCACTAACACTGTAGCATTCAAGATTCAACTAACTGAAGGTGATATGAGCCTTCCCTTTCCCCTCCTCCTCTGCAAGTGTAGATGCACTTGTGCGTGCATATGTGTGTATGTGTGTGTGTGCATGCATACCTGTGTGTGTGTGTGTGTGAGAGAGAGAGGGGGGGGGTCTTGGTAATGCTGTTGTCTGCATCTGTTGCAAGAGTTTGAGGCTTAAAATATAGGCCATGAGAGGAAAGGACTGTATACATAAAGAGAAGAAGCCTGGAAAAGCCCACATGGTTGAACTGGAGCCGTGTCTATCCTCACTGTCTCCCCTGGGTAGTTGCATTGCAACAGAAGAAACTGATGCCCTTTATACACATTGGCCCACAAGTCAGACAACTTGAAGGAAAATTCAGGGGAAGGCCATGCGGTGACAGTCTTGAGAGTTATCCCACACCAAACTGAGGGCTTGGCAGATAATCAATGCATGTACGCTGCATCTGCCTCAGGCTACTGAGCATTAAAAAGCAACGCAACTGTGCCATCACTTTTAAATCCCAAACTAATAAAATATGTCCATGGCTCAAACTACCCAACCGCACAGGGAAGAAGATTCTGGAAAACTGCCATTCCAGGCAAGTTGCCTCATTACAAAGAGATTATAGAACAACACCTTGCCAGCTTTGTGCGTATGTGCAGTTCTTGAAATCACAACTGTGTTAATTTCCCAATACAGACAACAGAATCATATTTCCACCCAACATGAACGTTATTCCACCCGCCAAGGAAAATATGCCAACCCTTGTCTCCTTAAGAGACAAAATCTTTCATTTGTGTGTTTTCATTCTTCTAGCCAGCTTCATACCTTACATCTTGGGTATATAGTTAATTATTATTAACATATCTTATATTAGAAGGTGGCAGATTGGGAGAGAGAAAAAAACAAAAATATTTGCTTAATATACATATATAAGCATATCAAACTAGGGAAAATAGTCATAAATATTACGCTCTCGCTTTCTGTATTTGGTCACAATGTTGAAGATGGTATTTAAAATTACCTCTATATGTTATTATTTTTATATTTCATCAGCAAACACTTCAGCTCATCCTGGAAGCTTGCCTGTATCAAGCATCTACCACAGCATCATGAAAGAGCCACACACGGACATAAATATTTATTGTCTAACAAGTTTTGTGAGTCAACTCAAAGTGACCCAGCTGGGTGACTGTCAGTCAGGATTTCATGAGGCTGCTGCTGAAACTTCAGCCAGGATTGTAGTAATCTGAGGGCTTGAAGAGGGCTGAGTACTTGATCTCAAGGTGGTTGGTAGAAGCCTTTGATAGACATCTTGGTCCTTTGCACGACATTAGGCAAAGAGATGTGGAGTCTGCCCAGAAATCTTAAGGTTCTTTATACATAATGTTAATGTGAAAATGAAATGTCCCCCACAGGCTCAGGTGTCAAGGACCCAACTGCCAGATGTAGACTTTGAAGTGTTATTGGAACTTGAGGGCTCTGACCAAATCAACAGACCATACCTTTAATGGGTTTATAATATGATGTCATTATTTTGGAGGTGATAATGGGGAGATGAGGAGTCTAGTCTTAAGGGCATTACCTGCAAGATATATCATGTTTCCTCCCACATCTTCTGCTTCTAGTCACAATGAGGTAAGAAGCCCCTGGCCCTTGTTCCCATCACCACAGTGTTCTGCCTCCTCTCAGGTCCAAAACGATGAGTCCAGATAGCCATGAACTATGACCTCTGAAGCCATGAGTCAAAATCAGTTCTTCCCCCCTAAAGAGTTTTGTCTCAATGAAAAACTAAAATGATGCCTTCTGCCTCTCACCAAAGATGGAGCAATAGGAGAAATGCTCCCATGAGTTCACATATCCTTTTATGAATTGCTCTCAGAATTCGCAGTTACTTCCGTGGTATTGTATTAATGAGACTCGAGTTCCTAAATCTGGCTAGTCAAAGAAGGGAACTTATACCCCTTTCCCCACCATCTTGAATGGCATTTCAAAAATGAAATATTTTTGGAAATATTTTGAGGAAATATTTTAAAACACCATGGTCATCCTGATAAATTCTATGGGTTACTCTAATAGTTACTTTATTGATGTTTTTTTCTTATTCGTAAGGAAGCAACTAGAGTTCATTTTATAACCAACAACCAGTAATTAACATGTAAGTAAGATCCATTTAGCTTTCTGAACTGAAACTTTCCAGTGGCTCCTCCCTGCACATGGAATGAAGTCCAAGTAGTTATTGGTGGCAATGGGCTCTTAGCACCTGGTCTCTATCACGAGCTGCGATCTCAATCCTACGGACTCCACTCTCATTCCCTACACTTCAGCTCAGGGTCTCTCGGACCCCACACTTCTGATATCTTGGGCTGAACACCTATGTCCTGGGAGTCTGTCCCGCACACAGGAGAATGATTGGCAGCTTCCCAGGCTTCTAAGTAGTTGCTAGAAGTACCTCTATAAGCATTGCCATCAGTGATGTGCCCATACATTGCTAAGTAGTCTAAGTTTAGCCATACTCGAGAGCCACATCTCAGCTATATGGGCAACCTCTATGCACCTATTTCTTACTGTTTTAATTTGGTTTGATTCTGCCTTGTTTTGGTTATGACTATTAACTATCTCCTTTGCTTGAATACAATACATGGGTAATAGGGGTGTTTTCGCTGGTGTTTTCAGGTACCTAGCCCAGTGCCAGTCACACATGAAAAGTTCCAAAAACATTTATCACACGATCCACAAATGCTTTTGAAACAAGGAATCCATTAGTGTTTCCCACTTGCCTTTATCTATTCATACTTTTACCAGGAAAAAAAAAACGCACGTACTTTAAATGTTTCAAGGCCCTGACTTCACCCTAGGAAAACGTTGCTTATGCTATGTTGTCTCCGTTAGCTTTCTAGTATTGTGATAAAGCACCAAGACCAAAAGCAAGTTGGGGAGGAAAGGGTTTGTTTTACTTACAGCTTGTAGCATTCATCTAGAGAAGTCAGGGCAGGAATCTAAGGCAGGAACCTGCAAGCAGAAACAGAAGCAGAAGGCATGGGCAATGTTGTTTATTGGCTTGCTCCTCATGGCTTGCTCAGCCTGCTTTCTTATGCACCCCAGGACCACCTGCCCCGCAGAGACACCACTTACAGTGGACTGGCCCTCCTCATCAACCTTTAGTTAAGACAGACACCCCAGGCTGGACTACAGGTCAATCTGGCAGGAGTAATATTTCAGTTGAGGTTCCCTCTTCCCAAATAACTAGCTGGTGTCAACTTGACATAAAACTAGCCAGCACACATGAGCTTTATCCCCCCCCCCATACATATGTCTTCCTTTCTGGAAACAGCACATATCTCTAGCATATTGCCTAGCGTTCTGCTTTTTTCCTTCAAAGAATGGGATGGTTTATACTAGTCTGCACACACACACACACACAACACACACACACACACCACACACACACACACCACACACACACACACACACCACACACACACACACACACACCACACACACACACCACACACACACACATCACACACACACACACCACACACACCACACACACACACACACACACCACACACACACACACACACACACACACACACACACACACACACACACACACACACACCACACACACACACACACACACATCATTTATGCTTAACATGTCATTACATTTTGAAATCAAAGCCACAGAGGAAGAGGAGGTAAATAGGTTACCTACAAAGTTGGTGTACATATATCATTAGGCAACAAATTAAATTGTGAAGTTCCTGAAACAAAAATGCATATAAATTTAAGAGATTTTTTCCCAAGATGACATTTAAAACTGTCTTCTTAATAATACGGATATATCTGTGAAAACATTATCCTTGAATTAGAGTTCATTAAAAAGATACAGAAAACTTTCTAAAAGGCCAAGGAGTGCCCCCCAAAGATGTAGGGGACACACCCCTGGGTGTGTCTGTGAGTTCTTTCCAGCAAGGTTTAACTGAAAGGTGAAGACCTATCTCTGGATTCAAAGAGGCGAGGGGACACCCAATGAGCCTCAGCATTCATCTCTGTGCGCCTGGACTAAGGACACAATGTGAGCAGCTGCCTCCTGCTCCAACCACCACACCCCTCCCTGTGACAGACTGTCCCTCCAAACTCTAATCCTAAGTAAAATCATCCTCCCTTCAGTCACTTTTGTCGGGTAGGTAGTTGCTTACCTCAGTGAGGAAAGCAACTAACATGACGATTATCACCTTACGAGATCAAAGTTAAATATTACTTTATAGTCAAAGATACCATTGCCATAAGGGTCTCGGAAAGCAGAGATTATTGTGGATTGTATGGACAAGTTCTGAATGTAACGCCAAGGGTGATGGAAGGAAACTTGCTGCAGAGGAAAAGGTGAAGAAAAAGGAAGGAGAGAGCTGTAAGGTTCTATACTGTTGGCTTTGGAGACAGAAGTGCCTGTAAACCAAATGCATGGGAAATATAGTCCTCGAAGTTGAAAAACAGCAGCAGAGGTGCACAGGCCTGCTTATACCATGACTCTTGCCTAGTGATAGTGACTTTGACCTCTGGGACCTCAAGAGAAGACTGTGTTATCTTAAACACTTAGGTCTGTGGTAATTTGTCATATCAACCATAGGAAACCACAGTAAGCTCTTTATCTTAATGACCTGTGACAATAATGATACCAAAGGGCAATTTTAAAGTGAGCATCATTTTGCAGAAGGTTAAGCAATATTGCCAAATTACAAAAGGAATTCAAATATGGACTTTGTGATCTGAAAATGAGGCCGAATCTGTGACCTACAATGTAAAGGGGGCTATTTCTTCATGGAGAAGTGAATGGAGGAGAGAAATTCTTGCTAGAAGATTAGGAGTGGAACCCACGGCCTAGTATGGTAGTTCACAAGGATATTGAACACCTGAGTAGAGAGAAGGGGAGATTCTATCAGGATGAATGGGGGAGTTTGCTGCCTTCAAGCATGGCTGGATCCAGGGGTTGTCCACCGCTTCTCTGCGACTCTTAATCCCTCAGTTTACTTTCCCTGACAAAGACCTATAATAAAATATTCAGTACTAAAGTCCCAATAATAGACTTGCAGAAATGTGGCCAGTGAGACAGTTATTTTGCCGTTTGTGGAGGCTAATAAAGCAGTCCTGATTATTGATCTTCTTGTTCTGTTAAGCAAAAGGCCTCCAAGGACAAATCCAGAGCAAAGAAAACTCGGATAAAACATGGAAATAAATTAGGCACATGTAAATAAAGCTTGTCATCGCAGCATTTGGACACAATAACTAAACATCCTGGGGTTTGGAGGTTCAGTCTGCACTATTATTAGCTAGTATTAGCTAGGCAGAGGTATTTTTTGGAGCAAAGCATTTCTTTATGCTTATCACCTAACTCAGAGATGCTGGGTTTTGATATCAAGAGGGAAAATGAATTTTGGTGATACATCATTGTATTAAAATAGGAGTTGCTGAGAGCAAAAATATAATAATAATAATAATAATAATAATAACAATATACTGAATACTGAAAAAATTGTCATGGGTTACTGAACAATAAGGATCCTGGACTTGTAAACATACATTTCATGCATTTGAATCTAAGGGCTAGCATTCACTGTCTGCCCTACCTTAGGTATGTCACTGGACCTCCTTAAGGTCTGTTTTATTAAATAATCAATTAATTAATTTTTCTCAGTCCAATCACAGTTTCTCTTCCATTCCCTTCTCTTAGTCCCTCCCTTTAAAACTCCCCCACTCTTCCCATTCACCCCCTCTCCCTTCCTTTCAAAAAAATACTGGCCTTTCGTGAATATCAGCCAGCCATGGGATATCAAGTTGCAACAAGACTGGACACCTCATCTCCTATGAAGGTTGGACAAGGCAATCCAGCAGGAGGAAAGGGTCCCAGAAGCAGGCAATAGAGTCAGAGACAGCCCTACTCCTTCCGCCTGGAGTCCCACAAGAAGACCAAGCCACACAACTGCAACACACGTGCAGAGGGCCCAGGTCAGGTCTATGGCCGTTCTCTGCTTAGGTTCAGCCTCTGTGAGCTCCCATGAGCGAGGTCAGTTGATTCTGTGTGTTATTCCATTATGAACTCGACTCCTCTGGCTCCCACAATCCTTTCTCCCTCTCTTCTGTAGGATTCCCTGAGCTCTGTCTGATATTTGTCTGTGAGTCTCTGTATCTGTTTCCATTGGTTGCTGCGTGAAGCCTCTTTGATGACAATTAAGCTAGGCCATGAAGATCTAAATTTTTAATATGGAAAATATTTATAACAATAATGATAATTTGTCTAAAGGATTTCATGAAAAAAAATGGACAAGTTTCTTAGTCCCCTTCCTGGAACGTATCATGTATTCACCAATAATCAATGTAAACTTATCAGTGGATAGCAATATATACAATGTTATATACAATGTTCTAATCTCTTAAAAATAAGAAACTGTACTGTATGCATGGTATCAAAAACTTCTCCTAATGCTGTGTCTTGGAATCCATGATGGAACTGAGTCACCCATGGCTGCATTAGTGGGTAAGGCTTAATGAGTATACAGAGAAGGTGGGAATAAATGCTTCCTTGCCCGAGGTCAGCCAGGAGGTGGGCAAGGTCCCTGGGTAAATCTCTTGTGTTAAGGCTCTGTCTCTAGTAGTTGACCCTAGCATTGATTACTTTGCTTAATAAATCTATTATTTCTTTTTTCTGCATACAGGGAAGTAATCTGAGACTGGATTGCTGCCATGTCACTGTTTCTACACACTGGGTTATAAGCAGAAATAATGTGTGCCGTCCATTTTAAATCAGGGAATCTTACTGCTTTGCTTCATGTGGAATTTCCCAGAGTATATTTTCACTCTGATGCAAATTTCAAGATAACATTGGTCCAGAACAACCTGATCCCTGTGTGTAAGAACGGACTCCAAAGAGTTGAGAAACTGGGGTGAAAGGCAGGCCTAGACAACACTGCACAGTTTGTTGCAGTCTTCCTGGCAGTAAGTTGGACTGAGCGGCAGCAATCCCCAGCAGAGAGCTACAATCGGGGTCAGCTAACGGCGTTTGTAAAATTGTCAGACAAAAGTAACTTCATCCATGGCTGTCAGATGACTCAGTAAAATACCTGCCCCCAAAATGCGAGAACCTGAGTTTGAATCCCCAGAACCCAACCTAAGTTGGATGCAGTAGTTCACACACTGGTTATCTTATAACTGCAACCACAAGATGGGAAGCAAAGAGGAGAAGCCACAGAAGCTTACGAGCCAGCTGGTCTGGCATTCAGCAGTGGTAACCAAGAGGCTGCGCAAAATGAGGTAGAAGGTGAGGCCAAACATTCAAAGATGTCATCTGATCTCCACACTTGTGTGAGAGCATGCCCATGTTCATATTTACACAAATAAACACATGATCCCCATTCCTCCTCCTCATTCTCCTTCTTTTTCTTCTCCCCCACTCTCTCTCCCTCTCTCAGATAGCTTCATACTTCTATGCTACCTGAGATACATGTGGCCCTACTTTTGTGACAGTTCCATCACATGCCAGCCTCTCAGAGAATGTCTCCCAGTCATTAGATCTTTCACAGCCTTGGGTCTCTACTGCAACCCAGGCTTCCTTGCCATACAATGTCCTATCAGAGCTTCCTTGAAGGGGACCTAATCCTGACATAGTAATCTTTTGGGACTCTTTATACATACCTCCTTAATCTCTTCATTCTTGTATTTTGCATACTTGCAAAACCAGCACAATGTAGACAATGCTGCCAAATTCTACTGCCAGTTTGAAATGTAGTCTGCCAATCTGTAGCCCTGTTATGGTGTTTCTCTGCACTATGGGAGATCCCGAGACAAACACATCTCTGGGTGGTTTGTTTTTGAAGAAGTAACCCCTCCTATGGTATTGGTATTCTCAGCTCAGTCTCTTACCCTTCGAATAAATTTCCTTTTTTTTTTTAAAATTTGAGTCTTTGATAAGTGGGTTCTTGTCCTCACAATCCATTTTTCTCTTTCCCCAATCTAGAGCCCAGGGTTTCTCTTTAATGACACAAATGAAGATGCGTGTTCCTTACCTATCTTGTCCAGCACTTTAGACTCGCCCGTGAGCCTTTCCTCTCCCAGGCACACATTTTTCCCATCTTCCTGTTTGGAATTTGTTATAAACCTCGGTAATCGCAGTGAAAAATAGCCAGGCCACAGCTCAGTTGTTACCCTCTCTTGACTACCTTTCACCCAACCTAAAAACTCAGCTTCACTTAAATTTTCAGGACCTAAGCAGAATGCACTCAGATTTCTTTTTTTACCAGAGTATAGCAGGAATGGCTTGTTGCCTAGTTCCCAATAAGGTTTTTATTTCCCTTTGAAACCTCATGTGCCAGGTTTTCACTGTCCATGTTGGTCAGCATCCGGGTCTTCTGCATTCCTCTCAGAACAGCCTATTAAGCCCAGGGTCTCTCTAACCTGGAGCTCTATAGTCTTTCACATTTCCCCTGCAGACCAGTTCCAAAGGCTGGAATCACGTGGTCAGATTTATCCTTTGTATCCATTGTCAGTATTAGTGACTTCTTCACTGTGCCAAGGCACATGACGAAAGAAATGTAGGGGAGCAGGGTGGTCACAGTTGCTTTCTAGCTTCAACCACTGAATGGTAAAACTTAAAAAGATTTTGAGTAATAAAATTTCATATTTAAATTTATATCAATACTCAAATCGAGCCTGTGGTGATGACACTGGCTCTTGAAAAAACTCTGAATGGGGCCACTGAGATGGTTTAGTGGGTAGAGGCACATGCCATCAAGTCTGACAACTTGTGTTTGGTCCCCAAGACCCTAATGGCAGGAGGAAACAGACTCCTAAAGGCTATCCTCTGAGCTCCAGGTCACACAGTAATATACACCTACACATACACATATACACACATATAAAAATAAATTAAAAATAAGCAAGAGAAAATCTTAAATCTGTAAATGGAAGTCGTGCCCTACACATTCTTTTAGTTAGAAAACTACTCAGGGGCAAGGAAAGAACAAATAGCATGACTGAGTGTCCAACCGAAGCGTCATTGGCTCAAAACCATTCTCACTGAATATAAAGCGGCAAAACCCTGAGTAAAGAAAGAAATACACCAGACCTGAGAACTGCTCTTGAGAAGAATTTTTAATTTGAGTATCAAATGAAGTAGAATCAAATATATATATATATATATATATATATATATATATATATATATATATATATATATATATGTAACTTTCCAAGCTCTTGTGACCCTTGCCGAAGGAATCTTGGCCTAGAATAAAGGAAACTATGATTACTGAAGATTTAAAATAATATGAGACTCCTCAAGTTTCCATGCAAAAGAAGCTGAATAAAGAATGTACTCATTCCCCATGGAAGACATATCCTCACTGTCCCCTTAAACCTCACCAAAGAGGATAATAGAAAATGAACCGTATCCTGTAATGTAGAGCAATTATCTTCTACAGGAAACAGACAGGGCAGCCACTCCTGAGCTCTGAACTGGAATCCTGTGGCATCCAGGCCCCTGCAGACATTCTTTAAGGGGTCTGCACGGTGAGATTTGAGGACCGTCACTGGCCCTCATTGCTTTTTGTGCCTTTTTATTTCCACTTCCAAATAGCAATATTTATTGCAATTACCCAATTTTTGTCCTACCTTTTTTGACTGTGTGTATAGGGCAAAAGGAGTGAGTAACCCAATTCTGTGACCTGAGGGGACTTGTATGTGGCCTTCTTTAGGGAGGGGAGTGAGTGTCTTTTACACATGAGGAGAGAAAACCAAGTATTTGGTGACCAGAATGACTATTTCCAGTCAATGAGATAGAAGAAGTGATGTTTTAAGAAACAAAACTTGCCTGAAGATCAGGATGCAGAGCGAAGCCACTAGAGGCCAGGGAGCGGTGGCACACACCTTTAATCCCAGGACTCAAGGCTACTCTGGGATTAAATCTGAGATTGAATCTGTGTTAAAAGAGAAATAGACTCTCTTCCCATTAAGCTATAATATAACCCACAAGTCTTAGTGGCTCCAGATGGAAATTTCTTATGTCTTGCTCCCAAAACATATGAGCATATGGGCATTGTTTCATACACAGCTATGCCTCACAAGGAATATATATATTCCATGTATGCTTATAATGCATTCTGTTACTCTCCTTCCCACCTTGTCTCTGTCTCTATCTTTTTTTTTTTTTTTTGGTTTTTCGAGACAGGGTTTCTCTGTAGCTTTGGAACCTGTCCTGGAACTCCCTTTGTAGACCAGGCTGGCCTCGAACTCACAGAGATCCGCCTGCCTCTGCCTCCCAGTGCTGGGATTAAAGGCGTGCGCCACCACCGCCTGACTGTCTCTGTTTTGTGATCCACTGAGTTTAACTAGACTTGTGTGTGACCATGAATTTTGAACAATCTGCGGCATCCTGGCGGCTCACCTGTAACTATGCAAATGAATAAAATAACTGCTTTTCCTCCAGAATCCACCAGTAGCCAATAATTTAGTAGGGTGGGATCTGGTCCTCCGAGTTTCTCTGTAATTCATACTTGACTGATAGCAGACCCAGTCTTCAGCTGTGAGAGATCAGTCTGTGATGGCTATGGAATGCCCAGGATATGGGTGACTTCTGGCCCTTATATTCTTTCACTCCATCCTCGGTGATATTCCCTGAGGCTTAAAGAGGATGGTATAGGTATTTTATTTAGAGATAGCACTCACCCATCACTTATTCTCAGCACTTCAGACACCTATGAGTCTGCATTCACCATAGTCCATTGCAAAGAGAAACTTCCTGATTGAGGCTGGATACAGCCTTTGTCCATGGGTATAAACACAGATTTTTAGAAGGCAGTGTGATGTCACATACCTTTAGACAAATACCTCACAGAGATTTTTCTTCCCATGAACCTAAAGGAACAACTCACAGCTGGAAAATATCATATCCATAGCACAGAGATCAACAGTGGAAGAGGCCAATGGCCAATGCTGATGTTGGTGGCTGTTTTCATTAAGGGAGAAAAGTAAATCACTGGGGACAATTAAATCAACATCATCTACAACATAAGCAAACACACCGTACAGAACTATTTTAAGGATTAAATAAATTATAATGGAATTCCAAAGTTAGCATGTTCCCAGTGACAATGTATCTCATGCAGACATAAGCTAGCTAGAGCTATGTGGGTTTTTCCTGGCTCCAGTGACAGTGTACCTCATGCAGACATAAGCTAGCTAGAGTTATGTAGGGTTTTCCTGGCTCCCTGTTCTTTGCACAGCTGTACACATTGCTAGCAGGGAACAGATGCTAGGGAAGTTCTGGGCAGCGGTGTGTGGAGCTGCATGCTGAGACCTGTCATCTTTGAGAGATGTGGAACTGGTGGCATCAAACTAAAACTTTTTTGTCAACACTGGAGAGTTGGCGGTTTGTTTGTCTGTTTTTCACAAATGAAAATACAGAATACAGCTTGGCACACTGGCTGAGAAGATACATGGCCCTAAATGTTTGCTCCATGTGGACTTCCTACCTATGTGGTTTAGAACCTTGTAGAACCATGAAGTAGTCTAAGGGAAAGAGTCTGACCTTATTTGCAGTTTCCAGAATTTAATGATCTCCCCTTGTTTCTATCATGACCTGCTACAGTCTGCTTATGCCTTTCCACCTGCCAATTCATTACTTCTATCTCAATTAACATTTCTCTTTCATTTTTAAAAAATTCCTATGGGATATTTGTTAACTGTATGCCCTGCTTAATTTAAACATATATAGGTCTTCTCAGGCTTGGCTATTCAGAGTTGTATGTAATTACAAAAGTATTTCATATATTCCTTCAGTAGAGACTGGAGATCAACTCCTAGGCAGCTGGAAGATTAAATTACAGGTCTAGTGATGGAGCAGAGGAGAGGAAAAAAATCTGCTTGAGGCAATTGAATGGTTAAGTGAATTGTGTAGACCTTCAAACTCAAATGCTTACTTTCTGTGCCAATTTGTTTTTTTCATGGCTGTGACCATATAGCTGACATGTAGCAACTTAAGGGAGAAAGATTCATTTTGGCTCACAGTTCAGAATATACAGTTCATCATGGGTGGAAAGGCAAAGGGACCAGCTCCTGCCCCTGTAGCACAAGATGCTTGCTCAAGTCTTGAAGAATCAGGAGCCAAAAATGAGAAAAGTTAATGATGAGCTGTCCTTCTACTTTACTATTTTTTATTCATCCTAGGATGCCCAGACCTTGGGATGTTATTGTTAGTACT
Organism: Microtus pennsylvanicus; assembly: GCF_037038515.1. Classification (NCBI taxonomy): domain Eukaryota; kingdom Metazoa; phylum Chordata; class Mammalia; order Rodentia; family Cricetidae; genus Microtus; species Microtus pennsylvanicus. The sequence goes on along the minus strand of NC_134581.1, from coordinate 68,198,707 downwards.
CAAAGAACATCTTCCATCCTCTGGTAAAATTTTCTGGAAGCATCCTCTTATACATCCACAGAGATAGACTTCACTGAATCCCTGTGAGTTCTTTAACCCAACCAAGTTGACACTTAAGTAACCATGATGGTCTCCATTTCGTTGCCAAGTATATTTAGAAAGTTATGCCCCATGTCACTGGAGTCTACTGTGCTGAACCATCCTCTTCATTCCAGTTGTTATACTGTTACTGACGTTATAATTTTGTACATGTCGGGATGCATCCATCACTCTCTTCTTTCTGACCCAGCCATGCTGACCAACTCTACACATTCTGTACCCATTCTAGCTGTCTGTGGCTACGAGACATTACTCCATACAAACAAATAATTTGAGTTTTATGAGAAGAAAATAGTACTGAGGATAGAATCATGAAAAGTCTCAATATTTAGGAGGCACTAAAGAAAAGATCTGTGATTAATCTAATATGAGCCATTTCATAAAACCCAGTTAAAGAGAGTTTTGGGAGTTAGAGAATGGAGGAAGAGTGAGTTGTGATGAAATGAACTCTCACCATACTGTATGCAGTTACAGTGCTAGAACCCTGGTGATGACAAACTCATAAGCATTGACTTGTGGTACAACAGTTTGCCTGCTTCAGATAATATTAATGAATATCTGTACCCTTGGCTGTCCCATTCCTGCCACTCCCATGTGCCGCTCCTTTCACTGAAGGATAGTATAGAAAACAGATGAGTTTGATTGGAAAAAGAAGAGAAAATTTCCTCTTTATTTTCCTAAGTTTTGGATTCAGGGGGTGGCAACTGGAAATTGAACAGTGAGGCATTATACATGGGGCATGCAGAGCATCCCTGCTAAGTAGAGAGAAAACAGACAAACAAGAAAGAAAGCATTGAAGGAACAATAACAGAAACTTTGATTATAAGAATATTAGCCTGAAGCTAGAGAGATGGCTCAGAAGTTAAAGGTTCATGCTGTTCTTGCAAAGGATCCAGGTTTGGTTCCCAGTATCCTCACTGGGTGGCTTACAACCACTTGTAATTGTAGTTCCAGAGGATGCAGCACCCTCTTTTGACTTCCACAGGTACAAGGGACACATGTGGTACAAGTATATAGGTATAATTTTACACACACACATTCATAGAAAAATAAAAAATGAACCTCTAAAAAACATGATAAAATAAAAAGTAGTTTATTTACTAATCCATGAATCTAAACAAACACCAAGTAAGATGAACATAATAAAAACCCCAACTAGAAACATAATCAAACTCATGATTGACAAATCTAGAAATTCTTAATGATCCGTGATGTAAAGAAATACAACACAATTAATGTTAATGGTCTTTTTACCAGGAACAGCAAAAGGGAGGATGTAAATACAGAGTCTTAGTGTGGCAGTGGAAAGAACATGCAGAAATCTGTAACTAGCAAAATTGCCTTCAACAAATGAAAGTCAAAGGCATGGGCAGATAAAATAGAGAAGGGGGAAGGAGAATGGTAGATGGAGAGAAGAAGGAAGGAAGCAAGCAAGGAAGGACTTGTTGGTGGCAAATCGGGATCAGTGACCCTTTCACAGGGGACACCTAAGACCACCAGAAAACACAGATATTTGCATTACAACTCATAACTGTAGCAAAATTACAGTTATGAAGTAGTAACAAAATAATTTTATGGGTGAGACCACCACAACATGAAGAAATGTATTAAAGGGTTACAGAACTGGGAACTTGTTATTAGAATTAATAGTTCAGAACCATGCTTTTAGAAACAAAGGAAGTCCTTCAGAAGAAAGGGACATATTTCAGATAGGAACACTAGTCTACATAAAGAAATAAAGATGAACAGAAATTGAGTGTGAATACATAGATTAGAATTGAGAGTTTCTATAGTGCTTCATTTAAAGTGTTAGATTTTCAACAATAAAATATTGAGATACACAAACAGGAAAGTTAGCAAAGTTATCATTGGGTTTAGTGATGTACAGGATAGCATTTACAGAAAACAAGGACTGGTGTGGGAACACCCTCTTATGCTGTGAATATGTTTTATTACCATTGGTCAATAAAAAAGTCGTTTTGCCCTATGGCAGGGCAGAATACAGGTAGGCATAAAAACTGAACTGAATTCAGGGAGAAAGAAAGTGAAGTCAGGCAGATATCATAGAGCTGCCAAAGGAGAAAGATGTCAGGTCCTTACTGGTAATCCACAGCCCTGTGGCAATACACAGATTAACAGAAATGGGTTAATTTAGGGCATTAGAGTTCCTAGGAACACACCTGAGCCATTGGCCAAAGAGTGTCATAATTAATATAGTTTCTGTGTAATTTATTCTGGTCTGGGTGGTAGGAAACATAAGCACAGTATCCACTTATATAATGGCACCCAAATGTTCCACAATATACATTTACATAAAGTCTAAGAAAGCCTTGAAAAAGGGAGCTTCTAGACCCACAAAACGGGGGTCAACTGGAACTTCTTGGTAGCCACATTTTTTTTCAAATAGGATCTGTTCTCTGGTCTCAAGCAGAGGGGCAGCTTCTTTATGAGACAGCTTTCTTCATACTGGCAGCACAAACTGCTCTGGCTCTTGGGGGGTCTTACTATGGAGCACTTAAATGGGGTTTGTGAGCAGCATGCAGCAAGTCACTTAATGACGGCAACATAGACCTGCTGTTTCCCTTCCTGGTGCTGGGGCCGTGAACATGGTTCACAGAGTTGGTGGTGAGTGTACCTCTGCCATATTGAAATGCTGAGAGAGATAGAGCCAGCATCCAGGGCCAGAGTAGCCACACCACTTACTTTTTTTTTAATGCTCTTTGTCAAAAAGTATTTCAGATATACAGTAGGACATATTCAGACATAAAATACCTCTAAACAAGACACAGTATGTTTAAAACATGTACCCAGGCTTAAGAGGAAAAAAGGAAAATGGGTATAAACATATATAAGAAATAGTAGAGAGGGTGCCTGAACTGACCTTGCCCTGTAGTCCAGATTGATGACTATCTTAAATGTCACCATAGAACCTTCATCCAGCAACTGATAGAAGCAGAGGCAGAGATCCACAGTGGAGCACTGAACTGAGTTCCCAAAGTTCAAATGAAGAATGGGAGGAGTGAGAATATGAGCAAAGAGGTCAAGACCATGATGGGGATATCCATTGAAACAACTTCCTGATCTAATAGGAGCTCACCAACTCCAGCCTGACAGCAAGGGAACCAGCACAGGTTCAAACTAGACTCATTGAATGTAGGTAACAGTTGTATGCCTGGGGTAGTTTGTGGGGCCACTGGCAGTGAGACTAGGACTTATCCCTACTGCTTGTACTGGCTTTTTGGAACCCATTTTCTTTGGAGGGATACCTTGCTCAGTCTAGATATAGTGGGGAGGGCCTTGGTTCTGCCTCAAAGCAATGTGCTAGACTTTGTTGACTCCCCATGGGAAGCCTTACCCTCTCTGAGGAGTGGATGGGAAGTGGGATGGGAGAGAAGGTAGAAGGAACAGAAGGTGAGGGAGTAGGAACTAAGATTGTTAGTTCCCACTATGTATGTAAAATGAGAAAATATAGTTTTCAAAAATCAATAGGATCTGAACAATGAAAAAAGAAATAGTTAAAAAAAATAAAACAAAGTAGCTGCCAGTGGTGGTGCACACCTTTAATCCCAGCACTTGGGAGGCAGAGGCAGGCAGATCTCTGTGAATCTGAACCCAAACTGGTCTACAAGAGCTAATTTCAAGACAACTAGGACTGTAACACAGAGAAACCTTGTCTCCACAAAAAATAAATAAACAAACAAATAAGTAAAACAAAACCTTTAAAAAGACAAAAGTAGGGGCTGGAGAAATGGCTCAGTGGTTAAGAGCATTGCCTGCTCTTCCTAAAGGTCCTGAGTTCAATTCCCAGCAACCACATGGTGGCTCACAACCATCTGGAATGAGGTCTGGCGCCCTCTTCTGGCCTGCAGGCATACAGACAGAACATTGTATAAATAAATAAATAAATATTAAAAAAAAGACAAAAGTAATATAAAAAAGTAATATTGTTAAAAAGCCATGTAAACATGAAAAATACATAGAGAGTCTGGATTACTTATATTTTTGTGTTTTCTTTAAATTTTTTACTGTTAATGAGCTAACTGCAGAGAGACATTTGATTGTGGGGGCTGCTAAACTAAATCAGCATAAAGGTATCTTTACTTCAAAATTTGAGTCTAAGAATATGTTACTTTGGAAAAGAGGTTCTGCTTTTGCTTCCACATAAGATGGGAACCTGTGGATTCCTTCCAAGACAATGATTTTTGATGAAACAAGACCTGCTACAAAAGTCTCCATGAACCCTACAAATACTTCATCCAACAAATAGCAGGAAGCAGTTTGGAGAAAACTACACACAAATTCTGAAAATGATGGTTTATAAATGCTTATTTTCATTTAAAGGGGACTTATTATAAATGGTTAATGGTTATTATAAATGGGAGGATATGATATAGAAATGAATACTTTACATTGGTATGGACTTTAGTTTATCGATACAAATTTAAGGTCAATTTTATCTATTTCTACTCTTGTTTAAGGTATTGTGTTTATACAGCTCATCTAAAAATGTAATGTATGATTAAAAATCATGGACTAATAGATAGTCATTTATAATAACCAAACTTGTAATCCTGTTAGTTAGGTTTTCTAGATATACATATATATATTTCAGTTAGATAGATAATCTTTAACACCTCAAAGACCTGCAGAAAATGACATTTAAAAAGGTTTTTAAGTACTTAGACTTTTCTTGACAGTGAGACAAGTCTGCTTCTGGCAGCACCAATTACTTCAGAGAGGTTAATGAGCTTTGAAAAAATTCATTATGGAATTTGTCTTCAATGTGACAAGGCTAGCCATTTGGACAAGAAACTGCTCTTTCCTGGACTGATTGATGATATGTTGTGTTAACTGGACATGCAGGACCCACAGAAAAGTGACTGCTAAACTCTCTAAAAGATGGGAAGGTCCTTCACGGTTCCTTCTTTACAGAGTAAACTGTCAAACATTCTACGAGACACCTGCTAATATAGGCAAAATAGTCTTTCAAACTTCCTGCTTCATGGAAAAGTCTGTCTGATACTATGGGCTTGTAGGCTGAAGATCGATGTCCCAGTGTTACAGAAGAACTTTGGGTGACTGTCCAGGCAGCAAGATGTCCTTGCCAATTCTATAGTTTTAGAAGTTGCTTACAATGTACTTCCCTTTTACTTAGGTAATATATCCTTCTGGGGTCTTGATGGAGTTGAAGACAGATACAGTTATAGTGTTCCTTAGCTATGAAGAAAGATAAATTAGATATGAAACTTTCCAGATACAAATAGACTAAGTATTCTAAGTATAATTCTTGCTTGATACCTGTTACGTTGTATGTGATTTTGCTATTTAAAGTTAAAACATTCCTTTTTATTTAGATAGAAAAGATGGATAGATGATATGGGATTCCCCTCAGTATGCTGTGAATAAATTTATTACCATTTGTTAATAAAGAAACTGCTTTGGCATAATGCAGGGCAGGGTATAGGTAGGCGGGAAAATTAAACTGAATGCAGGGAGAAAGAAGGCAGAGTCAGGCAGATGCCATGTATCTGATGAAAGAGAAAGGTGCCAGAATCTTATCAGTAAGCCACAGCCTTGTGGCAATACACAGATGAACAGAAATGGGTTAATTTAAGACATAAGAGCTAGCTAGCTTTGGTCAAACTGTGTTGTAATTAATATAGTTTCTGTGTGATTATTTGGGTCTGGACAGGTAGGAAACATAAGCACAGTCTCCACATACAAGGGACAAAGCCGCAGAATTATGTCAGAGGAACATTGCAATATCTTACTAGAAGCAATTCAGGTTTACCAGAAATACATTTGAAGTAGGTTAGGAATGTGCTCCACCAATTGCTGGAACATGATCAAGAAAATAATTTTTAAAAATGTTTCTAAAACAAATAAAAATATACTGGTACACTAAGGAAATATAAAACATTAATAACTAGCTCCATGTTTTAGATGGATGCACTGGACATTATATCATGGGGGAGAATTGAACATTGTCTTTGACACTATCCACAAATAAATTCTCATTTCCCTGTAAATGCCTCTCCAACATACTAGCATCTCTTAATATTGCCAGCTATGGGGATTAGTATATATTGTGTGCTCAGTGTATAATATATAAAATATAGACTTTTATTAAACCAAAGTTCCAATTCTCATAACTTGCTGTACTCTTTGTTTTTGTTTGTCTGTTTAATCAAGGTTTCATGCAGTCCTGGCTGGCTGTGAACTTAGGTCTCTCTAAAGACCATCCATCTTGAACCACTGCACTTTCTGCCTCCTCTTTCTGGGATTACAGGTATGGTGACCATGTCCAGCATAAATTGTTCTCTTGCTATGACTCTGGTCACAGTTTCAACCTGTGCTTTTTTTTTTTCAGACAACACACCATGCCTCTCTCCCTTTGGAAATTCAAAATGCTTTCTTCCTTAGAATCTCATGAGGAAAAGCTAGCTACCCCTGGGATGGCATACTTGTACCATACCAGTCAGGAGGCAATAATGGCTATGCATTAGAATGGCCAACTCAATCCTCTGTACTTGACCATGATCTACAAAAGAAGAGAAATTCATTATTCTTGTTTACTAACATTCAACACTGCTCAGTGAAAGGAGGCACTAAAAAATATTTTTGAATAAACAAACAAATTCATACTGAGGGGGGAATCCCACATCATCTCCCCCTTTCTGTCTAAATATAAAGGAATGTTTTAACTTTAAATAGTAAAATTACATATAACAAAACAGGTATCAAGCAAGGTACTCACAGGATTAAAAGCATGCATTTCATCACCAATAACCAACACCTAAGGTGTATTGTCCTATTTACAGTAAAGGAGATAATGCTTCGCCACAAGGAAACAGTGTTGCTTGAGGTTTTGAAGATGCAGCTTTAACATGATGCTCTTTATTTTCCCTGGGAATAAGAAGCAAATAGGCGATTTCCTGGTGGCCTTCAGGCTACTAAGGCCCAGCATCCTATTAATTACCCCATTAATAACTGTGCCACTTACTTAGATAGTGTTTTAATGTGCCCTTTTCATGGTAAGTTAATGTCCCTCGGGAAAGAGCCAAAATAATGAGTCTTTGCCAGAGTCCCTTTCCATAGGAGGCCTAGAATAAAGGAGGTGAGGGGACTAAACCATTGTAGAAATCTAAATGCTAACTACGGAGAGAAATGAAAGCTAAGCCCCATAGCAGAGTAAGTTGTGTCTGAAGAGGTGTGATCTGCTGTTCCACTGTATCTAGTAATAGAATTTGAGTCCCCGTGGCAAGTACCTCTGGGGATTAGAGAAAACTTACCAGGGACTCACCTGAAACAGTTCAGCAAGGGTTAGCTAAAATTTTAGTAAGTTTGTTTAGCTCAGTGGATGTAAAGAATCACAAGGGGATTAAGAAGTGTAATCAGAAAGTTTGGCTAATCATTAATATTAAACACGTGCAGTCACCTTTATCCTCCTAAAACTTCACGAAAATGTCTACAGAAGTGTACATATGTGTGTGCTCCAGAGTGTGTATGCGTGCGTGTAGGTGGTTGTGTGTGTGTGTATGTGAATGTGAGTGTTTCTGTGCATGCTGTATGCACACAAATGTGAGCACAGGCAGAGGTGAGAGGAAGGTGCTGGGTGCTGCTCTGCCTCATTTCTTCGAAACAGGGTCTCTCACTTAACCAGAAAACAAGCTCTCTGCTTTGTCTGGGCCTCCTGGACAGAGAGCTACCGGGATTTAACTGATTCCACCATTCACTGCTGGGTGTTAGAAGCACACCCAGCCACACCCAGCTTTTTTTTTTGTGGGTGCTGGAGATTTGAATTCAGGTCCCCCTGCTTGGACAACAAGCAGTCCTGTCCACTGGGCTCTCTCCCCAACCCCTTCCATGGTTTTTAAGTTAAAAAGAAGATGCTAAAGTAAACTGAAGAAGCTGGCAGATGAGAGGGACATGCCATCAGGGAAGCCTTCCTATCCAGCCTGCAAGAAACAGCTCAAACCTTCACTCCCCAAAAGACTGCTAGTCTCCCATATATTAACATATTACATATTTTAGGAGTTTATTGTCTCTTTCCTTCAACAGTAACTTAAGCTTCAAATATGCAGGTTCTCTATCTCTGCTATGTGCCTGCCTCCTCAAATAGGATTGGATGTGTGAATAGAATATGTCTGTAATAAATATGTGCCAAACCAAACATCAATCCCTGCTAGACGTATAGAAATCAGAGAGGTCCATGGAAACTAAGCCACCGAATGAAAAGATTAAAGCCTAAATGTGGGCAGAGACTGCTAGAAACGCAGCCAATTCCTACAGGTGAATGTCAGAAAACTTTCAAAGAAATGAGTTTTTCAAAAGACAGATATGCAGGATTGAGTCATGACTCTGAAAAAATGAAATCCCAGATAAGGAGAAACTAGACTGCAAGGCCTCCCCTTTAGTGTCAACTGTACCAATAATTACATTGGATATTAATAGAACACACACTGTAATTAGGGGGAGGAGTCTGACAAATGAGATTAGAATAAGTGAATTGCAATTAGATACTGTCTACAAAAGATGCATGGAATATAAAGATGTGGGCTGAAGAGAAAAAGACAGAAAATAAGCAACATAAAAACCAACCCTGAGCTCTACTAGAGTAAGAAGAAACGAACATTTACAATAAAAAAGGGAGACTGGAAGAAACATTCTAGGAATGCAAAATTATCTTTGTGGTTAATAGCTGCACTGCTGTTCTTAGAAAGGATTTGAGTTTGATTCCCAGGACCCACGCTGGGTGACTCACAGCTGCCTGTAACTCCAGCTCCAGGGGGTCCAACAGTATCTTCTGGATTCATCAAGCACCTGCATTCATGTGTGCACACACCCATACACACACACACACAATTTTAAAAAATGAATCTTCCAAAGAAGCATTTTGTGGTGGAAAAGGAACATGTAACAATATGGATGTGTGCGTGTCTAACAAAAGATCATCAAGATAAAAACAAAAGCGAGATTCTCAAAGATAGAAATAACTGAGATTTTGCTCGTTGTTTGCAGTTTTTGAGATTTGACTTTGATGTGTGTGGGTTTAGTCTTTATTTTTATTACTTAGGATTAACTGAGCTTCTTGAATCTATAAAATCATATTTCAGCAAATGAGCTATTAGCAGCCACCATTACTTCAGACATTTTTCTCCCCAGTCATGTCTTTCTTCAAGGTCTCTACTTAAAGTTTTGCATTTCCTATAGTATTTTAAGAGTCTCTTGCTTTAGTTAGGTTCCATTTTCTTGTGTTTTATATTGTTATTTTAATGTACTTTTTGCTGTATTCAGATAGTATTTTTATCTGTCTGTTCTCTGGTTGACTAATTCTTCCATCGAGTCCCTCCATTATGGAAGTAAATACTACTTTTGGATGTTTTCCTTTTCATTCAAAATGCTCTAACTCTCTTCCATGGTTTCTGCAAGGTCTGAGAATCTTTCCTTACCTCACTGAGTGTCGCTATAATGGTGACTGCAGCGTCATTCTTGGCCATATTCTGAGTTCAAGCCATCTCTAGTGACTCTTCTTTGCTGCGGTTTCAGAAGGGAGTGAGTCAGACCTCTGAGTTCTTAAAATGCTATTATGGTTCGGATATAAAATGTCCCCATTTAAACTCATGTGTTGAAAGCGAGGCTCCTAACTAGTGGCCTTCTTGGGAGAAGAGGATCCTCCAAGTCAATCCATGGATGACTTCAGAACTGGAGGAACTGCTGGGGAGTGGGGCCTAGTTAGAGGAAGTGGGTCACAGGGTATGTGTCTCTGAAGGCTGTATCTTCTTCCAGGGCTCTTTCTCTCTCTTTCTGCCTCCTGGCTGGCTTGAGGTGAGCAGCTCTCTACTGACACTGCCCTCTGTTACAGTGTTTCTGCCTCAATACTGCTTAAAAGCAAGGGAGACAAATCCGCACGGATAGAAGCACGAGCTCAGACAAAGTTCCTCCCTCGAGCTGACTCCTCTTGGGTATGTGTCACGGTGGCAGAAAGTTGGCACTCTTGTCTTGTTATTTTGCACAGCATCTTGTTATTGTGAACGGTACACTACAAAGATTCTAGGTCCTCTTGTATTCTCCCAAAGGCTTTAGCTTTTGTCTTAGAAGACAGTTGGTATAAAACGGAAAACCCTGCCTTTGGAGGTGGCAGAGAAGTCTGTTTGTTATTCGATGGGTGCCATTGAAGGCATAAGTCACAAACAATCCCACACCAGTTTGGAATTATGATTAATAAAACAATTATTTATTTAAGGGGGGAAAACTTACAGTCACTGCCCCAGACAACAGCCCTCTGTGCAATCAGGAAGGGAGCCTAGTCACCGGAAGCAGAGCCGGAAGCCAGAGAGCGAGCAGAGGGAAGTGGCCGCTTTTTTAAAGAGAGAGAGACCACGCCCCAATAGGCTGGTATCTCAGCAGCTATTGGCTGAAGGAGAGGAAGAAGCTCCCGCAAATGTGGTGAGTTTGCTTTGGGCATGAGTGCTTCGGGCACCAGTCTGAGGTTTAGGAAAATTTACTCCATTGATTCTGTACTCCGCCCCTCTCACATGCTCATTCCTCAGCTCACGTGACCTCCCTGAGCTCTGATACTGGTTCTTAAGGCCAGAATAATTCTGCATTTTCTTCCAGAGTTTGTCTGCTGGATATACACCTTCAAGCTAAACCCTGGCAAACCAGAAAACTCACCTGCGAACCCCCGACCTCCATCCAGAATGTATTTGCTTTGTGCGCTCTCCAGAATCTTTGGGTAAGTGTCTTTGTGGTTGCTTCCGAAATCAAGTTTTAAAGTGAAGGTCAGTCTTTGAAGGAATTATTTTTTAATTAAATTTTATTGATTTTATTGAGCCATACATTTTTCTCTGCTCCCTTGCCTTCCTCTCTCCTCCCCTTCAACTCTCTCCCATGGTCCCCATGCTCCCAATTTACTCAGGAGACCTTGTCTTTTTCTACTTCCCATGTAGATTAGATGTATGTCTCTCTTAGGGTCCTCATTATTGTCTAGGTTCTCTGGGATTGTGATATGTAGGCTGGTTTTCTTTGCTTTATGTTAAAAAGCCACTTATGAGTGAGTGCATGTGATATTTGTTTTTCTGGGTCTGGGTTACCTCATGCAATATGATGTTTCTATGAAAGGATCATTGAACTCTGCTGAGGAACAGAACACTCCTTCCATCGCCTTTGTAATGGATACCGCGCTTTGCTTTATGTCTATGTACCACATGCATGCAGTACCCACAGAGACCAGAAGAGGGCATCAGATTACCCAAAAGGAGTTACAATCATTGTGGGTGGAGGGGCACATGGGTGCTGGGACTCAAATCGTGTCCTTTGGAACAGTCAGTGCTCTTAACTGCTGTGCCATCTCTCCAGCCACTTCCGTCATATTCTAATGCGTCATCTTGCAAAGTACTATGAGTGAAGCAGGTAATGAAGGGTAAAGGAAAAGCAGTAATGACGCAAGCTATGCATGAGTGCTGGGTGTAGGAAAAATCGTAATGAGGGCAGAGAGTATATCTAAGGAAAAAATCTTTCTAAATGTCAATTTCATTGTTGGAGAACTTCATACTGCAATGAAAACATAGCGATTCTTAGAAATCCAGGAAGTTCCCCGGGGTTTTCTCAGCTGAGGATGGGCAATGAAGCTAAGCTTCCGTGTGTTGTGGAATCGGTATAAAGCTCAGTTTTCAGCAGAGCAACAGAAGATGCAGGCCTGGCGAGGGAGAGCTCTCTCAAGACCAAGATCCAAGTGCAGGGGAACCAAGGCCTACACAGTCCACGAAAGATGCAAGGTAAACGCTAGCGTCACATGCTTCTCTTTGACGAGGTTTGGGACCCAGTACCTCAAATAAAGACAGACAAAAGTTACCTCGAGTTTGGAAGCAGAGCCTGGTTCTTTCTACTCTGGATAGCTTTAATGTATCACCCCCTTTACAATGAGGCCCTGATGGATGCTTCCTGGATTTCTTATGCCATTTTTTTTTCAAATATGATGTGTACATGACAGAGAACTCTCCTAAGATGAGCATTCTGACTCAGGACTCCTCTCGTGGGGCTTAACGTCCGCTTGACAAGCTCCAGGAGATGCCAAAGTGTCCAGTCTGTCTTGCATTTTGAGTGACAAGGTTTTATGTGACTTCAGGGACCAAATAAACCTCTTCATTTCATCTGCTGGTTTGCCTTGAAAACTACAGTCTGTTCCAAGTGCTAATAAACCACCAACTTAAAACTAAAACAAACCAATTGTGCCACAAGGACATGTGCTCAACTATGCTCATAGCAGCATTGTTTATCATTGCCCGAACATGGAAACAACCTAAATGCCCCTTGACTGGGGAATGGATAAGGAAAATGTGGTATATTTACATAATGGAGTACTACACAGTAGAAAAAAATAATGACATCTTGAATTTTGCAGGAAAATGGATAGAGCTAGAAAACATTATCTTGAGTGAGGTAACCCAGACACAGAAAGACAATTATCACATGTACTCACTCATAGGTGGTTTTTAAACATAAAGCAAAGAAAATCAGCCTATAATTCACAATCCCTGAGAACCTAGACAACAATGAGGACCCTAAGAGAGACATACATGGACCTAATCTATATGGGAAGTAGAAAAAGACAAGATCTCCTAAGTAAATTGGGAGCATGGGGACCTTGGGAGAGGGTTGAAGGGGAGGGGAGAGACAGGGAGGGGAGCAGAGAAAAATGAGAGAAAGATGGTCTAGGAAATCAGGCTGGCGGGAGAATCTGAGGATGGATGTGAGGGGGAACCCTAAGCGGCTGAACTAAACATGGATGAGGATATGTCAGCCATCCGTGGTGCACTGGGTTATCGGACTGGAGTTCTGCCATGCAGGTTGGTTTTGGTCAATGTTTTTAATCACATCAAAGAAAACAAATTAATAGAGCCATTTTCCTAGTACCTATGATAAGAATTTCAAGAATTCGGAGGTAGGTTCTAGTATTTATTCCCACCTTCTAGACAAAGGAACTATGATGTGATGAGGTTTCATATTATATTATGTTTCAAAGTCACACAAATAACAAGAGTCGGAGCCAGAGTATGAACTCAATACTGTATGATTCCAGAACCCATGCTCTTACCATCCATATTGTTCTGCCTCTCTATGACAAGCCAGGCTTGCATAAAATGATCACTGAGACACCCAAATAATTTGGGAAACTGTCTATGTGGCATAATCGCTTCAATAAGTCATGAAATTGCACATGAGTTCAGTTAGTTTCAGCATCGCCAATGGATGATGATCACCAGTTCTGACGGGGGATTTGTCACAGAACTACTGTCGGACTTTAGGATTGGGCATCTGCCACTGCACTCCAGGAGGTAGACACAAATCTAACACCCAGAACAAGAGGAGTTTCATGTGTTAAACCAGGACAGAACTGTAGGTAAGTACCCCAAGAAGAGGACCCTGAGCAATCAAATAGGACAACCTTTGGTTTGAGGCGATTCTAGAATTACCTACGGGGAAGTGGAAGCCGAGTTAAGAATGTCTCTGGGAGACTCAGATTCACTTCCTTCTTAAAGGCAGGAAGCTGGGAAATGAATCCGCCAACTCCCATCTGTCACTGGTGATAGTCTCACAGGATGCTAACTCCGGGACTTCTGCCTCCCCTTTGAGGAGACTCGGCATGCTCCTGCAGCCCGAGGAAGTGCTCAAGCAAGAAGTGATGTTTTCAGTAAGAAGCCACAAAGGAGAGAACAGTAAATGTCAAGGGGGACACGAAGAGGTGCTGGCAGCATCTGTCACAGATCACAACACTGAAACTGGGTCATGGAAGCGAAAGTTCAAAGGAACAAAAGGAGTCATGGGTTTTTTTAGCCACCATGAAGCATGCCGTAAACACAAGAAAGGGCAGAGCAAGAAGGAGCAGGACAAGGGAGAGGTGTCCTGAAGCAGTTTTGGAGATGGCTGGTGGTGGCTGCTGAGGAATAAACACTCAGCTTGTGACGGTTGATGGGATCCACTTGATTATGACGAAGGCAGGAGACTAGTAGTATGACAAGCAGTGAATCACATGTAGCGATGTATCTATCATTTCTGTTTAACAGCAAAATCCTCTGCGCGCCTGTAGGCTAGCAGGATGGATGTCCTCATTCTCTTCAGTCCCATTTCCTCACAAAAGCTTTCTTAACCAGAAATGAAAATAAATCCCACAGGATCGGATATGTGCAGGTGTTTGGTCTCTGTTATATTTTCACTTTGGTTTCAAGCCTACGGATAATGTCTCAGATTCCCAAGCGTGCCAGTAAGCATTGCTGTGCTGTTGGTGATGGGGGGGAGGGGTTGTTCACTGCTGTGCTGTTTGCTTATCTCACTGCCAAGCTAAGGCAGGTCATAGATTCCATCACGTATCAGGAGCCCGTACTCGAATGAACCGTGCTTGGAAACCTAGCAGTTCATTGGTTGGTCTGATGCACTGGTTTCCAACAGGTAGGTCCAGAGTCTCCCTTTCAAAGAAAGCCTTTGGGTTCACAGCAAGTATCCCATGCCCAGTGAGTTACGGGAGGTAACTTGGGGAGAAAATGAGTTAGAATGTCGTTAAGGAGCTCCTGCTCAAGTTTTAATGAGCCGCCTCAGATGAAGCCGATGTGGCACTCCATAGGCTGTTTAGGGACAATAGAATTCAGCCTACTTCTTATACCGTATGTTATTGCAGAGCCTTGGGATAATAAGAGCTGAAGACCAGGCCTCTAACAGCATCATCCTTTGGAAGATAAACTGCATCACGGCGTCAATTGGGTTTGCTCCCTGGCTCTGATCTGCTTAACCTCTAGCCACCTTGACGTTTATGAAAGTCTTGGGGATGAACAAGTAAACTGAATTAACGGCTAGCTAATACTGTGTTTATGAGAATGGGTGCTCTCCAATGCCGTGTGGTCACCTCTGGAAGTCTAAAGGTATTAGTGCAAAATGGCAAAGATAGAGAGGGAAAGGGGGCATACCAGAGGGCAGTGCGAGAGTATAGGCTCTGGCATCAGGATCAAACTGTGGTTATATTAGATCCTTGTTCAGTTTTACATTTCCTCATCTATAGAAAAGTGGGATAATAGTACTTATGTCCTATGACCTAATAGAATACGCACACACACGTATATACACACACATATACACACACATATGTGTGTATTCGTGTATCACAATAAATAATGACTATCTCTATTGTTGGAAGAAGTACAAGTTGCATTACAGTTGTGTCAGATGTATTTCATTCTTATACTAAAAGTCAAAGTGATTTTTCTATGTAAATGTTATTATCCCCTTTTGCCACTCACCCAAGTAAAGGCTCACTGTATCTAAGCAAACTGCTTCAAGTCTTATGTCTGGTGACTGACAAAGTAGTTCTTCTCCTCGTGCGGTTATGATTTGAACATAACACCTCCCCAACAGACTATGTTGGAGGTGCTATTCCATAGGTTGTGGGACCTTTGAGATTTAGTACCTAGTAGAAGAAGAGAATCTCTAAGGGATGGGCCTCAAGGGGTATAGCCTGGCCACTCTTCTTGTCTTTTCTGCTTTTTGGTCCACTAAGATGTGGACAAGCAGCCACCATATGCCTCCGGCCTCCATAGAGCTGTGCACCATGCAGGACTGTATTCACTCAAAAAGTAGGCCAGGAAATAAAAATACTTTCCTCCTCAGAGCTGCTTCTTGTCATGTATTTGATCAGAGCAATGAGAAAGTAGCAAATGCATATGTTCTAGAGAAATGTTTGCTAAAATTCTAGGGGCATTTATTTGCTTTCTGCATGGCGAAAGGATGCTTTCTCCAAGGTTGCCGTGAATGCACCTTCTGTCCATCAGAGGGGATGGCTGCTTATGTTGCTGAACCCCCTTATATGTTTTCCCAGGTGATGGGGGGGGTGCGTTTCTCATTGTCAGAAGACGTTCATACAGAACCAGATTTCTCCAATATAACCTGTGGCTTATTTTGAGCTACAAAAGTTTTCTTGATGGTCAGAAAATAAAATGAGTGCATTTATTTTTTTTTCTTCAGTACTTTCTTTAGCTCTTCATATTTAGGTATAGTCTAGTATGGACACTGCGGGCTCTTATGGAAGAAGTATTACCAAAATATAATATTCATAGATAACAGTTAATAAATTATCAGTCTTCTTTTAAAACAAAGTAAAGTCACAGTGGCCACACATAGAAAAGATGGTTAGAAAACTCCTGTTTTCAAGACAGCTGCTTGCTGGCATTGCTTCAAGGCAGTCCGTTTAGTTGGTGCTTCTCAACTGACTCTTAAGCAGTTACTGTGTTACAAACATTTTCTTTGTACATGTGCAGAAGACAATGACTTCTGTAGCTCCTCTGGTGCCATCTCCCTTACTTATCTGGGCAGGGTCTCCCACTGCCTCGGAGATGGCCAGTGAACTCCAAGAATGCGCCTGTCTCTGTCGCCCAGCACAGGGTTACAGGCATCCACCACCATAGCCCTACTTTTT
Source organism: Microtus pennsylvanicus (assembly GCF_037038515.1). Taxonomy (NCBI): domain Eukaryota; kingdom Metazoa; phylum Chordata; class Mammalia; order Rodentia; family Cricetidae; genus Microtus; species Microtus pennsylvanicus. The sequence continues at coordinate 68,182,143 of NC_134581.1, read as the reverse complement.
TTTTTTACATAATTTATGAGGCTCTAACTTAGGGGCCTCACGCTTTCATGGCAAGCACGTCAGGGACTGAAGCATCTCCCCAGCCTGTACCAGACATTTCTGAAGCATATCAAAATGTTAACTTATTTTCAGCTGCCCTTTCTTTCAGGTGGGAAAGTTGAGACAGAAAAAGAAAATGAAGCAAGTGACCAAAAGTTGTACAGTGAATGACATACCAAGATTTGGAGGGTGGGTTCGGGTGAAATGGAGGAGGAAGAACACTGGTTTTAGGCTTAGGCAACCTTTAATTCAGACTCAATCACTTGGTGACCTTGCCGGGGGATGATTTAATCACCATGAACTTCTATTCTTTATATATAAAATGGAAATAAGCCCTGAAGTTTTACTTAATATTCGATGAAGTAGCCTAGCTAGATGCACAATGGAGACAAGGATAGACACCCGCTTTGTTTCTGACTCAGAAAGATCCTAGAATGTACTAAAGTAGCCACTGTTGATGTTCTTCAACAAGGGCAAAGAACAGACCAAGTGTCTTAAAACAGGACCTTCTTGGAGATTCTTCCCCTAATGTTCTGCTGTTGTTTGTACAGTGGCCTGCCACAGAGGGCACAGGGGCTAAGGAGACACAACTGAGGACCTACAGCAGTACCGCCCAGAAGCAGCAGAAGTCAATGATGATTGACAGCTCTGAATCAGATCTGGGGAAGCTCTGCTATACAAAGAGGCACAGGGCCTGCTGTGGGATTCTGTGGGGGCTACGCTCAGTCTCATGTTCCCCTGAGCCACGGCGACCCTCACATGTGAGTGAGAGCATCAAAGGCAGCATCAGAGAGGGCGTGTCCATGCGATAGGGACCACACATGTGTAAAGTCAGAGTCAATGGTGCTCAGGGCCTGAGCTCAGCAGGAGCAAAAGGTTGATCAAGGGCTATCCTCAGCCGGCCCCGCAGTCCAAACACAGGTGCTCAGCCCTCACAGAGGCTGTGCTGGGTTGCCAAGCCATTGTTTTAAGTCTGTTTAGTGCTAGCCAGACTTCTCATCAGAAGAACATGGTGTGAAATAAAATAATAAAGTGTTTCAGCATGGATTCAAGTAGTTCTCGTGTGAAATATAAGAACATTGATTAGTGGACTTTCTTTTTACTTTACAATATTGGGGTTTTTTTTTTTTCATATGAAATGACTTGATAGGGAGAGGCCTGGGAGTCACGTATATGTTTCTCTTCTAGAACTGAGGTCTTACTCTGTGATGGATTCTGTCTGCTGGAGGAAAAGTTCAGTTGTTTGAAGGGTGCTTCTTTGGTAAGATCAGAAGACTAGCAAGATCATTCTTGGACACCCAATACCCTGTCCTAAAATATCCCTTCCTATTTAAGGAGCTGACGCTGCGTTGGTGGTATAGTGGTGAGCATAGCTGCCTTCCTATTTAAGGAGCTGGAGCCTTCTGTGAAAATGAGCTGTTTTCTTCCAGCTGAATTAGTCATCACTGGTCATTAACACCAGGGATGCACGCTCAGTGTTGCACAGAGTGTGGTCCTGAGAATAATGGAGAATAAAACACAACTTTTAAGACAGGGGCATTTTTGACATAGAAACTTTCGAGAGAGAGAAAGGCAGACTGTAGCATTGGACCGATTAGGAGATGTGTAATATTTTGACTTGGTAGAAATATTAAAAGGAAGAATGATGGATTGTGTCAGTTCTGCCAAGGACGATTAGTCTTTATAACTACTGGAGGACAATGGCCTGCATTCTCGTCGGGAGGGACAGAGTCTCTGACTTTCTTTGCCTCGACTTCAAACCTTACTGTCAGACCCATATCTCTCTGTCTCCAGGAAGATGAGTCTGTGGAGCATGAGATTGAAAGACACAAATCCCATTGATAACTGAACTGTGCTCATTCAAGCTAGGCATAACCTGCTTCAATCCCTGTTTTCTCTTCCCTGGGTTCTCTTTATTGTTGCACTCTGAAAGACTTGTCTCTTCAACTGAGTCAGAAGCTCATAGACAGGAAGGAGCCTGTCTTTTTCCATAGCATTTCCCCCATACACAGAGTTGACTGACTAAGAGTAAACACTAGATAACTAGCAGCTTACTTGCTACTTTTCCTTCTATTAATGCTCCTTTGGCTTCAGTTTCCTTGTTTGACCCACTGCTTCAGAATAAGCCGTGATAAGTACTAAGACTCAAGTTCTAAAATCAGGCTTTCCAAGCAGGGCTAGGATAGGGGTGAAGACGTTGCAACTGGAAAACATCTTAGAAGACAGACTTCACTGAAAAATGGCAAAGATTTTAATGACGTCATTAAATTCAGATGGCTATTCAAAATAAGTCAGGTGAAATAGATGGTCCTCACAGCTATTGTTTTGTGTTGTTTGGTTGGGTTTTCTGGTGCTGAGGTGATTCTGGCCACACACCTTAAAACCGTGACAAAGCCCTTCATCAAGCATAAGTCTATAGAGTTCAATGTCAACATCATTTTTGCCGAATGACCATTGTGTGCTAGGCACTTTGCTAGGGATCACAATGCAACTTCAAAGTACAGGGAACATGAGTTTCCTAGCAATCCTCTGCCAGAAAATGACTTTCCCCTTTCCCCCACTCAACCCCAGAAATCAAGAACAGAAGCCATAATGTGCTCGCCACCCACTATGATCAGCTCTTTTTCCCCATTTAATATGCTCAACAAACCTTCATAAAATTGAAACACAGGGAAGTTGAGAACTATTCCAAGGTCTGCGGGCTATCATGTGTCATAGTCAAAATTAGAACACAAGCTGTGCCCCCATATCCCATCTGTGTAGGCTTTTAAAAATGTTCACCATTGTGGTTTGAATGCTAACTGTCCCCCATGGGCGCATGTGTTGGAATACTTGGTCTCCATTAAGTGGTATTTTGGGGACAGGTTATAGAAGCATTATGAGGTGGAACCTGCTTGGAGGGAGTGTGTTACTGAAGGGAGGACTGGTCTCATTTCCTGTTCCCTCTCTGCTCCCTCCCTCACCTACCCCCAATATCATGGCTTCCAGGCATGAGGAACCCCATTGGTAACCCAGCCCAAACAACCCTTTCTTTCTTGAGTTCCTTTTGGCATGGTATTTACCACACAGCAGGAAACAAGTTAATACATTTACCAAAATCTTACCTTCCTTATCAGCTGTATTCTGATCAGGATAAATGCCCTTTTGAACAGAACTCCTCCAAGTTACCAGACAATGACCAGTCTGGAAAGGTTGCACATTAAATTCCAGGTGGCACCATTGAAAAAGTCTTCACCATAATTGTACACATAGCCTGGAGACAAATCCGTCACAGACGGTGCCCACAAACCATAGCCTCCTCCATTGGAATTCATTTTAATTAATGAATAGCTTTGTCTTTAAGTCAGAACAGGTAAGTAGAACCAATCAGTGTTGTTTTGATCCTCAAAACAAAAGTTTTAAGTCTATATTGCCTTTTCTTCTCATTTTTTTCTTCCTTGTCTTTACACTATGGATCTTCTAATCACCACCTCCACCAGATCCATAGCATAGCAAGCTCTTGGATGCACCCTTATTCTTTGTCTCTGCCCCCCACTCAGCTCAAGGTTTCATCATCTATACACACTAATAGATTTTTATCTGGTATTTCAGCCACCACTTCATTACTGCTATCCACTGGGCCTCCAAGGATAATCCTTTAAATGTTCAACTACATAACTCTTTCTTCTCTTCCAAATTTCTCACTGATTTCTCCACTGACAAAGGGAAATGTCAAGTTATGTCTTTTGTAGGCCCCTGGTCATCTGGCCTTTCCTGCTCTGTTTAGTTTTCATAGCATCCTACAAACATGTACAATGTTCTTCCTCTGTGGCTTTGGACACAGTTTCTTCCACTGAAAATTTTCCCTTTGTCTTTGGGAAACTCTAACGTGTCTTAAAAGGTCCAACAGCAAACAATCTGAATTGAGAAGCCCTTCTTAGTCCTCAAGTACAGATTTGCTCATCACTTTTTGTGTTTCAAAGTGATACACATGTAATTGAGCTTGAATAGAATGGGATGTGTTGATTATACACTATAAAATTCTCTAGACCACATCCTCCTCCTTACAACATGGATTGTATCAGTATCTAATACAATGTTTGGAAAACATGATTTTCTTATCTTCTTCCTACCCAAACCTCTATCTGTTAATTTATAAGATTAGGAATCTGGGGAAAATAAATTTTCAAAATCCTTCCAGCCAGATGATCTTTAGTCAGCCCATATCTGCATTGTTTCAAGTCTTTGCTCAAATATAATTTTCTCAGTGAGACCTTCCTTGACTACTCTATTTAAAATTCAATATTCTTTCTCATCACAGTCTTCCTTTTTTCTGATGCTAGCACATTTATCCTTAAACATATTCCACAATCGACTTATGTCTTCTGTTTATTGGCTCCCTTCACTGTTTACAGTGAAAATAGTACTTAAAAGAAGAGGAGTTGTATAAGGATTATCTTGAAAGAATACCATCACAGCTTCATATAAAATTAATAATACATGTAAATGTTCTAAAATATGGAATGGTCACTGAAATACAAGGACTCAAATAATAGTATTCTCTGTATGCTTATGAATTTGAATTTTCGAACTTGCAAAACAGTGAAGTCAGGGTCCTTTGTTTATATTCTTTACTGTGACATATCTGGCACCAGAAGTGATGTCTAGCAAACAGCTGACTCTGAGAACATCTATGACTTGAAAAAACTTTCAAATGTTAGAAGTGAACCGTGAAAAGTTCTAGGGAATCATTTCATCAATAAGATTTTTAATAACATCAGTCAATGAAAACCCAGTCGTGGCCAAACTAAGATTACTTATCCATGGACACACTAAGATGAGAATGCAACTGGGTACTCAGAACTACTACAGGCTGATTCACAGGGAGAGGGCTGTGAAACTAACGTTAAGGAATGAAGCTGCATGAATGTAAGGCAGAAATAACTATCGGGAACCTGTAATTGATCCTGTCACAGCATGCCAATGGACAAGGCAAAATCATCATCCTTTCTCACAGGAGCACACACTACAATCAGGGGAAGTGGTCCAGGCCACAGTGAAGAGCTAGGCAAGTCAGTGTCCTACTTTCTCTTCTGTACTTCCTTGGTGATGACTTGTCTTTGATACTTAGCGACCTTCATTTCCTCTTCTTATCCCTTGAGAAATCTGGTCTATGTTAAAGCACCAAATACTGCCAACACCTATACCTCTCTCAACGGTGCTTGACAAAGGTTTGAAGACTATTCCACTGTAATCAACTTCATGCTTATCGCTTAGGTAACTTAATTAAAGGCTTAGTTGGAACACCTTACTCTGGAAGGTAGCAGAAGGTGATCAAATCTTTGTCATGTGCAACCTGAAATCCACACCTTGTGCGAACAAGGGCGACCAAGAAAAGGTTCCTGAACTGCCTTCTGATGCAGGGTTGTTTGCCTGCAGACTAGTTTCTTTTCCACACTCTGTTTAACACACAAGTTAAACTGTGAGTTTGAAGTCAGATTTTAAGGTGTATCATTTAGAAAGCAGAAACACCTAAAACCTGTCTGTTCCTGTCTGATCATGCTGAATGAAGTCCTTAAGGAACCATATAGAAAAGCCCATACCTTCCAAGCCTGGATCATTTAGGAGGAATCAGACACCTACTGGAAGAATATGTTTGGTGGGGCTCTTATTCCCAAATACTTTGATTCAGAGAAAAATGTTACGACAGAGAGGTATTTGGCCCAGTGACCAGCACTGTGATGAGATTAGAAGGTGAATGGTCTTTGAGGCTATAAGATAAGCAATCTCCTTAGTTCTGCTAGAAGGAACCTTCTTCCCCAACAAGAAAGTGGTGGCACCCTTGTGCCTGTGGTGGCAATAGGCAGAATGCTTCCTGTTTCCCATGGTCTAAATAGGATACACAGAGGAGCCCAGGAAGTCTTGCTTGCCCTTATTGGGGGACTCCAGACATGATTACAGTTGGAACCTAGAAGTTACTACAGACTCAGGTGTTAAATCTCTAAGAAAAACTTCCCAGTACTGCACTATGCTGGTGGATACTATAAGGGACTTGAATCCTAATAGTCATCACATCAGGGTATAGACTAGACTGGCCCCCCTCCAGCTAGACCCAGCGAGAATCCTCTTAATACTGCTTAGGTCTGAAGAACCTTCCCACTCTGTCACAACAAGATAACATAAATCATGTCCAGGTATCAGCTTGAAAACAAACAGGAGAAGGGAACATCTAGAAATTTTCTTGGAAGAATTGCACAGTACATACGGAAAATGAGATTAATCATAGCAAAACAGAGTAGATGCATTCCTTTGCATGTGTGTATGCTAAGGATGAACACTTGTGCCATCTCAGTGCGTCTCTGAGACTTCAGTGTAATGTGACATGTAAAGGCTCTCCTTGGACTTCAGAGATTCTGGATGCACTGAGAAGTGATGGCAGACATTCGAGTAAAAATTAACCCGCCCAACTCAAAGTCACAGCTAAGGAAAACAGGCAATTTACAGGTTTATAGGGATGGACCAGATGAGATTAAAGAGCGGGGTTAAGAACACTCATGTCTAATGTATCTTATCTGTAAGGTAAGGGAAAAGGAGATACTGTTTTTAGAGACAGGAGCATAATATTATCCTCATCAGTTCCAATCTGGGACACATATGGAGATGGTATATTTGGAAAAAAAGATTAGACTTCAATATTCAACCCGAAAGAAATATATATATATAGCTAATGTGTCATAGATTAATCCTTGGCTGAGGAATCCAAAGAACAAGAAAATGAATCCATGCCACCCCAGTAAGAGCAAGCAATGTTAACATCCATCCTTCTACTACAACAAACAGCTGAGGTTAAAATGTACACTTCCTGGAGTGAGGCTTTGATCAGAGATTGGGTTTTTAATCACTAATCCATTCTTCTTGCTGCCTTCCAGTAAAGCTAGTTGCTCATTTTCACTTCAGTAGACAATGCCCAATAGAAGTCCATCTCATCTCAAGGTTAGAATTGCCTATCCACAATTTCAGCTCCTGGGGGCGGGGGAGTGTGGCAGTCATGGATCAGTGTAGGGAAGTGGCTGTGCCTTCTTGGAGATCAAATAGTGACTTAAGATTAAAGCTCCAATCAGGAGTGAGTTATTCTAGCCAAACTGGAAGGGTTAGAGTGGGTAGCAACGGACCACAGACAAAGAACATGGTATTCGAAATGGATGAGCAGGACACAAAGAAAAGACTGTCAAATCTTGCCAAGACAGGGTAAGATGGTTTTTAAATTTTTCCTGCCTCTGAACATGGCCTGTCAGTTACACTAGGCCTTAGCCAAAGTTGGTTGCTTCAACGTTACAAATGAGACTTTGGGTGACTGCTCAGGTAGCTAATTGTCTCCGTCATATTCTGCTCTTTTTGGAAGCTGCTTGATTGCACTTCCTGTCTACTCAAGTAATATTATCTCCCTTCTCAGGTCTTCGATGGAGTTGAAGACTAGATAGTTGTAGTTACCTTCCTCTTAAGATTTAGCCAAGCTTATTCCCAATGTAAGATTTGGACTTTTTAAAATAGAATGTTTATTAAAACATTTGTCATGTGTTCCTTGCTTATGTTGTTTGATATCTGTTCCTATTGCATATAGTTTTGTATCAGGTTTGGATCACTCTTGTTTAGACAAAAGGAGGAGATGATGGGGAAAATCTTGTTATCCAATTTTTTTTTAAGAAGTGGATCTCAGGTAAGGCATGGCTTTCTGGGACCCGAGGAAAAACCTGTGCACCGCCCAGGTGCTCTCTCTCTGAGCCATTCCCGCGGGACACTGCTGTGCTTAGATTTCTCGTTTCCTGTTTCGTGAGTTTTCCCCTTATAATAAATAAAAATATAATTGTTGTAGCCTTTAGCTACCCTGGTTATTTCAACACAAGATGATCAAAATCTTCAGGGAAAGAAGAACAAGGCTTAATGATGAGCACACTTGCTTTGCATAAATGCAGAGGTTTGTTTGCAGGGGCTGTTTTGAGAATTTTACCAATAAGCTTCCAATCACGCTTCCTACTCTCACTCCAGCCATTGCTAAGAATGAAGCACTAGGGACACCGAGGAAAAGGAAAGTTAGTGGCTGTAGGAAGAATCTCTGGAAGAGAAGAGGGGCCATGAGGAGAAACAGCTGCTTCTTTTAATCTGGGGCAATTTTGAGGAAAAAATAATAGAACAGAAGAATAAAGTGAGGTAAGTAGCCATGAAGGATTTTCATTCCTCTATAATCGTTAGGAGCCAAAAAGACTGTTGGTACTGTCTGATAAACCTCTAAACAGATCTGCGGGTAAATGACAAGCCGGCATCTACTCAGATATTGGACTGTGTGACCTTAGAAGTGTGAGGCTATACAACTTCAGAAGAAACGCTTCTGCGTGATATCTAACACATTACAAGAATAGCAGAGTTGAGGTGGCAGGGGTAGTGGTTTGATTTACGACCCTGAGAAAGAATTCATGACTTTCAATGCAAGTCAGGAAAGTCAGACCCTCACTGTATAGGGAGGTGGAATGAGAGAGCTAGGAGTGGTAAGGCTGGGATGAAGAGCCCTGTGTTAAATTACAGCCTGGAGACAAAGGTCAGGGTCTGAGACTATAACACCAGAGGTCAGGAGGAAGGCAAGGTAGGACAATAGCAACACACAGTCAGGAACATCCCCAGCAAGCTGCATTTCAGCAGGGCTCAACTAGGGCCATTCTGAATTTGTGTGAACCTGAGATATCCCTCTTTAAGGGCAAAATACGGTTCTCAACACATTTCTTCCTGATAGACTATGTTAGAGCAGCGAAAGGGGAAGAGGAAATATTCTCAAGACTTCGAGTTGGTACTTAGAAGAACCACTGAATTCTCACACTAGACTCAGTTTACGGGGTTATACCAAATACACACACATTCTCTCTCTCTCACATACACACACTCATACACTCCCATATTCTCTCTCTCTCTCTCTCTCTCTCTCTCTCTCTCTCTCTCTCTCTCTCTCTCACACACACACACACACACACACACACACACACACACACACACACACTTCCCTTCTCTGAGATACAGCTGGTTTGAGTGGAAGAGCAGACAAGCTGCAAAGCCATTTTAATTGTCTCCTTTAGAAAACTGTATCTAAGTGCAACAGAGTAAGATATTTTAAAAGCCTGGCATGTTATACACTAAATTAATAAGGAAATGGTGTCCAAAAAACCAATTAACAAGAAAACTCTTTTATTGATATAAAAGCAAAACAAATTTTTCATTTATTCTAGTACCTGTTTTATTCTATCTATTGGATATACTCAAGTTCAAAAATCACTTTTTCTGTGGGTGCTGTCTCTGTTGTTAGCCTCTCTATCACAGCAGTCCTGTGAGACCATGCGTCTCGGTGAAATATCCTGCCCCAAATAGGTAAAACACCTTGAGTGGTTTATTGTCCCCAATTAAAGCTAAGTCCATTTTCCTTTTCTCTGCTAAGCATTCCTACATGGCACCAATGGTGCCATTGGGTTGGTGGTAATGACAAGCATTGATGACAAGCCGTAATCTCTGCTTCTCAAATGTTACCAAATAAGGGAAACAAACCAGAATCAGATTTATATTCATCCCGGTGAGGAAATACCTTCTTGTGTAGAGGGGGCAATTTGTTCTGACATGAACTGTAACATCTGCAAGCCACAACCTCTGCCTTCAAACACGAACAAGTGGCTTTTCACATTCGAAGCCTAGAATCACCAGGGAGTAGGTTTTAGAAGCCACATTAAAGTTTCCGGTTTTAATTTAGCCCGTAACTCTCGGATAATATCCATTAGTAATGTCTCAGCCATTATTCACAGAAAAGCACATAACGCTTATACCTAGGCATTGAAAAAGGAAGTTTCAGTCATTATCTAGTCAGTTCAATGGGTACAGATAAAAAGGGAGTAAAAGTAAATGCCAAAGTAACGTTTAAAGCTAAGTTGTCCATATTTTCAAAACAGTTTCAAATTAAACAAATAAGAGTTATATATTCATTTTACCTATAATAAGCAGATATATGTTGTGTTTTATACAACATATATGTTGAAAAAGCAAAAAATTCAAATTGCAATTTATGATTGTGGTCTAGATGGCTCCAAAGCTCTTTTAGATAGACCTTTTTATTCCACCTAGATAGCTGGACCACATTGATATGGTCCTACCTTCATTATCGTTGCTACATTTGAGTCACTAATATAGGAAAGGAAGCTTATCTAATTACTACTTCCCAAGCTGAGGAAGATGCTTCCCTTCCATTAAATAAAGAGAAAGTCATTCCGATTTGACCCCAAAGAAACAAGTACATGCATTTACCTGACTTCTCAGATCCTCTCTGGATCAGACGATGGAACAACTATTTGGTTTCGATCTCATACTTATAATGACAGAAAAGAGAATACAAAAGTCCATTGTAAATTTGTACAAAATGTATGCATATATAAATACATATCTATGGGTGTATATAAATTCTACAGATTATATCCATCTACATCTTCAAGAGTCAGAGTCCCATACAATTGACACATTGGCATTCTCTCCCTTATTTTCTCATTTTTTTTAAAAACAGTAAGAGTCAAGCATGCTACCTTATTAATACTGAATAGCAAGTGCAGGAGTTGAGCTGTAGCTATAGAGGGTTGAAGCAATTAGTTTGACTGGACATCAGTAAATAAAATCCTTAGAGTAAATTTAGCTATTTCCATATTGCCGTTTGTCTCATAAAAATGAAGTCTTGAATGTCATATGGGCCAGCTGAGTTCACTAAGTAGCAATCTAAACAGAGTCTATAGAAATTTGCATTGTTATATGCTTATTGCAATAATTTGGTGTGGGATCTGGTCTACTAGAATTACATGTAATTCTCATTCTAGCTCACAGAAATCTTGTGACCTCACCAGGTTCACAGCATATTAAATTCAGTATGAAATGTAATTAGCAAGCTGCATCATCTTTACACAGGACACTATCAAAATATTAAACCCTAGTCAATTGATGGGGAAAGGCATAAACACTTAAAGATGCACAATAAATAGCACATTACAGATGTGTGCTTATGGTTAGAGGTATCAAGACTTTTTTTAAATACACATAATTAGCTTATTTCTTGCTCCCCCTATTTCTTTTGGAAAAGTATATAGGACATTGCCCCCTAGGGTGTACAGGCTGCTTCTTGGAAGGGGATTATTATTGCATGCCTTGAATGCACTGTGATTCATAAGGCAGGAACACATGAGTCGCTTCAGCACCAAGGAAGTGGAATCAGCATCTAGCACTACTCAAAACAGAATATCTTATTGCTTTAATAAAATGGGAAATTATTTACTGTAAAATAAACAGTGCACCAAATAATGGGAAGAAAGTAAGATCTGTGCACTTAAGTGGAGCTCATTGAAATGAGAACGTTCTTTCTTTCTGGGTTCCTGATTCTATTCGGATTTCACATTCAAGACCCATTCTGTAAGAAGTGTTAAGAGCTATGGTTGGATTAGGGCAAGTTAAAGAGATTAATGGACATTCTCTTTCACAGTGCCTTAGTCTGATGTCCAATGTAGAGCTCACTGTAGCTAATAAAGAGTTCCACTGACGGGCTCCTTGGTCGTCTGAGGGAGTGAATGCACTCTGACCTGTTACTAGGAAGTGACTAAGGCACCGTAGAGAATCTTGTTCATTGTTTAATATATTGTATCCAAAGATTAGACCTGGTCTTCCTAATGGTACAATGTGGCATGCTTAAATAATGGCCTGTGCTTCAGAAAAGGACTTGGATGATATCTGATAGGTGACTAAAATCAACCTTAATAACTTATCTTATAAAGATACAGACTGAGCTTGGGAAAGTTTATAATAACCAAAAACATTAGAGGCCATAGTTTCTCTGGATAATAAGCACATATAACTTGAAACAAGACAGAGAACTGAGGGCAACTAGTGGCTCAGGAGAGGGATATGTGTAGGGTCCCCCTGCCAAACACCCAGCAGCAGAGTCTAGCATAGATGTGTTTATCCTGATGTTTGAAGAGAGGACAAAAGAATTATCTTCTCTCTCACTTTATTTTTTCCTCAATATTCTCTATTTGTTCTGGGAGGCCAATTAAGCCAGACTTAGAAAAGAAGAAAGATCCTCCTCCGTTGCTGTTTATCAGATGCAGGCACAGAGTTGTAACTAGACAAGCTGTAGACATTTTTCTTTATCCTGTAAGCATTCACTGATTTAACTTGGAAATTTGAATGTCCTGTCATCCAAATTGCCCAACATCTCCACCAGTCTTTCCCCCAGACACATACAGTACAAGCAAGCACACACACCACTGCCTCCAGGTGGTAGCTGCATGCAGAGACCCACAGGCACTGTTGAAATATTAACCATGATTTAATAGATGGCATTCCTGCGCACCCATTGTTTGTTTTCTGATGTGGCTGTTTCTGCTATTCACAAAAGAAAAAGGGAAACGTGGGTGTTATCTTTTTTTATAATAGTCTACTACAGAGTAAAATACAAAAGAACACTTCCGGAAACAGAAGCCAGGCCTGCACCACTGACTTCCTTAGTCAGTGGCAACCATTATATCAACAGCTGGAAAGTTAGAACAAGAATATACAGATCGGAGGACATATCACAGAACTATAGTTTTCTTCTGTATTTGGTACCAATATAATAAGTATATAACAAAGGTGCACTTGTTCTAAAAATAAAACAGAAACATATCGGTTGGTTAGATACTGCATTTCCAGAACGGCACATTACCTAATACTTTTTTTTTTTTACATAAAGGTAACTTATGCAATGTTCAATAATAAGCAAAACAATGGTACACGCTAATCCAATTGTAGAAAAAGAAGAAAGAAACCAATCGAAACCAAGACAATCACTTTCCAAAATAGCTCCTTCTTTGGCCTGCACAACCAGAGGAAGTAATCAGGAAGGCGAGACATATTCAGCACCAGACATAGCTGGACAGCTCCCGATGTCTCTGAGGCTAAAACAAAACAAAAACAGAAAGCTGCCGCCAGTCAAGTGTGCAAGTGGGGAGGACGGAGGAGGATGGAAGGGGCAAAAGCGGATACTGTGGGTTTTGCTTTTTTCCGCTCGGCCAGCGAGAGATATTTCTAAAAGTAAACTCAAAAACTGCCCAGGGAAACCAAAAAGTGAAGAGATGACTGACTAGAAAGGGGTTACCTGTCCTAAACGTTTTTCTGGGACATTCTCTGTGGTCTCTGGTGCTTAATGTAGATGTTTCCTCTATAATATACTAACGCCTGAGCCCGGCTAAAAGTGAGGGAAAGGGAGGGGAGAGAAGCTAAAGGAAATGTGAAAGAAGGCCCATGGGGGAGGGGCAGAAAGGCGACTAAACCTTCACTTGACAGCTATATACAACATCACCGGCCCCCTCCCCTCCTGTGTTAACACCTTTTATATATTTGGTAGCTTGTGCGGTTTCTCCTCCTTACTGAGGGGGACACGGGGTGGAAAGGGAAGATGCAGCCATCGTTAACAATGAGAAGTTATGTGATTTGTCATGCGCTTGGACTGTGTTAATAATAGTGTAATAATTACTATAAATATCAATAAAGTATTATCAGCGTTATTTCTTCCTCTGAGACTTTCCTTGCCCAATATTTACAAATACCGCACAGTGCCTCGGCGGAGGAGAAACAGTAAAAGGGTGGGCAGGTAAGGAAAGAGGGCAGAGGAAAAAGGGGTCAGAGGAGAATGGAAAAGGAAGAAAGGAGGACCGAAAGCGAGGATGGCAAAGATGCTGGAAACGAGGAAGGGGTAAGGAGAGGGCTACACAATCAGGACAGTACCACCGTTTGCAAAAGGCCCTCGCCAGCTGTGTCCAAGCAGGAGGAAGCTGCGTGTGCTCCGTGTGGACTGGGGGCTGGCGGTGGAGGCGGAGGAGCACAGGGACCATGGCACAGGAGACCAGGGGTTGAAGAGGAGGAAGAGGTGGCATTGGAGGGAGTGCCAAAGGCGGAGTCCCGGGGCTGTCTCTCCAGCCGGGTTTCTTTTCCATGGATCGGAGCTTGAACACCTGCCCGGGGCAGCCCACCACCACCGTGGCTGCCGCTGCAATGATCCCTCTCGTATTCCTCCTGAGCCCTCTGCATCTTCCGCTTCTTCATCCTACGCTTGTGGATGTGGAAAGTGGAGAGGGACAGCACGATGAGGCAGAAGATGAGAGTGACCAGGACAATCAGCACCAGCGTGGACGAGAAAGACTGGAAGAGCTGCTGTCCCACCTGCGTGATGCAGGTGCCACCACCTGCGCCTGAGCTGCGGACACCTGCGTTGCTGCCTCCACTAGCGTTGTGGGAAGCAAAGGTCCGATTGAGGAGACAAGGCGGCAGTGCCAGCCTCAGCTCTTTCGGCGCCCTGGCACTCATCGGCGCTGGGCTGAGAGGGGACAGACCCACCAGGCTTCCTCTGTTGTACACACGGTTCCCACCAGCCAAGACGAGGACAAGAGCCCACGCCACCCCAACTGCTCCCTGGCGCTGGAGGGACTGAGGGAGCGACTGCCGGCAGGCAAGCTGGCCAGAGCTAGTGGCTCCAGGGAGATTGTCTCCGGTCCTCCTTGATCTTGTCTCCAAGCGCCCAGTTTCCTTTCCCCAGGCACCGTGCTGCAAAGAGAACAGGATTAGTTAGGGTCCCGGCCACCGCCAAGGCAAGTGTGGAGAACGAGAGGGATCTGCCACCACTGCCAAGCGACCCTCAGTTGGATGCTGTCATCTCCACAACCCACCGACCCAATCCTACCGCTCCTAGCGGCGCAGGAGAGCGGCTGCCAGCTGCTCCGCTGGCTCAGATGGGGTCTGGTGTCCGCACAGCACCGCACCGCGGAGGCACTGGTTACTCAGCAGAGAAGGCAGCCGCCCTGCCCCCTGCACAACTTTCTAATTGTCACCAACAGTGGCCGCCAAGACTGGCTTTCTCTATCTACTTCCCAGAAACCCAACTGTCCTCCTCTCTGAGCACCATGGACCTCTTCTCAAGATCTACTCTCGCCAGCATTTGCTCCGAGCAGGCTCCCTGTACGCAAGCTTCCTTTCCCATCCAGACACTTCTACCCTGGACCTTCAGATCCCCAAGGTCCCAGGGGATACATCCCACTGCCTCTGTCCCTGGCCACAGCTGACACGCTGGATCTGGCACACAGGATCATGCTCGACCTTTCTCCAGCCTTCTTTCCTGCTACCTTCCTCCCCCTTCCTCCCCATCAAAAACAGCTGAAGCACCCTTCTCAGTGGAGGCATATCCTCGCAAACGCCCCCCTCCTCCCCATCTCCCTGAGCCTCCCACTTGACAGCGTCTTGTATCCTTTTTCTTTCTCCCAGAGCAGGAACTGGAAGGGGAAGGGTTCCCGCCTGCAAAGTTTGGGGAACCGACCTTGTCTCCAGCCTTCCCCGGGCCCTGACCTAAGGGCCCGGAGGCTGTGGTAGAGGACCAAGTCAGGAGGACCCGCAGCGGGCAGCACAGCTCCCTCGCCTCTCCCAAAAGGCAGGTGCAAACTGTTGCACTGCGGAGCAGCAAGGCAAAGCGCTAGCCTCCGCTGGGGCAGGGGCGGGGGCCGAAGCTCTGACCAGAGGTGCCTGCGCAGGCCGCGGGAGTGGTCTTACCCGCCCACATCCTGCCGCTGGGCTCCTTAGTCATGGAAGCCTTCAGCCGGACCATTGTCTCTTACCTGGAATGGCCAACCGGCTGCAGAGAAGGAGCCCCCGCCTCGGCTGCAGTGACGGCTGCAGAAGGCGCGGAGCGCAGGGGACCAGAGACAGAGCCGCGCCGCTGCTGCTGCTGCTGCCGCCGCCGCTGCCTTCGCCGCTGCTACAGGGAGCTCAGCTCTTAGCCTATTGCCAGAGAGGCCGGTGACGTCAGGCAGCCACCGCCAGGGCTCCAAGCCACCCCTCAGGCCCCCACCCACCCTCATACCCAACACCTTGTCCTGGCATAACAACCTTGCCAACACCATTCCCAGTTCCCTGCTGTTCCCCAGCTTTGGGGCTGGGAGGAGCAAGCCCACCCCACCCTCACCCCCACCTCCACCCTCCCAGCAACCCACCTTCAGCACTAGCACTCCTTAGTCTGGGAAAGAAGCAAGCTTTGCTTCTTCCATTGCTCTGAGCTTCATCTTCCACCGGTCTCCAGGTACATTTTGCCTCAGGAGAACCTTGTCCCCTGGGGGCACACTTTCTTCCTGTTGACTGATCAGAGTTCTTGCTACTCCCAAATCCTTTTTTTTTTTTTTTGCGGCCTCTGATCCTAAGCAATAAACTGCCTGTACTAGAGAGATGACAAGGACATTTGTCAACACAACTGTGGCAGAATCCGAAGTGGGGGACCTAAATGTGCATCGGAGACCCCGTTGTCTCCACCAGTCACCAAAGTATGTCATTCCATCTGCTTTTTGGTATCTTCCTCACAGTCCATCTTCGGGCCCAGGCTCCATTCGGTGTATTGAACACCCCCCTCTCTTTTGAGGATCTCACCTTGTGAACACACAAAGCAAGCATGGGCTTAGGAGGCCGAAAGGGGAAGTTAGAAAGAGGAAGGTAGAAAACGTATGACCTGTAAACATTCTCAGCATTGTGTGTGCTGCTTGACAAGTCTTCCTTCACTGACTCTAATTTTGTCAAAGTGCTTGATGCATTAGCTTTTAAAGTTAAATGCATACATCTTCTAGAAAGACTCTCAGCAGCTTGCCAACGTCTTGTATGTAACCAGCGAACAACTAGTTTGGAATACTTGCAGAAACAGGACTAGTGTATTCTTTTATAGTAGCTATCTTCAAAACAGAGCGCGCTTACTTTTTTTTCATGCACGTAATTGGAAAAGTTGTCTTGGAATGTAAACCAAAGTCTGTACTGTCTCTAAGGACAGTTGGATTACTCATTAAAATTGTTTCTTTCTTCTATCCCATCTTGTGCACCTCCTGTCTTTGAGTCTAGCAAGGTGTGCAATGTTTACTCCCTGAGTTGGACGGTGAAGCCTGTGTTCCTCCTCTCCTCCTGCCATGAATGGGGAAGGAAGACTGATGGGAACACTAGATGCCACGTGCCCACTTGTATCAGTTGTAGTTGTGAAGTGGGGTCTGATATGAAAAGAAAAATAAGATTTCTCCTTCTGACCCTACGTTACCATCTAGCCCCCTCCAAATCCTCACTTTCCTCTTTCTGCTCACACCATCAATGAATGATACATCATATCCTCCCTCCATCCCAAATCTGCTTTCCTTTATTTGAGGACATGTCATCTGGGGCCCTGGGAGCAGCAGTGTTAAAGCATTTGTGTAACATGCAGAAGGCCCTGGGTTCTATCTACAGCACTACAGAGAGGAGGGAAGCACCGGCTCTATCTTCACAGCTCTGTCGATAAGAAGAGTGCCGTAAACTATTTAAGCTAATATTGGTATATGCTTAATAAAGTGCAGCTCCTTCAGACCCCAGATTAACACCCTTCCCTGCCAAAGTCACAGTCCATGATGGTCAGCGACCTGGATGCTTGCATAAGCCTTCCTTCCCGGAGGGAGGGGACCTGGTGGTGCAACCTTGCTTGCTTCACTGTGACAGATTAGGCTTCGCTATGAAGACCTGACAGACAGTGGTCTGTTTGTGCACACTCTCTTCTTGAAAAGTTGAGTTTTATCAGCATGTTGTAGAGCAAACCCATTTTTGAGTACTCCAAAAAGAGACCTGGCTATTTAAAGAGGATCTTATTGGGGGGGGGGGGGAATTGTCTTGTTAAAAAACAAAGATCTTTTCACAGAATTAACCCTTTGTGTTCTGTTTCCTAGATTTAGGGAAGTTATTGGGTTTCTCCTAGAGGGAGACATATCTCAGCAATATCTTATAATAGGATAACGTACTGGTAATGGGACTCTTCTTACATGACCTGATTCCAGATAATGTGATGTGTGATGGGCTTGCCACTGTTCTTACTTTTTTGTTACAGTGAAGACAATCAGTTACACTAAGAGTACTCAAGGAGTCTGTGCCATTTCATGCAACCTGTGGAAAGACAAGGTCTCACCCTAGATAACTTACATCATGTCACAGTTCATGGCGATTTGGAAGACCATGTTATTGAACTGCAAATGATTTGGGTCTCTCTTTGGTTTGTTTTTTTTGGGGGGGTGGGAGGAGGTTTGTTTTTATTTCATTTTTAGAGACAGGGTTTCTCTGTAGCTTTGGAGCCTATCTGAAACTTGCTCCATAGACCAGTCTGGCCTCAAACTCACAGAGATCCTCCTTTCTCTGTCTCCCAAGTGCTGGGATTAAAGGCATCCACCACCACCATGGACTGGCTCCCTGTCTGAGGTGCTAAGGATACAAGTCATTGGCTTGCCTAGCATGCTCAAAGTTTTGGATTTGATCCCAGTACTGATTAAAATTGGGTGTGCTCGTATAAACCTATAACCCTGGACTCAGGTGGTGGAGGCAGGAGGATCAGAAATTGAAGGTCACCCCTAGCCACATAAGGAAAATGAGACCAGCTACGGAAGACCTTGTCTTCAGAATAAGTGATATAAAATCATCGAGTATATACTATATAGAAGGACACTTAAGTTCAGATTTCTTTAATTATTTATTTTTATTTTATGTGTATAAGTGTTTTGTTTGTGTGTATGTCTGTGCACCACTTGCATCCCTGGTGCCTGTGGAGGTCAGAGAGAGGACACTGGATCCCCTGGAACTGGAGTTATACAAATGGTTATGAGCTGCCATGTGGGTGCTGGAAATTGAACACTGGAAGGGCAACCAGTGCTCTGAACCACTGAGATATCTCTCCAGCCTTCTCAGAATGTTTTTAACATCCCTTCTTCCTTCTGTATACAACGTCTTCATTCTCCCTTTCTCCTCTGCCTGTCTGCACATATGCATCTCTATTTCTACTTTATATTACTATTTCTAACTAGTCCTCATTGGATTAAACAAAAACCACTAGAGAAAGCAGATGTGTTTGAAATCAGAAGAGGGGACATAGGAAGTCGTTGTTTGGATTCGCACCTTTATGCAGCAGTTCATAGATCTCCACAGACATCCTTGGACTAGGCAGGCTGGTGTGAAAGCCATGGCAACTGTGCTAGGTCACTTCAGTAGGTCACTATGGATTCTCACTCTATATGTATGACATGAGCCCTTTAGCTGTTAGAGAAGTTACCAGCGAATGTGCAGGTAATTCTGACCTTATGTCTATTCTTATCTCTTCTGCTCCCCGCCCTCTCAACACCTACAGAGGTATGTCTTCATGGTATCGTTTACTGTCAAATCAACTCCTCACCCAGCCAGTAATAAATTAACCAGTTGCTAACTAGACACGGCACAGAATGAAATTCTTGCTTTTGTCTAGTCGTTTATGTCTTTTTCAATTCAATCTTCCTGTCTGCAAGGAGAAAACAGCAATGATAATAATAATATCTTCTTTGTAGGACTATTTTAAGTACCAAACACATAGCAAGCATTTTCTAAAAAAAAATAGTTTCTTATAAAGAAAATCACAAACATTGACATTTCATCTTGGGAAATAAAAATGTTTCATTGTTTTAGACTGCCAAATTCAAAAAAATATTCATTTTGAGAGTTAGCATCCTTGTGTCAAGATGACTAGAAAAGTGAGGGGACGAAGATAATGACAGAGAATGTACGGCCATAGGCCTGGGATATGACCCCTAGAGATGCAAAGTGGGGCAGGTACCGCAGCATCTTTCAATGCCAGTCATCAACAGGGATCACATACTAAACCACAGTGCAGGAAGGATGTTTCAACTCATCATCTCCATACTGTGAACACTTCCCTATGTAAATAGTAGGTTATCACTTGATATCAAGAGTCTTCAAAGTGGATAAATACATACTTGCAAATATACTTAAAACACATCCAGGAGGGTACAATGTGTTTTAAGGAAATTATTTTCCAAGTCCTTTACCCCTCTGTAAACTTTTCTCTTCAAATATATCTATTTGAAAAAAAAAGAAAAAAAAACCAAATATATCTATTTGGGTTTAAACCTTATCTTTTGTTGTCCTCTCTCACTTCTCCTGTTTCACCAAAGGTGATCATGTCTTACCAACCACCAACCCTACTCTTTCTTATGCAATACTCATAGTAGAAAATCATTTGAAGGGACTAAGCAGAGAAACCTGGAGGAGATATAGCTCCCGAAGGAATGAAAAGGGACCAAAAGAAAAAAATTCAACATCAAAAAATATGTAACAAATATTGACGGAATCGTATGTTCTATCATGCAGGGGACAAAGTCATTTTAAGGTTCTGTGTCTTATCTGTCTATATATTGATTTATCTTAAAATTTAAAGGTAGTATGTTTGTCACAGAGATGAAAGTATTATGGTTCATTTAAATTGAAAAATGAGCCCATTTTCTTTCTCGGAAAAAAACAGCCCTAGCTGGACTGTTTCTATTGATAATTTGAAATGGATTTTCTTGACAGATAATACAGAAAACAGAGTCTGCAAAGTGAATGGGTTTCACCTATTGTTCTGAGGGTTTGGTAAAATAGGGACCATATGGGATAAGAAATGGGTAGAAACCCATCTTTTGCAACTACTACATTTATGCATATGGGCTTTACATGGCAACTAAAAATTTCAAATTTAGTTCAGATAACATACAGGCAAACAAGCTTTGAGAAATACTATTTTGAAGTATCTGACTCTTGATTAAACTGGAAGGACTCAGTCATAAACTAAACCTCTCAGGAGTGTCAAAGAGATGTCTAACTGGGGTGGAAATTTGGACCAGAAGATTTCTGTAACTTAGAAATACACAAAGAACATGACTTCAGGTAAAAGTCAAGGAATTCAAAACATATTTCCTTCCTGCTTCACATGAGTATTTGTGTACAGATGTATGTATTGTATTGCAGGACGGTACAGGTGAGTGTATACATTCGAGTGTGTGCATTCATATGTGTGGATATACATGGAGCATGGAAGAAGGAGAAAATGCACAGGCCAGAGGTCAAATCCAGTTATTGTTTCTCAGGAGCTGTCCAGGTTCCTCACTGAGACCAGGACCTTACCAATCAGGCTAGACTGACATACCACTGGGCCCCAGGATGCACTAGGTCTCTGCCTGACCACAGTGCTTGCATTTAGAGTGCAAACTACCACACCCAAAGTTGTGTGCAGGTGCTGGAAACCTGAACTCAGGTCCTCAAGCTGATGTGGTAAGCATGTTACTGAATAAGCAACCTTTCCAGTCTCCTATTTCATCCCCTTTATACCTCAATATTTATTTCTCTAATGAAATCTCAAAGCCCACTTAATCTGGATATAGGAGTACCAAGATTTTCTTCATGTTACATAATCTTCAGAAGTTGTTGAATTCAATAAAGACCTACTATGTGGCTCCTATGTGCCGCAATGTATGCTACGAGAGACCACAGGGAAGTCTCTAAAATCAGGCATTTGCATCCTACTCACAGACATGCAATCTGGTTATCTGTCCAAATACAAAGAATTTCCTCATTCTCCAAATTTTCAGTAAATCATCACTTACATCAAATAATAGAAGGACATACAGTAAGCTAACAGAGGGAGGTGGGTAAAGAGAGATGGACCAACATATGTCAAATAATTGAAAAAATCTTTGTGATTTCTTAGATTTTGGGAGTTCTGGATCGTGATCAGAAACCCTGTAGGATGTGTTTCTTTGAAGTTCTGTAGGCTGTGGACCTGCTTTTCATACGACAGAATGACTGGAAATATTTTTACCATGCATAAAAAGATATGCCTAGACCAAGCGTTATTGACATTTAGAGCCAGCTAAAAAAAATTGGTTGTAAAAGGCTGTCTTGTATATTATACTGTAGGGTATTATAATAAGTAGACTTCTAAAGATGGTTCCCCAAGGTTAAATCCAATGCTTACTCAGAAAAACAAAAACAAAAACCCATCTAGGTACTGCTGTGAGAGGACTTTTGTAGGTGTAATTAAAGGCCTAAATAACTGTAAGATACAGAAATAAATCAGGTAGGGCAAATCCAATCATAAAAGCTCTTACAAAGAATGGATTTGTCTCTTGCTAGCAACACAAGAGGAAGCCGGCAATTCGAAGCATGTCAGTGTTGACTTAGAAGATGTGGAGAGCCAGGAACAAGCTCAGAGATTGGCTTAAGTGAGGGCGAAGCCTGTGGCTGGCAGCCATCAAGAAGCGGGGACTTGTCACAACTTAAAGGAACTGAATTCTGCCAACAACCTGGAAATTATAGGAAGAGATTCTTCCTCAGAGGCTCCACGTAAGAGCCCAGTCCATCTGATACCTGGATCAGCTAAGACCCTAAGCAGAGAACATGATGTAGATGCTCTTCCACCCTTCAGTAGCCCTCTGATTGAGAGAACCAAGGAGTAGTAAGTAAGCGTTCATTTTGCTATTAAGTTAGATTATTACTTATGCAGCAGGAAGTTGATGCAGACATTTACCCCACTGATCTACCCACTAGATCCCCCTCCCTGGTGTGACAACCTAAACTATGTCTAGCCATTGCCAAATGTTAATGGAAAGGACCACATATCACGCCTGCTTTAGAACCACTAGTCTAGACATACATCTTGCCCTTATAGAGTTAGAAACAGTAGTTTAATATGAGAAATTGACATCTTGAGCTTTACCCATATCTCATTATGATTTCACTTACTATTTTATACAAGTTAACTTTAACTAAGACTGTAATGTGGAAATAGAAAGAGACATCCAGTCATAAATCCATCTAGAACAAAAGGGGAAAAAATGAACCCAGGAATCAATCAATAAGGTTTGGAAAAAACAGATAATTCTAACACAAATTATCTCCTACTATTAGAAATGAAAGCTCATACAAAGAAAGGAGAGGTGAGCTTCCTGAGTTTGACTCTAGCTTTGGACATTGTACAGCTTCCCCACCCTCCTTTAATATGGTGTTGGTGGCTGAAGTCAGGGTCATGTGTGTGTTAGGTGAGCCCTTTCACACCAGCCTATATATTTGACCCTGGATTTTATTTTCTGTAATATAAAAGTGCATAGCAAAAGAGAAACACTTGGTTTAGGTCACAGATATTGTAGCTGCTATCCAATGAACTCCTGACAGAGCACAGTGACGTTAAGTGGCTTCCTTCACATTGTATGCAGTCATCACAGTTCTTTCTGCTGGGTCCTTCTGTGTAAATGTCCCTGATTCCGCTCTGAGAACCGAAGAATAAAGTCCAATGGCCCCCTTTCTTTTCAGCATCACCAGATAAAGCTTGGTATCACTGTACCTCTGTCCAGTTATGTAGAAGATTTTCTCAGTCATTGGATGAAAAGCTGACATGCATGATGACTCTCGGAGTAACTTATTTCAAAGATATGTCTGCATTTTTAAACTACAAATATAATACCTGACAATTTACGAAGTACTTTTGAATCAGGATTGTTTTTGACAGAAATCTTGGAGCGTGGAAAGAAATAATCTTAGGTTCTAGCGCGCGCGCGCGCGCGCGTGTGTGTGTGTGTGTGTGTGTGTGTGTGTGTGTGTGTGTGTACTCTGTTATAGCCAACCTCCATGGGGAATCTTTCTCCAGCCAACTGGTTTCTTTCTTGCGATAGTTTCCTCTTCCCTTGCTAGCCTCTTCCACTACATTGTAACAATGAATAGTCAACTATCTCCACAGACCCATATGTTTACCACAATCTGCAAATTCAAAGGTCACATTTGACTCAAATGTTTCCATTTCAGATCTCAGGGCCACACTCTTTGTCTATCAAAAAAAATTTACCTATAACTTAAAAAACTTTTCAGGATTGAGATTTAGTCTGCAACTTGTCTTCACTCACGTTCCATCTCATACGTGTCTTTCAACTGATTTTGCCTTTCTCTCCAGGAAAAACGTTCTCCATGGCAGCCACGAGAACTCTTCTGGGACGCAGATAGAGCCTTTGTGAGCAGTTAGCTGGAAACACACCTAAGCCTAATGATGGTATTTATCAATGAACAGTCCCACAGACTTCATAATTACCATTGTTACTACGCTTAAGAACTGCCAATAATATTGCAAAATCCTCTCCCATTCCATCACAGATGGAACCATTCCTAGTTGAGGTGTCCAGTGTGACAGGGGAGGACCATCACCTCTCGTCACCATTGCAATACTTCTTTTATCATCTGTTGGACAAGAATCCGAAAAAAAAATATTCCTAGGCTCTCTTTCACTGCCTCTTAGTTGTGGTTTCAGTAGATGATGGGGCAAGAATTTGAATGGAAATAGTGTATTTAAAAGTTGTACTGAATACCTCTCCTAGAGCAAGAAAGCGGAATAAGGAAGAATGAAAAGCCATGAAAAGAAATATTATTAAGCCAAGTACCAATGAAATCTTGTAAACTGCGCAAATGCACACCTCAGGATCACCCTAGCTCAGAATCAAGGGAGTTGTGCCATTTACAAATGTGGGAAGCACCTAACTCTTCTTCATTTTAAGTTGATGCTGGTTGCTCCAATTCCCTGGTATTTCTAGCTGCTTCCCCACAGCATGAGGGTCTCCTCCAATCCTAAAATCCCTTAGGAGCAGAATTACTCGTAATTATAAAGCAGTGGAATAGCAATGAAATGAAAGGGTCTCAGGATGAAACAATTATATCTCCCATAAGCACATCCATGTGGCCCACATACACTACAAGAAAGATACTTGTCCCTTTGCCTTGAATGACCTTGGAGAATGCAGACTAATGTGATTCTACCAGCCTTCCCTGAGGTTGCCACCAAAGCAGTCTGTCATTTTTCCTCTAGATTCCCTGCATGAAAATTAGACAGAGCCCAGTTCCCTATCAAGAGCTGCAGCAGTAACTATACCAAGCTCTCCAAATCCACTGCCATTAGACCTCAAGCAAAGCAGAGGGTTTGAGATAAAAACACAACCAAACCCTAAGACATCTTTCTCCAGTCTTTGTACCTCTTGCCATTATGGTCTCCTTTTATGGCTCTGGTTTAGTTGAGACACCAAGATCATGAAGGTAACCATGGAATATTTTTGTTCAAAAAGAAGCATGCGGATTAGTTTGACATGTTCCTTGACATCTGGTGTCTGCTCAATTCCATACTTCTGTAGGAAAGAACTCTAGTTAACATCCTCTTATAGTAGCAACAAAAGCCACCTTGCTCAACACTGGGAACAGCATCTTCAAAGCTAAGAGAATGTGTGAAAACTTTTACAAAGGGCAGTAATGAGGGAGGTGATCTCTGGAAGCGTAGGTATATACAGGACACTAAACACTCTGTAGGTGTTCCCCTTCAGCCTTTGCAACAGCGCTACAATCTAGGTTTTGTTATTTCCAGTATGAAGGAAATAGCTTGGCGTTTTTCCCAGTGCATATACTGGTAATAGGATGGATCTAGACAAACCTTTCCTTGACTAGCTCCAAAGCTCGTGATTGTTCAGTTAGAGACAGGAATCCCAAACATCAAATGTTACTGGCTATTGGAGAGATGGATTAAATGTGTGATATATATTGAGAACAGCTAACTGTGTGGTAAGTAAATCCCAGTGTTGATCTTAAAAAGGACAAGACCATGACCTTGAGCTGAGTCAGACCATCATCCTCTATTTTGCCAATTTAAATAGTGTGATAGTCATGAAACTAGAAAACTTAGGTGTAGACTCCAGCTCAGACATTGTTTATTATGAAAACGTGGATGAATCATGGAATCTCTTTGAGCCTTGATTTCTAATTATAAAGTTATTTCTAATTATAAGAGAATGGTATAGCACTGGTCAGGAAAAGAGTCATCCTTGGCCTGGCTTTGATGCTTAAGGGTCAACAGACGTCACACGGAAGAGGAGAGTCCACAGCATGCTTACAGCTGATGGAGAATACAAAGGGAAAAATGGGTTATTTTTCTCTAATATTAGTTGATGCCAATTATTGGAATGAATTTCTTACAAGTTTGTTTATGATCATAATACATAGAGAAAATAAACTAAAATAAAAAAGGGTATTTGTCCTAATTAACACTCTAAATCACTGTTTGAGGATCAAAAAATATACTGTGTCAGGATTGTGTCAATATATAAGGATCTTAAGAGTGTAATACTTTTACCCCTGGGAATTTGATCAGATAATCCAAAGAGGCTGAATTTCCTCTTTTTTTTTTCTGATAAGAGAATTAAGCAAGTTCAGGATTACTAGGGTATCATACTGCATAAAAACACACCTTTTAGATTTTCACATTTCAACAAGGGCATTGAAACTTAATATGCTGCTAATTCATTATTTAAATCAGGTATTATGCCAGTAGGGCTGTTTTGTTTCTCACAGCATCACACAATTCAAAATTATCTGCACATCTGCCATTCTTTATTAACCACAGAGAGTTGTCATTAAATTCACCACCTCTAGAAATAAACTCCCTGGAAGCAAAACCAACCAATGAGGACTTAAGAGTCCTAATGTCTTTCCCAACCCCCAGCAAGGTGCTACTCCAGCAATAGCAGGATGGTTGCCATCTTCAACTTCAGCAGTCAGAGAGGAAAGAAAGAGGGGAGGGGGAAAGTGTTGACGAGGTGGGAGGGAGTAGACGGGGAGAAGAGGGAAACTGGGGATCTGTTACGGTTTTGAAAAGCACCACTCCAAAAGGCTCCTGTATTAGATTGGTCCCAGCCAATGGCTCTATGAAAAGGTAATTGGATCATGAGGGCAATAACTGCATCAGGGAATTAACCCATGGATGGATTCAAAGCTGAGTGGATTGTTAGGTATTAGGCTACAACCAGAGGAAATAATCACTGAAAACATCTCACTGAAGGTTATGCTAGAAGTCTAGCTACAATTATCATCATGGGAAAGGATTGGCAGAGGGGTGAATGAATTCACCCTTTAGACAAAAGTAGAGCAATTGGACATTGGGGGATACATTTGGAAGAGATTCTTGGCATTCAGTTTTCTGGCATGTAATGGCAGTCCAAACTGCCTACAGTACAGTTCTGGGATGCTAGTGTGAGGCACTAAGTAAAATCTCAACCATGAAAATAAGGCCAACACTGGTTGATCAAAGTTCAGTCTGGTCAGAGAGGCACTGGAGCTTTATGGTGTCAGGTTGTAGAAAACAAACAGAATTCCCAAACAGTCCCTGACAACGGAAACGGGACAGTGGGAATCCAACAGTGATGCCTGGAAGACACTGCCTAAAACCTGTTCTTACCACAAGCCTGCTACAAGCAGCTTCCCTTCTCAGTCAGGGTCATCAGCTATCTTGTAAAGGTTCCGTGGTAGGTAGGATATAACTTTTTTGATAAAACTGAGTGAGCAATTTCTGAAGCCGACTTTAACTCAACATAAGACCAAAGTTTCAAAGAATTGTTCCAGAATACGTAACTGAATTGGGTGAGATTTGAAGTTAAACTCTATCCACTCCTAGATCCAGGTCACATTTCTATGATTTTCAACCCATGTAGTGACATTATAGAGTTGAAGGGAGTGTGACATTCCAGAGCTAATCTGATGAGAACTTGAAGCCTAGAGAACTGTGGTTCTATATTTCTCTCAGAACAGAAGCCTCTAAGATCAAGATGGTCTAGGTTCTGGAAAGTGGCATTTAGAAGGCCGGAAACAAAATGAACAACACAACAAGGATGCCACTCAGAAGAAAGGGAACTGCATGTTTGGAGGTCAGCAAGAAGTCGGGTACCATGAGCTCAGCCCTTATTCTCTAACCCAAAGAGAAATGCTTACCCCTTTGATATCCTGCCCCCAGTTAAACAAACTTCTAATGGTGGGACCACAGCATACATGTCACAGGGGTTATGGGTGGAGTCAGGGGGATGTGGCATTCACCAGAGTGAAGGATGAAGCATGCTTGACCTAAGAGCAGTCTCCTGGGCACTAGATTCCAGGACAGATCTCTATGCCATGCCCATCTATATGTAGCATCAGAGATAATAACACTGCTGAAATCAGTCCCACGGAGGAACTGCAAAGGCCCATGGGAATCTCATCAGATTTACCCCGCTTCAACACGAGCTCTCTCAGGCACTGCTGATACCAATGTATGAAAGCCTGCCACAGCCTAACTGAAGAATTTCAGCAATAAGTGCCAAGTTTGCATGCCCTGTCACTCGGGGTTTCTACATCACTTTTGATTTAACCTGACACCATGACATGCATGCAGTATGGTCTTCCAAAACAGCAGGATGATACAGGCAAATCACAAGCCTGAGAGCTGACAGGCCCGGATCTGAAATCTGTCTCTGCTACCAAGTGTGCAGCGATAGGCATGTATGTTTCTGACAATCAATCTCAGCTTGTCCAGCTGTAAAGCAAAACCATAGTAACACAGGGGAAATTCTGAGAGCTGGGTTCAAAGAGGGTGCAAGCATCACGTTAAGGAAGCTTCTAGGAGGAGGTCAGTATGTGTTTATTCTCCATTTCTCCTTCCTTTCCTGTGTCTCCTTAGAATGCACTGTGCCCTTCAAGAAGCCAGATGCTTTCTCCACTAGGGTGTGACACATTAAAAATAGAATACATCTTCAATGATGGCTATGTGATCTATATAAAATAAGGCACCTTCTGCCAACTAAATAAATAAAGGAACGCATGTGCTTGTTCTATTCCAATTTAATCTGTCTGAGAGCCTGGAGGTCTTGGTGAGGTAAATATTGTTTCCACTCTGCCCTTAGAGCAGTGTTCCCATTGAATTTGTCTCAGTTCCTCCTTCTGATGTCATGCTGATGTCTCCCTAATAGGTTGAAAGCACTTTGTGGAGGATAGCGATTAGTGCGATCGAATAACCACTAAATTTTTGTTTACCTTGGATGTTCTGGGTAACTTACTGCTGCTAATAGGAACCAGCACAGATGCCTGCGTTGCCTATTTGCAGAGAATCAAGTTCATCAAAGCACACACTCCCAGCATAGGACATAATGAGATGTGAGGTGACATGGAAGCTGCCTTGCAGACTGCCAGGGACATGGGACTCACTACCAGTGTTGGCACCTCTCGCCTAAGCAGACCTGCGTCCTCACATGCCCTGGGAATGTGTTCCTTCATTCTGACATGTTTACTTGTGTATTCTCATTTTCATTAAATTTTAGAAAAATAAAACATTTGTTCTAGGTTTTCTTCCATACTTTATACATAGACAATGCCCAGTCGATCATGGATGAATGAATGTGTCAGTCCAGACCAAACTTCTAAGTCCTCTGACTCCACATGGGGAGATCAGCTATTTACGAACTCAAGTGCTGCCTCGATATCCAGATATGTTGTTATTTTTCTTCTCTTACTTGAAGTCAAATGTGTATGCATTGTAAGACATTTAGAAAATGCATCACCGAGGAAAAGAGCAATGCTTACTGATGACACTTTGGAGGTTGACTCTAGGCTTAAAGAAAAATTATACTTGAAAAGATAGACTCGTGATCTTCACAGTTCAGTGGGATCTACTGCTTGATCTTTGAAGAGCATATCACGACCATCTTTATAAGTTAATGTTTTTTTCACCCACATTTGAGTGACTGCAAAGAGGTCAAAACATCATAAACCCTACTTTATTCCAAAAGTAACACTCTTAAGAGAGCATTTTATAGCCAAGTCTCCACTTTCCTCCAAGTTTGTCCCTACTGAATAAATTCTTGAGAGTAGAATTGAAGGACCCAAGTCTTTTATTAAAAATTTTAAACACTCTCCAACTGTTTTCTAAAGATCAAAACCAAACATACTGCTGTTTATGGGTTTATTCCCAGGAAGGTTGTAAAAATCTTGACAGCTGGGGCAGTGTCTCAGTCATCTGTATATTTAACACCCACTTTTGTATATTCGGTGTTTAGGGGATGCATAATTTAATAAATATTTAATTGTTCAAGTGAATACAAAATTTAAGTCATGTTGGCGATATCTTCCCAAGGTTTAGTGTTGTCTGGCAAAATGAGATTTGGGGGTTAATGTGTTTCCTGACATCCTATGATTTCACAGCTCTCATAAGAAAATCCATAACCAAAGTGTTCTAGGGATATTCCTTCTACATGCTTTACAATGTATAACCACACTGATGGAGCATACATGCCTATCACATATCATTATAATAGTGTAGAAATATACAAAGGCATGCCCAGCATTCTGTGGAAACTAGGTTAGGTGAAGCAATGGGAAGCTGCAGAACGAGGGTATAGAGCTAACCAGAAATTTGTTTCTTTTCTAGAAAGAAATCCCTTTATACTCATAGGATTTTCTCTCTTATTGGTAGCAGAAAATAGTAGGCATAATTATCTTGAAATTCAGTTTCCTGGGTTATTTTGCCCTGAGCAATGAGAAAGCTTATCACAGGGTGCTCTAGGATCGGTTCAATCACTTTCAAATCACCCAGTGTAGAATTCTGCCTGCTGTTTCTCTTTACCCAGACCTCCCGGCACACTGGCGACAGACAAATGGATGCACGCACTTCCAGGATACCCGGGTAGCAATCATGTCTACTTCCGAATACTTTTTCTGCCCGCTCCTCATGTGGGCAGCCACGGGTCTGACTGGCATTCTCAGCATGGCTTATTTCTGATTATTGCTCCATTGATTACCTTGTTAGTAAACCAATGGTTGCTTATTTGAGAGTCTGCCATGTGATACCAAAGCTGATAGACTAGGGGCAGATGCAAGGTTGTATCGAGGGCAGAGTTAGACATAATCAAGATGCATTGGTCGAATTGAAAAAGAAAGTTCAGATGGCCCTGAATATGCTTCTTGAGATGATTCCTGAAGAATGAAGCCCTGATTTTCTGGGCAGGCTGGATAGTATGGGGAAGAACGTAGAGGGACATGTGTGTGACAGAGTAGGGGTTGATCACGGATCCGTAGCTGACCTACTGGTCTCCCTTCTCCAGCCTCTCTTTATCCTTCCATCATCTCACATAGGGCCAGCCAGGAGAAAAGTTCTCATCCTTTGCAATGGTTCTTGAAAAGCTTTTGCTGCTCTCCAGGTGTGGTCAGCTCTGTGTCACTGCTTCATCCTAAGAGGACCTGCTGCAATGGGTGGACCCTCGCTAATCCACCATCAACAGCATTGGGAGACATTTAGGTCAAAAGAGTAGCTATGGTTCTCAACTAGCTTAATAACATCACTGCTATTTGGAGAGATGACAAGACAATTTAGAGCAGTGTCAATCATGGCTACTATAAAAGAACTTTCTCCAAGCTTTGAGGCCAGAATATTAGATACAGCACACATTTAATTAGTAAATCTACCAATATATCTATTTATCCAGCTAGTTAATAATCTACCTACCTACCACCTACCTGTCTGTCTGTCTGTCTGTCTGTCTGTCTTTGTGGAATATTTGTTTAACTATCACAAAGATATATTGCTGTTTTACCTTGCCTGCCTAAGGCACCTGATTGCTGCTTTAATGAAAACCTAAATGGCCAATAGTGAGGGAGGATTTATAAGTGGGACTTCCAGGAAGAGAGAGTAAGTAAGAGGAGGAATTTGGGCTCAAGGAAGAAAGAAAAAGAGACACTAGGGCTCAGACAGACAGACACAGAGGAAGCAGCAAAGTAGAACACACAGAATGAAAGAAAGGTAAAAAGCCCCGAGGAAAAAGATAGATGAATAAAAACAGGTTAAATTAAGTTAAGAGAGTTAGTGGGATAAGCCTTAGCTAAGGCCAAGCATTCACAATAATAAGACTCTGAGTCTTTATTTGGGAGCTGGTTGACAGCCAAAAGAAAATGCCACCTACAATCTATCATCTATCATGATTATTATCCATCGATCTGTCATTTGTTTGGCTGTCTACTTGTCTATCTGCCCACCCAACCATCCTCAAGGATTTTTACCCACCATGAAAGAGACATTCTTTCTCCTGCCCAAAAGTATTGTCTTCTCCCATGCCCTAAATGAGTGCTAGTCAATTCCAGAGAGCATAAACATTATCCAGAGACCTTGTTAGAATACACATTCCCAAGACTCACTCTGGTCCACAAGAATATGCAAGGAGGAGAGTGTAGAATCCATAGCTAAGCTTGTTTCTTAGTGATCCATTTCTTTGTTGTAAGACAAAAGGAAGGGATGAGGCACAGTCCAGGTCCCAGATGAGCTGAGGAAGCACACGAAGGGCTCTGGGGCTTTTTGCCTCCCCTCCCCCTACCTTCAGGGATTTCTGCCTCCCCTCCTACTACCTTGAGGGATTTCTTTTAAAGACCAAATTCCAGGCCTCAATTGTCTTTTTCCATAGATTTCATTGCTTCTATCATTTCTTCAATAATCCCACAGAAAAGCTCTATCACTTGACTTTTCTTGGTGCCCTGCCTCTGTGATTTCTTCTGCAGCTAGCATCCTTTCTAGTGATAGCTACAAAAGAAGGTAATCTTACTTTATATTATCTCCTAAATTCTGACTTCTCTCCCAAGAAGTTCATCGAAATTATTTTCTCAGAGTTCGTCAATCAGCTGGTGATGGTGATTCCTGTTCTTGATTTAATATGCAGACTTGAGGGCTTTACCCTCTATTCTCATGGCAAACTATCAATATTTTACTTCAGGATTCTGATTTCCTCAATTCTTCTCTATCCACCTTTTGTGTATTCCTGTGTACAAACCGGTCACTGTATGGACGTGCACAGGAAGATAGATTGCACTGTTGTCTGTAGGCTTAGTTTCCATACATTTTAATGAGCTTTACATTAAATAATTGCCTTGCTGTTTTTTAAAAAAGTATTTTCAATATGTCTGCTTTGCTATATATAAATCTGTTTTTGTTTCTTTTGGCTTAATGGTATTCTATAGAAATGCTGCCGGTTTACTTTTTATGCACAAAGTAAATGACTCACATTTTGATTACCTTAAATCATTTACTAAAACATGCCCTTAACAAACATAATATATATTCCTGTCCTTCTTCTGACAATGTTTTTCTTAGGTATGATTCTCAGACTTGGCTACCTACCAGAATCTCCCTGGAATTATTGCCTTATGAAATATCAATTCCTGGAGACCTCTCCATGAATTCCTCTACTGTCAATCCATAAGGGGTAGGGTTCCTAGAACAGCACTTTTGTTAATATCTGAGATGATTCTTGATTATAAAAGTACATCTGGGATCGCCATTCTGGGACCTTGCTATTCAAGGTGAACTTCACTTACTGATTAGATATTGTCAGATGGAAACTGCTGTAAACCTCACACAAGAATCTGAGGAATGTATTACTTATTTATGCAAAAATGTGTCATCAGAATATGGATGGAGATAGTGGATCCTGAGTGTCACTCTGAGCAGTATAGATGGTGTAGCAATGTCCTTCTTTCAATCTCTGAACAGAGTGTCTTTCTAAGCATCTATGGTTGCTTCAATTCACTTCAATAATATTGTGATTTTGAAAGTGTATACCTTTCACTCTCTTGGTTATGATTATTCCTAAGTATTTCATTACTTTTGATGGTATTGGAAGTGACACTGGTTTCCTTAACTCACCTTTTGGATAGCTTGCTGTTATTGTACAGAAATGAAACTACATTGTGTGTGGATTTGTATATTGTGTAACTTTACTGAACGTTTTAGTTCTGACAGTTTTTTTGACAGGGTACTTGAAGTTTTCTATGTATTATATCATCGGTAGTTAGACTTCTAAGTAGGATAATTTTGGCTGGAGTTTTTTTTTTTTTTTTTGGTGTATGTTTGTTTTGAGTCAATGTTTCATGTATCCCAGGCTTGCCTCAGACTCACTGTATAACCGAGGACAATCTAAACTTACACATACTTTCACATACCTCCACCTCATGGTTACAGGGGTGTGCCGCAATGCCAGATTTATGTGGTGTCAGGGGTTAGAGCTAGAGCTTAGTCCATGGGAAGTAAGAACTGTAGTAACTGTAGTAACGGAGATCTATGAACGCTCTTGATTAATTAGTGGAGCAAGGACTACTAGTACTGGGTTGAATAGAAGGAGAGTGAATACCTTTGTCTTGTTCTTGATCCAAAAAGAAAAGTTTTCCATTTTTATTATATTGTAATTAAATATTTGTGTATATTTAGATAAGTGTCTGGGTTCCATCTTTCATTCGATTAGTGTACTTTACGGCAGTAATTGATTGCATGTGGGAGTGTATATTTGGATAAACTCCACTTCATTATGGTATGTGTTCCTTTCAATCAGGTGCTGCTCTTGGTTCATTGAGGGCATGTGCCTCCACAGTCTTCAGGGTTGTTGGCCTTTAATTTCTCTGGTTTTAAGATCAGAGTAATAGTGACTCATAAATTGAGTCTAGAAGAGTTTGAAAGGAGTTGATATCAACTCTTCTTTAAATATTGTATAGAAGTCGCCATCAACTTTTGGGTTTTTCTTTGAGAGAATATGTCCATCATTGATTCAGGCATCTCACTTATTATTGGTCCATTTGGATTGCTGTTTCATAATGATACGTTCTTGGTAGGTTATGTGTATGTAGGAATATATCCAATTCTGTGTTATCTCTGGTGCTGATGTATAGTTTTTCATGGAAATCTCTTGGCAATTTTTGTACATCCATAGTATCATCCACAATCTTTTTGATTTTTTATTTTAGCTGAGTTTTTTTAGTTTATTTCTTAGTTGCGCTAAAAGCTGCTGGGTTTGTTTATTTTCCAAATCTTATCTCTTAGTTTAAACAGTCTTTTCTGTAGTTCTATTCATCCCTAGTTCATGGACTTCTGCTCACATTTCTCCGTTCTTCTGATGCTGATTTGTTTCTCCACCTTCTCTAGTTCCCTCAGATATGACATCAGATTGCTTCCGCATCTTTTCTTAAAACTTAGGCTTTATTTAGCACCCAAAGATCACCTTTAACTTCATGCTCTAGCTTCGTCCCTTAGGTTTGGGAATATTGTGCTCCCATTTTCATTTACCTCAAGGCCTTTTCATATTTAAATTGCTGATTTCTTCTTGGAATCTTTGGTAGTTAAAAAAAAAATGTGTTTTAATTTCCACTATTTGTGACTTTTCCAATCCCCTTTGCTGACGTTTAATTTTGTGCTGCTGTGCTTAGAAGATGTTTGATGTAATTTTAACGTTCTAAAGCTTTCTAGGATTTGTTTTGTGACCTAATAGATGACCTTTCCTAAAATGTTCCATGTGAGCTGAAGAAGAGTGTGTTCTGCTGACCTGTAAGGGATGTTCTCAATACTCTGCTTGTCTAAAGTTTACCTCACATCTAATGTTTCCTCCGTGATTTTCTCGCATCCCTCCATTGTTAGAAACAGGATATTAGAGACTCCTGCTACTATTGTATAATCTATTTCCCCCTTAATTCCTGCCAACATTTACTTTATTCTTCCGTTGCTCTATGTTGAGTGGAGATATATTTATATGCACACTCATATATAATTGCTTCACATTTCTAATAAAGTTATCCTTTTATGGTTATGTAATGCTCTTCTTTGTCTCTGGTGGCGGAGCTTGTCTTAAAGTCTACTTTGCTGACAGAATTCTGGCTCTCTCCCTGTTGTTTTGATCACCATTTGCAAAACCTATCTTTTCCACTTCTGTATTTCCAGCCTGTGTCCTTAAATACGAAGTGAGTTTCTTAAAGACGGAATATAGTTGGTTCTTATTCATTCATTTGGCTATTCTTTCCTTTGATTGGGAGGTTTAACTCACTTATGCTAAACTGACAATGAGTGACATGCTGCTGTTATTTTATAGTTTTCTCTCTGTCTCACAGATCTCTGATTCTAATTTTCTGCCCCTGCTGCTTTCCTGCATGAGTCATTCGGTTGTTGTGATGAAATGCTTTGATTTCTTTATCTTTTTATTTTGTCATGGTTTTAATTTACACTTCCCCCATTACCAGTGAGATGAAAGATCTTCCTATAACTCACAGAGAAGCAGGCCCTGATTCTACCCACCCCTGAGCCCCACAGACTGGCAGCCTTTGATTCCTGCTGAGGAGAGTGGTGAAGCCCCCTGTGGTGGTTTGAATGGAAATGACCCCATAAAGGTCACAGGGAGTGGTGCTATTAGGAGATGTTGTAATGATGGAGGAAGGTCATTGGCTAATAAAGGAACTGCCTCGGCCCATTTCATTGGTTAGAAGATAGGTGGGAGGAGTAGACAGAACAAAACGCTGGGAGGAAGAGGAAGTGAGCTCAGACTCCACAGCTCCCCTCTCAGGAGCAGATGCCTCAGAAGAGAGGCCATGCTCTGCTCTCCCAGGCAGACGCACACGATGAAGCAAGCCGCCAGGTCAGACATGCTGAATCTTTCCCGGTAAGACAGGAGCTACACAGATGATAAGAAATGGGCTAGTCCAGGTGCTAGAGTTAGCCTAGAAGAAAGATTCTAACCAATGAAATGGGCCGAGGCAGTTCCTTTATTAGCCAATGACCTTCCTCCATCATTGTGTCGCTGGGAGGATGAGCTCTGAGGTCTCCTTTGCTCAAAGTTGGCACAGTGTGGCCACTTCCTGTTGGCTGTGGGTCAAGATATGGGACTCTCAGCTCCTTCTCCAGCACCATCAGCCTACATACCCCATATCGCACCATAATAATACTGGACTAAACCTCTGAACTGCCCAATCAAATGTTTTTCTTTTATAAGAGTTGCTGCGGTCATGGTGTCTCTTCACAGCAATAGAAACCCTCACTAAGACACCTACTGTGGTCAAGTGATGAAGGCTTACTTTTCCCCCGTACTGAGGCTTGCTAGGGTATATTTTTGCCTTAATAGCTTTACACGATGTTGTTAAAAATAATTTCACCAAAAGAAGTGCGAGGGAAATAATGCATTGAACTACATTACACCACAGTTTTATGAGAGAGGAAGATGTAAAAGTATTTAACCCCGTGTGAAGATGAGGTCTGGAGATGAAATGGGCAGATTAAGTTTCTCACACAGCTGCCCTCCCACCACCCTCATTTGTACTATTTCTTTATGCTAAAGCCCCAAGGACTGAAGTATGCTGTACTTTGATTTTGTTGCATACTTAAAATACAATGCCAAATTCTATCAGCGGGTTAGAGAAAATAAGTGTAGATTAAGTCTTGGTTACGCCTGGATGCTGGAGAAAGAACAAAGAACTGTATGCCTATGGGGTGTTCTGAGAGAAATGAGAGGCTCTGGGAGGTTCTCCCTTTATCCCTGGACATTTCAAGAGATCTGAGTTCAAAGGCCAATATTGCGGAAGTTCAGAAGAGGCATAAAGATATATACAACTCCATTTCTTATTTTTATATTTTTAGCAAATAAATGAATCTCGGTTGTCAAAGATTACAACATTCTTACTGAAAATAGGAATACTACCTGATCTTCTGAGTTTCCTGCCTAGAGTTTGACCCAGAAGACCTGGGTGAAAAGGGGTGGAATCAAGCAGGACAAAGGTATGTTCTTCCTGCAGATACATCAGGGGTCTCCAACCTGGATTAAAGAGAAGCCATTAAAGAGAAAGCTGTATCGCATGAGCGCTTGGAATCAGTGACATTTAGGAAAGTGATTAGGCAGTGACATTGAACAATTCCAAGGCCATCTCCAGGGTATTTCTGTGGGCACGCGTGTTTCTTAGGAAACTAAGGCTGTGAAAGAGGCTGTTCCTAATTAAAACCCAAGGGTGCCTACAATGGAAAGTTCTGGAAGATCTGTTTGTTCCTCTCATCACATGCCTATTCTTTGCTTTGTTTCTTAAAGACTTGCTTTGTACCTAAAGGAGTATAACAAAGGGGAAATATTTGAGCAGAACGAGGGAATGTCAGGAAAGGAGAAAGCTGTTAAGTGTGTGTACCTGCCGCCAAGTGAAGGTTGTACTTCTCACAAGGGTCTCCATTCTTCTTTCATGGGGGACTCTGGATATTTTCTCACTTATCAGACCTTTCCTGATATATTACTTAAAGGAGTGGGGAAACTTTCACCTTCAATATTCAGCTTTCAAGATTCTCCCAAACCTCCAAATCCAGTTGGAAGCTGTGTGAAAAGCTTTTCACCATGTCCAGGTTACACTGGCAACTGACGTTTACTCTCACAATCCACTGTACAGTCACATGACCACACCTTGCCGCAAAGGAGATAGGGCTGGCAAACAAGTAGTCAGACTACATCATCTTTCTCTTTAAATTTAAATATAGCTTACCTGCTGGTTTTTACTTTCCAACTCCCTCTTTGGTGTACTTCAGCAAAGTCCCATCATTTGCAACAAACTTGGCTAGAATAAATCTAATTCTGACCCGTCAACTTTCAAAACTGGATTTATCTCTGCCAAACAACACTGGTACTGCACAAGATGGGGGCACTCACGGTAAGAGGTGGAAGGAAAGGAAGAATTAAAGTAGGGAGTGGGCCTGCCAGCGCACCTTGAAATCTGACTACTAAGGAGAATTGTCCAAATAGCCTGACCGAGAAGCCAAGAACTCAAACCTGCAGGAAAGCTGGAGTGAGAAGGGGAAGGGTAGGAGAGCCGGAGGGGGAGGGGGTTTACATTGCTAACTCATGCTTGTGCTCCATGCCTGCAAGAGTGCTATCAACAATCTCTGCCATGCAGGTCTGACTAACTTACCTTTGTTTGTCAGCAATGAAAGGCCAGGGTACTCTGCTTCTTACAATTGTGTAATTAATCAGAACCATGTCTTTCCCCCTTTATTGAAAATAGATTCTTTCCTCATATAATATATATATATTCTTTATGGTTTCCCCTCCTTCTACTCTTCCCAGCTCCTCCCCACCTCCCCTCCCATCTGCATCCATTCCCGTTCTGTCTCTCATTGGAAAACAAACAGGCTTTGAAGGGCTAATAATAAAATAAAACACAATAAGATAAAACAAAAACTAACATATTGGAATAGGACAATACAAATATACAGAAGGAAAGGGGCCCAAAAACGGCACAAGGAAAACAGATACAGGTGTAGAAACCATTCCTTCGCATGCTCAGGAACCCCATAGAAACACAAAAGTAGAGGTCATAGGAACCTATAGGGTTTTATTTAAAGATTTAAAAATATATAAATAGAACAAAAGTAAAAAATGAAACAAATATAAAGTATAATTAAAAAGCACTAGCACAACATTGTGAAACACAGAACCTCCAAGGATGTGGTTAAATTTGTTTTCTGTTGGCCATCTAATACTGGGCATGTGACCTATTCTTTTTTTTTAATTTATTTATTTATTAAGGATTTCTGCCTCCTCCCCGCCACTGCCTCCCATTTCCCTCCCCCTCCCCCGATCAAGTCCCTCTCCCTCATCATTCTTAAGAGTAGTTTGTTTCTCCAGTGTGACCCCCTTGGAGAAGCTAAATTTCCGTCACAAGTGGCTGTCAATTGAATATAGATTCTGTATGGGATGGGGACATGTGTCCATGTCTCTGCTCCAGGCCCTATCTGGGGCAAATTTGCACAAACCCCTGTGTGTGCTGCTTATGTTTCTGTGAGTCCTTATGTGCTTGATCGTGTTGACCTATAGGAGCCTTGTTTACTTGGTGCTCTTACATTCTTTCAGCCTTCTCTTCTGTGTAGTTCCCTGACCTGTGAGGTGTGGGATTTGATAGAGATGTCCCATTTAAGGCTGAGTGTCCCAAGGTCCTTC
Organism: Microtus pennsylvanicus; assembly: GCF_037038515.1. Taxonomy (NCBI): domain Eukaryota; kingdom Metazoa; phylum Chordata; class Mammalia; order Rodentia; family Cricetidae; genus Microtus; species Microtus pennsylvanicus. Next base: position 68,142,616 of record NC_134581.1, on the reverse strand, counting down.
ACTCTCTGAGTATTGTCTGGTTGTGGGTCTCTGTATTTGTTCCCATCGGCTACAGGGGGAAGCTTCTCTCATGATGGCCTAGTGAGGCATGGTCTATGAATATAACAGAATGTCACTAGAAGCCATTTTATTTCTATATTATTTTAAAAGATTAGTGGTATTTGGTTTTCCCCTAAGTCCCTGAACTACCTAGTTTCAAGTTCGTGGTCATTCAAGAAGTGTCAGGTCTGGGTTCCATCTTGTGGAGTGGGCCTTAACTCAAATCAGATATTGGTTGGTTACTCCCATAAACTTTGTGCCACTATTGCCCTAGTATATCTTGCAGGCAGATTGAAGGGTTTGTAGCTATGGTAGCATGCAGAGTACTTTCCTGTACCAAAGATGCTAGTGTTTAGGGGTGAAGACACTATGAAGATACCAGCTCAACTGTTCCATATTCAATGAGTTTGTGTAGATGTTGTCTTCAGCAATAGGGTCTTGCTGTAACGAGTCCTTTTCTGTCTCACCAGCCAGCTCCCAAATAATTTCATAGAGACTTATTAATTATGAAAGTTTGGCCCATAGCTCAGGCTTGTTCCTAACTAGCTCTTATAAATTAAATTAACTCACTTATATTAATCTACATTCCATCATGTGCTATTACCTCTCTTTCATCTTGTACCTCCTGTTTCCTCTCCATGTCTCCCAGCTTCTCCTGAGTACCTATATTTCTCCTCCCACTTCCTTTCTCTGCCCAGAAGTCCCACCTACCCCTCCTGCCTAGTTATTGGTTATATTGTTCAGTTCGACACCAATCACAGTAATACACATTCACACAGTGTACAAATATCACCAAACACCTTGTCATAAGTTTGTGGAGAGAGCAACCTATAGTCTTGGCAACAGCCTGAATTGTTTGGTGGTTCCCATGGGACCACTATGGCCAACAACCCAATTAGATATAACCCATGCCTGGTATTGGGAACTTAATTTGGTGACAAGAAATGTCCAGTTGGGGCTCTGTTTCCCCCATTATTTGTGATTTTATTTAGATCACCTTTATATGTGTATATATTTTAGGATACTTCTACTGTATTAGAATTTCATACTACCCTTCAAATGGACCTCCATTTTCTCTGTTTCTCCCCATACCCCTTCTCTCATATTCTTCCCTCCTCTTCTCCTCCTGTCCCTCCCATTTCATTCCCCTCATCATCCCCTATTCATTCACAACTATCTATTTTATTTCCATTTCCTAGGGAAATCTAGCTGTTGCCCCTGGATGTGACTCTATATCCAACCTCTGTAGTCTTATGGATTATAACTTGGTTATCATTGACTTAGCAGCTAATATCCACATATAAGTGAATACATAGGATTTTTGTCTTTCTGGATTTGTGTTATCTCATTAAGGAAGATTTTTTTCTGGTATCATTCATTTACTTATGAATTTTATGTTTTCATTTTTGAGTAATATTCCTGTGTAAATGCACATTTTCTTTATCTATTCATCTGTTGAGGGATATCTAGGTCATTTCCAGTTTGGGCTTTTAATAAACATGATTGAGCAAGTGTCTCCTGTAGCACAAATAATAAAAACCCAGAGACAAATATTGGGATTCATCCTGGAGATTAGAAAAGCAAAGCAGCCAAGTCACTGGAGAGCTCTTACCTCTGAGAAAGCCTCAGACTTAAAGAGAACTAGCTCCTGTCTCATTCCGGTTTATATTCCTCTCTAGTGCTGGGATTAAAGGTGTGGGCCAAGCCGGGCGGTGGTGGCGCACGCCTTTAATCCCAGCACTTGGGAGGCAGGGGCAGGCGGATCTCTGTGAGTTCGAGGCCAGCCTGGTCTACAAGAGCTAGTTCCAGGACAGGCTCCAAAACCACAGAGAAACCCTGTCTCGAAAAACCAAAAAAAAAAAAAAAAAAAGGTGTGGGCCACCACCACTTGGATCTGTTTCTGCATTGATATTTTGTAGCCCAGGGTGGTCTTGAACTCACAGAGATCCATCTGCCTCTGCCTCCCAAATCCTGGGATTAAAAGTGTGGAACACCATTGCCTGGCCTCTGGTGGCTTGGTTTTATCTTCTGGTCATCAGACAAGCTTTATTTATAACACATAAATAAAATATCACTATAGTCTCTGTGGTAGGATAAAGTGTTCCTTGGGTATATGCCTAATAGTATAGCCGGATATTAAGGTAGATTAATTTTCATCTTCCTGAGGAATTGCCATACTGATCTCCATAATGGTTGTACAAGTTTGCAGTCCCACCAGGAATGGATGAGTCAGAACCACATTTTACAGTGATAGTTTTAGTATAAATTACTAGAAATGGTTCATCAACCATTAGGTAACTTCACCCCACCTGAATTCAGCATGATTCTTAGGAAAAGAGTGGGATTTGGGCAAAGGCCTCTCTTCAAATGAAGGACAACTTCTTCTGATTGGATTCTGGAATTTCTTAATTATGGTTCTACTTAAGTTTAGGACCAGAAAACGCTTCTGTGGGGACAGGAGTTACCCTGTGCAATGTAGAATATAGAGAAGTACTCCTAGACTTCTGCCCCTGGAAGTGGAAGTAGTTAGGGTTCCTTAAGGTATCAGTATTATATGCTCCATTATATCATAACAAAATGTCTTCAGTGTTGTCAAATGCCTGGTGAGAGAAGAGCAATTATCCTTGACTGGAAAGTGATTTTAGTTTTAGAGGGAGATTTACGTTTTACCCTCTCTAGAGTAAATAATTCCAAAGTTATAGATTTTTAGCTTATTGCAAAAAATAAATATTTATGCGCCTCAGAGAAGTATATGACACAATATATATACCTATAGTTATTTATTAATTAGATGATAAATGGTTTATTTAATGTTGAATAAAAATTTTAAAACGTGAATGCATTAAGAGAAAAATGGAAGTACATTGTAGGAAGTAGGAGTTCTTGGGAGTCAGGAGTAGGAGAATAGATGGGTAAGGGTGTGCATCCATGTTCACCAAGTGTATTTTCCATAAAACACACACTGCTCAATATATCCTACAGGTATTTCTTAAGTACATTATTAGCATTATTTAATGATTTTTTAAAAAATAAATAAATAAATTGCTGAAGGTGAGTTTCTCAGATAAATGAATTGAGGTTCTGTGCGGTTAAGTAATTTTCTCAAGGTTACAAAGAAAAAAGATGGCGGAGTTAGGATTCAAACTCAGATGTGTCTTACCTAGGCCACCACTATCATGGCTTTCAGCCACATTTCAGTTCCCCGGGAGACCTCGCTTCCTTCATGTAAACGAAACCCTGACAACGATTTGTACAGCTGATCAGCAGAACAGAGGCGATTCTGATTGAGTCGCATGCCATCAAAGGCACTGCAAGTCGACGCTACACTACTCAAGCTTTCTGCCAAGGAGGTACTTGCAATCCGCGCCAGAAAGGAGAGTGAAAAGGAGAAGGCAGACTATTGTCGTGATGAGTAAATGGCTGCAAGCGCATTGCTAGGAGACTCTTACCAAATGTACTATACTTATGGTTACTTCTACAAAGATGAAAATAGAGAACCAAGGTTTTAACCTTACATAAACTCAAACGACACCCAAGAAAACCTTCGAGGAGGGTCTCATGGGGTGGGGGAACTAGTTTTTTAAATCGACCCCATAATGTACAATCCAAATAAATATTCCTACTACCTATTCCCCCATCTTCATTAACCACCTCTATATGACTATACAGCTAGCTATGCAGCTCCTTAAATGGCTAGGGATTCGGAAATAGTCACTGGCTGCCTACTCCAAACTAGCAGAGTCCTTGGACCCACTCTCAGATGGTCCCAGAGCTCCTCTCACAGCCTCTAATGCTATCGCTGCACTAGCTGTGGGTGCGCAGTAAGGGGGAAGGTATGAAGTGGGCTGCAAATAAGCAATAAGTAATGAGGTATATGCCATGTATGCCACCTGGAGATATAGATTAAATGAATAAAACATCACCTTGCAACCATTAGAATGATCAAAATTCAGAGCACGGATGCCCCACGTGGTAGCAAGGATATGGCCTGTCAAGAACCCTTTGATTGCTTTATTGATACAGAAGGGTAGATACACTGGGTGGCACTTAGGCAGATTCTTAAAAAGCTAATCATCTCTTACTGTACAATCGAGAAGTTGCATTACTTGTTATTTTACCAAGAGGAGATGAAAAATTAGGTTGACATAAAAACCTGCAGGTGGTTTTTTTTTTGTTATCACAGCTTTATTTGCATTTACCTAAACTTGAAAGCAAGCAACATATCCATCAGCAGGTGAATACACAGGTTGCTACATTCAGGTGATTATCACTGTCTGAAGCAGTAATACAATATTGCTCATCACTAAAAATAAATGGACTATTGAACCTTGACAAACCACAGGGGAAACGTAGGTGTGTATTACTAAAAGAGAGAAGCCTGGCTAAGAAGGCTGCATATTATCTGACTCCAGCTACGTGACATCCTAGCATGGTCGAAACTATGAAGACAGTAAAGATTATCAGTGGTTTCCAGGAACTATGGGAAAGGGGAGATAAACAGACAGGAACACACAATTTTTAGGACAATAACATGGCATTATAATGGAGGGTGTGGATTGCTTTAAATTTGTCAACACCCAGATAATTTACAACACCAAGCATGACTATGGACTGTGGGTGACAGTTGTCAATGCAAGTTCATCAACCACAGCAAACGTCCCATTCCAGTAGCCCCTGCTCATTACAGGAAAAGCTATGCTATGTACCACGGCAGGGGATAGGTGTGAAATCTGCACACCCCTACTTAAGTTTTTGGTGATTCTTATGAAAATTAAAGCTATTACAACATGCAGTGAAATAATAGATACATATTAACTTGGGTTCAGGTGCCTTTCAGTCATTAATGTGGGTGCTGGGTCCAAGGTAAACAATGATAAATCAAATACCGTCTTCTTGTTCCGTAAGGACTTCAAGGAGGAGGTGGTTACACAGTGGGGTGGGTAGAGCATATTTACAGGGGAAGGGAGCATTGCCCCAGGCAGAAACTGAGGTGCTAATCTACATTGCCTTCAGCAAATACTCACTCTCCTCCCTATTGTAATAAGGAGCAGCGGGGCTGCGTCCCCAGCACCTGGCCGCCTGCTAGCTTATGCCTCGAAATAATTACACGGACACTGTATTCTTTTAAACACCGCTTGGCCCATTAACTCTAGCCCTTACAGGCTAATTCTCATATCCCGATCAACCCATCTCTAATAATCTGTGTAGCATCAGTCTTACCGGGAAAGATTTTAGCCTACGTCCAATCCTGGGTCTGAGCTTCATGCCTCTGCCTCAGAGAGCAGCGCTATCGTGTCTGCCCGGGAGAGGGAAGCATGGCGTCTCTGAGCTCACTTCCTCTTCCTCCCAGCATTCTGTTCTGTTTACTCTACCCACCTATGTTCTAACCTATCAGGGCAAGCAGTTTCTTTATTTAACTAACCAATGACCTTCCTCCATCAACTCCCCACTTCCACAGTGGGAGCTTGGGCTTGGCCACATACCTTTCTTTAGCCGCGGAATTTCAATAAATACAACCTAACCCAAATCCTTAGTTGTACTCATGTACTTGGCTTACTGTTTATTGTTTATTGAGTTTTGTTTTCTACTTTTGTGATTAGCCAAGAGAACATTCCCTCTAAGTGACTGCTGCCCCTTCAAACTGGATTCAACCCTGCTTGACCCAGGTGAACCCATTTTAGATCAATTGAGTTGAGATCAAATTAGTTGAGTACTAATATGGTACCTTGGGCTGGAATATAGTTTAATGATATAGAGTTATTGTACCGTGAGTATGGACCTGGGTTCAATCCCCAGCACTGTAATTGATATAGGTAAACAGACCCAAAGCCCCTCAAGGACAAGAAAAATGTTTATTGTTTTAAGTCATTGACTTTTGTAGTGGGGTATTAGATAGCAGCCATATGCCAATACAAACACAACCAACGGCCACCTAAGAGACATGCTGATATGCTCAAAGTTAGCTTGAAAATGAGCTATGAGCCAGGCGATGGTGGCGCACGCCTTTAATCCCAGCACTCGGGAGGCAGAGGTAGGCGGATCTCTGTGAGTTCGAGACCAGCCTGGTCTACAGAGCTAGTTCCAGGACAGGCTCCAAAGCCACAGAGAAACCCTGTCTCGAAAAACCAAAAAAAAAAAAAAGAAAGAAAAAGAAAATGAGCTATGAATTTAACTGGCCAGTGGAGAGGAAGACTTTGACACACCCACAGGCATGACATGAGCAATGACAGGGAACTAAAAGTGGCCGCGTGCTCTGAGGGTCCACTGAACAAACCATTTTAGCTAAAGCAGATGATTTCTAAGAAAAATGGCATCACGCAGCCCGGGCTGACCTCAAACTATTACATCATCAAGGATGACCTTGAACTCCTGATCCTCTTGCCTCTGCCTCCCAGATCATATGGTTAAAGGCAAGTGCTAGAAAGCCTGGATGAAGAAGACTTTCATGACTTTCTTTTTTGGGCATTATCTTAAAAGTAAATTAGAATGAAGTTTCTGGAAGCTTTGAATATTGATGTGTATGAATATGACAAATAGCCTGGGAGGAATAGGTAAGAAACAGTAGCTGCTGCTGTGATTCAGAGCCCCCACCCCCTTCCATGAGTCTCAGAAACAGTAATGAAGCAATTCTTAAGGAGACAGGGTTTTAAAAGTCAGTTCTCCAAGTCATGAAATGGGCTCGGATGACACAGCATACCCTGCTCTGTTACATGTTTATTTACAGATGGGAGTTCAGTGAGGGGCTAATGAAGACATTTTAGGGGTTCAGAAGATGGACTTTTCAGCCTAGATACAACAGAGGCGGCTGAATTACATCACCCCGTAAGTTGTCCAGACAGACTACTGTGAGTCATCTCCTCGGTGGAGATAAGGAAGGTGAAGGGGACCAGTGGAGTGAGACTTTCATGGATTTCTTTCTTGGAGGGTGCCGGAGTGACTGGAGAAACTGTGTGCGAAATGACGAACTCCTCTCTGGGAGAAGCCACCTAGAACAGGTCTCGACACTAAAAATCTCAATCCCTCTTGCAATAAACTCACCAGTCCTGTAGCACAGGGAATGGGGAAAGTTCAAGGGAGAGCAGGGCCCCATGAGAGGTCACTAGCGACTCAGGACTGAAGCTCACAGTTGCGGATGACAATGTCAATCTGTCAGCCAGAGCCAGGGAAGAAAGAGCATTTCAAATGGAGTTCCTTCCTGGAGGAACTGCTAGGAAAAAACCTGCTAGGGAAAAAAAGAGCATGCCCAGATGGCCAGAGCCTAAGGGAATATGAGATGGGACGAAAGGAAGTCAGGCAAAGGAGATAAAATAAATTCCACATGCACTGCTTCTTATTGCCACTTTTGTACAGTTGCTATGGGAACTGTATTTCAGAAGCTCTCCGAGGCTGTATCTTACCCAGTGCAAAATGTTTGGGGCTGAAATGACCAGTCAGTTTGAGCCAACTGGTTTAATTGATTTATTTCCAACTCGTGCCCCCTACCCCCCAACCCCAGTCAAAATTGCTGGCTGCTTAACTGGATTCAGTGGCAGCTTGAGGCAATAAAATTGGTTTACCTATTGTGTACATTTGTGTTCTCTCTTAATGATAAGCTTAATTGCAACCTGCCTTCTGTACTAGGGTCCCTTTATTTCTGAGGTTATAAGCAGCTCTAGGACAGCTTGCATACTGATTGGGAAGGCAGGAAAAGACTATCTGAATAATTCATATACTGATGCCAGGGACCAAGGTATACACACACACACACACACACACACACACACACACACTAAAGCATTGGACCAGAGCCCAGGCAGCAAAGCCTAAAGGAAGCAGGAGCAAGCCCCTACACGAGAAAACATGGTACTAAGATGTTGGTGGGAGGCACGGGAAGGCTTGAGGCCGGAAGCTGCATATATGGAGGTCAGAGGAGAACCTCAGGTACTCTTCCTCAGGAGCTGTCTGCTTTGTTTATTCAAACAGGGTCCCTCACTGGCCTGGAGAACACCCAGTAGGCTAGGAGGACTGGTCAGTAAGCTCCTGGGATCCATTTGGCTTGAGATACCCATCACTGGGATTGCAAGCACATGCCAGCATGCCTGGATTTTGTTTTTTTACCCAGTTTTAGTGTTCTGATGGAAGTCTTCATGCTGTGTCCTCATGGTTCCTACATGTCTATCTGCTTCTTCCCAAAATGCCAGTGAGGGTGCTCTGAGGTCAGAATTCCGGGCTAACTGATGATCAGAACAGTGTCTCAACTTTGGTCCACTTCTATCTCTGTCTCCTCTCCATGCTTCTCCTCCAACAGAGGGAATGAAAAGGAATGAAGTTTTATTGCCAGTGAGAAGAACTTATAAAGTCAATATTCATTTAGCATTTCCTGGGTAAGGAACTCTGACGCTAAGTGAATCTTTACAAACAGAACTGCCTTTGATGTCATTACACTTGAAGATCTTTTTGTTGTTACATATTGTCCTGTCCCTTAGTTTCTAAGACACGGTCTTGTTCTCTAATTTTGGGCTACTCCACGTGACCCCAAGCATGTGGCTTGTGACTCAGAAAGCTTTATACTCCCATCGATTAATTCCTTTATCAAATGGCTGTCCCTGTGCCTATTTCTTCATAGTCAGATAACACACCTTGCCCCAATAGCAAGTCTATGAGGGTCTCAGCTTTGGAAAACACCTTAGACATGGAAATAAGAGACCGTTTAAACAAGAATTCTTAATGAGCGGTCAGATAGATTGAAGAATTAATTCTTTTTCTCTAAAATGTGCTTGTTCTTTTCTAGAAGCTCAAATTTATACCCTGCTCTAATGAAAGTCAGGTTTGTTATTGGTATTGGAAAGGTTCACCGATGCCAGGTGTGGTGGCACAGGCCTTTAATCTCAGCCATAGGGAGGCAGAGGCAGGTAGATCTCTGAGTATGAGGCCAGTTTGGTCTACAGAGTGAATTTCAGAACAGTCAGGGCTAGTCAGAGAAAGCTTATACTAAAATAGGAAAGAAAAGAGAAAAAAGGGTTCACTGATGATTAATAGCTAACATGTCCCTTGAGTTTATGAAGGCCTTTAAGTATATTGTCTCCTTGCTTTCTACTTTAACTCATAAGGTAGATAACTTGTTCCAGTTTTGCTTTCTGTTGCTGTGACGAACACAGACAAAAGCCACTTGAGGGAGAACAGGTTTATTTGGCTTACAGGTTATAGTCTATCACTGAAGGAAACCCAGGCAGGAATTCAAATCAGTAATCTGGAGGTAGGAATGTCGCTTGCTGGATCTCTCGCCCTGGCTTGCTCAGCTTGCTATTTTATACAATCCAGGACCACCTGCCCGAGGGTACTACCAACTACGGTGAACTGGGCCTTCCACATCAATCATTAATCAAGAAAATAACCCACAGTTGGGTCCAGGGGAAACTCTGCAGGAGATAACTCCTCAGCTAAGGTTTCTTCTTCCAAAGTGAATCTAGTTGATGTCAAGTTGACAAAACTAATCAGCAGAGATGTTTTACTTAGCAATTAAGAATTTAAAAAAATCAAAAATCTAGCCTAAATGCTCAGACTACAAACCCCACCTTCTTTCTATATTTTAATGGGATGCCTGGTCATTTAAATCTGTGTTTTTCTATTGCTCCAGCTGGTGGTTTTGAAGGCATCGATTTTCCTTTCTTTCATTTTCCACATAACTGCCTGATAAACTATGAACTTAGAGTTTGATTCGCATCTAAATAGTGAATTGCACTTACATCTACTGAAGTTTCTCTTATTGTTAATAAAACATTTAAAAACCCAATCTTGCATAGAAAGACTATTTTAAAATTCTGCATTTCTCCACCAGTACAAGACAAGATCTCACACTGAGAATGGATATCCAAGGGCACTGTGGACTGTGAATAGGTTGGCTCATTGATTCCCCGATGGTATCAGGTCATTGTTCAAATGGAACTACATATATAAATTGGGGCTCTTACTAGTGTGATCTAGTTGCTACCTTGTGTTTCTCTCTCTCTCTCTCTCTCTCTCTCTCTCTCTCTCTCTCTCTCTCTCTCTCTCGCTCTGTGTGTGTGTGTGTCTGTCTGTCTTTTTTTCTCTCTTCGTGTGTGTGTGTCTACATACACACATGAGTGCAACTGGCTGGGCAGGCATATCAAAAGGGTGAGTGATGGGAAACATCAGCCTATCCCTTTGAGTCAATTCATGTGTTATCTATGAATGAACACCGTCAATGCTCCCTGGATTTGACCCCTGTTCTTTCATATTATCATAGCTCAGTCATGATACTGATTTTAAGACTTTACTTTGGCAGATGATTGATTCGTAATTTGGTTCAATCACTTGTGGCTGTTATTTTCACACAAAACCAATTAATAACCATTGGAAATGTTCTAATTTAAAGCTAGTGTCTGCCCAAGAAGAATGGATTTCTCTATGGATTTTCATAATGGTTTGATTATGACTAGAATGGGACATATCCTAAACATCTAATCCAATGATAGAATGATGGACTGCCAGGGTGCATGGGGAGGAGCTCACTTTACAAATGGAGCACTCTTCCTCGGGACAGGCTTCACGGCATTAGCAGAACGCTGCCACCAACTCTTCCTCGGGGCTGGCTACAAAAAACAAACAAACATAAGGCAGGTTTTCAGATACTAGAGAGGAAGGAATTTTACAATCCTTGAGACAGATTCTCCTGAGGCTTAAGAACTAGCATTCTAGATCCTAGTGAAGAAATAAACATGATTTTCTTCCATGAAAAAATAAATTGATCTATACGTAGTAGTGTATGCTCCAAACTGAACTAGTTTGGGTCCTGGAGATTTGGAGTGTTCTAAACAGATAGAATAAATTTGTATATTGAAATGACAAGCTTGGACTATTTAGTTTGTGGTTATGAGGTTCTTATCAATGGGACAAAGGTCTAGATTCCAAGGCCAGTTTAGGAAATGGTTTAGTAATTCTTCCTTTTCCTCCCAGGCAAGGGAAGGCAAAAAAAAAAAAAAGGGTCGCATCTCTACTTTCCAGTAAAGGGCTATTAGATCCCTGAATTCAGGTCCTTACACAAGTCCACAGGCTGCCATGACCCCAAGAGACAAATAACTAAGGATAAGCACGGTCTGCTGGCAAACTCAGGGCAGGAAAACAGTGGATAGGTCCAGGGAACTAGAGGAATGAAAAGAACATCAGGGAACCTCTGAGACCGAAGACATCAGGAACAAATGTAGGTAATCTTCAGGCCTGTTTTTTTTTCTGGGTCTTCAATTCCAGTGAGACACAAACAGGAATCAGGCCTGTGATTGACCATAGTCTGCAAACAGCATCAGGCCTATGGGCACTGCCATGCATCCTATTTTCTGATCTGCTCACCTGACACTTCCGGAATCTATTTCTTGCATCAATTATGTCTGGTACAGAGATTTCTTAAATAAGAGTTTGTGCTTTCCCAGTGAAACTTAACTGGCTCCATGGAGTTTCTACCATGTGACCAACATTGTGAGAGACACAAAGTCAATGGTTTACGAACCTGTCCTGGTGTAATGAGATGAGTATTCAACAATATTTGAGCCAAGATAAAAGTCAAGTATGGTAAGTGAGATGCCCAGGGCCTGGGGTGGGAGTGGGAGGAGGTATGACTCAAGTGGAAGAATAGGAATTGCACCAAATAGTCTCACTTCACCCTACAGACCAGACCAACTTTCTCAAACTTTCTAGGGTGATTCTTTGTTTCAGTTGTCCAGAGTAGGACACTAATCCCTCCTTATCTGAGGGCTCTGTATCCACAGATTAAAACAGCCTTGATCAAACAGACAGTTTTTGTGATCCAATTGGAAATAATACAGCACAATAACAAGATAGCATGAACACAATAATTGCATTGTATCAAGTACAGTAAGAGGGGATTTACAGCATACAGAAGGATGTGTGTGCTTAGAGACAGACACGATGCCGGTGCCATTTTATTTAAATAAAAAACTGGAGCAGCCTCAGATTTTGGAATTCACAGGGGCTCTAGACCAATAAATAATAACACTGTCGCTATGGAGGGACAACTGTCCTACAAACTGTTCTAGATGGTAAGGATGGCAGAGTCTAGGCGCCATTCCTCCAGCTGAGAGCAACACTCTTAGAAGGAAAACTGCACATTTTGCTTGCTCCTTTGGAGAAATCTGCCTCGCCAAAGCTCACACCTCTTGTGGCCAGCCAAAATTTCATCCGAATGAGGGTGTCCCACCCATTTATTCCCTTCAGGGTCATCTGAAGCGTGACGTCAACTCCAGAATTCCACCCAGGCCTCTCTCAAGTTCTTTGTGTGTGGGAGGGCATAGATCTTCACATATGAGCACAGCATCCACCACATTCCTGCCTTTCCCTCCCCCTCCAACTCCTTCCATATCTCTGCTCCCAAATTCATGACCTCTTCTTTATTGCTGTTGCAAGTATACGTGTGTGTACATGTATATACCTGTATTTACAACCTACTGAGTCCATCTAGCAATGCTCATATGTGTAATGTTCCAGGGATGATTACCGAGAATTGGCTAACCCCGGAGAAAACTGATTCTCTCTCATCTGTGTGGACATATTTTTCTTTGCATGGGCTGCACACTCTGCACTACTCCGTGTCTATACCCTCAACCTCATGCGCCAAGAAGTTGACCTGTCAGACAGATATCCTAAACTAAGAAATGTAAACAGCGATCCTTCCCAGCAAAGTTTAAACCTCACCGAGGGAGAAGATGATCAAAGATGCCATTCTACAAATCTCAGTAGCTCTTTCTTACCCAACCCATCACGCAGCATGACCAAGGCATGGGGTTTCTCCTGATCATGAACCATTGGCAAACACCACCACAACCTCTCCTGGCTCCTAGCAACGTCTGAGAGAAAACTCACCATTCTCCTTTCTGCCAAAAGAGGATCAGGAAGGTGACAATCCACAGAGACAAAGTTGAAGCTTTTAAATGTCCCCTCTGGTCTCATTTCCTACAGAGTGACTTTTAACTGCTGCTTCTTTCTGTACAATTTTAACCCAAATGTTTCACGTCTCCTCTCTCCGACTTCCCTGAATAACTAGCCCTTCCATAAATAACTAGCCCTTCTCTGCCCTTTCGTCCTCCTTATTTTCACCTCTTAGCCCAGATAGAAGATGCTTTTCAGAACATAGTTGGAAAAGGAGGCCAGTGCAATATATGTGAAATTTCCATTTTCTGAAACAGCAAGTTTGGCCCTAAGCAAAGTAAATCAGTATACTCTCTTGGCCTGAGCTTCCTTCTGGGGGGTCCTTCTCTTCTCTTGCTCCATGCTAACACTATAGTGAGCACACCCTGGAAACTTACTCAGCCTTCATGCCTTCTGAACTCCAGCCTCTTGTTTGCCTAGCAAAATCTTTATAATTTATTTGACTTCTGGTAGGTCGTTGTAATGCTCTTAACACACGAACTACAGCGTATTATATATATTATGGGGATTTCTTAGTTATTCTTCTCATGTTTTCCAAGGATGTGGGGTCAAGCAATTCTAGGTGTCAGAAAACAGAAAAGGAACACTCCTGAGCAAGATAAGCTTTTCCTAGGTTACTGGGAAAGAAATCAACTGACCCTTTCCTTTTTCTCTTTCATTTCCCAGGCTCCAGAGAAGCCTATTCAGTGCTTACCATGAGGCTTCATTAAAAATAAGCCCATAACAAATCAGTAATAGAAAAATACAACGTGGTCAGTTTTCCTTGGGCACATAGAAGGGTTGGCTCTCTACCCATCTCACCACCACTCCCCTCAACTCTTCACAATGCTGTCCTCAGCAAGGGCTAAAGGATGCAGAAAACCCAAACTCCAACTCCAACTGACCAGATGGCAGACCAAAAAGGGAAGCAGAAATTATTTATCAGTCTCCCAAATAATCCTACCCTTAGATCAAGCCTAACCTGAGTAGAGCCAAGGGAGGGAGAGGCGCCTCAGGGCATAAGAGCCACTACCATCTTAACCAGAGAAACTGAGATCACACCCAAGGGACTGTCGCAAGATGATCAGACTTACTGATGTTCCCTCACAACAGGGGGGGGGGTCAGGAAAGGGCATTAAACCCTCAAGTGAGATTACAGATACTCACACACACACCCGCCCCAACGCAGGTCTCAGCATTATGGAAGTGCCTATGAGGTGCCGGGTTAACTGGGTGGGGCAGGAGGCGGGGTGGGGGGACTGCATGTAGGCAGCTTTGGTGCTGCAGCTGTCTAGGGTCACTCATGCTCCTAGAAGTAACCCCTCATCTGCCTTAGTAAACTCAGTGGTTCACCAGGCTAGACCAGTGTGGAATTGTCTTTAGTTTTTTTATTAATGCTTTCTCTAAGGTAAATACACATTTGTTGATGTCTCCACAGGAAACATTACTATAATAAGAATTTCATCCCAGGTAAAAAAGCCTAAGCCATCCTCACAAACCTGGCTTCGGGACAGGTTATTTCCAGAACTGCATGTCACATGCTAACTTCTACTTACCCTCAGCCATCTTTTTAAGGATATGCACAAATTACCACAAGTCCAATTAGCATAATGAGACGGTTGCAAATTAAACACATCCCTAGAACATCGTCTGTAAGAGCCACTTGTAAACGTCTTGTTTCTTACTGTGCACGCTTGGTTTCCATAGAAAATATTTTTGTTTCCTTCAAAAACATTTGCAACCAGTACACACTCAACTGATCAAGTTGGAAGGATAAAGAAACCTAAACCAACAAGCTTCTTATACTTGATGTGTTCTCTCTCTCTCTCTCTCTCTCTCTCTCTCTCTCTCTCTCTCTCTGTCAATTATTCCATAATTGGTACTTACTAAGAGCTTTTCACCAAAATTGTTCAAGGGTATTTTGGTTCTTCATCTCTTACGTTCCTATGAAACTCAATAACCAATCATTGCTAAGTTCCTCCAGAATGGTTTTTATTGCAGCATGTATATTTGATGTCATTATCTCCTGGGTAATACTCTCCACACCTCCACCTTTCATTGACGCTGTGAGGGTGACTGCTGCTTGACCCAGGTCCTATTTAGCTGTCTTTTCTCCATGGCAGCAGCAACTTCAGTTTTGTTTTCGTTCCTTGTGTAAAACATGAAGGCCTGCTTGTTGGGGTTTCTGTCATGCCTGGTCCCCAGCTGTTTAGTCCCAGAGAAAAATCACACAGAGATTATAAACTGTAAATTATAAACTATATAAATTTATATAAATAAATATATATTATAAACTAATGTATTTATTTAAATAATATAATTATTTAATTATATTAAATAAATATAAATTATAAACTGATTGTTCCATTAGCTCAGGCTTCTTATTAGCTCTTGTAGCTTATATTAACCCATTATTCTTATCTATGTTAGCCACGTTGTTCAGTACCTTTTCAGCAGGGCAGATCACATCCTGCTTCTTCAGTGATCTGGGCAGGACTGTAGAGGAATGGGCTTCCTCCTTCCCAGAATTCTCCTGTTTCATTGCCTCACCTTTACTTCCTGCCTGTTTGTCCCACCTATACTTCCTGCCTGGCCAATCAGCGTTTATTTAAAACATGATTGACAGAATACATACAATTCTCCTGCACCACTTGAGGTCTGAGTTCTCTCTCCTAAGGCTGTAGGTATACTTTGCAAGGTTTTGCTGCTGTCTGTTGCTGCCTGAAGCCTTGAACAGCTGATACTTCTTGCTCATCTCCCCAGTGGCTCCAAAAACATCTCCTCCACAGCTCCATCTGCCACTTCTGGTTCCATTATACGACATTCAGGATTTCCAGCTCTGAAGCATTTCCTGACTTCACTGTAAACAGTACTTGGTGTATTAAATACTAAACACTTAATTTCCCTTGTTTTGCTTCATTCCTGGGGAAGAAAAGAGTAGGCCCCAAGCTAATCCTTCACAGCTGCACCAGACAGCCTGCCTCTGTGGAGCTATGGAGAAAGCAAGGCAGAGCCCTCTATACACTGAAATTACTTAAAGCGATTAAATCTTCTCTTGGAGGGTGAATTGTGCAGGGAAGGAGTGGCTCACTCGGAGCAGAGAGAGCAGGTAAAGCATGAAGAGGTGTTGTTGAACCAAGAAAAAATGGGCTGCTAAGGCACACCCCACCCTCTCCACTTCCGAGGGTCTTCCTGTTGTGCACTGAGATGAAGTCCTCAGCTACCAAACATGTCAGCTGATGCAGCCAGCTGTGGCTCAGAACCTGACAGTCCATCAGGTTCAGCATGCATGGTCCTGGTCCTGTGAGGGACAGATTCTGTCCCTGCTTCTCTGAGTGACTTACTCCATTCTTGGCTTATTTCTCCCATTTGACAAAGTAAAAGGCAATAAATATTCTGCTCTCAGTACTCCAGAGTCCCTTTAATTTCATATGCTTTCACAGGGGCAAGTGACTCAACACTCTACTTCAGTTTCTGCTGTTTTTTCCATATGTATTTGAATTATTCATAATATATATGAATAATATATATATTTCAAGAATTCCATACATGATCATGCCTTATTTACATCATTTCAATGTCTCACTCTCCCACCTTGGATTCATGACCTCTTCTATAATTATTTGTATACACACACACACACACACACACACACACACACACACACACACCTACTGACTGCACTTAGTATTGCCCTTATATACATGTGCTTTGTCTAACCAGCTAGGATTGGATAACCTACCAGGCTATTAACCTATCAGCTTCACAGGATAACTTGAAAGAGGCAGTGGAAAGATTGGAAGGGACAAAGGACCAGCACTCCTGTTGTGAGAGGGTGACATCTGTGCTGTGTCCACAGTCCACCTGTCCTTCCCACTACCTGTTGGGTGTCCCTAGCAAGGTTCTGCAAGCAACCCTGGCTGACCACAGTTAAATTCCTTAGAACAGTGGAATCTTCCATGATGAACATACTTTTCTCAACTGTTTTATATAGTTTTTGAATAAAATTGAACCATTATTTATTTAAAAATCTGGGTTGCAACAGAACATCATCTTAATCCAAGTCTGCTAGTCCTCATTAAGATGTTGAAATAAAAATATACATATACTTGTACAGCCAATATGCTAGTTGCTCATGACTATAGATGAGCATTTATTTGGTTTTCGATGTTCACTGCTACAAATGATGCCGGGATAAGCACCGTCATTCACACTCCTCTGTGCCATCGACACAATCCTCCTTTTGATCAATATCAGAACAACCGAGAATGCCATGACTCCCTTGGCTTGTCTTTACTTCTCTATTCAAATCAATACCACTTCCAGTCCAACATGAGGACAAATGTCCCCGCTGTCACCACCACCTGCCACAGCAGCCCTGTGATCCCTGCCATGGTTCGGACACCCACTCCCTCTTGCCTGAATGATGGTAGGAAGTTGACTCTCCTTTTAAAATTATTGGTTTGGGAGTGCTACATTGCACAGCATTGTCCCCAAATATCACCAGTCCTTTAAAAACTGTGCCTGCTCTAAAATGGGGATAAGGTATACAGCCTTCCTCAAAATTATTGTGTGTGTGTGTGTGTGTGTGTGTGTGTGTGTGTGTGTGTGTGTGTGTGTGCATAGCAAGTCTTACAGGAAAGTATAAAAATGATTTGGAAAGTGTTGTTCTGTGTGACTCACCATAACCAGCTTAGTAGACTTTGTTCTCATTTTTTAAGGAAAATTCATATCACATAGACACAGTCATATATCTCGACTTAGCACTCAAGGACCACAATCCAATATTGCAGTTGAAAACTATTATTCTTCAGTGTCCATGGTAAAATAGAGTAAGCCTTAAATAAAATATCACAATTTCTGGCAACTATGATGGGGAAAGGAATTGAAAGGAGCATACAGTTATATACAATAAGATATAAGTCATTCAATTTCATCTACAATGCAGAATTACAACTCTAAATAGTAGTAAAATATATTTAGCATAACTGTATCTATATCAAACCAACCACTTTAAAAGTAAAGGTTACTATTCAAACAGATCCTGTCATATAACAAATACTTAGGAAAGAAATAAAAAAACCTTTTTAACAACACCAATGAACAGAGTCTCTTCCACAGAAAACTCTAGATGGTTGGCACACACAGCAATGCTTCTTTCTAGGTCCTTTCTTGTCCTTCCCCTAGAATCTTCTAGACTAGGAACTACATTTGCTTAGTTTCTTTTTTTTAATAGGCATCTGGCTGTACCTGGCTAAGGGAAGGGGCTGTTAACACAGCAGAGAGAAGAAATAAGGAGGAGACAGAGCAGAGGCCCCTCTCTTATCTGTCTTACTAGCTGTCTTCAGCAGGTGTCCCAGTGACTCAAGCCATAATGTGGATAGCATGTGCTTGGGAGGCCTAGGTTCTCTGCAGAGCTTTCCTGGACTCTGGACATGATCCCCACCCACTCTCTTTGAAACATTAGAGTAGTTACAGACTCCTGCTATTGCTGATCTCCAATTTCCTCACCTTTCTCCAGTTCTTTCCTTCCCACACCTAAACACTCTTCTAACACCTCCAATATGAGATGTCAAAGTGGTCCTACCATAATAGCCACTAGAATGGAAAATGGAGTGCATGATACATTTTAGGAGATTAGTGAGGAGTCATGTCACGACCCATTATACCTTATCAATGATATTATTTCAATGTAACACTGATTCTCAAATGATTAAAAACACCTAAATATATGAACATATAAAAAGCTGTCATTGATGAAGAATGATGTCTATTTACATGCTAATAAGGACACACCATGAGTTCTATAAGTCTAGATAAAGAATGTTATCGTGACATTAAAATAGAATGAGTCTACCAGCACGATGATGAAACTGCGGCTATAGAAGCAGTCTATCTGAAATAAGGCTCTGACTCTTTGACTTATTGGATTTAGGGCTAAAATTAAGGTACTATCTCTCTTGCTTCTGCATTCCCTCATCTATAAACCAATTAATGAATGAATTGACATAGTGAATTTTATGATTGAACCCATGTAGCTTCTTACATGTTTCAGAGACTGCTTGCTATAGAGATTTACATTGCTATGGATTTTGGTTTATTGATACAAGCTTTAGGTCAGTTTTGTTAAATGTATATTTCTGCTCTTGATTAAGGTGCTATAATTGTGCAGTTAATTTAAAAATGTAATGTATAATTAAGAAATATAAGTTAATAGATATTCATCTATCATAGCTAAGCTTGTAGTCATGTTAGTTAGATTTTCTAGATGTATAGAGATATATTTCAGTTAGATAGGTATTCTTCAAATCTTTCAGAGACCTTCAGAATATAGCATTTAAAATGTTTTAATAACTTAGGATTTTCATGACAGTGAGACACGATTGCTCCTGGCAGCACCACTCTATTCCCTAGAGAATGGTGAGCACTGAAAACACTCCACTCCAAGTTTGTTTCCTTCTTGGCAAAATTGATCTTTGGACAAGGAACTGCCCATGCCTCAACGACTGACAAGGTACATGCTTTCCAGAAATGGATAAGCAGGACACAAGGAAAAAGACTGTCAAATCTTGCCAAGACAGGGTAATATGGTTTTGAAAATTTTCCTGCCTCTGAAAATGGTCTTAGCCGAAGTTTTTTTGCTTCAATGTTGCAAATGAAATTTCGGGTGATTGCCCAGGTAGCCAGTTGTCTCTGTCATTTGTTGCACATTTTGGAAGTTGCTTGATTGCACTTTCTGCTTACTCAAGTAGTATTATTTCCCTTCTCTGATCTCTGATGGGGTTGAAGACTAGATAGTTGTAGTTACTTTCCTCTCATGACTTGGCCACGTTATTTGTTTTACAAGACTTAAACTCATTACGAGAGGATAATTATTGAATATATTTGTTCTTATTTTATATAATTTTATATTAGCCTTAGAACTCTCTTATTTAAACAAAAAGGGGAGGTACTTTAGGAAATCCTACAGCCAGTATTCTTTAAGTTATCTACCTACTGGGGCATGCTCTCTTATACTATTTATGCCAATGTAGAGTGAGTGTCCAGCCTCTTTTCCAGCTGCGGTATTCCGTTGCTGTTTTCTGTTCCAACAGAGGATATTGATTTGTGAGTCTACCCCCATAAATAACCATCTATTATTCTCAATTCTGAGCTAGTGTGGGATTTCTTTTAAGCGTCCTTCTTCAACTGCTCACTAACTATGGCCAGGTTTCACCTCTGTCATCCTTTTTATTACTGTAAGTTCTAGGTTATAGAAGCTGTGAGATTTAAGAATAGACTCTAAGATACATACAAGGAAGTATTTCTGTGTGAATCAGGGGTCCCCAAAATAGCACACTCTCTCTCTCACTCTCTCTCTTTAATAACCTTAGAGGTGAAAATTGTCTTTGTACAGCACGAAGACATCATTTTATCCCTACAGTCTTATAGAGCTTGCTTCATATAGTGAAGGGAAGGGAGTGGAGTGTGCTTGTTTTTCTTCTAAATCTGGAGTGAGATTGAAACAGAGCAGCAAGACCTTCTGACTCTGATCTTCGTTTGTTTTGCAGCCCTGGGGCTTGAACTCACAGCCTGGAGACTGTTGGACAAGTGCTCTACCACTGTGTTCATCCCCAGCCAAGACCCCCTGAAGGAAACACAAAGAATTTTTGTTTGCTGCGGTAGGTGCTATTGCTGCTTCCCCAAATACTTCCAGTATCACCTCCATATCCTGATTTGGTGGAGCCACATAACAAGACTTGGAAAATGCATTTTGATGGAATGATTTGGTTCAATTCATTCGAGGACCAGAGCTGAACTCCTGTCACTAAGGCTTTTTTCTCTCTAGGGCCACAGTCAGTAGTATTGGAAATAGCTGCTATTTCGCTTGTCTGAGTGATCATAATGACTGGAAATGGAGCATAAGAAAGACATAAGCTTTGTGTGATAAGTCACTGGCATTTGGAGGCTATTTACCACTATACCATCACTGAGTCTGTCTGATAAATTTAAGAACTAAAAGAAGTAGCAAGAAATATAAGCACAGATTATCATTCCAAGAACCTAATGCATTCATCACAGCTGTAATTATTTTTGGCACCTAATAATTTTTTCACAGTGGCAAACAATTAAGCCTCTTGTACTAAAATGACCCGTGGCCGGTCAGAGAGAAGGGGAGGGATAAGCTCAGATGGCCTTGCATAGTGGATAGGTTTCACATTTTGAGGCTTAAGGATTTAGAACACTCAATTTACATATGCAAATGTCAGGAAGGCTACAAACTTCCAGGGTACAAGACTCACCATGCCCTGGGAGCATTTTCTTCTAATGCTGCAAGGAAAGAGAAAAGTAAATTTAAAACTGAGTGGTGGTGGTGCACACCTTTAATCTCAGCACTTGGGAGGCAAAAGCAAGAGGATTTCTGTGAGTTCGAGGCCTGCCTGTTCTACAGAGCAAGTTCCAGGACAGCTGGGGCAACACAGAGAAACCCTGTCTCAGAAAAAAGAAAAAGAAAATACAAATACAAAAGACTAGCTAGGCGGTGGTGGCACATGCCTTTAATCCCAGCACTCAGGAGGCAGAGGCAGGAAGATCTCTGTGAGTTCGAGGCCAGCCTGGGCTACAAGAGCTAGTTCCAGGACAGGCTGCAAAACTACAGAGAAACCCTGTCTCAAAAAACTGTGACAGTACCTGACATATTTTATTTACAATGAATAAAAAGAAATTATTTTTAAATAAGCAACAAAATTTAACATAATTGGGTCCTGTGTGATAGAGGAGTTACTTTTGTGTCCCCAGTATACTTCCTAATAAAAACTGAAATTTTAAAAGCTCAATAGTTTACAATAAAAACATAATAATCATTTATAGATACACACCTTAAAATGGAGGCTAAGAATGTCATTTATACTTCCAACTATATGGCTGTAGATGCATTTCTTAATTTGTCTTTTACCCCAAAAAGTAACTGTCATCCTGAATTGAAGTTCATCATGGCTTCATGTCCCATAGCGCATATCTTTATTGCATCTGTACACATGTGCAAAACATATTTAAATTTTCACTGTTTTAGTTTTATTCAAAGAGTATTATTTGCCATTGAGAAAGCCTTGACAAAAAAAATACTTAAATCCTCAGAATATTCTGTCTGCCCATATGGAATCAACTAGAGTTCAATAACACAAACAAAACCAGAATAAACTTAATTACATGGAAGTTGAACAGTATACTTATATATAAATTATGATTAAAGGAATTCCCAGTTTGTGCTGGGAATATACCTTGGCAGAGTGCTGTCCTTTATGCACCAAGCCCTGGATTTGAACCACAAAATTTGAAGGCAGAAGGATCAGGAATTGAAGGTCACTCCCACCTACATAGTGAGTTCAAAGTCAACCTGGACTACATGAGATCCTGCCTCAAATTACAAAAAAAAAAAAAGAAAAGAAAAGAAAAGAAAAGAAAAGAAAAAAGAGAAAGAAAGAAAACAGGAGAAAAAAGAAAATAGAACACATTTGGAACTGAATAATGGTAAAGAAGACATACAAAATAAATGCTGAAAGTGGGGAGAATGTCCACAAATACAGCAGCTACAGATACCTGCAGAATGTCAACCCAGTCAAAACTCCAACATGGATGGGAGAGGAATTCAACATGTCCTACCTCTAATGGCTGCTGGTAATTGATAGTTACTGAGGAAGGGTGGATAATTTTGAGGGTGTGGTCACTAATAGGTTGCCCATGCTCAACTGGATGGCCCTATATTCAAGCACATATAGGTATCACTTAATGGACTTCGAGGGCTATCAAAAAAAAGAGGACATAAAGTTGGGAGGTAGACTTGGGGGTATTATCTGGGGAGAGTGGAGAGGGAAAATCGAGGTGGATATGATCACCATTCATTGGACACACATATTACATTTGTAAAAACTAAAAAGTTTGAAAAGAAGTAAATAATAAAAATAAACTAATATGCTAGAAAATATAAGATGATTGAAACAACAACAATCCAAATGTTTTCTCACAAATGTGATCTGTTCTACAAAAGAAAAAAGATAAAGAATCACAAATGGAAATGAAGACAGAAACACACAATTTCAAATATTTTAGAAATAAAACTATGTGAAAGAAAGGGCCAAGATGATGGCCCAATCAGCAAAGCCTTTGCTGCATATGCATGAAGTCCTGAGTCTGGCACCCACATAAAAACTGGATGCTGTAACCTGAGCACTCTGTTGAGTGAGGGATTCTACCTCAAAATACAAGGTAGAGAGGGAGAATGGAAGACATTCTATACAGACCTCTGGCCTCCATACACACAGGCCCATAGGCACATGTACACCCTAAGGCATGCACATAGACACAAACAGTGACACACAAGTACTACACACACACACACACACACACACACAGAGAGAGAGAGAGAGGGGGGGGGTGCAAGTAATGTTTAATTGGAAGCATCTTATGTAACTTTCATGCAAAAAAGATACAATTTATTTAAAAGTTTCTCAAATATAAAAGTTATTAAAACGATAAGGAAAAATGGTAAAAGTCTTAAAAGTTTTACATCTATTTAAAATAAATGACTGTTTATTTAAAATCCAGAGAAATAGAAAAACTCACCCCCAAATGGGTTTGTGGAAAATTCTTCTAACTGCAGAAGAAAGCAATAGCAGAATCTCACACATGGTCTTCAAGCATAAAGAGAAGTGGTAAGATTCTAGGAAAAATACAAGAGAGCATTTCCATGACCTTCAAGTAGTCACAGATTGCCATGGCAGGATCCAAAAAAGTACAACTCTTAAAATAAAATTCTGATAACCTAGACTTCATTAGAATTAAGACATTCCATTTGTCACAAGACACTACCAAAGGAATGAGAGAGTAAATTACATAACAGACTACAGGCATATAAAGTATCTCTCTATGTAAATATATGTCTATAGAGACACATATATAGATATGCCTGTATAAAAATAGATCTGAAAAGAACCTGAAATCTATAACATATAAAGAATCTGTAAATCAAAGCACAAATACTGAAAATCTAACAGAAAAACCAAACAAAAACTTGAACAAATTCATCAGAAATGATGCTGCTTAAAAAGTCAATTGGCAAAAAACAGTCAGAGAAAAATTACATACAGCAGATAAGCATACAAAAGGATGCTTAGACATCAGTCACTGGGGAACACAAATTGAAACCACATACAGTAGCAAGATGCACCTGCAAATGACTAAAATATAAAAACAGGAGTATCAAATGCTGGCAAGGATGTGGGAAAACTTTTAAGCCACTGGGGAGAGGTAAACTAGGGCAACCAACTCTGTAAAACGTTCTGAGGGGTTCATGACAGGCATTTGTATGCAAGGAAATGAAAGCTATGCTCACCCAAAATGTATTCTCAAATGCTCAGCATGGCTTTAATCACAATAGCCCCAAATTGAGAGCAACACAGCTGTCCATCAGCACGTGAATGGCTGACAAAGCTGTGGTGTGCACATACCACTTATCATCACTGAGGAGTGGTATTCTGAGGAAAGCAAAGCCTTCTCAGGAGGCTGTCACTTTCCATGCAAATTATTAAGACAGAAGATCATCATTAACACACCCTCTCATTAAGTGGATCAAGACAGTTATGGGGAAAGTCATCTAGGCATGACCGACACAAAAGAATGCAGTATTCTGGCAACAAAAGCAAACACTAGGGACATAAAGTGCTAAGAACCAACACATCTCCTTTATTACACTTTTGGCAGCAAAAGTGACAGTTCCAAGCAAGGACAAGAGCACTAGACTTGAGTGCTTGACATCCACAAAATGCAAATGAGTTGAAAATTTAGCTCTGTCACTTGTCGTTGAGTTCTCCCCTCCAGCTCCACTTCATGCAAATCTTTAAGCCACACATGGTCCTTCGTCTTAGTTAAAATGTGTATTGCTGTGAAGAGACGCCATGACCACAGCAACTCTTACTAAGAAAAATTTTAATTGGGGTGGCTCACTTACAGTTTAGAGATTCAGCCATTATCATCATGGTGAGAAGCAAGGCAACATGCAGACAGACATGGTGCTGGAGAAGAAGTTGAGAGTTTTACATCTTGACTCACAGGCAACAGGAAGTGGTCTGTCTTACTGGGCATGGATTAAGCATAAATGAGAACTCAAAGCCCACCTCTGCTGTGGGAGGTCCTTCTGTCTATGTGTTGCCTTTATTGGTTAATGAATAAAGAAACTGGCTTTGCCTGATAGGGTAGAACTTAGCTAGGCAGGGAAAACTAAACTGAATGCTGGGAAAAGGGAGGCGGAGTCAGAGAGAAGCCATGTAGCTCTGCCAGAGACAGACGCCAAAACTTTAGCCAGTAAGACACAGCCACATGACGATATACAGATTACTAGAAATGGGTTAAATTAAGATGTAAGAGATAGCTAATAAGAAGCTAGAGCTAATGGACCAAGCAGTGATTTAATTAATACAGTTTCTGTGTGATTATTTCGGGGCTGAGCAGTTGGGAACCAACAAGTGGTTTCCTCACAACATACTTCCACAGTGACACACTTCCTCCAACAAGACCACATCTACTCCAACAAGACAACACCTCCTAATAGTGTCACTCCCTTTGGGCGCCATTTTCTTTCAAACCACCATAGTGAGTGAAAAACTCCATTCCTTCATAGAATAATGGAGAGATGTTTGGGATGATAAAGAAAATGACCATATATCTCTGGAAGATATTGAAGCAAGGCTGTTTTAGATTCATTTCACCGCAGATGAAAATGGTTTCTTTGTTAACTAACATTTCAGAAATGAGTTTGCCCAACTGAAGAAAATCTAATGAAGGAAATAAACCACTTCAACACAATGTCTCTGCAAAGTCTAACCCAAGCTGCAACTATCAGTTTGTAGTCTCTAGAATGGACTTTGAGATAAATCCTAAGCATGTCTGCGAGGGATTTTTCTAGATTAGGTTAATTGTCATGGGAAAACAAGTTGCATAGAAAGAAGAAAGCTGGCTGATAACAAGCATCCTTTGCTCTCTGCCTCCTCACCAAGGAAACCTAGCTGCCCAAAACTCCAGATGCCAAATGTATCCTGTCATGCTGGACTGTAAGATAAAAGACCCTTTTTCCTCTAAGTTACCTTCATCAAGCATGTAGTCATTGCAATAAGAAGAGTAGCTAATATACAAACCATCTGAGATTTGTACTAGAAATTCAACATAAAACCTGAAAAAAGTTCAAGGCCAGGTTCTCAAGGTTAGAAAAATGCAAACACCATGCTCCATCATCACCCAGAACACTAAAAATGAAAGGAAATGACGGAAATACATCCCTGTTCCCAGGCCAAACTAATTTTCCAGGTTTCTTTGAGTCCACTTTAACCCCAGTGACCCTTTAAGAGTTCGGATGTGTCAGGCATGGTGACACATGCTTTTAATTCCAGCACTCAGGAGGTAGAAGCAGGGGAATCTCTCTAAGTTTCAGGTCGGCCTGGTCTACACTGTGAGTTCCAGGCCAGTAAGGTCTACATAGAGAGAGACACTATCTCAAGACAAAACAAAATAAAAATAAGCAAACAAAAACAAACAAACAAGAATTCCAGGAGTAAGCAAGTGAATGTCAGAATATTATCACTAGACAAGGTTCTAGAAATCACGGCTGCTACAGAGAGAGATGAGTATGCAGCATCTACTGTTCAGACAGAGAAACTTAGAGGAAGAGGAGAAAAGAAGACCATACATGTAAAAAGGCTTCGATATATGAAAAAGGTTTTGATACCTTAGCTACACTAATTTAGAGTACATTTGAAAACAGACTAAAGTCATCAGCAGAGGGATTTACAATAGAGCTTCAGGGAAGCCATCAATAATGTCACTGCTGAGGCAGGCTTAGGCAAAACCAGTCCCCAACCATCTAGAAGGGACGTCGCAAAGCTTGGGCAAAGATTGAGCCATTGCATCTTTTTCCTTAATTTATGTCCTACCAGGTCACCTTCTGCTGTGTTCCCAGGTTTCCTGTTATAAGGCTGTTTACCCCGCTTTTTCCTAAAGGGTGGGAGAGCAAGCAAAAATGGAGGGAAGGGTTATTAAAATATTAGGTGGGAATATGTGATAATGAAGTCAACCACTGGGCCTCTGAAGGGAAAGACAGCTGTGGGAGTCTATGATGCTTTGTAGAAAAAAATTATAGAGGAGCGGCCTTAACTCTAAGCCACTGTTAGGTAAAATATGGTGTCCCTCTCAACCCTATGGTCAAAGTGGACAATCTGCTTTTGAAGTCATTAATATGACATCCCATCTCAATCTGGGCAGAGACTTCAAACTACAGGATCAATTGCAATGCCCATGATAGAAATTATCCTGCAGGAATTGGTGTTGATATGAGACGGTAGAATTCAAAGGCGCAGTCTATGACCTGAACAAGTCCCGCCCCAAATGCGACAGAGTTGCTGGGAGGCTCAGCTGACTTTTATGTTGTTGAGCATTGAGATCTACAGTCAGAGGAAGAAATGTGTTACGGTGCTCTTGTTCTTCCCGTGAATATTTACCGAGCGAGCATCTGCTGTCTGCCAGACACACCCTGCACTAGGTGTTAGAACACAAGAATTCCAAACAAGTTCCCATCCTCCTGGCAGCTAGACTCTGAGAGAAGGAGAGGAAATTAAACCAATGATTATTCTCTTGCTTATTAACAGATCGGGCGAGTCTGGTTGGATCACTTGGAAGGAGGAAAGAAAAAAAGACGAAGCGGAGGGAGACGCTCCAAAGGTCAGCTGGGGAGGTGAGTCACAAAGGCAGACAGAGCAAAGCGTGTTCTACGGAGCAGGATGGGGACCAGGTGGAAGGGCTGGCTCCACTGTCTAGGAGGTATAAGGTATCAGAGCCTTTCCTGGTGCCTCTGTGTCAGAAGGATGGCCGCAGGCCACATGCCCGAGCTCTGTAATCATTGCACGAAATATGCTCATGGCACACATAGCACTCGCAAACGCTGCTTGTCATCCCTTCAATATTGACAGTTACTACTGCTAAAAATAGCTGTCTTAACAGCAAGCCCAGTGCTTTTATCTCTGCATCCCTCTGCCTTGATATCATTTCATTTTTTTCTCCTCTTTTCTTCCTAACCATAAGAAGTTTCCTGGAAAGTAGGTCAGACTCCAGCAAACTCTCAGCACTGTAGCTTCGAGATGAAAGAGGGGGCACAGGGAGCCTTTCAGCAGCTCTGGGTGCCCATCCAGGCTTCCAAGGGATGACAAAATATTTCCATGAGGATTTATTTAATTTTGTCCCCGGGCTTGTTCATAATTCTGACCATCTGGTACTGGAGGTTTCTCTATTTTTAATATTTCTACTTTGGGTGTTTTGCTTTTTTAACCTATTCTAGGATTAGTTCGCCCCCTTTCAGCCACCCCCACGCTCTCCACCAACCCCTGATTTAATTTGCTTGAATGTATTCTTCTATATGACAAGTTCGCCCCAGCCTCTAACTCTGATAACCTCAGAGCTGTAAAGCGGAGGCATCTCAAGTCATATGGAAGGTCACTACAAAGTCAAATGTCATCCTTGACACCTGGGCCACTGTTCTAGCCAGACCACCCCCAGGTTACATGCTGTAAGCGAGAATAGAACTTCCTGAAAGGAAGCTCCCCCATCCCAAAGCCTTAACAATCACTCTCATCAGCACTGGTCAGGTGTTCTCCCAGAGAGAAGCAGCCTTAGCTGCTCACACAGGTCCCTATAAGGCCACTGTCCTAGCATGGCTGCCCAAATGGTCACCTGGAGCAGTGCTGTCTTGAAAACGTCAATTTCCCCAAGAATAACTCTATCAAACTAGGTCAATTTTTTTTTCTGGCTCATCATCTTATGTGGTTCAAGGTAGGACCCCAATAAGAGCCCACGGATAATGACTTTGGGGAGAGTGATAGAGAAATGCCCCCTGTCTAGGATGCTACAGTCCCTTGTGCTGGCTACTCCCTTGCTCTCATCTGTTCATCACACATCTACTCAGCTAATTCCTTATCAGCCCTGAAAACTCTGTATCTCCGTGGGGTTTCAATAAAAACGTTGGAGTAACGGAGGGGAGGGGTTGGCCACCAAGTGTTGAAAATATCACAGAAAACCACAGAGACAAAGCATGCAGAGGACTATATGGAGCTTGGAAATGATGGAGGACAAGAAAAACAAAGAGTATCTGTAAACAAAACTCCCAAGATGAACATGGCCATTTTCTCTGCCACCCCCACGAGGCTTCATTTTTTAGAAGAGAAGGTGTCTTTTTTCTTCCCCCTGTTCCCTGCATTTTATAAACACTTCTATCTTTCATTTATGGACCTGCTAACCACCAGAGCAGCAATACACAGGGCAGATATTATTCCCATCTCACCAATAATGGAACTAAAGATCTGAGAAGTGATAAAATGTGCCCGAGATCACACAAGTGGCAAATTTAGCCAAAAGAATCTAGATCTTTCCTTTTTTTTCCCTGTCTGGTAGGGCACCCAGTGTCTCTCTGGTTTACCATGCTCATTTTTTAAGGGGAATGGTTCAGGGCACTCAATAAAAACAACAGAATGTAGGGTTGAAGCGTAAACTCCAATCTCAAATAGCATGTTGTTTGTGTTCGTTGGCTTCTATTGCTGTGACACAGCCCTAGAGAAAGCCGCTTAGAGGAGAAAGGATTTATTTTGGTTTGTAGTTTAGGCCCATGGTCACTTGGCCCATGGTCACTTTTTTCTGGGCCCACATTTGATAAGACAGAACATCATGGCGGAAGGCCGCGATAGAGAAGAATTCCTTTCCTGTGACAGACAGGAAGCCGAGGAGGACAAAGGGAAGGACAGCACCGGGAATAAGATACAGCCTTCCAAGGTGTGTTCCAGTGACCCCAGTCCTCTAGGCCCCATCTCCCAATAGTCCAGTAGCCATGACTTCATCCATTTATGATTCCACCAATGAAGTCAGAGAACTTGGGATTCAACAACCTCTCCAAGGCCCAGCAGCTGGCAGCCAATCCTTCAGCACATGTGACCTCAGGAAACGATGTTTACAGTCAAACCGTAACATGGCTTTGTTTCAGCCCATGCTCACATAAGTTTTACATTCCTAGGAAACAACTTGAAAACCCCTGTTATGAAACACAGTAAAACTTGATAAAATACAACATTTGTTCAACTGGATAACTAAGCTCTTAGGAAAGTAAGAAAGATCCTTGGGAGCCAAAAACCAAAGATAAAACCTAAAAGCCTGAAAGTGTGCAGCCACACTGAGTCAGTGTGGCAATAATTACCATGGCAGACTCAATTCTCACCGTTCAAAGGACTTTTCTTAACACATTGTCATGTGCCCTTCTATATATACAGACACAAGCATATGAGGGCTCACATACATCACAGGTATGCATATACAAGGTTTATTTTAAATGGCAACAATAGATAGCACATCTCAAGTGTAAAGTATGGTTAATATCATCAGAGTGCTTCAAAGGCACATAAAATAACAATAGGACTCATTAATGGGTATTACTTATATCTGCTATGTGCTATGTTTAATACAAGAATATCATATATATATACATATATATGTATATATATGTATATATGTATATATATATATATATATATATATATGACAAGCCAAGTATATGGGTAAGTCTGAAGTGATTCTAAAACCTACTAATAGTAACCTAGAAGGTATCAAAGGGTCAAAGATTTGCACCTTCATGACAGAAACATTCGACAACACCCTTTGTAAGTCTACCATCCCCCTGGTGACCTTGTCAAATACACACTGCCACAGTGCCCAGTAACTCTGAATTCAGAGGAATGAAAAGCATCAGCAAAAATACTGTGGGTCCTCCCTTGCCTTCAGTTCAGTTGCAGAAGACGTCAGAAACAATTACACCTTTCAGATCCATCATTCTAATTGCCGATTAAACAGAATCAGGTGACATCCCTTTCTCCTGGGAACCTGCTATAGTTAACAAAACAAACACAGCCCTAGTCAGCAGGTCCTGTCTAAAAACAAAACAAAACAACTCGGAAGAGCACAGTGGCAGCTGAGTCCAATAAACGAGATTCTAAAGACATCGATCGGCCAGGGCCCAGGCTCCAGGCTTCGGTAATTCTCAGGACAGAGTTCTCCAGTTCTTAGCTTCTGCGGGCAAGACTGCTGTGATTGGACAGGCATCTCTCTCACGTGGCTGTGTATTAGTCCGTCATAGTACTTTCAAAGTCTATTTTAAAGAAATGCAAATAGCCACTATTTTAATCTCCTAGTAAATAGATATTTTCTCCCTCAACAGAAACAAGTCTAGCATTTTCACAGCCTCAGGTTAGATTAGTTCCGAAATAATAACTGTTCCTTATTCCCTTTCTTTTGTGCTTTTGAGGATAAACCCAAGAATTGAAATAACAGAATAAAAGGCCCAGTATCAAGTAAATTTTTTTTCTTCTTTTGACAGTGGATTTCTTTCCCGGGAAATGAAAATACCTTCACATTGAAATAGCAGGCCAAGGTGCTTTCTCTTCTGAATGGAGTGTTGAAAAGTCCACATTCAGAACCTATTCAGTTCTTATTTATCACCATTGTTGCCAGGGATGAGTTATCAGAGTAAGCCCATCTCTACAGAGCTACTGCATGTAACAAAGAAGCTCAGTTTGGGCCCAGGGGATTTGTGTTTAAGTCTCAGCTCTGCCAGTGTCTGGCTGTATGACCTCAAGAATGTCACTCTAGACCTTTGAGGCTTCAGGTGTCCATTGCACAAAGGTAGGATGTGGGGTCTAATGGGGGTCTAAGTCCCCTTCAGTGTCCAGGAGTTCTTTATCTCCTGTACTGCAGCATATCCAGAAATGCTCTGGGGCTTAACTTCTTCTTTCAAAGATGAGGTATCAAGCATCGAAGACATATTTCTACAGCTCCTATTCTATCTAGCTAGATGGTATATTTCATGCCGGACAAACTAAGAGATATAAAACAATGTCCCTGCTGTCACAGACATAAAACAATAATGGCAGATAAACAGGTACATATACACAACCTGATCAATCTATATAATGTTACTCGTATGTATGATTTCAGGGCTGACTCCTTGGTATTGAAAAGCCAATGGGTGTACTCTTCCCTAGGGAGGACTATTTCTGCCAATCTCAGCATTCCTTACACCTCTAGTTCCTTGTGTAGGGTTGAGCCCTCACAGTCATTTCTCTGACCACTTTAGCATGTCTATTGTCCTTGTTCAGTTCGTGTTGGTAAGACTCTAGGAATGTAGCTTTCAACAGTCCTAGGAGACACATCTTAGGGCAAACTCCCTGGTCCTCAGGATCTTACAATTACTTGGGTCTCTTCCACAATGCTCCCTGAGCCATAGGTGTGGGAGTGTTTTATACACACACACACACATATATATACATATATATATATATATACATATATACATATTGAGATGGGGTTCCGTGACTGTATTTTTATTGGTTGTGCTTTTCTGTAATGATCTTCATCTGCTTCAAACTAGAAATAATCATACTGAGTGAGGTATCCCAGACTCAGAAAGGCAAACATCTCCTGCCCCTCCATTTTTTTTTATTTGTTCGTTAGTTTCTTCTCTTGGTTTGATTTGAGACAGGTCTATATTCCAGCACGGCCTTAAACTGGGTACGTAGCTAAAGATGACCTTGAACTTCTGCTCTACCTGCCTCCACCTCCTGAGCCCTAGGATTACCCTCCTTTGCCTTACGCAGCGCTGGGAGTCAAGTACAGGGCTCCTTGCCTGCTAGGCATGCACACTGTTAATGAAGCTACACCTCCAGTGTTATGCCTTTCCACACTGGTGAGACCGTGGGAGATCAGTCCTGTGAACTCTGATCTCCACCACCGGTTTCCCTGCCATCCATCAAGGAAGTCCCTCATCCTGTTGAGTAAGTCTGTGACTCCTTCTGCCCCCCAGAGCCTTTGGGCGGGAGGCAGATCCACTCTGCACAGCCCTTTGCCCATCTCTACAGCTCTGGAGTTTATTTTGTCCCAGCACTCGGACTCAGCCTCTCTAAGCATCAGTGAGGAGCACCCGCTGCCTGGGAGGCCCTGAGCTAGGCTCTGCCTTCAGATAAAGCTCCCTCATAATGAACTAGAGCATCCTAGCAGCAGCCACGGTGAGAGAAGGGACAAGAAGAGCAGAACCTGAAACCTTAGAATGCTTAGCTGCCCCATGGTGACAGCATGAACAAATAAACCAATTTTAAGTGCTAATATTTACCCCAAATGATATTATTCAAAATGAGAATGCTAACTGTCAGCCACTCCCTATCTCCATCCTCACCACAGCCTTCTGAAGGAGGCACTATTGGTGTCCATGCTTCAGAGAGAAGGTCATTCTCCCCCAAACAGAAAACAACCAAATTTGATAGCTCGTGAACGATGGTGTCAGGATGCAAAGCCATATGAGTCTGCTTCTAGAACACACATCTCTTAGGAAACATGGTAGTTTGACACCACCAAGAGGAGCGAGCAGATTGAATACCAGAGGATGAAATCCTCTAAAGGACACTGCTGATGCCTAATATGTTAAAATGCTCTGTGGTAGACTCCCATTCCGGTTTCCTGGAACAAGTGTCAGTCTCCCTTAGGATTTTAAGTGACTGTGTGAGGTGTGTTTGTGTGTGTGTGTGTGTGTGTGTGTGTGTGTGTGTGTGTGTGTAAGAGAGAGACAGAGAGAGTGGATGTGTGTGAGAGTGTGTAAGTGTGTGTGTTACGTTCAGTACTTGTGTAAATATGCTTCATCCTCTCTTCCTTCATGATATAATAAATGGGGGCCTGTAGTCAGGGCATAGACAGGGAAGAGGTCAGAGGGAAGAGAGGAGGTACCTTTCCCAATTAATGAGTCGATGAAGGTTCTATAGTTACAAATCACAGAAACTATCTCCAACTACCCTATACAAATAACTATTTATTAAAGGATATGAGTTCATACACAAAATCTCCTGGAAGGTCAGAGAAACAATAAAGCATCTGCAGTCATGAATAATGGCAAAGTCATACCACCACGCTGTTTC
This sequence comes from Microtus pennsylvanicus, assembly GCF_037038515.1. Classification (NCBI taxonomy): domain Eukaryota; kingdom Metazoa; phylum Chordata; class Mammalia; order Rodentia; family Cricetidae; genus Microtus; species Microtus pennsylvanicus. The sequence goes on along the minus strand of NC_134581.1, from coordinate 68,108,642 downwards.
ACCTGAAGCATCATCTAACGCCACTGCGGGTCTGAGGACTGAGTCATAGCTCCAATGCAATAACTAACTCTCAGGATGGCATGGATGCTTGGAACCTCTCTACCTTCAGGAGCCTGATGTAACACCACCACCCTTGCCATGGTGGTTTTCCCTATGCTTTTATTTTATAGAACCAGCTTCCAGTTGAGTTTGGCCCAAGTATCCTCTTTGCAAATACTAAACCCACATGCAGAAACACTAGTCCCAAGGGAGACTGGGGAGACAGAGATATTTGTCTTCCACCGTGGAAGGCTGACTTTGAGGCCACAAGTCAACCTCACATAGAAAGATGAAGAGAGGCTGAGTGAGAAAAGCATAGCAATAAGATAAGCACTCATCTGGTCACCTGCCAGAGAGAAGGAGGACATATTGATTTGTCCTCATGAAAGTATCGACAGGGACAGAAACCCAGAATGGCCCACAGTGGAATTAATTACTTTCAAAATAATCAAGGAAGAAGTAACCAGTACCAAACTACTAATTCCCTCTCTTCAAAACACATGGTCTACCTCTATTTTTAAAACACACTCAAGTCGTTTTAAATAAAATAACATGAGTTGACTGTCAAAAGCATTCTCGATGGAGTCCTCTCGCCAGCGAAGTGAATGACTACCTCACAGTGTGTTTATAAGCCCTGGTTGGTTTACTCTAAGTAGGACACAAGCATTCAATTAATGAGCTGGAAAGAAAAGGATAGTGGTTATTAAAGATGCAAAGAGTATCTGGTGAAGGATAAAGTGTCTTTGGCCGAAACTTATGACCTGGTTATTTAAGAAGACTTCCTGTGTGGGGCCCTCTGGCAAAATACCAAGGTTCACAGAGACCCTGGGAGATTCAATAGTGGAAGAGGGAACTGTCTTATTACACTAGAAGGCCCTTGAATTAAATCCCTATCAATAAATGATTCAGCACCTACACACTATCAACATTTCTGTGTCCCTTTGACATACAAAACACCTGGCCAGGACTCACCACTGCAAAGACAGACAATCGGCCCAGTCCCTGCCCATAAGGGCATCTGAGCTCAGTTTGAAAGATAAGAAAGTAGAATGGTGAAGACAAAGGAAAAAGTTACTACAGTGCAAAGGGACAAAATTGCAGCAAGAGTGAAGTAGAGTGTGGGTCTAGACAGCTGAACGGGAACAGACTAGGGACCTACAGGTGGTGACATACAAACCACAGGACACACACGAGAGTGGAGAAGCAGCAAGCCTGACATTGACAACATAGGTGTCAATCTATACAATGAATACACTGGCCACCCTGACCCTCAGTGCCATACCGGGACTTATTTCCGGTAAGTCGAGAAAATACTTTGGAGCCCAGCAGTAGCAGACCTCCTGGCTATATCTTTGCTGACACACTGAGAAGGACGAGGAGGAAGAGTTGTAGGAGAAGGCCAGTGTAAGAGTTAGCTCAGAGGAAATATGAGCCCCTGGTGGGGCAGAACTAGGGAGAACAGGAGAGAATGTCCTGCCCCCAACTACGCGCCCTGCCTTTCAGTAAACACCACCTGTGCCCCCACATCTGATTCATGCCTCTAGATCTCTGAGACTTCATTTAGCTTCATCCCCTCTCAACTATAATTCAAACACCCCGGAAAGGGGAGAGTCCTTACATCCTTATCGGTCTCCGCTCAATTATGCTTCTCTTATCAGAAGCTCTCTTATCGTCGCCAGCTTCTCCTTGCCTCCGTCATCTTTATAGAACTAAGCCTTTGTTCATCTTTGCTCTCCCATCCCGGTTTCTAATCTTCTGAGGGCAGAGACCGGCTGTGTCTTTTTCATCTTTGGCATCTCAACCACTAATCCCATGCCCTGTATACTGAGTGATAGATATTAGATGGCAGATTGGCCATGAGGAGCTGAGACCTTAAACAAAGTCATTTAACCTCTTGAGCTTCCTCATCTCTAACCTATCTGCCAGAGGAAAGCGGTAAAATCCACTCGTTGGGTTGTTAAGAGGCTTGTATGGGGACATAGTTGGCAAACTCTAAGGCACTGTACAAAAACAAATCAACATTTGCAAGCCGCCAATGTAACTCCTGGCGAGTAAGTGTGTGTTGATCAGATGAAGGAACAAGGGTGCATCTTGGTCAGCAGCACCCTTTCTCTCTTCCTCAGGAGGGGAGAAGCTTAGAAGGAATTGCATCATGCTCTGGTTCTGGGGCCTTTCTCGAGAAGAGACATCAGGCATGCCACACTGCCAGACCTCGGCTTCTCGGGTGATCTCCCGTCTCTGCCTCCTCGGACTCCCTCCTTCCCTGTCCCAGTCAGGGCTTGCTACTCATGCGTCAGCTGTGGTGCCCAGTTGCAACTTATTTTCATTTACCGGGGTTTGGTTGCTTCTCCGGGTTTCTGCATCTGTTTTCTTTGAATCTGTTAACTAAATATATATCTGCTGAGCTCAAAGTATTTTTACTTCTTTTCCTTCTAGCTCCCCAGCCAATTTTGAAACCTGCCTCTCTAAAACAGTCCATTTATAAATGGGTTGATTTGGAACATCCTTAAGCAAAGTTCATTCTCGTTATTTCTATAAACCCATTCTCATTATTTCTAAGCCCCCTCATTCCTTTCCGCTCTCCTCCCCAAGACACATCAACTCCATTTAGAAAAAACAAGAGGCACACACAGTGTGAGAGCTATGGAGACACAATGAAGAAAAGTCATGGAGAATGTGGTTAGTAGGGTTATGCCCAGGAGCAGACGGCAGAACTGAAGGAAGGAAGGCTGGCAACAGGGACTTCAGCAATCACCCCTAGAAGGGGAAATGCAATAAAGCAGTCATTTAGGAGAAGTAACCTTTGTCAGGAACATTAGAAATTATGAGATAAGAAAGCAGTGGAGGACCACGGGTCAATATGGAGCAGACACTTCAATCGTCACAGTGTAGCACAGGATGCCTCCAGAGGACAGACAGCTCTGAGCATCCGTATTGGCATCTTTGACTATAAACTGAGAATTAATGGCATGGGTGGCCACATCCTAGCTTAAGTTAGCTCTCAATCCATCTGTTATCACTTATCTGGGTCAGTGATAGCTAAGAATTGAGCAAGTTAAAAGGAAAATTGTCTAGCTTGGTTTGGGCCTTTTATTTCCTCTTCCAATTGCAGATATAGCTGCCGTGCACCTGTACCACAGAAACCTTTGGTAACAGCCTGGAAATCTGTGTATAAAATTTAGCCTCTGCACAATATATAAAGCCATGTTTAACTCTATTTGCCCAGAAATCAACAATCATTGCTAGGTTGGTGAAGGCAAACCAGGATGAAATAAAACATTTTGACCCAGAAGAAAACAGTTATCTCTAAAATAAAGAATTGGGAAGAACCAACTAAAGAAAGGGAAAGTGTTTTTTTTTTTTTCTGGAGTAGAAACCCACACACACACAATGAGTAAAGTGAGTCTGTCTGTACCCGTCTGAACCAGTCATAAAAAAGTCTGCCAGACATTCTTCAGGACATAGAAGAAAGTGACTGACAAACTGCCAGCATAGGTGGAACTTTCTTTGAAATTTCCTGCTTTGTGGGAAAGTCTGCTGGATACTACGGGTCTGTAGGCTGAAGATGGGTGCTCCAAAGATACAGAAGAACTTTGAGTGATTGTCCAGGCAGCAAGATGTCTCTATCAATTCTAGAGTTTTGGAAATTGCTTATAAAGCTCTTCCTGATTACTTAGGTATTATTATATCCTTCTGCAGTCTTTGGTAGAGTTGAAGAATAGATAGTAGATATAAATATTGTAACTATAATTCTTGCTTTGCTATATGTAATTTTACTATTTTAAAGTTATAACCTTCCTTTTTTATTTAAACAGAAAAGGGGAAATGTTGTGGGAGGTCCTCATGTATATGTGTTACTTATATTGGTTAATGAATAAACAAACTTCCTTGGCCTGTTGATAGGGCAGAGTAGAACTAGGTGGGGAAAACTATACTGAATGCTGGGAGAAAAAAGGCGGAATCAAGAGACAATGTAGCCACCAGAGGGGAAAGACAGGAGCTACCAGCTGGAACTTTACTGGTAGGCTGCGAGCCTTGTGGTAAAATATAAAATAATAGAAATGGATTAATTTAATGTGTAAGAGCATGCTAGGAATATGCTATAGTGATTGGCCAAGCAGTGATTCAATTAACAGTTTCTGTGTGGTTATTTCAGGAGTCTGGGCAGCTAGGAAAGGAACAAGCAGCCTCCTACAACAATGTAACAACACCTCAGAGGCATCTCAAGCAGAAGCAATTGCAGTTGTTACCTGCCTGGCAGGGAGAGAGAGAAAGAGACCCACCAATCAGGGTTGGCAGAATGATCAGGGCAACAAGTATCTGTAATCTGTATCTGTATCTGTATCTGTACCTGTATCTATCTGTATCTGTACCTATCTGTATCTGTACCTATCTATATCTGTATCTATCTGTATCTTTATCTGTATCCGTATGGGGTTGTCACCTCCGTACTCAAGCAACACAATATTACCTTGCATACTAACTCATGAAAACAATTCTTGGCAAATTTGGCCATCTGTTGTATTCAGGATCTGTAGTCTTACCCTTCTAAGAAAAAAAAATGAGCAGTGAAATGCCCATTGATATTTATGGAATTATTATTATTTCTGGAAATATACTGATGTAAAACTGATGTAATATTCAGTTATGAGAATTTCAATCATGCTGATGAATCAGGTAAAGGGCAAGGCAGAAGTTGGGGAGATGGATCATTTGGAGCTGAGCGTAACATTAGCACAAACATGTAGACACTTCTTGGTAATTTCTTGATGCAAAGCCATGTTGGAACAGCTGCTGTAAGAAAGAAAAAATATCTATCATTGATTCTAGATACCCAGAAAAGGATATGAAGGAGAAAGGGTGGGTTTTTTTGTTTTGTTTGTTTAATTTTGTTTTTGTTTACTTTGGTTTGGTTTTTGTCTGTTCAAATGTCTGTTAAGAAGCCTCATGTGGGAAAGGGAAGATAGATTGCTTCATGTTATACAAAGCTCAGAGCACTTGAGTTTGCAAACGGGATTTGTTCTTTGCTCCTGCTGTGGTGGCTAAGATGTTACTAGCAGTGTGACCAGTTTGGGGTGAGGATGCTTGGTGAGACCATGATCATAAATGTAGTGTTCACAAAATGTCTGGCAATTGCGCAAGTGAAGAGTCTTCCTGATTCCAAAGCCAGTGGTGTGAAGTGGAGTGGAAGAACCCAAAACACCATCCAAGACTGCACCTCCATCTGGAATTTACAGTGCATTGTGGAGGAACTGGGCCAAGATTACCGATCCTCAGAAAACTCTACTCATAACAGGTGTGAAAAGACAGAGATGAAAGTGGTATTTTAAACAGAGGAGGGGGAAAAAGCTTTTGGACTACACATCAAACTTGTAGTTCATACGAAAATTACAAGCTAAATACTCACCAAACCCCATGTTGAGCAGCTATAGTGTGCAGAAGAAAAGGTGTGCCAACTGCAGGGCCCTTTGTCCTCACATGCAGTTAACTTCAAATGCATTAAAAAAGACTAGGAAATGCAGGGTGGGGGAGTAAACATTAACAAATATAGGTATCCTGAGGCTGGAAATGTAGCTGAGTTCCTGGATTGTTTGCCTAGCATGCAGGAAACCCTGGAATCAGTTCCCCACATAGCATAAAACAGAATATGGTGGCACATACCCATAATCCCAGTATTTGAGAGGTGGAGGATGGTAAATCAAAGTACCATCCTTAGCTTCATGGTAAGTTCAAGGCAACTTTGGACTAAAAGAGACCCTGCCTCAAAAAATGAGTTGGAGGGGTGCTGAGCAGCAAATGAAAACCAGGGAATCATGACCTAAGTCTGTTACTTATTTGCTGTGAGGCCTTTTGTACAACTCATGAAGCCTCTGTTATCATCTATAAAGCAAGAGGCTTCAAATGAATTAAGGCCAAAAAACAGATTTGCAGTTAGGCATTGACTCTGACCAATCAGTCTGCAGGGAGTTGTGATGATAGGGGTTCTAAAACTACACCCAGGTTCGGTGGGGGGAAGTGCCACTTGAGATTAGCAACAACTACCAGGAATTTTAAAATGCAAAACGTTGGAGGAAGAAAGCTGCCCATATGCCATCCCTCTGAGCAGATGAGAAGGATGTCTTCCAGCTCTAAGTGGAAGGGGCAGGTTTGTTTTCCGTCTGCTCGCACACCTCCTGAGTATCTCAGGAAGGATTGCCACTGCTCTGCACCTTAGCATGGAGCTAATCACAGAGACCCAGCACTTATAGAGCTTGAAATATTTTAGAAACACAAACCCATGTTCCTCTAGGACACGGTATGACTGTGTGATTATGTAACTGTACACCAAGCGCTCCATGAGAGAAGATAGCACTGCCTGGGGATGTGGTCCTCGGGACTGACTTTGAAGAGCAGTAAGTGGCTTCTAAGTGTCATGTGCAGATAGAGTTGCACACGCGTGCAAAGTGCTCCTCACACTTAGGCCAAAGCAGGGAACCCAGTAAAGGCACAATATCAGGTTTTGCTCCGGAGTAACAAGAAATATCCCAGGAAAATTAAATCAAGACAATGTGGCACCCTCTTTGTAGGCCAGAATATAAAGGCTATGCTAATCAGGCAGTGAGGAGTCCAACAAGATTTTTTAAATGAGACATAAATACTTGAACTTAAATGAAAGTGTTCTATTCCTCCAGTGCCCAGTGAAGTCCAGACTGGATGAGCAGCGCAGGCTTGAAATTCTGCCTGTGAGGCAAAGGTTACATTTAGAAGGCTTTTACATAATACTACACCAGAGAAGGGTCCAGGATTAAAGCCAGGATTAAAGGCTCTTTGGAAAGAATGGCAAAATCAGGAAGAAGTAACTGTAAGAGAATTTCAACTCGATGAGAGGGGAGGAAGCTTGGGTTGATCAGGAAGAAGTCCATGAAGAAAGTTGATGCTGAAACTGGGGATCCTCAGTTGTATTAGGAGGGGCGGGGCTGCGTCCACAGCACCCAGCCGCCCACATGGCTAGCTTATGCCCGAAATAATTACACGGAAACTGTATTCTTTTAAATACTGCTTGGCCCATTAGTTTCAGTTTCTTATTGGCCAGCTCTTACATATTGATCTAACCCATTTCTATTAATCTGTGTAGCCCACAAGCTGGCTTACCAGGAATGATCTTAACCTGCGTCTGCCTGGAGTGGGAGAATCATGGCAACTCCCTGACTCAGCTTCTTTCTCCCAGCATTCTGTTCTGTTTACTCCTCCCACCTATGGTTTAACCTATCAGGGCCAAACAGTTTCTTTATTGCTTAACCAATGAAATCAACAGATTGATATATGACACTCCCACATCACTCAGTGACTGGGTGTCCATGAAGTCAAGCCGAGAGCAGCTAATGAACTATTCAAGACCATGGCCCTTCTTATTTAGTCATTTACTTCTATGTCTCTAGTACTTGGTAAAATAATGTGTGTTCACATTAGGCCTAAGATTATCAAGATCACCCGGGGGTGGGGGAGGTGCATGTCTTTAATCCCAGCGTTCCAGAGGCAGGGACAGGCAGATCTCTATGAGTTCGAGGCCAGTTTGGTCTACAGAGCGAGCTCCAGGACAACCAGGGCTACACAGAGAAACCCTGAAACCCTGTCTCAAAAAACCCAAAAAGAAAAAATAATATTATCAAATTTAAGGAAAATAAAAAGCATTGAAGGCCAAGTTAGATGACTGAGTGGGTAAAGGCACCTGCTGTCACACCAGATAAGCCAAGGTCAACCCCCAGGAGCCACATATTAGAAGGGTAGAACTGACTCTAAGAAGCTGTCCTCTGACCTCCACACAGGTACCGTACCATGCGTGTGTATGCTTGTACACACACGCACACACAACATGCACACACACACTAACGTAAAAGCTGATGTTAAATAGGATTATTTCTATAGGGCCTTGCAGAGTCTCTAATATATTATCAGCGTGCTTGTGAGTCCAATAGTCCTGGGATGCAGTATCCAGAGAGCACCTCCCAGGATGGGCGCCCCTCAGCAACCGTAGCCCAGGACCAATTGTCTGAAAGTACCTGTGGACTGTTCTAGAGAGCTTTCGATTTGAAGAGACATAGTTTATTTTTATTGTCATTGTTTTCACAAAGAAGTCATTTTCTGTTTCATTTTTGAGGCGATGAGATTGTGTTTCAAAGGACAATAAAGCACATACAGACAGAAGCTCAAGTGGAAATCAGGGAGCAGAAGGGATGAGTCGCTAGGGAGGGGACTGAGACAAAGCGCACACTGGTGCAGCTAGCAACACCTACAGAGGAGCTATTTCTAGGGAGATGGAGGGGATGGGGAAGCGATGAGAGGAACAGGAAGCCAAGTGTGGGATGCTCCACACACACGGAGATGGGTTCTTCCCATCTCTGTAAGTTCCAACACCGCATTCAGCTACAGATTTGCCTTTTGCTGTCGACCTGCAGCTACTTCAGTCTTTAAGCTACTTTTGATTTTCAGTTCTCCAAATACAAACGTCCCTGGGCTACCCACCATCATAGCCTATTTGGGAGAAGAGTTTGACTTCATATTCTACTTCGAAATCTCATCAATATGCAAAGTGGGCAAAGCCAGAGCTCCCTGCAGTCTCGGTGAGGACTAGAGGTGGGCGTGCCCTCGGGCAGGCCCATGGCTTGCTGAGGAAGAGTGCTTGGTAGAAACCAGTCAAAGGAAATCCTTTCTCCAAGCAAATAAAACTGCTCGGAGAGTGTGTGACCTGCAGGCAGAACACAGAGTCTCCATTCACACCCACATCCGCAAACTATCAGTCCCTAGGCAGTGTGCAGTCAGAATAACTGTGGACAGGCTCAGCCTGTCCCTCTGAGCCCCATAGCAAATGCTTCAAAAGGGAACAGGTTTTCTTCCTCTTCTAGCTTAAGTGTCCTAAATCAGAATTTTGTCATCTACCAACTGTGAAACTGTGACCAAAAAAGATGAAGATATAAAGATGTACTGTTAAGTAAGAGAAGCACTATGTATTCTTTCCCTCCTCCTCCTGCTCTTCCTCCTTCTCTCCCTTCTTCTTTTAGGGCGTTAGATTCCCCTGGATGCAGACTTACAGGTAGTTGTGCGCCCTCTGGCCTGGGTGACAGAAACTGAACTGTGGCCCTCAGGAAGAGCAGTCAGCTCTCTTGACGGCCGAACCCTTGCTCCAACCCCAATCTTGGATTTCTCTGAAGATTCTTTTATATTTTTAGCCACAAAGCCTGAGAGTTTGAGCACATCAAGAATGGTTTATGAAAACCAAACATACAATCTTAAAAGCAAACGTGGACCTAAGTATCTAGAAGCATCCATCTTTGCAAGGTCTGTAACAAAAGTTACTATGGATAGCGGGAATAGTTTCAGTGGAGTAGTTGACAAAAGAGCCATCAGTGCTAGCAAAGCGACAGAATCTGTACATCCATCAAGGACATGATGCAAGAGCTTCTGCGCTTAATGATGTTGAAAGAGAACATGAAGCTCCCTTCGTTACAATAGGGACCACATTAGAACAATGAATCACCAGGAGCCCTGTGGCTGTCTTCTCGCCATTCAGGTTAAGGAGTCCCTTTGTTTTGCAGGAGTCATATTTGAGATGCATCTTGTAGATCTCAAAGTCCTGGAAAGGAAGGGAGCACACACTCAAAGGTAATTTAGCCTAGGATACTTGACACTAATCTTTTGACATATATGTGTATATATGACATATATATACATACATGCACATGCATATATAGCACACCTATGTGTGTGCATGTACACAGACACACATACACACACACACACACACATTGGTGTTCATTTCAACCAGAAGAGATAAAAACAGTAGACTATCTTGGAGCAAGAAAAGTCAGATGAGAAAATACAAAGAGGGCCACAAATCTGGACATAGTGACCTTTGATTGTAGTTTTGCATAGCTCTAAAAGGAACAAACTCCCTTGAAGAACTGGAAGATGTCTCCTGGATGTGACAGGTCACTCTTTCCTGGAGGACCAACAGATGGCAGAGAAAGAATAGGCAATGGGAGACTAGACACAATGTTTATTCTGAGATTTGTTCAGGTGAGCCTCCCCTGTCTGCTGTGCTGTGAGAGAAAGGGGGTTTCAAGAAGACAACAAGAGCAGCACTTTCTTCCTTCAGGGTGATCATCAGAAGAAACAAGCAAAAGCTACTCAGGGCGGGCTTGGTTTTGAAGGGTCAGACACTGACATTTTTAACTTCTAGATAATCTAATAGACTTGAGTTTACAATATGTCCAGGTCTGACTTCATTTTATTTCCCCCGGCTCTAGTCAAGTATGTAAGCACTCTCAGTGACTTGTCCATGTGAGTAAATCACCCAAACAAGGATCCATTTCACAGCTTTTGAGAGGATAGGGTTGTCCCTTAAGGAAAAGACAATATTCACACAGGGTACATCTCCCCATTCACTGTAACACTGTGCCCTCTCAGTCAGGTACCCGAAGCCAAAACACCTCTAGGACAGCATCCTCTTGCCACCCAGGGTCTTGGAGTTCTCAGTTCTCCTGTAGTAATAGTTGCCCTTGTTTTCCCTTTGCTATCTGCCCACTCAGCTCTTGGAAAGCAGGCAAGAACCTAGCTGGAGATAGTCAACACCTGCACCAACTGACTGTTTCATTCCAGTGTGTTTGGTCAGGAATCAGGAATGGTTCAGGATCATTGAGAATCAGGTAAATCTCCTGCTAGGACAGAAGCCCAAGGCAAGGAGGGTTCCCTGATCATCAGTGACCTCTACTACTACTGCAAGGATATCAGGCTTCACAAATGTCCAGGGCCAGTCACGTTGGCCTTGGATGACTTCCCAGCTCCCTCCTCCACAAACTTCTGCAGCCAATGTGTGTTGAAGTACTGGGCCTGCTGAATTTGCTGAGGACTAGATATTTAGTGGATTATAGCCATTCCGGAAAAAGATTTTTAAAAAGTTACCATCACATTTGATTGCTGTGGAGGTCTTTGAAGGTCCCAATTGGCTGTTTTTCTGGTGTTATGGTCAGGTTCTGGGCTCAGGCCTTGTGCATCTGGGGATTTTGTTTCCCTCGCATCCCCCATAACTTCAGGTTTGAGTTTCCCACCAGTCAGAAGGCCCTGCACCAGACAGAAAGCTCTGCACTCAGGGGCAAGCTCTGTACTGAGAGCCCTTCTACCCCACCACTCGCGTGACCTAGCCGACCATCCCTTTACATCCGTACTACACAAGCGTGTGCTTACATGCTTGCTTCAGAATATCCCTGCTTGCTTACGCAATCAGTCATGTTGGATATAAAATAGTCTGATGCCGTATGACTTCATCTTAATGACTATATGTGAAAATCTTACCTCCAGATAAGACACATTCATAGGTTCCAGTGGACATGAATTTGGGGAAAAATCTACATAATTCATTATAGTACAGGAGACTGAGCTTATCTTATTGTCACTGTTACCCCAGCGCATGGCTAATGGTAGATTATATATTTTTCCATTATATATTTAATGTGTAGCTTCATGTGTGTACATGTACATATTTTCATATATATTAGCAAACCAAGTAACCATCTTAATGGAGAGCATAAATTCATAGAGTACATTTAACATATAAATCAGTTAATTTGATATAGCAATAAAATATTATAAGTAACAGGCTGGGGATTCAGCTTCAATTTCTGAAGTGGAAATGTCACCAGATACCTCTAAAGGAAACATAAGAATTTCTGCATCTCTAGAGCCTCACCAATGCTTAACATGCATGATATTTTAAAATATGTTTCCAATTCCAGTGTGTTTTGGTATCTATTTGTAGGTTTTCAATTTTTATTTTTTGTTATCACTAATAAAGTTTAATACCTTTTGGTTATTGGACATTTTTATAAATCCTCCTTTTCAAATGCTTCACCCATTTTTTTTCCCCCTGGAATTCTTTAGTGTTCTTAACTATCAGAAGTCATTTAGACAATTCTGTTTCTGCGCCCTTTGACAGTTAGGTAAATTGAAAATACTTTCTCAGACTCTATAGCTTTTCTTCTTATTGCATGTCAAAGCTCAGCCTTCCTAGAAGGCAGACAAATTTAATAAGCAGAATAATTCTTAAAGAATCTTCCCATGCTCAATAACCGTGTCTAGGAAAAGCCAGGAAAGGAACAGAGCACCCAGGGAAGCAAACGTGCGATGCAGGATTTGACTAACGGGAGCAGCCTCAGCTAGGACAGGCAAGCCCGCCCTTCGGATCTGACACCAGTAGAGACAGACAAACAGCCCCTGTGCTTCTCTGTTAATGACCTCTGCGACTGAGACAATTGCTGATGCCAGTCACCTGGGCTGTGTGGCCACCAAAAATTGTGTGCTCCAGCAGCCCAAGCAGTAAGCTCTACCAACCTCAGCGTGATGCTTTTCTTTCCAGGGACAGATGTTCTTGATTTTAGCATTACCCACTTTAACAACTATCGCTCTTTATCTTTAATGCCATTTCAAAGGATTTTCTTACTTAAATTCATGAAGACATTCTCCACAATCTCTTCATATTCAGATACACGACCTCCTTGAAGGTTGACCTTTTTATATAGTATGAATCAGGCTTAACTTTTTTCCACACTGATTTGTAATTCCTCTCAGCATCGATCTATCAGACAAACAGAACAGAATTGATCATGGTTGGCCAGCAGAAAGCCAAGTGACTCTTATGTATGCCTCAGGTACCTAGGAGCCTGAGAGGATGCTCAGAAGAAATATTAATTTGAACCAATTCAATTCTACTTGAAATCTTTTCTCGTGTTTCAGAACCTCGACAGCTTGTTCTTATAAGCCAGTTAAAGACTCTTGCCTATAAGGTTTAAATTAAGAGCTAAGTGTGAAATGATAAGCACATTCTGGAAGCTCAGTAGATTTTTGTTGTTGCTATTATTCCAGGGCTAGGGTCAGTCCCAACACATGGCTTATTCAAAATACTAAGAGTTATCACAGTCTCATTTCAGTAGAACATATTCCATGATTGGTGTGTGTGTGTGTGGTGTTTAATTCAGGGAAAATCCCCCACCATTCTTCCTATCAGTCTTATTTTTATGATTCCTTCTGTAATCAGATGAGCCTTGACCAGTAGCCAGACAACACTCTCCACAGGATGTCACAACACCTGTTTGAAAGCAGACGCACAAAGTGCTGCCATTTCCAGGAGCGGACAAATGGCAACTCACCCAGTCCAGAGTGGAATGTGGCCAGCATAGCTCCTACCATCACATTTGCCAACCTTCAAACACTTTGCAAAATAAATTCTAAGCAGCTCAGTAATGCAAATAATTCATGAAGAATCTGTGCTCCAAAAACACATATGCACACAAGGAAAGAGCAGCCTCAGCTGAACTGCGTTTTCCTTCACTAGTGTAGCGTCTAGTCTGGATCCAATTTCTGAATAACACAGGCATAATAGAGAGAATCCCCTGGACTGGGATGGTTTGTAACTGATCATCTAGTTCCAATGGCAACATCCTCTTCAACATCACAGCCTGTATGTACCTTTAGTAGTTTAAAAATAAAACAAATTGAAAATATCAGAAAGTGTGTGTTCAACATCAGTGGCAGCAACAAAACCCTCACACTGTCTGCATCATCCTGGTATTTATCTTTTATTAATATGGAGTTGGAGAGGTGAACACGCTCCATGGCATCATCAAAGACCACAGATCTTTTAAACTTCCTATTCCACTATCCTTGGCGGTTTGACTTGCATCCCAAAGCATGCAGCTCTCGGTAGCAAGGGGATGCTCGTCCTCCACAGTATCTTTAAGTGCTGGTGTGCAGAAGCATTGCCACCTTTTTCATCAGAGACTTAAAAAAACTCCTCATGTCCTTTTGCTCCCCCATCACCCTATTCTAGGAGACATTCCCACGCAGCTCAGAGTCCCGGGACACTCATCTCCTTTTAGTTTTTTCACTGGTGAAGAATAACGAACTGTCATCATTGGTTTCAATCCATCCTGATGATGACTCTCCATTTACACCAGGCACACCACTGCTCAACAGGGTTAGAGTTCCAACTTTAAGAAAGGGGAATCTAATAGGTACAGAACCGGCAAGCCACCAATTCTACCCCACACTCTATAACACACGAACACTCGGTTATAGTGGAGAAAGGCCTACACCCAGAGGATAATACCAAGTCCAAGCTGTGGCTCTCTTTGGGTGCAGATGACTGTGCTGGCTAAGTTTTGCTTTGTCAAAATGACCCTAACTATGGTCATCTGGGAAGAATGATTCTTAACTGGTTAAAATGTCTCCATCAGATTAGCCTCTAGGGAAATCTGGCAGGGCATTTTCTTGATTAGTGGTTGATGTGGGAGGGCCCAGCCCATCGAAAGCCATGGCATCCCTGGGCAGGTAGTTCTAAGTTGTATAAGAAAGCAGGCTGAGCAAACCGTAAGAGCAAGCTGGTGGGCAGTGCCCCTCTAAGCCCTCTGCTTCAGTTCCTGCCTCCGGGATTCCCTGTAGGCTGTAAGATGAAATAAAGGCTTTCCACCTCAAGCTGCTATTGGTCATGAAAACTACTGCAATGACTAAATTCAGTGTGTTTGGGACATGAAAGGGTAATGTTTCTTTCTCTTTCTAATGTTACATATTTGTATTCTACAGTAACTCAGCATTATTTTCATAATTAAGGAAAAGGCTTAAGAATAAAAGCACTTAGAAGCTCCATTACCTACAGAGAAACCAAAGGACAAATATCTTAATTGCAAAAATTCGCCCTGAATCCCCTGAGGAATAAATTTGAATGGAAAAGGAACTTGATACATTTGGCAAGGCCCCTCACTATCAACAATACCTGCTTGAGAAAGCAAGTTCTTGGCTCCTACGCTCTTTTCATCAGTACTTTGAGAGACTGTGGGAAACCCTTAAGCTTAAGTGTTCATTTTTGTGTCCACATGTTTGATATCAATATCCTTCTAGAGAATAATTCTTGCTGTAATTTTTACCATTTCTCTGAACAACAAAGCCCTAGATGGGTTTATTACCAGGACGGCATTGCATGAGACTAATATCACAAAGTCTTTGAAACTATTCACTGTGGTTCCTCTCCTGAACTCTGCCCTGGAATCCTAAATTCTGCTTGAGAAGGATCTTGTTGAGTTGGTTCCTTGTGTCATGGATGAGGAAGCAGTAAAAAAGAAGAGAGAGAAAACCCATGGGCTTCTACTATCACTATGGGGGTTTTGTTCGTGCCAAATGATACCGAATCCTCTAAAGAGAAAATAGCTGAGTATCTGATGCCTTTGTAAAAGGTAATTCTGAAACGATGCCAAATATCTTTATTCTGCAGGGCAAAGCACAGAATAAATACAAGGTATTTATCATTTATTCATCAACTAAAGCATATGATGTATTATTATCTGAAATACAGCAATACACCATCATGAACAGTAAAAACAATTTCATTTGTTTAGTTTGAAATAACTTTCCAAAATTTGTTCTAAGAGCTTTACTTAATTTATCATATTTAATCCTCAAACAAAAATAGGAGCTATTGTCATTATTTTACCAATGAAGAAAGAATTTATAATTTCACAACATCACAGGTTAGGATGCAGATAAACCAAGTTTTGCAATCTTCCCCAATTCCAAATTCCATGCACTTCCTTTCTGCTGCCCCCACATCAAAGCGTCTAGCAAAGGAGGCAGTGTGATAGTCAGGTACTGAAGCCACAGAGAATCTTCAGAATGTGGAAAGAGTAAATTCATACAAAAGACCCCAGATCATCGAGGCAAACCTAATTGAGAAAAACAAAGCTGGAGACATCACATACTTAATCTCAAAACATACCATGAGGCCATAGGACCCCAAACAGCACAGAACTGGCATAAAAGCTGACTCACAGATCAAAGAAACAGAATAAAGATACCAGAAACAAGCCTATGCATCTGTCCAGTTGATTTGGCAAAAAGAGCTAAAAATGTACTGGAGAAAAGGCATTCTTCAGGAAATGGGAAAACTAGATACTTAATACACAGGGTTCAAAACTGATTCCTATACAAAGGCCAACTCAAGGTGGATCAAAATCTGATATTATAAAATGTCCAGGAGAAATCAGAAGAAATAGTCCAAGACATGAGTATAGGCAAGTATTTCTTAGACAAGATCCCAAAAGTATGGGAAACAAACAGGATTAATTAAACTCTGTCGTGCACAACAAAGAACTAATCAACAGGGATTAGAGTCAACCCTTGTAATGTAAAGAAAATGTCTGTATTTATCCCAGGCTTTTTCAGACCCAGGCCAGCTGGCCTAGGTGAGTTCCCGATAGAACATCCCCATTGTCTCAGTGTGTGGGTGCACCCCTCGCGGTCCTGAGTTCCTTGCTCATGCTCTCTCTATTTCTGCTCTTGATTTGGACCTTGAGATTTCTTGTCTGGTGCTCCAATGTGGGTCTCTGTTTCGGACTCGCTGAACATAGTGGACAATGAGGACTACTGAGAACCCAAGAACAATGGCAATGGGTTTTTGATCCTACTGCACGTACTGGCTTTGTGGGAGCCTAAACAGTTTGGATGCTCACCTTACTAGACCTGAATGGAGGTGAGTGGTCCTTGGACTTCCCACAGGGCAGGGAACCCTGATTGCTCTTTGGGCTGACGAGGGAGGGGGACTTGATTGGGGGAGGGAGATGTGGCAGGGAAGAGACAGAAATCTTTAATAAATAAATAAATAAAATTAAAAAAAAGAAAATGTCTGTAAACTATCCTATCACCTAATATCTGGAATATAAAAGGACTCAACGATCTTAGCAGCAACATAATTTACAAACAGGCGTATAGTTGTAGTAGATATTCTTAAAAGAAGAAATACAAATGACCAACAAGTTTACGAAAAAATGCTCAAAACTATTGCTTGAGTGATCGGGGCCACCTGTTTGAACAACAGGTGGTCACAATCTTCTTGGTGCAGACTTGACACATCCATCCCAGGTCATTAGACCATCTGGGGCAAGGCTCCCACAATGACAAGTCAGAGAGATGCAAATCAAAACACAGTGAGACATCAACAAAATGAACCGGCAAAACCTGACACGTACTGGACAAGGATTTGGAGAACACAGAACTCTTACAACACGCTACTGGGGGGGGGGGATGTACAGTCATTCACTATGGAACATTGTAGGGAGGTTTGTTCTCCAAACAATTCAAAGCAGATCCCCTAAACGAGTCAGCTATCCCATGTATATCCAAAGGAAATGAAATCAGTAGATACAAGAGATGTTGCATGTGTTTAACCCATCATCGGTCACAACAGCCAAAATTCACACTACGTTTGTCAATGAGCAAGTCAAAACTATGAGATTTATTGGTCCCACGTACTATTATTTAGTCATAAGAAACAAATCCAGCCATCACGGCAAAGTGTACGGAGCTGGAAGCTACTGCTCTAAAGTATCATCTTTCTTTCACTTTGTCAGACACAGAAAGAGGCATACAGAATATTTACTCTCACATGTAGTAGCTAAAAAAAATGTTTATCTGGGTATAGAATAATTATTACTACTGGTTACAAGTGGAGGAGAAAGAGAGAGAAAGGCTGAATAATAGGTAGCAAATGGATAACGGAAAGAGATAGTTTTAGTACTATCCTACACAATGCACTTGCTGACAAACATCTTGATTAGCTAGAAGAGATTGAGCCAAAGCTTTGGGATACAGTCTGGTGGCAGAGTCTTTTCCCAATATCTGTAAGGCCCTAGGATCAGTTCCAGTACTACAAAATTTTTAAGTAAACACAAAACATTGAAAAGGAATTGTAATCACTAATTACTTTGACTTGATTAGTACAGGCCTACACAGACAAAACTGCCATAATGTACCCCATATAAAAACAATTTTAAAAGAAGAAATGCATAAGACTTTTAGATGAAATTGGTCTGGGCAAGGCAAGGAGGCCTGAGGCAGCCTAGAATTAGCACTCCCCAGAAATTAAAATATAAATAAAACAATCATGTTTCTTAAAAGACCGATGTGTGTCGATATCCCTGATATTGATAAAATAATGGTTCATACTTACAGACACATACTTAATACATTCACACCCTAACATTAGGGTCTTACAGACACATACTTAACAAATAACACCCCAAAATTATGGATTTACAGACACACACTTAACACACATACATACACACCAACATTAGGGACTTAGGACAATTCTATCATCTGGAGATGGTGGGACAGCAAGCTCCAGGCATTAGATTATATTTTACACTTACAGTGAGGCTTTTACAGGAAATAACTGCTTCTCCTTCCCAGACATATGAACTAGAGTAGCGAAGCCATTACACCGGCAAGCTGCCCCATGGCAGTTTAGAAATAAACATCTCAGACGGTGAAGCAGAGGAAAGCCACGGTTCAGGGCCAATGACAATGAATTGGAAAGAGAAGCAAGCTGACCATCATGCTGAGGTGCCGAGATATCTGTATTTGCACTCAAAATCTATTTTCTCCAGAATCCTAGTCTGTCTGAGCACAACCCTTGGCCGCTGAGATGATTCTTCACCAAATACAGATTGAATGCTTGATGTATTCATCCCATTCTGGGCACTGTGAATAGAGAAGACTGTCAGACTAAACTGTACCTCTATAGCACATGTAAGACTCCCTATTTCAGAAATACTAAAATATGCTTAAGTTTGCATTACTTTGTGAATAAAGATGATCACAGTTTCAAAAGATAAAAGTCAACTTTAAACTTCTCTCACCTCTAACCTCAGCCAAGTAAATGCAACTGAAAGTGTTCTAACACATGTAGCTGGAGAATGTGGCAATACATGTGGAACATTAGACCAAAGGTAATGAGGTTGTGAACTCAAACAATCAAAGAAGGAGAAAAAGATCAGGATGAGGCAGGCACGGTGGGACACACTTATAACCCCCATATTCAGATGTCTGAGGCAGGAGGTTCATAAGTTTAAAGCCTACCTGGAAAACATAGTGAGTTCCAGGCCAGCCTGTACAAAGTCAATCAAATATAGTTTCAAAAAAATAAAAATGGATAAATAAGATTGAGATAATGCTGGAAGTTCTATTTGGATACATTACTCAAATAATGTTTGATATATCTCACAGAGACAGGGAGTGCATGGCGTTCTCATAGAATTAAGAGGGAGAACAAAATGATAGACCAGAAATTTCATTTTCTCAGAGATACATGAGAAGGTAACTATAAGCCAGATACAACAAATCTACAGAAGTTCTAGAAAACTGTCAAAGTTCTGCAGGCATGAATTAAACAATCAATCAAAAAGATGTACTTTCCAACCAGGAAGAAATCTTCAGGTTATCTCGTCTGGTGCTTGTCCCATCCATGCTCTGTCCTGGTCTGGAGTCAGCCTGGAAGAATTAGCATGCCAATTCTCCTTTGAAGAGAAAGGTCTGTGTGGAGGATACCCCCATTGGAATACATTTTACCTGAGTCAGATCTTATACAAGCCAGTGTTCAGTTATTTACATATAACAGCAAGAAGATGATCGGCCAGAGTTGCCTGAGTTAAGATATTAGGGATAGAACATAATAGAGCATCTAAGACCACATGGAGGATCTAGAGTGAGACTTGGAGAAATGAAGATGGTTTAAACATAGCCACACAAATTAGGAAACTGAAAAATGCACAGATAAATGAAGGCAAGAGGCGTGCGTGCTCAGAAAACCCTAGCAAAGCTAAAGCCCCTGCCTGAAGCCAAT
Organism: Microtus pennsylvanicus; assembly: GCF_037038515.1. Taxonomy (NCBI): domain Eukaryota; kingdom Metazoa; phylum Chordata; class Mammalia; order Rodentia; family Cricetidae; genus Microtus; species Microtus pennsylvanicus. Next base: position 68,088,904 of record NC_134581.1, on the reverse strand, counting down.
CCCTCGGCTCAGAATAGGTCCAGCTAATGAATGAAGAACTGCCTAGGCCACAGCCAGACCTCCAAGACTGGGAGATCAGGTTCCTCTGCTCTGTTTGTTTTTATTTCAGTAGCCGCAGAAATCACAAAGCATACAAAGAAACAGGAAAGCACAGCCAATTAAAACGAACGAAACAAATTGGCAGAAAACAGCTCTACAGATCTACAGGCATAGAATACCCTAAAATATGTTCAAAATATGAAAGGCCAATGAACACACCACAAAGGGAAATCAGGAAAACTATGCTGAAACAAAAATAAGAACACTAACTAAAGGGCAGAAGTCATAAAAAGAACCAAGATATGAAATATAAACATTGAAACAGTTACTAGAGATCATCAACCATGTAGCTAAACAGGAGAAAAAGGATGAACTTAGAGACAGAATATCTGAAATTTGTTGGAAGGCCTTGTTGATCAGAGGTTGCAGTCTATCATGGCCTGGCAGCTTTTCCCAAAGCTTGGCAACAAGGGACCCCCCACCCTTTGAAGCAAGACTTTCTGCTCTCTGCCTGCCTCTATCTAGAGAATGTCCCTGGGCCTGGAGGACTGACTTTATCTGAAAACAGTCTCTGAGCCTGGATGCCTGATTTATCTTTAGCATGACCCTTGGCCAGGGCCCTGCTGGAAGCCTCCCCTACTGTACATATAGTAGCTAAGACTTGTACTAGGGCATTTGTTATAGGATCGTGCTGCCACATATGAAGTCTTATGACAGGACCATGCAACTTAATGCTAATTAGGGTTTGTCCCCAGGCTTCCCAGTCCTACATATTTCCTACACTCTGGAATAAAGCCAGGCTGATTCACTGATGTGATCTCCCAGAAAGTTGTCTCCATCGTACCCACAGCCATCTGAACCCTATTCCCTGCTTCTGCTCCTTCCACCACCATGAACCAATGCACCAGTGATCCTAAGGAAGAAGCAGAGCCACAGAAACTGACTTGGAGAACAACAGAAAAGAAGAAAGAAAACCGAACAGAGTCTATGGGACAGAAAGAACACTGTCAGGCACACTGCTATACATCTGAAAAGTGACAATCCGTAGTGATAGTCTCAGTGGAAGAGATAGGTAAAGGCAGGAGAGAATACTTTTTAAAACAATGGTATAAAATTTCTCAACTTTAAGAACTATTTGCGTTTAGAAACCCAAGAACCCCTACAAACTCCAAGAAGGATACTCTAGAGGCATTGGCAAGCAGTCCCATTAAAGTCAAACTGTTGAAAATCCATAGAAAGAGAACATTATGGTGAGATAAAACAATTCCCAATGTCCTAGTATGTTGGTGCTCACCTGTAACCACAATCCTTGCTAAGTGGTATCCAGACCAGTCTCAAAAAGAACAGATGGATCAGACTGGTCTTGATAAATCCAGACTTAACCAGAAGGTCTCAACGTGACATGACCAGTCTCAACCAGACCAGACCAATCTTGACCAGTCCAGACTGGAACAGACCAGTCTCGACCAGTTCAGACCAGACCAGACCGGTTCAGAATGGTTTCAGCCAGTCTCGACCGGTTCAGACTAGTTTAGACTGGACTTGACCAGTTCAGGCCAGATCAGACCAGGTCAGACCAGAATAGACGGGTTAAGACTGGTTCAGACAGGATCAGACTGGTTTATAATGGGCTCAACTGGATCAGACCAGACCCGTCTCCACTGGACCAGACTGGTCTCGACCAGACCAGACCAGTTTAGACTGGGCCCAACTGGTTTAGACAGGTTCAGATGGTTCAGACCAGACCAAACCGGTTTAGACCAGTTCATACCAGACCCAACCGGTTTAGACTGGTCTCGACTGGTTCAGACCAGTTTAGACTGGTTCAGACCTGATCAGACCAGACCAGACCCGTTTAGACTGGTCTCGACTGGTTCAGACTGGACCCGACCAGTTTAGACCGGTTCACACCGGACCAGACCAGTTCAGACCGGTCCAGACCTCTTTAGATTGGTTCACACCGGACCAGATAGGTTCAAACTGGGCATGACCAGTTCAGACCAATTCAGACCAGAATAGACCAGTTAAGACCAGTTCAGACCCATTTAGACCAGTTCAGACCAGACCAGACCGGTTTAGATGGGACCAGACTGGTTCAGACCAGATCAGACTGTGCACATGCTTTTTAGGATTTTTTAGGATTTATAAACTAGCATTCTGGCCCTCCACAGGTGTCCCATATGATGAGCTTACCATGTTCCCTAGGGGCACTGTGGTGTCATAAAATGCCAAAGCAAAACTAAACTCTGTGGTTGAAGTTATTCAAGCTTACCTACCTCAGTTTCCCTAGCCTGATGGCTCTGAGACTCAAGATCTAGACCCTGGGACTGGGAAGATGGCTCGGTAAGTGAAGTAAGTACTTGTTGGGAAAACATCAGACCCCAAGGTTGGACTTTCGATACTCAACAGAAAAAGCTGAACATGGTAGCACATGCCTGCAGTTCCAGAGCTGGGGAAGAGACAGAAGAACCTGAGCTTGCCAGCTGGCCAGGTGAGATGAATCAGCGAGCTCCTTGCCTTCCAAATAAGGTGAAGAGTGTCAGGGAGACACTCAAGGTTGACCTCCAGTCTTCAGAGCTATGAACATAAGAGTGCTCACTCTCACAGACACACATGCACATTCGCATACAAACCACACACATGCATGTATACACGAAGATCCAGCTTGTTTTCCTAAAGAACTGCTGGCCTTGTGTAGCCTAAAACTGGCCGGGGCATCTGAGAAGAGCTGAGCTTCTTTTGCTGTGTTGCAAATGTGTCTCCTTGAGAACCTTGGCTACAGTCCGCATCCACGTTTGTGGTTGTTATGCTGAGGCCTGGAGTTAAATTTAGATAAAAATCAGGGTCTAAAAATACTCCCAGCTTTCCTGACAGGTTGTATCCATCATCATGGGAGGATCTGGCTGCTTGGCGACAGGGAGTGGGCTGCAGAGGGTGAGGTCAGGCTGCAGCTAAAATCGCACTGGCTAGAAAGGACAGAGGTTTCCTGGGAAGGTTGAGGCAGACTGTGGGAGGCTTCAGCTTCAGGAAAGCACGAGGTAGAGCAAGATGTAGCCAGACTGCTGAGTGATGCACTGCCCCTGTGACCACTGAGATTTGATCTCAGTCAAGCTGCCCCCACTTACCCTATGACCTCCGTGAAGCTCATCTGTTTCGAGTTCCTCTCCTCAGACACAGGTAAAGCATAAACTGTCTAAAGTCGCTAACAGAATTACATGAAGAGTTAAAGAACTGGCTCAACTGTTAGCAGCAGTTTCTGCTGTGCAGAGGACCTCGCTCCAGTCCCCAGCAGCTGTGTGGTGGCTTACAACCATCTGAAACTTTAGTTTCAGGGGATCGGACTCCCTCTTCTGGCCTCTGCAGGATCCTATACTCATGTGGTATGCATAAACTCACTTAGACCCATATGTACATATAAAAATCAATAAATACGTTAATTGCATCAGAGCTGGCAAACTGACTCAGTGGGAACATGAGAGCCAAAGGTCAGAAGAAGGCGTCAGATCCCTTCAAACTGGGACTATGATCAACTGTGAGCCACTATGTGTGTGCTGGGAATTGAACCCAAGTCCTCTGCAAGAATAAGTAGTCTTAACCACTGAGCCATCTCTCCGGCTCCATATAAATATTTTAAAAATAATAATTTCATAAGGTGGCATAATCAAAATACCTGGTGTGTGGAAGCTACTTAATAAAGTTAGGAAGTGTTACACTGGCCTGGGGAATAGAGGAAGGATCTTCACAGTTTCTGGTAGCAACGATAAGCTAACCGTATGCCCTCAAACAAAGGATGAAGTTATGTTTTTTTCTTCAAGAAAATGAAGATGCCATATTAAGTGAATTAAGCCAATTGCAGGGAAACAAATGTATATTTTTCTCTCATTTGTAGTTCCTAGATTTTATATAGATACATAAATGTGTATATGTTTATATTTATATATGTTCCTATATGTATGCATATATAGTGAGATAAGCCATTTTTTCCTTTGAGATATGATTTCATGTATCCCAGGCTGCTCTCAAACTCACTATGTAGCCAAAGATGTCTTTGAGCTTCTGGTTCTCCTGTCTTTCCCTCCTGAGTTCTGGGTGACAGGCATGACCACCACAATTGGTTTTCATGGTTCTGGGAATGGACCAAGTCTCGGTCACGCTAGACAATCACATTACACATTGAACTACATACATCCCCAGATCCCTCCATGGAATAAACTCTAATGTTACACAATCAAAATCCAGTTTGGGGCTGTATTTCATGGCGAGGCGTTGGGAAAGTTGGTCACAAATCTGAACTTCCTTTTCTTCTTCTGTGAAGAATCATGTCAGTTTTCTAGAGTCTCCGTGAGGCTTGGATGACACAGTTCATGCAAATCAATCAGTTCCCGGTGCCTGGCACGTAGGACAGACCTCTGTCACTAAGCCGTTCCTTCCTGCTCTCATGTTTCTGACACTCCCGTGAACCACAGTTCTGTGCTGCCCTGACTCTTGTTTTAGAAAACACTCTCTTGCACTTGCGTTCTCTCTCTGCTGCTGCCGTCATCACCGTTTGCTGCCTGGAGTGAGAAAGAGGCTAAGCTGGCGCATAACTTAGAATGGACATCAGTGGACAGTAGACGTTTGAATGACACAGACGCAAACCCGTTTCCAGGCATCGCTGGCCATGAGGCCCTGGTGGCTTGCTCTCCCAACGGGGTAGGCAGATTGAACGCCTTCCCTGACCGTCCCTCAGTGGCCTTTGTCCAGCAAAGCTGTCTGTTTCCCCTGCCAGTTTTCTGCTAAGACGTTTAGATCACGTTGATCGGTTTTCCTGAAGTGACAGTGGCTATCTCCCCAGTCGCTGTGGTACAGAAGGCAGTGTGTATGGCCTGCTGGAGGTCAGGCTGCATTGTCCTGGCTCCTCCTGGCATTGGAAAACAGGTCTGAGATCTCCAAATGAGACAGCCAAAGAGAATGTTGATATGGTCACGTGAACCACATCTAAGATGATCTCAATCTGCAGACACTTGGGTCTCCTGCAGCCAAAGTCTCTGGAGAGATGTAGCTTCACTTTTAATTTTGCACTTGGCAAGACTAGTCATGTCTCCTCTGGCTCCAAGTTGGTAGACTCACTTTTATGAAATTATTGTCTTGAAACACACTTTCTAAATGCCCAAACTTGCCAAGTGAGACTCTACAGGCACTGGGGATGGGGAAGGCAACAAAGGTTCTTCTTCCCTGGGATGGTACAAGGCCTGCCTGTCCCTAAGGTAGAAGGCAGGAGGAACCCTTCAGAAACTGAAGACACGTGCTCTCTTTTCCACTCAGTGATCCTCAGTCACAGGAGTCAGGGACATGGAAAGGTAGACTGGTTCTCAAGAAACACCTCAGGACCCTATTTGAGGGCTGCTTGTGGAAAGGGTGCAAGCCCCCTGCACATGGGGATTCACAGGGAGCTGGTCCTGAACTGTGGCACCTCCCACATCTTCTTTATGCCATTACAGCTTTCGTCTCCTGGACTTTTGCTTCTTCATCTACGCAAAGACATGACACAGTTCTGTCGTCAACATCCTCCAAGAACCCAGCACCAATATGGAGTTAAACATACCAAGGTTTTATTAGGGGAAACAGATGGTTAGGAGACCAATCAGGCAGTAACACAAGCCTGGCCTCCATCAAAGGAGGGAGGGGTCAGAGGTTGGTGGGAAGTAGTCTCAGTCACCAAGGAGGGTCACCAAAGCCATCTAGGAATCATTTAGTCAAGTAAACTTCCAGAGGAGTCCTGGGTCTCCTGGGAATAGGCTTGCCTCTGTACCCTCCTGGGACCAGCCATTGCCCCTGGGAACAGGCCGTGGGAAGCTCCACGTGGTGCCAGCAGCGCTGTAGGAATGGACTTGGAGCATAGCAGCTGGGGCTCTAGCCTGTTTCATGCCCTGTAATCTGAGGTCCGTAAAGTATGTTCGCTCTCACTGGGTGCCACACGTACCCATCCTGCAGAGCAGCTGTGAGGACAAGAGGTGAAAGGTGTCGGGGATGGCGCATCTTTCCATAAGGACGACACCTCTCTCTGTGCGGACGTTTGAGGGTGTGAGAGAGAAAGGAATTAATCCAAGGGTGGAATCAGAAAGACCTGATAAGGGAAGGCGCCTGTTGAAGTCTTTCAAGTTATTTACTAAATTTAGTCCTGCACAGAACCCAAGAAAGCTGGCTGCCTGAGATCAACAAGTTAGGATGCAGTGTGCCTGGATATGAACCATGCTTAAAGGCTTGTGAGCCTACAGTCCAATTGCTGTCACAGAGATGCACAAAGTTAATGCCGAGGGAAGTTTCTATCTGCTGTGCTATGCAGGACACTTAGTGCTTATGAAAGTGCCTGTATACAGAAGGTGCTTGTGAAAGCACCTGTATACAGAAGGTGCTCATGAAAGTGCCTGTATACAGAAGGCGCTCATGAAGTGTTATCATGGCCCTTTGAGCTTGGGGTCCAGCCTAACTCCTCTAGATTCCATTTGAGAATCTGCTTCATCAGGCCCATGTAGCACCACTGATTCTATGGGGAGAGTGGAAGGCTTGGGGGGAAAGCACGCTTCCCTCTTTTCTGTCCATAGGAACTTGGGAGAAGTAACCACTTGGGCACAGTCACCTTCTGGACAAAGATGTAGGATTGTTGACACAGCAGCCCAGCCTGAGTGTGCGAGCTTCCTTTCTCTGTGATATGAGGCCTGGCTTCCAGATCAGGCATGTGTTCTGTGGGTGGGTCCAATTAGCCCCCAATCCCCTTGTTAACTGTCCTTACAAGTGTTACTGTGTCATGGAAGAGAGAATGGCTTGGGGATTCCAAGCAGCTGCCTGCTGGCTTCCTGTTTGTGACGTGTGGCCTCTTGGACGTTAGCTTTCTCATCCCCAACATGCACTAATTAGACTGAGCCTTAGTGTTTCCTTGGCCAGGAGCCTTTCCGTTCTTGCATTTACAGTTCTGGACAGGAAAAATGTGGCTTGGAGTGGCTGGCAGCTGGCAAATGCAGAAGGGCAGAGATGTCAGTGAGCATTCCCATGGCACCAGCACCGGCGTCTCTGTTTTCTCAAGAGTCAGTCACATGGAGATGTGATAGACTTTTGATGACTATTTCCTTAGTGGTTATAGAGCTATTTAAATTGTTTATCTGTTCTTGATTTAATTTTGGTATGTGGAAACTGTCTAGAAAATTGTCCATTTCCTTTAAATTTTCCAATTTTGTGGAGTAAAGTTTTTGGAAGTATGACCTGCTGAGTCTCCAAATTTCCTCTGTGTCTGTTGTTATGTCCCCTTTTTCATTTCTGATTTCATTAATTTGCATATCCCCTTTCTGCCTTTTGGTTAGTTTGGTTAAGTATTTTTCTGTGTTGATGATTTTCTCAAAGAACCAACTCTTTGTCTCATTGATTCTTTGTATTGCTTTCTTTGTTTCTTTATTGATTTCATCCATCAATTTGATTATTTCCTGGCATCTACTCTTCCTGGTTGAGTTTGCTTCTTTTGTTCTGGAGCTTTCCGATGTGCCATTAAATCGCTTGTGTGGGATCTCTTCAGGTTCTTTATTAGGTACTTACTATGATAAACTTTCCTCTTAGCCCTGCTTTCAAAGTGACCCACAAATTTGGGTATGTTGCGCATTCATTTTCATTGAATTCTAGGAAGTCTTTAATTTCTTTATTTCTTCCTTGACCCAGGGATGATTCAGTTGAGCATTGTTCAATTTCCATGAGTTTGTAGTCTTTCTGCAATGAGTGTCTTTGTTTAATTCTAACATTAAGCCATCATGATCCAATAAGATACAGGGGGATTATTCCAAATTTTTTGTATCTGTTGAGGTTTTCTTTGTGACCAAGTATGTGATTAATTTTAGAGAAGGTTCTGTGAGGCACTAAGAAGAAGGTGTATTCTTCTGTGTTTGGGTGAAATGTTCTATAGATGTCTGCTAAGTCCATTTGAGTTATGATATTTGACATGAAGAAATGGGATGCTCAAGAATGGGAAAGGACAAAGAGGGAGTGAAAAGAAAAAAACTATCTTGATTGAGGGAACCATTAAAGGGCTAGCAAGAAATATGGCACTAGAGAAAATCCCAGGAATCCACAAGGATGACCCCAGCTAAGACTCTAAACAACATTGGAGAGAACACCTGAACTGGCCTTCCCCTGTCATCAGATTGATGACGATCTTAATTGTCATCATAGAACCTTCATCCAAAAACTGATGTCAGCAGATACAGAGATATACAGAGAAGCACTGGGCCAAGCTACCGGAGACCAATTCAAGAGAAGGAGGAGTGATAATATGAGCAAAGTGGTCAAAACCATGATGGTGATATCCACAGAAACAGCTGACATGAGCTAGTGAGAGCTCACTGACTCTGGACTGATAGTGGGGGAACCTGCATAGGACCAAACTAGGCCTTCTGAATGTGAGGGACAGATGTGAGGTTTGAGCAGCCTGTGGTGCTACTGACAGTGGGACCAGTATTTATCTCTAGAGCTTGAACTGGCATTGTGGAGCACATTCTCTCTGGATGGATACCTTGCTCATCCTAGATATAGCGGCAGGGCCTGGTCTTGCCATCAAGTGAAGCATCAGACTATCTTGACTCCCCATGGGAAGCCTTGCCCTTTCTGGGGAGTGGATGGGGTTGGGGGGAAAGAGAGAGAAGGGAGTAGAGGAGAGAGTGGGTATGGAGACAGTTATGTAAAATGTCAAAAGATTGTATTAAAAAAATCTTAATTAAAAAAGGAAAAAAATGGGTAGATTCATATATATGCACTATTTGTATGTGATTTTTTTTAAATTTTAGCTTATGTGTCACTTCTTATTAAGCTGTTAATTCTTTAAAAAAAACAGAGGTGATAGGTGGCTTCAGGTTAAGAGCACTTGATGCTCTTCCAAAAGACCAAGGTTCAGTGCTCAGCACCTACATGGTGACCCACAACCATCCACAACTCCAGTTCCGGGAGATCCTGTGCCTTTTTCTAAACTCTGTGGGCACCAGGCACACATTTAGTTCATGGACTTACATGCAGGCAAAATACTCATATACCAATAGAACAAATAAATCTAAAATGAGCAAACAAACAAATTGACAGTCAATTCCACACGAATAATGGGTTCACGATAGTGTATCTGCTCATTTCTCAGTGGCAACCTGAGAAGCCAGGGGGCAGAGAGATGATATTTTGTTGTTATTTGTAAGGCTTTTTTTTTAATTTTTGGATTATTTTTACTTTCTGTCTTGTTTTGGTTTTTTTGGGGAGGGAGTTAGAGATGATATGTTTAAACTTCTGAGAGAAAAGCCCATCATCTGAGAAATCTATGTACAACAAAACTGTTGTGTTTTATTAATCTGGGGTGGAGCGCAAAGAACAAACATAAAAGAGGATTCTGATGAAATGGCTCAGTGCCAAGGCAGACACTTTGAGCTTGACTTCATGAGCCCATATGGTAGAAGGAAGGAACATCTCCTCAAACTGTCTTCTGACACCTCCATATAAATAAATGTATATGAACATTCATTCAACTGGGGATGCAGCTCCATGGCAGAGCATTCGCCTGGTGTGTCCAGAGTTCTGGGCTCAATTGCCAGTACTTCACAACAAAAAGCCAGGATTCATTCAAAATGAATCAGTATGTAGGAGCTGGAACAATCAAATGTCAAAAAGAAAACACAAGATGAAATAAAACACCGTGTGAAATCTTCTTGATGTTGGATTTGGCAACATTCTAGCATGCGATTCAAAACTCTACAGTAGTCAAAATGTGAAAACAGACTACACCTCATCAAAATTAAAAGCTTTGCCCATCAAATGATATTAAGATGCAAAGGAAAATGAAACATAAAGAATGGGAGATAATATTTAAATTGTGTATCTGTTAACAGATTGGTGGTCAAAGTATACAGGCATGCACACACACACACACACACACACACACACACATCTACACACACCACTTTATTGAAGCATAAAATAACTCAAATGAACATTTCTCCGAAGAAGATAAATGAAGAGCCAATAAGCACATGAAAAATACTCAACATTACTAATCCTTATAGAAATAATGTCTAAAACTGCATGAGATAACACTTTGATGCTAAGCGTTACGGTTGGCAAAGTTTGATATAGAGCTCTGGATAGTGTGATGGTTGCACATATCATGAATATACTTAATGGCCCTATACTGTTCACTTTAAAAAGGTTAAAAGTATCAATACAACATTATGCATTTTTCCACAATAAATACTGAAGATTGAAGTGATCTGAAGGAAAATGAAGTGCACCAAAGCATCTGTCAGAACTACTTAGGAAAATACTAGGAACAAAAAAAGAGCCAAGACATAATAGAGAAAATGTCAAGCATCCAATCAAAATTTCCTAGATTTACAATGACTATGTGAAAATAAAATCTATAACTGGAGGACAAACAAATCCAGAAATAATGATTGTTATGTGATGAGCAGAGTAAGGCTTTAAGAGGACTGTTATAACTTTGCTCAAGGATTTTTTTTTTAAATAGGAATTTAAAAAACAAAGAAATCAGCCATAAAAAAGAGTCAAATGGAACACTTACAGATAAAAAGATACAGAAATTCTGAAATGAAAAATTCACTAGATTGGGCAGAATGTAGTTTAGACATAACAGAATTAAAGATAGATGAATTTTAAGACATCGTCAGAGGAACTATTCAAACGAAAAGTTCACACAGAAAGTGAACAGAGCCTCAGTGGCCCATGTGAGAATCGCAAGTGACTTAATATGTATTCACTGGAGCCCCAATATGTGAAACACTAACAAATTCAACTTTCCCACCCCAAATCAATTAAGCCTATAAAGTCATAGATCCAAACAGCTTGAAAAAATAATCCCTGGAATAATTGCTATTTTAAAACCTGCTCCCAAAACACCACAATTATTGAAAACCAAAATAAGCTCTTAAAAGCATCCAGCAAAGAAGGGTGTGGTAAATACAGGATTATGATGAAAATATCATCACTCTCCTCTCTATAGAAATTTCACACTCCAGAAGACAGAGTGATAGCATTTAGAGCATTCTAAAGGAAAAGGAGGGAAAGAGTCCTTTTAAACCTCTATGTCTGGGGAAAACACACTTTCAAAATGAGTGGTGGAGCATAGTATCTTGTTTTCTAAATATTTTGGAGCCTTTCCAAATATGGTTGGTTTTACTGATAGGTCAGGAAACCACAATTAATATAGCATCTGATGATTGAGGCGGAGAAAAGAAGGGAAGAGAAGGGAGAAAGAGAAGGAAAGAGGAATGGGACCATCATCAAAGGGTCTGGAACTAATCAGAAGGTTTTAAACGCTCAAAGCTGGAAGGAAAAAAATATTATAGCAGATTACAGTGCAAAAGATAAAATATCCTGGAATTCATACCAAAATAAACTAATGATTACATAGAGAGAGTAAAATCATTTCTACAGAAGAATTCAAATCAATAAGTGTAAGAGGAATGGACATAAAGACCATTAGAGAAACATAATTGCAGAAAGCAAGACTCAACAAACAGGAAAACTAATGGATGAAAATTGAAAGAGAAACAGGATTGTTTGCATAGAGCCAAAACATCATCTCCAAAATGTTTATTAACAGGGAAGCCAGTAGCTACACTGGTGAAAGCTGCCAATTCACCTTAGCCAAAGGAGGAACGCTAGCCTTATCAGCGATGAGATGGCTGACGTCACACTCTCTGAGATGTCACACACTCCAACTGCCAACTCACCATTATGCTATCATTGCCAAATATGTACCAAAATCTAATCATTAAAAAACATCAAATCCACATCAGTCAGAAAATAATTTAAACAATGTCTGACCAGTAAAATTCTAATGGCAAGTTCATAAAACACCAGGAAGGGCTATGAAGTTGTCATAGATAGAAGGGTCGAGGGAGATGTTACAGTTTAACAATTGGATGCAATGTTAGATGTGAGGTTGGATCTTGGAGCAGGTAAAGAATGCTGGGAAAAGAATGGGAAATGTCAACTAGAGTTCATAGCCAGCAACAGTGTCATACTTATATTAATTTCTTAGTTTTCTTAATCGTATTATGAAAACTCTCTAAGAGGCCAACATTAGAGAGAGCTGGGTGAAGAAGGCACAGGAATTCACTGCGAATTTTCCTTCAACTTTTTGAAAGCCTAAAAGTTCTTCAAAACACAAATTTGAAAATAAAGTGTGTGGTCTAGAAGCATCCACCTGAGCTGAGTTCTGACCCCGCCCCCTTGCCCATCACCTGTTCCATCAGAACTGCCTCTTCTTTCTAAGCCTCTTTCACCTAAAACAAGAGCAACGGCACTGACCTCAGGTATTTCTAGAGAGTAACAATTAAAGTAATAATGTAAAGCACATGCAGGCTTCAAACACTAGCTATTATTAAATACAATTGTTTTTGTCCTAGAGAAATTTCAAATTTTAATGGTTGTTGAGTTTTATTTCACTTAGTCAGATACACCCCACTCCCTAGCTATAAGAACTTTCCCTATTTTTTTCCTGAGATTTTTTTATAGTTCCTTTTTTATTTTTAAGTCTTTGCTCCATATGGAATGTATTTTAATGTACGAAGTGAATTTAAAGCTTGCCTTTATCTTTTTCTTTCTTTCTCTCTTCTTTTTATCCCCCTCTGCAGATGGCCAACCATTTGTTACATCATCGCTTATGAAATAATCCATCTTTTTTTCATAAGCCATCCCTCTCGCTCAACAGTACATGAGAAGACAAACCTTTCAGCTACTTCTGCTGGTTCCTTGGCCTACAACCTGAGTTAAGGAAAAGCACATTGAAGGGTTGAGAAACAAGTACGAGAAGAACATAGAGCCCCAGGAAGGACGTCATAAACATCAGGTATCCACAAGTACAGCTTCTCTCGCAAGCATGAAACTATCTTCCAAGGGTGCTACTGAATGTTTGGTCCCTAGCTCTGACAGTCACTCTCCCCCTGACTCCTGGCACTTGCCAATCTTTCTGCAATACTCTCTTCTTTGGCTCCAGCACCTAACACAGAAGTTAGAGGCATGTTGCTGTCCTCCGTAGACACTGGTGAGACATGATGCCATCTTGTCCTGCTTTGCTCTCCCTCTCCATTGCTTCTATTACCTTGTCTTCTAAACACCCTTTCCCCCTGAACTTCTGTCTAAATCCAGTGTACTTCAAAATTTATATTTGCATCTCTTCCTGGAAGTTCTCATCCATTCTCATTATAAACTCAGTTTGGATTACAAAGAGACAGGAAATGAAACTAGAATTCTTGCTAAGTGATGTATTTGTAGTCAATTTCCATGAGAAAGAGGGTAAAGAAATTAGAAAAGGGGGAAATCCTAGACAAGCACGTGGTCTCCCCCAGAGACCAGCGGCAGCCTCTCCAGTCAAGGTGGCCAGCCTCAGATTCCCCACATGATGCAGACACTGGCTTGTGACTCCAGCAGAGAGATTGGAGACATATCTTCTGGGCAAGATGGGTCCTGTTCAGCAGAGGGCAGGTCTCTAGAATGGGTTATTAGCAAATATCTTACAGCACTATCAGGTCAGTGCACTAGTGACGGAGACCAGGGCAGGGCATTGGTGTAGGATCTCACAATTACTCTGCTCAAATCTACTTTCATCTCATGTGAGCTCTGTACTATCGTAGCCTACCTTCTCTTAGACTCTGGTTAGCCAAGAGACTGCTAAAAGAAAGTTTCTTGGTGGGAATGACTGCTCTCGCTGCTCTATTTCGTCTTGAGAGTTGACAACTACTTACCATCCTGGATAGGGCTCTAATTGAGATTGCATGCCTAGGGGCATGACCCAACTCCTCTTCCCAAGAGTTTTGAGCCCCCTCAAGTGATGGTTTCAATTAGAACATAATTGTCACTAGGCTTTCCCATTAACAGTGAAAGATGCCTCTACTGAACATTTAAGTTCTAAACATATGTCCCCATTAAATGGTAACAGTCTGGGTTCTTCATGGTGCTTAGTTCAGCTCTCCTGAAACAAAACTAAACAGTGGTATTCCTTTTGTTTCCTATCCTAAAACAAAACTAAACCAGGGTGACCAAGAAGACACTGTATATATCAGATGCATGGCAATCACATTGTCCTCTGAAGAGGTACAACACCTCCAGAATACACAGGCCTGAAGTCAGAGATGATAAACTCAACACTCTCAAATAGGCCACTAAAAACAAGGGCAAGTGAAATTATTTCTCATTTTACCCCTTGATTATTGGATCCATGTATCGGGACATAGCACCATATGGCAACCTGATATTTAATACTCACATCCCTTTTGTAGGAAAGCCTCCTGGGGATAGAGATGTTTATCAGTGGCAAGAGCATTTGCCTAGCATGGGTGAGGCCCTAGGCCTTTTACTAGAACTGCCCAAAACGAATAAAAAACAAAACAAAGAACTCCACCTATATCATGTGCCAGGTAGACCTTCTGGCCACTTTCCTACTGCTGTGACTCCTTGGATATGAAGTGTCCCTTGGTCTGATCAACATCTCATACTGGTAATATTTTTTAAGATTTCTCATGGTCATGCCGGGCTGAGGCACTGAAGCCAAGAAGGCAAAACCATACCCAGTGTGTCAGCCCAAACCAAGGCAAGATGTTCTTTCTAGCTCAGGGTGGAATTGATTACTCAAACTTGCTTATGCTTATCTAGATGATATCATTATGATTTGGTACTATACTGAGAGGCTCACAACTTAGGTTCTATTACAAATAAATCAGGAACTTAACAGAAACAGAAGTTACATCAGCCTTGGTAAGAAGGGTCCCACGCTGTTAGACGATGTGCTATCTCTTTGACTATCATCTTCTCATTCATGAAATTACTGTGCAAACACAGGAAAGACCAAGAACATTCGGTTATTCGGTGTTTTGCTGAAAGAGAAGCCTTCTAGCTGGAATTAATTTTCAATACAAACATGATCATACTTGTATCCACTTCTACAAGTCACTTGAAACTTTTTCTTCTCTTCGTTCTATGGATGTTCTTGTCTTTAATCTCCCTCACACTGATTCTCTCATACTGATTCTTGCAAGAACTTGATCAACCACCCAATTCATTGACCACTTCCAGGGAATTTCTAAATAGTCATATTCTGGACAACTTCTCTCGTCACATATAGTTCATGGTGCACCACCCTCAGCTCTATTCATTGAAAGAGTGTTGCCTTTGCCAACTGTCCCTCATAGACACCACTGAGAGAGACCAGAGTGGAGCATCAGGCCATCTCCAAGTGTATTTCTGAACCCCAGGCTCACCTCTCTTTCACTCACTATAACCCATTCTGCCTCTTCATTCCTTAAAACTGAATCTTTACCCATTGCCGTGTCTTTAGCTCAAGCCCTCATTGTTTCATTTGAATAACAATATCCATATCTCAAAACACGAGCTCCTCAAATTGTATACTGTTCTAGGGGTCAGAAGCCTGTGCATATTCCCATATCTGGGATCCCACAGGCATTGCCCCATGCTATCTTAAGTCAAACCCAACTTAACTCAGAGGAGTACATATCATCCAAAAGAGCAAAGCCAGCTTAGTGCCCTGTAGTGCAGAAAGTTGATCTCATGTAGTGAATGGAGGGGGCCATCCTTAAGAGTCAGAAGTCCTGAGCGCCTGTCCTTTGGGACTAAGGGCATTCCCAGTTGTCTATGAACTCATGTGGGTGCCAACTTTGAAAGAGGGTGCTCATGTAGTTCCCACCCCTCCCCCATTCTCATACCCTAAATGGGCATGGAATGCATAAGGGCTGGAAGTAAACACGGCATTCCCACTGCTGCTTCACTCCTGCAGGCTGCTGAGAGGTTGGGAGTAAGCCTCATCTCCCCTCCATGCTACCTTTGGGTGAATGTTGTCCACAGGGCTTGGAATCGACATTGTATTTCCTACCAGTACCTGGGTACACACGGCTCAAGTGGTTAGAGTTAACACCATGACTCCTAATGCCACTGAGCTATTGGACATACACTATAGTATGTGTAAACACCAAACAGGGGGGTTGGAGGCACTGTGGTTTGGGGCCAGACCACCCTTGCCTGTTTAAGAAGCCTCTTATCATCAGTACCTGAAGAAAAAGCAGAAGCACATTAATGTCACTACTCCCTTATAGCAATGGCCACACAGTGGGCACCCCACACTATTACCTTCTATACATACTTACATGAGACGCTAAAGTACCCCGATCCTGTGCAGCCCTCACATAATGGTTCTTTCCAACTCTGGAGCAGTACACATTATATCTAAAGTCATTAATTATAACCAGAAGCATTGTGAAAAGACCACACTCCAGTGTCCAGAAGGAATTAAAGTCAACAGTGTACATCAAGCTGACACCACCTGAAGGCTGGCCTGTAAACGTGGGAATAACTGGCCCACTAGATGTACAAATCTTAGCATAAGAACACAAGGACTCTGTGACAGACTCTAAAGTATCTTGATGCCCTGAAAGGAATAAAGTAACTCTGCAGCAACCAATCTCAAAGAAATGCTATGGTAAAATGTATTGATTCTATATAAATATCTAGAATCCATGAGCGTGAGAGTTCCAAATAGAGAAATGACACAGAGAGGAAAAATTAGTGCCCTTATTTGATCTGTGTGTACATGTCCAAATATCTCACTGGACCAAACAGAAAGGTTAAAGGAAAACATTTAGATGGGCTGGAGAACTGGATCAGTGGTTAAGAGTGAGCCCTGCTCCGGTGAAGGACGCGAGCTCAGTTTCCAGTGTCCATGTCAGACTGCTCACGGGAGCCTGTAACTCTAGCTCCAGGGGATCTAAATCCCCGGTCTCCACCGATACCACGTGTCTGTGCACACACCCCTGCACAGACACACAGTTCTCTTATCGAGCCAATGCAAATGTTATCTTCTCCAGGGTGTCACTGGTAAGATTAAACAAAAAGATGCAGCTGTAAAAGCAGCACACACGGCTGGAGAGATGGCTCAGCGACTAAGAGCATGGGCCGCTCTTGCTGAGGGCCTGGGTTCAGTTCCCAGCATAAGCCTTGGGTGGCTCGCAATCACCTGTAACTCTGGCTTCAGAAGAATCTGATACCACTGGCCTTAGCCGGTATATGCATTTATATGCTCCTACCCCACACATGTAGTGAGCAGCACAAATTACCACGAAAAGTCGGTATTACATAACTGGGAAGTCTAAATGGAAACATCATTTATTTACAAACAGGACCAGGAAAACAACCCACTCCATGTATCTCTCCCACAAAACAAAGACCGAAGAAATGGAATATAAAGAATAACCAAGAGTGGGTAGGAGATGTACTAGAGAAGCCATCACTAGGGGACAGTGTTAAAAACCCCGAGTCTTCAACTGCTCCTGGCTCTTCTCCAGAATATCTTCATTTTCCTGGCCATTATCAGAGGAGTCAGGGCGTTCAATCTCATTTCTGACATCCAATATTGATTGATGAGTTTGGACAGCTTGCTGGCATCTTGCTGGCAGGAGTTACTGTTTACCCTCAGCCCTCGCCTCTGAGGGCCAGCACAGCCCTTCCCGAATCCAGCACTGAATCACTTCCAAAGTAATTTGCTTAGCAAAAATGGGCTGTTCTTACACGCTGCACTCGGCTTGAGTTCACCTTTCTAACCTTCAAATATTAAAACTCACTCCATAGAAAATGATTCTGAGAGGCTTATCAGAATGCCTGCTCTCTGTTCTGAGGTATACTCTTTCTTCCAAGCACACATGTCTTTTCAGGAGACATTGACCTCAAAAACAATTGACTTCCCATGATGCTTCTTATTTCTGTTTTTAAATGAAAAAAAAAATCCAATGTATTCCAAAAGTTCAAGAGAACAGTCCTAACAATTACAAGAGAGGAGCATTTTTAATAATGGTGTTTAAATCTTTTCTGCAATAAGATATTTTAGTATCACCACAAGAAGGTGAATGGAGGATAACTTCTCTTTGTTCATTAAAGATGTTAAGGTTTTTCTATTTATTTCTATGAGTTCAAAGGAAGACAATGAGGTTTATGCTTTAAAATAAGGAAATCCAAAAGGTATGAAAATAACTGAAAGAGGTTCCCTGTCTTCACCAGAAATGTCTGAAATCCCAGTAACATTTACTTGAGCATCTACTAACTGCCGGCTATGTGCCGGTCATTCTGCTCGATGAGATGGAGACGGCAGATGACATGTACCATGAGAAGCTTGCTTTCAAAAAACTTGCAATCAAGTTGGATGTAGAAAATCTACTGTGCATGAAATTAAAAACAAATTAAGCAATTAAGGACAAATTTGGTATTGACTAAAAGTATAAATGGGAGCTTAGTGAGGAGAGAGCGCTCTGTGGACCAGATTAGCTGAGGGAAGATTTATGGAGCTTGCCTTCAGAGTGAGACTCTCAGGAGGTTAACGGAGGATGTGGATCTACAAAAGGGGACTTCGACTTATCCAGCCAAGATACCAGCGGGGCATAAGAATGTGAGCAGTGAAGGGCATACACACATGGGGGCCAGAAACAGGCCTAGGAAAAGGGTGTTACATTCATAAGCACAATGAAAATTAAACTGGTTCTCAGTTATTGGGTGGAAAAGTGAATATAAATACAGAAATTTAAGGAAGCACATCCTTAAGGAAAACAATTCCCCCTCTTCCCGAAGCCATCAGCTGTCCACAGCTCCTCAGTTAGAGGTGGGGCATGTGAGCTCCACCTCCTCCATGCTAAAATCACAGCTGGCTTGATGTCATGTAGGTCTTCTGCAGGCAGCCACAGCTGCTGTGGGTTTGTTAGCACAGTGGGTTGTCATATCCAGGGCGCACCACTTCACATCCATGGGTCATCCCCAACCACCGGCTCTTACGGATACCCTGCCATGTCTTCTGTGATGATTCTGCATCCTGGGATGATGGCCCACTGATATTTGCACTCTGTGCATCCATCCGTGGTGAATCTATGCATTAATTGCCACCCAATGCTCAAAGAAACTACCCTAATGAGGATGAACGCTGGCAGACTTAGCAAGAACAGAGGAAGTCAGAGGAAAGGTTGGGAAGTAAATTGTCAAGAGCTCTTGAACTTCTCTTGATGTCCAAAGGTTTGAACGTGGAAGGCAAAGAGCGGGGATGACATTAATGGAGAGGAAATTGTTATGGGAAGAGGCTATAACAGGAGAGGAGACAGATGAATAGATCCCAGACGAATGTGTGTCCTATTAAGAGGGCTCAGTTCAGTACTAGGTTAGCCAGGAGTGGTACAGGAGCAGGCGATATTGAGCACAGCATCAAGCTTCTGAAGACACAGAGTGGATTATGAGGCAAGGGCCAGGACTGATAGGTAATTTACCAGAGTTGGTAACAAATTAAGCTCAAATCTGCCATGGGTAATTTGAAGTGTCTTGAAGAATTCAGGTGAAAATACTACCTAGTCTGCAGATGCCAGGTCAGAGAAACACACCCAGGAGTGACCCCTCCCTTCCCACTTGCCTGACAGCTGCCCACATCTGGAGATACCCAGGGTTCACAGCTTCTACGGGAAGAAGGCAGAATTCGCATCACATAGCTAGTAGGTAAAAGGCATATTGATAAACACTATATAATACATAGGATAAGCCCCACCCAACTCTAAACATCAGTCAGAGAAAGGTCGAGAGATTTTGGGGCAGGAGAAGAGCACTTGGGGGACATTAACTGGCATATGGATATTACAAAGCTACAGCACAGTACAAGTTCAGAATGAGGGGGAAAATCATCATTTCATCATTTTGAGTCTGGAGAAATATTGACTGGCCATATGGAGGAGGAAGAGCTTGGAAAGAAAAACTAAAATAAGGAGAGGCCAAAGAAATAAAAGGAAAACCAGTAGGTGGGTGATGGAGGAAGGTCATTGGTTAAATTAAAAGAAACTGCTTGGCTCTCATTGGTTAGGAGATAGGTGGGAGGAGTAAACAGAACAAAACGCTGGGAGGAAGAGGAAGTGAGGTCAGACTCGACAGCTCTCCTCTCCGGAGCAGACACCTCAGAGAGAGACGCCATGCTACCTGCTCCAGGGAAGATGCACGCTATGAAGCTCCGACCCAGGATGGACTTAGGCTAGAATCTTCCCGGTAAGACCAGTGCTATACAGATGATAAGAAATGGGCTAGTCCAGGTGGGAGAGTTAGCCTAGAAGATGCTAGGTAGAAATGAGCCAAGCAGTGTTTAAAAGAATACAGTGTCCGTGTAATTATTTCGGGGCATAAGCTAGCCGTGCGGGCAGTGGGGTGCTGGGGACGCAGCCCCGCCGCTCCCATATTAGTACAGGTGGGGGTCACAGCAACCATGTCAGGAAGTATTCTGAAGTGAGAAGATACTTATCAATAAGGGGAGTAACCATAGCCATTGGGTTTAGAAAGACAGAGATAGCCACCAAGCTTGGGGAAAGAAGCTTCTGTGCACTAGTAATAAAGCTAAATAAGGGTGAAGTAGAGAGGCAATGGGGGTCATCTGAGCTGTGGCCAGGGGGATAGAGACAAGGGAAGTGACTAGAGGGAGGTTTGTTCCTATTGACAAGGATGTTTTTAAGAGAGAAGGGCTTGCTGACTTAATTTTACTTAAAACTGAGGACCCAACTCAGTGGTGCAGCTTGAGTGTCTAGAACACAACAGTGCTCAAAAGTCAGCAATGAGACATTAAAAACATCATAAAACCAACTTGGGGAATTAGAAATGCCACTTTATACCCAAAAATGGTATTGCTAGGTCTTGAGCAAGGTTGTTTCCTAATTTTCTGAAAATCACATACTGACATCCAAAGGGGCTATACCAGTTTGCACTCCCACCAGCAATGCAGAAGTGTTCCCTAACCCCACATCCTCTCCAGCATAAAGTGTCATCAGTGATTTTGATCTTGGCCATCCTTACAGGTGTAAGATGGAATCTCAGAGTTGTTTTGATTTGCACTTCTCTGATGACTTAGGATGCTGAGCATTTTCTTAAGTGTCTTTCAGCCATTTTAGATTCCTCTGTTGAGACTTCTCTGTTTAGGTCTGTACTCCATTTGTACCACAAGGACATTGCTCAACTATGTTCACAGCAGCATTTTTTGGCATAGCCAGAACCTGAGAACAACCTAAATATCCCTCAACCAAAGAATGGATAAGGAAAATGTGGTCCATTCACAGCAGAAAAAAATGACATCTTGAAATTTTCAGGCAAATGGGTGGATCTAGAAAACATCGTATTGAGTGAGGTAACCCAGACCCAGAAATACAATATCATATGTACTCACTCATAAGTGGCTTTTAGACATAAAGCAAAGAAAACCATCCTACAACTCCCAACCCCAGAGAACCTAGACAACAATGAGGACCCTAAGAGAGACATACATCTAATCTACATGGGATGTAGAAAAAGACAAGCTCTCCTGAGTAAATTGTGAGCATGGGGACCAGGGGAGAGTATTGAAGAGGCGGGGAAAGGAAGGGAGGAGAGCAGAGAAAACTGTATAGCCCAATAAAATCAATAAAAAAGAAATGCCACTTTAATAAATGACATAGAGTAGGATAAAAATAATAATACTGCATACAGTAAAATATTTCATGGAACTGTTGTTTCAGGGGTGTGTATGGGTGTGTGTCCTTAGTTTCCAGTTTGGATAACTAAGTGACCACAGGCAATGAATAGAGTTCAGTCTGGGTCCAACTCCAGATAACTTGGAAAGTAACGACACCAGAAAAGAAATAGAAATAGAAATAAATATGGTACATTTAAACAATGGAGTACTACACAGTGGGAAAAAATAACGACATCTTGAAATTTGCAGGCAAATGGATGGCTCTAGAAAGCGCCATATTGAGTGAGGTAACCCAGACCCAGAAAGACAGATATGTGTACTCACTCATAAGTGGCTTTTAGACATAAAACAAAGAAAAACAAGCCTACAGTTCACAACCCCAGAGAGCCTAGACAACAAAGAGGACCCTGAGAGAGACATACATAGATCTAATCTACATGGGAAGTAGAAAAAGACAAGATCTCTTGAGTAAATTGGAAACGTGGGGATCATGGGAGAGGGCAAAAAGGGAGGGGAAAGAAGGGAAGGGAGGGGAGAAAAATATATAGCTTAAAAACAGTAAAAAAGAATATTAAAAATATATAAAAGATCAAAACTATAAAGAAATGAAGCTGGATATGACAGGGCACACCTACAAGCTCAGCCTTTTGAGAATCATGAGGCTTCAACCCTAGCTGAGGAGCTACTGACAGTTGGTGGCTGATAGAGGAGGAAATGTCAATTTTCTTCAGTGGTGTGGCCCCAGAGTAGGTTACCCAGAATCCAGCAGATGATCCTACACCTACACATAGGGGCAGTACTGACAGGACTTCTGCACTTAAAAAAAAAAGGACATAAAATTGGCAGCAAATGTAGAGCTGGGTCCTGGAGCAGTTAGGAAGAGAAGTATGGGTATACATGATCAAAATACGTATGTGTGTGTGGCATGTGTGTGGCGTGTGTGTGTGTGTGTGTGTGTGTGTGTGTGTGTGTGTGTGTGAAATTACCAAAGAATAAATTTTTAAAAAAATCAAAAGCAAAAGTGAAATGAAGTAGTGAGGGAGGAAGGAGAAAATCCAGATGAGTTGTAGACAAAAGTCTAATATTCCAGTGCAAACACACCTGTGCAGGTAAGCCATTTCCCACAATGGTGGGCTGGAGAGATGGTGTTCCTGGACACTCTTGTGGCCATTGCCTTGTCACAGACTCTAAAATGACCACTGTGAGATCATGAGCTGCTGTTATATTCCCACCGTGCAACAAAATGTCCTGCATACATTGGGGATTCATTAAAGGCCAAATTTAGTGACTACATTAATGCTAAGACACTGAAATCATAAAATTCAGAAGTCATTGAGTGTAGGCTAACTGTAAAATGATTTTGAAACTTCTACAGAAAAACTGTGGCAAGTCCCAGTCAATATGCTTGATTCCTGAAAGTCATTTCCATTTGAAACCTGGGTATGTACCCTTTGTCAGTCAGCTTTGACTGAAGCAGAACCTAACTTTGTCTGGCATAAGCAGAAAAATCGATTGGGTATTGGATAGTTCATAATTGCCAAGAAATCAAGATTTGGAAAAAAGTCAAGAACAAGGCTAGCTAATGCATTAGCTTGGATTATATCCAGAACATTCACTCTGTGAAGCCAGAGCACTCAGGACACTGTCACCTCTAACCCCTAGATAACCCAGATGTAGTTACTACCAGCTCAGACATTAGTCAGCGGCAACTCTTTTTCTCTAACCACTTTTATTACTGTGCTTCACAGTTTTCCATTCCAGTTTCTTAGCACTCCTAGTTCCTGGTTCAAGATTCATGATGGCTACACGGGATTGGTGGAGTCCAGGCTTTGTTTTTGAGCCTAACTGCAAGGAGCGATAGGAAACTGAATATCTGTGCATCTTGCGTTTTAAGTTTTTATTGAGGGAGACAGGCTAATTCATTTCCTAGCAAAAAGAAGATGCTGGTTGTCAAGCAGTAAGTGATAAATATCCGCTACATAATAAATGATATAAAATCCCATAAATTCCATAACCATTGCCTGTTGCCAGCTTCCAGTACCACCTTGAACTGAACTGATTGCAAAAGAAAGTCTTTAGCTACAAACATGCCAGGGACTCAATGTCACGGTGGTGTGATACCTGGTCAGGTTTGTTCTTGAAGGATGCATGCACACATGCTAAATCACCCTGAAGTGACAAGTGAATGACACCCCTTAATTGAAATCACTGACCCTGAGATTTATGTCTTCTTACCCCAGAAATGGTACTGTCATCATTTCAACTTATTGGTGGATGGTTCTGGCCCCTTAGTTTAAACAGTGCCAATCACTTCAGTAATTGCTTTAGAGTCCCCATATTGCATTTCTAGTCACATGAGCCCTCTCTCTTCATGACCTTCATGAAGACCCTCTGCCTCTCAGGCATTCATTTGAAATGACCTTGCCCATGCAAGCCCAGTTTTCATCTCTGCCACTTGTCAGACAACACATTTTTACCAGTCCATAAACTTCCCACCCTACCTGAACACACTTTTCCATTCACTTAGGATAAAGATGGGTTTCTACCATCCAGACATGTGCCCATTAACTTCTAATCCATCTATAGAAAATCTACATAAAGTGTATAACGCCTGCTTTGCAAGCTTGAACATCCATGCTGAATAATCCCATTGCTGCTCATCTTTGTTTTACTCTCTGTAGGTTCACCAATAACTGTCCCTTTAAAAATGGAGCATATGATAAAATCTTTGAGAGAATGCCAAAGGTTCCATTAAAAGAATAGCCATTACCATTCAGAAAAGGTCAATAGGTCTTAAATTAAGAATCCAAAATAAAAAGCAAAAATGTAACTAATTTTTTGCTGCACTGAGGAGGTAGCTCAGTTTTGAGCACTTGCTTGACACACATAAAAAGCTGGGTTCAATCCCCAGCACTGCATAAACCAGAGATGGTGTCATTCCCTATAATCTCAGTACTTGAGAAAGAGAAGGAGGAGGATCAGAAGTTCAAGGTCATCTTTATCTACCCATGAATTTGTTTCTATTGCCAAGTATGCTTGCAAAATAGCCCAGAGCATGTAGCACATTATTGACTCCACTCCTCATTACCTAGGTGTTTTATCAACCCAGACACGTTCCTTTATAGACTTGTATGAAGATGCTCTAGGAAGTTATCCCTGAAATAAGATTGTTGGACTGCGGGGCAAAGGCAGGCCTGCCTTCCCCGAGGACTGCCAGATGGCTTCCCTCAAGGCCCAGGCCAGCTCACATCCCACAGGCATGAAGAGAATCCTGCCTCATTTCTTTGCTAACACTTGATGTCACACAATTTACACCCAGATTTAGAAAAACAATGAAAGGGTCATTTTAATTTTCACGTCTCTGGGTATTAGCAGGTTAGAGCCTTCATTTCTATTTTTCAAATATTGTGTTTCCTGGGTTCTTTACCCATTCCCTGCTGTGACTCCTATCTTTTCCTAATGGAACAGAGAAGCCCATTACAGAGTTTAGATAATGTTTTCCCTTTATTCTAGATATTACCAATATCTCTCCCACAGGGATCCCTTCCCACACAGACATCTTTAATGTTTGGCTAATCTATTAATTCTTGTCTAATAGCCTATGATCATCCAGTGTGATCTGTTGTCAATCAAACTGCTTTTTACAAACTGGAACAATCCAGTCTTAGTATGTGAAGACTCCGGGCCTATAGTTTTTGCTGCACAATTGTTTGTTGTTTTGTTTTGTTTTGTTTTTATTCCTTCCCTGTTAGGTAATTCCTCATAAATGGCTATTGGTTCAATGGTTCCTAAGACAAACATCTCAAAAAATTTACTTGCTACTTTGTGTGATTTTGCTTGGTACCATGCTTGACATTTCCAAATAATAACTTCCATTTTCCCTAACTCAAGCCTCCCTAGCCAGGCTGGGAAGCACACGCCTGTAATCCCAGATACTCACTAGGTGAAGGAAGGGATATTCCAATCTCAACGCCAGCCTGGGCTACAGAGTAGTTCAAGGCCAACCTGGCCAACTTAATGAGACACTGGCCCAAAAAAATAAAAAGTAAGAGTCTTAGTATGTAGAGAAAAGTTGCCTAGTAAGTAGAAGATCCTGGGGTAACTCCCCAGTATTGGAGCAGAAGGAAGCGGGGAGAAGAAAGGAGGAGGGAGAAGAGAAGAGGAGGAAGAAATGGGGAGAACAAGGATGAGGAGGAAGAAAAAGCAGCAGTGACGACAACGTCCCCCATCCATATTTAATCTCACAGGGGTCATGCTGAGAGGTTTAAATAATAAGCTTCTAACTTTGTTTACATGTGGAGGAAATCTTGCTTGCGCCCTGTGGTAGATCTATGCCTGAGTTATAAAGATAAATCAGAAAATAGAGTCCCAAAACAGGCAAAAACAATATATTACATCCTCATAGAAGTCCCACCCAATACATCTTGGGATAAGTAGGTTTTCATAATGAACAATTGGCATCTCTGTTTCCAATGTAAGCACAGAGTATTTGATTTGCATGGATCTTTAAAGTGTGGGGATGTTAGTAATTCTGAGGAAAATAAGACTATTTCTAAAATTGCTTTTTATTTTATTATTGATAACTTTCCAGCTGAATATGGATATAGAAAAGTGCTGTGAAAAAAAATCTTTGGGCACAATAAATATGTATTACTCTCATTGGTTATTAAAGAGCTGACTGGCCTATAGCTAGGCAGGAAGAGACTGGGTGGGAAAGCCAGAGTAGGAGGATACTGGGAAGACAAAGGGCAGAGTCTTGGGAATCTTGAGCAAGACACAGAGGAAGGAGAAGATAAACAAGTCATACTGAGATAAGGTACTGAGCTACATAGTAAAACACAGACAGAAATGGGCTAATTAAAGTTGTAAGAGCTAGTTAATAACAAGCCTAAGCTATTGGTCAAATATTTATAATAAATAGTAAGTCTGTGTGCTTATTTGGGAACTAACAGGCAGGACAGAAAAATGGCACCCAATGTGAGGCACCTACCTCCACATAAGACCTGAGAAAGCTTTAAAAAATTTCTAGAAACACAAAAATGGAGCTAAATATGACTTTGTAGTCATTGTGCCTTTCATGCTGACTGCAGTGCAGATACAAATTGCCTGGCATCTGCCTGCTGGATGGGACTAGCCATCAGCCACCATGCACCACCACCATGTACCATGCACTAAGATAAGTGGTGCTGGCAACTGACATAGCAGTTTAAGATTTATCTCATGCAGTCAGAGAACAATACAGATGCTCAGTAGAGGCAGATCCAGATGAATGAAACCTCTAAATGGGATACAGTGTGTTTGGGAGAAAAAAGGGATAATGTGGAGACATTATTAGGTTAAAAAATAGTTTAAAAATAATAAAGTCCTTAAAAAAGAAATACAGTAATAAAAATAATAAGCCATGTAAAGATGGGAAATACACAGAGAGTCTGGGTCCCTTATGTTATTAAGTCGTCTTTGAAGTTTTTGACAGCTGATGAATGAGCAATAGCTACCAAGAGACATTGGATTATGAAAGTTGCTAGATCAAACCAACCTGTATATTTTAAAAACATATTAACTTCAAAATAGAAGTCAAAAGATGTGTTGCTTTGAGGAAGATGTTTTACTTTTATTTTCCACAGGAAATGAAAGGCTAGATTCATTCCAGGTTTGAAGGAAAAGACCTCCTGAAAATCCTGGCTACAGACATAAAAATATAAACCTTAAAAAACTACAAAATATGTAACATATATTTTACCTCCTCAAACATAAAACAAAAAAATTATCTTTGGATAACTTATACAAAACTGTATATACTTGTATTAGTGAAGATATGTATGTTACCTTTAAATGTTTATATATTTTCAGAACAAGGAGACCAGTAGCTGTTAATGATAAATGGGTCAGGTGATCCAGCACCTCAAAATGTCTCTGATGCAGTTTCCTCGGAGTTCTGTATCCAAAACAGCTTCAAGGTTGTTGGCTAACATGGTCCAGCCTCACAGACTACTCCAGTCAAGACTTAACATTTATCCTATATTTTCTCAGGGTCCCCCAAAGATGTTAATGCCCCCAGACAAAAGGATCTGTGGTGCTTGCTGGCTGACAGCCTAGCTCCAGGTTCAGTGAGAAGAATAAGGTGGGGAGTGACTGAGAAGGAAACCTGACATCATCCTTTAGTCTCTGGAACAAAGTATATATATTGCATATACACATATGCATATACACCAAACTCACACATATAGACAGTAAAGAAAAAGAAGAAAGGAAGATATACTTCATTGTCTATAAGGATAGAAGAACAGTCACTTAGGTAGTCCCTACTATGCCTCAGAACACTGTGCAAATCCTACACAGTGTCATCTTAATCACAACCAAGGCCACCATCTCCATTTTCCTTGAAGGCATATTTAAGAGGGTGAATGTTTTTAGATTCAATTATCTGGGAAAGAGAAAAAGCAAGAATTTGCCTTTGACATCCATGGGCCATGGAGAAAGAATATTATTAAGTGCTCGTCCTTAAGATGACCAGCTTCTTGGATCCTATAGTGTGAAAAATATTCTGTTTCCTATTAAGGTGCAGTAGAAGTTCTTGCCACTAAAAAAAGCATCTAAATATTCGTGTGTTTGAAAGTAGAGAAGATCTGGGAACGTGCTTATAGGGAACTAACTGACATTTCTTGACAAGATATAATGGCTTTAAGTGTGGGCCAGTGCTAGCGTCTATCCAGGTGAGGAGCATTAATGTGACTGTAATGACAACGCCCCTCCTACACCTGGAATCTGCAGGTCAAAGTCCCTAAAATTTGGTTTCTCTTCATACGTGCCTTGGAAAGTCATTTAGAAGACTCGGAAGCATACTATGTGCCTCTTGTTCTTCCAGATATGAAAGGCTAGGTGACTTGGACCCAAGAGCAGTCTGCTTCTTCCTTGCCCCTCTATATGAAAGGCTAGGTGACTTGGACCCAAGAGCGGTCTGCTTCTTCCTTGCCCCTCTACAACCTTCCCCCATGTGTGCTTCTCACAGCTCCAGTCAGAGGTATAAAAAGGGAATTTGCCAGGGGGAAAGTGTGCCAGGTCAGGATAAAGACTAGAGGTTAAGTTCAATAATCTCCCTAAAGTGGGCTGCTTTTTACATGGCAAACCTATGGCTATCCACAAAGGCAGCTCCATCCACTATTCCCCAGTCTTTGAGTTCACGCTCCCACTGTCACTCCTTAATGCAGCAGGAGCTGCTCAATCCAAATCTCTAGACTGTGACCGGAGCACCTACAGGTCAACAGGTTTCTCAATAATCCCTTAGAAGTATTGTGTGTGTGGTGGTGGTGTCTGGGGGTGTCCACGTGTGCCATGGCACACGTGGAGGTAAGAGGATGATTTGCAAGAGTGTGTTCTCTCCTCCATGTGGGATCTGGGGATGAAACTCAGGTTATCAGGTTTAGCGTCAGGTACTCTTACCCATTTCACCAGCATGTCCTAGCTGATTCTTAAGGAGCAAACCCAACTTAAGGACGACTGGGGCACAGATAGAAAGTATTCTAAAAGGAAAAGCATGGCCTCAGAGGAGAAGATTCGCTTACTGAGCCATGCAGTGAATGCTAATTATTTGGGTCAGTTCTACAAAGCTATCACAGACGCAGAATTGGAAAAAGGCCAGCCATAGCTCCTAAAAGAACACAGGGTTATGTCCCTGCAAGCTTCTGCCCTACTAATTTCATCAAATGATGATCATAACCTTGTTCTACGTGGGTTTCTGTTTGAAGTCGCACAATTGAAATGTGCTCTGTTGATAGATTAATAATGAGCTCATGGCCAGCAACTCCGTGACTCATTTTGAACAATGCATGTGTTTTGATCTGTAAGGCACATCACAGCCTTCCCGCATTTAGAAGCACTTCAACACTGTGCTCAGAGCCATTCTAAATGGTGAGGTCACCAGTGCACAGCACAAAATTGAAGGGGAAAAAGTGGCAAAAGGATCCTTATTCATAACATGAAAGCTGAAGCGAGACTACATCTCAGTTCCGAACACGCACGCCAGGTGATTCAGACATTTCAGAGCTTTTTGTGTGTGTTTGCAAATGACCTCAGAGATAAAGCAAGCACCGATTTTCAGGTTACAAGAAAATCTTAGACGGTATGCAAATTTACAAATTTAGAATCCACAGATAATGATGGTGTTCATTAAAATTTTATTTAAAAATCTTTTAGTATTTCTTTATTCTCTAAGTAGTTTGAGTTTTTGCTTCTTTCATAGAAACAGACTTCTCTCCTAAATGTAGTGATATATGTAATAAGAACTAGGTAACTGAGTGTTTTCTTTACTGTATTTGTACAATAACTATTGCATCTTTGAGGACCATTGATGAACTGGATGGTGCACTACCCAGCAAGGCAATAGAAAGATGATTTTCATTAAGGGATACAAGATAATGCACAGAAACTGGAAAACTGACAAGGGTGCTCCAGATACAACCTGAGTCCAAGATTCATGTGCAGTATTACTTTTCCAGATTTGTATTTTGCTATATTTCAGTAAGTCTATTTTTCTTTTTATTTTTTGAGCTTATGACATAATTTCATCATTTCCCCCTTAAATCATATACATGCAAGTAACATTATACAGATGGAGCAGATTATATTTATGTACTTAGGAATACATACACACACACACACACACACACACATATATAAACAATTAACATAAATTTGGAAGAGAACAAAGAGGGATATATGGGGGGCTTGGAAGGGGCAAGGGAAGGAAGAAATGATGTGGAATACATTTGTATGCCTTACTTCATTGTCTCCTTTGATCCTATGATAAGTCTACAATGGGGGAGGTGCTATTTTGATTCCCAGCACTGAAGTGAAAGTCTAGGGGCCAAGAGAGCTGATACACAACCCAGGTCTTTTAGTTCCAAAGCCCTTGTTTTTCTACTATGCTATAAAAGCAGGGCATTGTGCTAATGGTACCACACACCAGTCTGTTCATCCAGGTAAAGATGCCTCAGAGAAATGGGCTGGAGTGGTAAACTGGTAAACTCACAGAGCACACCTAACACTGGAGAGGATCTAAGGGAGCAGAGCAGGCTCACTGTGAACACAGAGGGAGCTTAGAAGTGATTGGCATTGTCTACACAACATTGCCATTTCTGTGCAGCGAGGTTTGCTTTGAAGTATTTCCATCAGGAGGCAAGCCCAGACGGGGGCTCATGGGTGTACTTTTGTAAGTAATGAGTCAGAGAAAAAAAGAAAAGACTATGTTTGACCTAAAGATTAGAGGCAAGCAGGAAAGCTTCATCAAAATGAGTAATCCAGTCGGAGTCGAAGAAGACAGATGGAGAGAGATCCGGAGATGCCATTGAAAAAGACATAGAGATTGGGTATGTAAAATAGAAGGAAGATGATCCCATGCATTTACAACTATTTGGAAAACAGTTGCAAAGTCCTAACATTATAGGGCAATTAAAGTCATAAAGCCACCACACAGTTTCCCTGTGTGTCAAAAGAAATTAGGAAACAGGGCTGCAGAGATGGTTCCATCAGTAAAGTGATTACTGCCTAAGCACAAGGACCTGAGTTCAAATCCCCAGGACCCACACAAAAAATTCGGTAGGCAGCAGCAAACTCTTGTAACCAGAGCACAGGAGGGAGGTGTCGAAGGGACAGGTGGCTCCCTGAAGCTCATTTGGCCAGTCTAATTGAATAGGTAATCTTCATGGAGAAACCCTGTGTTCAAAACAAAACAGTAACAATAATAAAAGTGTAAAGCCATGGAGGAAAGACAGTGTTGACCTCAGGCCTAAGGAGAGAGACAGACAGACAGACAGACAGATATGGAGACAGATACAGACACAGACACAGAGACTGACAAAAACACACACACACACAGAGAGAACAGCTCAATTCTGTGGCGCAAGAATCTCCTGGCAGGGTTTAAGGCAGGGAGTGATGTGGATGGTTTTGTCTTTCTGAATGATTACTGTGGTAACAATGGAGAAGAGAAACCAGGAGTGGACACAGCTAGAATTGGAGTGGACAGCATCTGTCCGTGGTCATTCAGGTAGATGTCTCGTGGGCTTGTTGTAAGGAGCCAATAAAATGTTTGAAAGCAGATTTTAAACCGCAGAACAAAGACATTCAAAACGGTATTTTCATTACAAAAGCAGCAAATGTTGGAGGGCATCATGGGAACAAAACAAACATTTAGAAACTGCATTTGCTAAGAAAGGGTTGATGCCTCACTTGGCCTGTGAGGGATGTTAAAGCCAGGGTCGGGGCCTGATGTCTCTGTGTTCACCCTGTGTGTCTATCTTCTTCCCTTTGGCTGAGGCGCGGAGGTAATTCGCTGTCACTTTGGATTCTAGGAAGAATGAGACCTTGCAGGGCAGAGCTCATGCTCAGAAGAGAGCCATTATCCTTGAAGACAGGGCAAGCTGTGCCCTGCAACATGGCCATCTTCTTCTGGGAACCAGATTCGCCTCCCTGAATCCTGGCAACTGTAGGACCCCTTCAGTTACTTTACAGAAACGGAACTCAGTGTTCATCCAGACCACACCTTGACTGTGATTACATAATTAGGCATAATCACTTACCTCCAGCACCAATTCTCCTTCTATTTATAAACTCGAGTCCACGTCAGCAACCACCAGAAGATGGACCTGGGCCCAGTGGATTCCTTTATTTATTTCTCTTCTCAGTGTGATCACAGTAAATAAATCTCTCTGCTATTCATTATTTCCATGCATATTAGAAATGCAGACCCAACCAAGCTTTTAGGACCCCAGAGTTTTGCCTTAAAATTTTTAGCTATGACTTGATAGCAACGTAAGAACATAAGCTTTTCTAGAAGGAAAAGTGTACTAGAAAGAACTGACATGATACATGGGATGAGATGACCAGGCTGGGAAGCTTTGAGGCTACAGGAGTTGCTGATGCTTGAACATGAAAGCCAACCGAAGCTTCTGGAGATTGAGGGCACAGAGCATGGGAAATGGGCAGTTTGCAGCCTCTCAGAGGAAAGACGAAGTTAGAATCTAGTGAACGAGGAGTTCTAGCCATCCAGACCCAGCTTGTGTGTTTCTGCTCCAATACTGCTGTCCCCTGAAAGAAGAAAAGCCAGGTCCTTAAGGAAGAAATCTTGAAATCCAGACTGGGACTCTCCAAGGACAGCACAATGATGGGTAGATGGGCAAGATCTGGAGCCAGCAACCGAGCGATGGATCCCAGGTCTGCCACATTCAGCTGCACGGGATGGTTGGCTGCCTCTCTGTGCCCCCAACACTTCTGCTTTAGAGCAGAGATCACCGGCGGCTGTCGGGGCAGTAGTGAGGATAGCCTAGGGAAAGGCCCTCATAGCCCTCCTGTTGGTGATCAGACTGCTGAAACATCAGTCCCCAAGGAACAGAGATTTCCCTATGAGTCTCATACTGGGAGAAGGAAAAGGCTGGGGCCCTGGTGTCAGCCAAAGAAGGAGCTTGTCTCCTAGGAAATAATCCCACAGACCTCCCTGCGGGGGAAAAACTGATATCCAGACAATGATGGGTCACTCATGGGCAGGATCACACCCTGATCAGAATATGTTTAACTTAACTATGCTTACATCTTGTCTTCTATTTAAACCCAAGCCCCATGTCAGCACATCAAAGGTAGACTTGGGTGGAAAGCACTGGATCTTCTTACTTGTTTCTCTTTCTAATGTGGCCACATTGAATAAATCTCCTTTTTATGCTTTTCATCATTCTTTGACCTTAATTGGTTTATTGAGGACAACTGGATAAGCCTACCTTATGGCTCTCAGGTCCTAACTGTTACAACTTTAGCAACATACCTACCTGAAGATTAAATAAATGTATAAATCTAATGCTTGCTGAAATGAGTGTCTATCATTTGTGGCTAGAAGTATTTCCTGTCCTGTTTGATCCTAGGTTTCTCTCCCACCTATCAGTTAACCACTCAGAGAATTAATATCAGCTACAATTGCCTTGTCAATGACTTAGAATATTTCTGGCTTGCTCTAACTATAAATTAACCCATTTCTAATAGTTTATATTTTACCATGAGGCTCATGACTTGCTTGTAATGTTTGGACCTCTTTCTCCATTGGCTGCTACGTGGCATTTCCTTGACTCTACCTTCTCTCTCTCTCTCTCTCTCTCTCTCTCTCTCTCTCTCTCACACACACACACACACACAGAGAGAGAGACACACACACAGACACACACACAGACACACACACAGACACACACACACACACAGACACACACACACACACACACACACACACACACATATATATATATATATATATATATATATATATATATATATATATATATCTTTGTTTGAACTTCCTGCCTAGCTTTAATCTGTTAAGCCATTGGCCCAAACAGCTTTATTCGTCAACCAATAAAAGCAACATGTACATTGAAGGCCATCCCACATCAGTTGTATGCTCAGTAAATAGTAGAATGCATCCATTCTACTTCTTGTTTTACAAACAAAAGTACTGAAGTCTGGAGAAGTTGACTCATCTAAAATTTTAGAATTTTTATGGTCATCACTAGTTTCCATATTAACAGCAAAATTATGGTTCCTTCTGTGTCTGGGAGGCCCAGCCCGAAGCTACATCTACTTATATACCAGCACTGAGAAGGCCCCAAGAAAGAGGAGACTGATCACAACAGATCAGACAAGAGCTCAAGAAAACAGAGAATCAAATGGTCCAATCTGAACTTACAAGGCAGAACCTAATGCTTTGAATACTTTCTCTGGAAGTGCTCTCCGACAAGGAGGCCTGCCAGGGGTTGGGCATTAATTGCCATCTAAATATCACCAGGAAATAGCCGAGCTGGAGAAGGCAGGGTGGCAGATGGGGAGGTGTGCAGTTACCCTAGGAAAGGGAAACAGAACCCACCTATTAGCTCGGACGCTCTCATTTCTACATTGGAATGGCTGGCTGGCGTGTGTGCCCTCTCTTTTTTCTCTCCTCTCCCAGCACTGTTCTTGGCGATGCGTTTTAATCCTCGAGCAGATGGCTGCAGCTGCTATAGTGGCATCTGTTGCTGCTCTTTCACCTTCTAGCTTTGGCAGGAGCAGTTGGCAAGACAGGCTCACAAGGTCTGTTGGTACCCAGTAGTATCACTATCTGTCAAATAGTGTTCGTGGGAAAAAAATAATAATCTAGGCAGAGGAAATGCTAGGGCAAAGCAGTCAAGACCCCTAGGACCTCCTTAACCCAAAGCCTTCCTTTAGAGTGGTCCCTCTCATGGGATCAGAGCCCGGGAAGAGAAGCGTAGTGTGCTCTCTCACTTATCCCCCACCTTTAGGCTGGGGGGGGGGGCTGCTGACTGGAATTAAGAAGGCTTGAATACAAAGAGTGACATATCTTTCAGATGGAGAACCCAGAGCAACAATCTAAAAGAAAGAAGACAATGCTAACCACTGCTCTCCTAAATTCTCTCTGCAGATCATCCCTATGGTGGTTTGAAAGAAAATGATTCCCAAAGGAAGTGACACTATTGGGAGGTGTGGCTTTGCTGGAGTGAGGTGTGGCCTTGTTGGAGGAAGTGTGTGACTATGGAGGCAGACTTTGAAGTCTCATATATGCTTAAGATACCGCCCAGTGTCTCAGTTCACTTCCTGTTGCCTTTGGACCAAGATGTAAGGACTCTCGGCTCTAGCACCATGTTTGCCTGCATGCTGCCTTGCCTCCTGCCATGACAGTTGGGCTAAAGTTATGAACTGTAAGAGAGCCACCCCAGTGAAATGTTTTCCTTTATAAGAGTTCCCAGGGCCATAGGGTCTCTTCAAAGCAATAGAAATCCTAAACTAAGACAATCCCCAACCTGGTCAGGGTCAGTCCTCACTAGGTCTGGAGGGGCATATAGAGGGCATTCCATATCCCATCTAGATCAGTGGGTGGCATCACATGTAAGCACTAGCCAATCACAGGCATCATCTGAGTTGTCAAGGGCCTGGTCCTGGCAGCACCTAACAGGTCAGGTTTGACCACCAGTTAAAGGGACAAGTAACAGTAAAAATCAGAGAGAGGAATTATATCCAATGTGGCCACACTGGAAAAAGGAACAAAAAGGCATATTGACCGCCAACCCCCACCCCAAGTCCACTCTTGGGTGCTGATATAAGTTTTAGGCTTAAATAGAAGGCAAGGAGTATGTAGAGGGAAGCAGCAGGGGTCAGGGTGTGGTCCCATCCGTCACTGACCCATCACTGTCTGGACTCCAGTCTCTCCAGACAGGTGGTCTGACAAGTTTTCACAATTCTGTGGCATCCTTTCTGGAGACATGCTCCCTCTCCTGCCTGCAGCAAGGCCCCAGATCTTTCTTCCCCTGGCCTGCGACTCCTCGGAAATTCTAATTTCTTAGGGTTCATGTTTCAGCAGGATCTTCATTCCTGCCAAGATGTGGTCTTCATCTCCACTGCTGACTGCTTCCTGGGAAAAACGTTTGCTCTGGTTAATTTGTTTTCCATGCGTGTTCCTCGTAGAAGCCAGATTTGTGTCTCATGCACCAGCTGATTCATACTGAGGTCCAGGTTGCTATTTATCATCCAAACCAGAGAAAGCCCCTGGAACGAGGGTGTGTGTAGCTCCTTGGTGGGTGATCATCCCTGTTCTGAGGCTTTTGCTGCCAAGCCCACATCAAGAGTCAAGATTACTAGATGCTGAGCCAAGCCCGCGGAGAATTTGCGATTTGAAGAGATCTCCATCACTTCACTGCCTTCATCGAATTACTACAAGAGAAATCTGTGAGCCATTAAATTGCTCTCTCAGACATTGTTGGAAGTCAGAGACTCAGCAGTTGCGGAGTAAAAGACCAAGGCTTAGCAAGAGGCCAGCATTTTCCAGTGGCCTGCCATGCGTTTATCATCTGACAATCCGTGAGAAAAATGACATGATAATTTTTGAAGCAAATCACTTTGATGGCAATACACAAAGGACATGAGGGAAGATATCAATGTCCAACAGGAGCACTCTCCTTGAGGAGGCCCCACAGAAGGAATGCCAATTAGGACGGAGATGCAAAGCTAACAGACATGAAACTCAATCCAAAGATCGAGGACATAGCATTAGAGAGTCCATGGTCAGACAGCACAAAGAGCAAGAACAGGAAGGCCCTGCGACCTGCCTTCCCTCTTGCCATGGGTTCTTCTGCAGTGATGAAAATAACCAGACTCTTGGATGACATTGTAGTAGGGGATGCATTTGTCAGACTCAGCAATGCTAACTGATGGAAACACCTAGAAGTCTCTGAGGGACAGAGAAAACATCCGT
The DNA here is from genome assembly GCF_037038515.1 of Microtus pennsylvanicus. NCBI lineage: Eukaryota > Metazoa > Chordata > Mammalia > Rodentia > Cricetidae > Microtus > Microtus pennsylvanicus. Next base: position 68,052,059 of record NC_134581.1, on the reverse strand, counting down.
TTAGCAGCCAGAGGCTACTGTGGGTCTTCTCATGAAGTGCCCTGCCGAAGCTCCAAGATCAAAACCACCCAATGCAACATTAGTCAGCGAGGCCAATGTGGCAATCATCAGACCGTTAGTCAAAAAACTATGCTTGGAACAGCTGGGTCCACGAGGCCTCTTGCTATCACCCACATGTACAGAGCATCTGGTAAAACAGCTTTAGCCTGGAGGCTTAGCTCTGATAGGGTTCCCCGAGGGACAGCATGCTCTCCCTAGGAAGACTTGCCAGGGTGCATTTGGAGCCTGGAACGAGAGAGACTGTCTTTCGTTATGGTGAGGAATGGTGTAAAGGCTCTGCATTAAGAGTGGTTGAGAAAATAGAGGTGATGTAAAAAGAAAGGGTAGGAAGAGGACAGTTCCCCTTACTAAGGCACTGTTTCTAACATACATAACATGGCCCCCATTTGATTCTCATCACACAGTGAGGGTGTTATTGTTACCAAATCACTCATAGAAATAAGGAAAGTGATACACACACCAAAAAGAGAATGAGTTATACAAAGAGAGAGATGGGGAAGGAGGGAGAGAGGGAAGGGAAAGGGAAGAATAAAGGAAGAAAATAATGAAAGGAGGAAGGAGAAGAGAGGAGAGGGGAGGGGAGAGGAAGTAAGAGGAGAGGAGAAAAGGAGAGTTGTAAAGTCACAGTTAAATGATAGAGAAGGAGCCTACAGACCATGGTACTCCAACTCCAGGCAATAATATCTGTGACATCTGAGGAATCTGCCTTCTCTTAAAATAGACATCTGCAGGTTGTGCACAAGCAAAATATCCCTTCAAAATATTTGTGTGGATTATTTGTTTGTTTGTTTTATACATGTATCAAGTGAAGAAAAATAAAAGGCCTCTCAATTAAGCAAATCCACATGTAATTGCTACCAGAGATAAGAGCTAGCACAGACGGCAAGCAGAAGCTCCACCTTCCCACTGTCCTTTGCAATCCCTGCCTCAGAGACATCCCTGCCCTGGAGATAAAATGCCTCTGTCTACTTCCACAATGGTTTAGTGTTGTACGTTCTATACTGTATATACACTGCTGTTTTCACCACATATACACATGAAATTATGCAGTATTTCCTTACCAGCTTCACCGCATGTGGCATTATATTTAAAATCTTCATGTTGTATCATGTACCTATAGTCTATCTGTGGTTACGGCTGTATCACATTCCTTTTTATGACTACATCACCATTTATTAACCAGTCAGCAAGGTGCCCGTGTCTTGGTTTGCTGATCACCTGCACGCACTTCAGATCCTACCTGAGAGAAAAGGCAGTGGGTTTCAAATAGATGTGCCCAGGACTGCGTGTAGAAGTTTACGTTTTCATCAGTGTCCTTTCCAATAATAGTCTCACCAACACTAAGTTTCCCCAGTCTTTTTCATTTTAGAATTGTCTTTATTTCCAAACACTGCTTTCTAAAAAGATTGAATCTAACATTTTGAGCTAGATTATGTCTTTTTCTCGCAGATTTTTTTTTTACTATATATTATACCCACATATACACCTCCAAAGAAAAGCCTTTTGGCCTTTATACATGTCGTGAAATATTGCAGCATTTCTTGCTCCATGGTTTGCCTTTCCATTGACTTAACAGCAATTTTTTATTAAAAGCTTGGGTCAAATATTTTGCTAGAGAATTTAGCAATGTATAGCAAAATTGCATATGTACTTTGGCCTAACAATACCATTCTATCAGCAAATGGACAGAAAGATGCATACAAGAGCTTGTATGTCACAGCATCACTTACTCAACAAAAGACTAGAAATAGCACAAATGCCCATGAGTGCAGAGCTGGTTGGTTAAAGTAGAGCTGAGCCACATTACAGAGTGCCATTCATTTGCAGAAAAAAATATGCAATAGTTCTCTATACTATTACATGGCTAAATGCCAAGAGGGAAATTCAGAATTCCTTTCATGGAAAGGGGAAGGAGAGAAACAGGTATATGTTTGTACGAACAGGTGTATATGTATACATATGCATATGTAGATACACACATTGCATGCATTTACATGTGTATATTTATTTTTCAAAAAGTGAGAGATAATCTATAAACTAAAACAATTATTACTTAGAGGAACAAAACAGAGTCCAGGAGTCATGAGTCAGAAAGAAAACTAGACCATTGCTGGTTTATTTTTCTTTAGAGCCATGGAAGAATCATCTTAGATAATTATGAAATGCCATTAAGTGAAAATGAGCAAATAAAAAGCAATTTCTAAAAATTAAAAGCAATAAAAACAACTGGTGTGATCACATAAAGGGAAGTAATTTTAGGTGGTTTTCAAATACAATAATTTCAATAATTTGACGACATAGTTAGGTGGAGACTATCTCCCTCAAATTAAAAGAATTTCAAAGAAATCTTGAACTATTTTTAAAGCATTATATTAATAATCATATTATATCTGAGTTTCTGAAAGCTCTCTCTTTTCTCTCCCTCACCCACCTCTCTGTAGTGTGTTTAGGGCAGTAATAGGATAGAAAACTAAAAAATTAAATAAAAACACAGGTGCTGTTAGAAACCAAAGTTTCCAAATAAGAGAAAAGGTCTAATTATGTAAATACAAAGTTAGCATCAAGTAAAATCTTTATATTCCTAGAGGCTGTTTGGAAATACCAGTCTAAATGTTGTATATTTTCTCCTTTTAGAAATTTCTGACTATTAGATCTATCCCTGAAAAGGTATAAAAATTATTACCAAACTGGAAAAAGCACAACTTTGCCTAGCTTAGAAAAGATGATCAACCACATATAATTGTCCCTTGGTATCATGAGAGACTGTTTCTCAGATTCACCCCCCAAGAAACAATTTCAAAATTTATGTATGCATGAATCTCTACTATGGTATCTACCTATGTTTCTAAATGTATTCCCCTTTACACTGTAAATCACCTATAAGCTATTTAGAATATCTAATACAACATAAATGCTTTTAATGGTTGCTGTGATGTACTGTTTAGTAAATAAAGACAAAAAATGTCTGTATGGGTTCAATACAGATTCAATCTTGGAACTACGTTTTCCACCAGAGATTGGTAAACGAATAGGTCAGACCCCATAGATACTGAGGATTCCATATAAGTGAAGGTGATGGAAATGTAAAAATGGCCTTTCATCATGTCAGAGAAGAAGGTAAGTTACCATCAGAGTCTACTGACTTATGTAGCACTAGTTAGAGAGGGTTCCTTGTCCCCAAACGGGACAATTTGCACATCAAATTAACAGTAACTGCAATATCCCAAAACATGTAATGAAGGTTAAAAAAATCCATGAATTATTGATACTTAAATTTTAACAAAAAATTGAGTACTATTACAGAACATAAAAATAAAATAACTCAATAATGAATCTTGCACTTCTTATATGAGCCATATGCAGATTAGATGAGTAGTTGATAGAGTTTTTGTCTTCTTATATAAGAATTCAAATTAGTAAATAAAGATGGAAATTTTAACTTTTCTGGTTTTGCCACCTTTAATAAAATAATGATTGTAAGCAAATTATCAAACAGACCTAGTTGGCAAACTTTATTAGGTAAAATGATAATGGGAATTTTAATGGATTAAATGAACTGAGAATATCTGAACATACTGAAATATTAAAAAAAATCATAGAGACTAGAAATAAGTGCATATGATATGCTTTCATTTGTTGTTGCAAGAACATGGATCAACATTCATCACAAAAGATGTAACCTGAATCTCACCAAGCCTCCATTAAATACTAATTTGTTGAAATCATAAAGCCAAAAGAATATAAGTGATACTGCAACAATGCAAAACTTATGATGTAACATAGAAAGCTCTACAGTAAAAAACTCATGGTGTAATGTGGGAAACTCTACAGAGAAAAGAACTCAGCAGGGAAAGCTATCTAGAGAGCTTGATGATTCAAAAGCTGTAACCGTGCTTGTAAAATGTAGATCTTGTTGCAGTGACACTAGCCAGCCAAGTAAGCAAAAATTAAAAATACTGCTTGGTTATCTGAGTGCAATAAGCAATAGAACATTTTATGCATGACTATTGTATCATGGTTATGTTTGTAAAACATCTCTTAGATAGACTTACTTAAGCGTTTACAGGTAAAATGATAAAATATCTGAGATTTGCTTCAAAAGAACTCTGCTGGGCATGCAGTTTATAGCCAATTAAAGGAGAAAAAACTTATTGAAGATCATCCTCTTTTCAGTGTCTCACAGTGCCACCAACACATGGATGAGGCAGCTCTAATGCATGGGGATTCTCTGGGACTCTGTCTTATTGCATTGAACCATTTGACTTCTGATGCCAGTATGATGTTATCTCAAGTGTGGGAGATTTTTCATAAGTCTTGACATTTGGAATTGAAAATTCTCTCTCCCAAGTCTTAAGAGTGTTGTGGCTCTTTTTAAATTTTTACTATTCTGCATAAATATTACAATAAGCTTTGAGCTCCTACTCAGGAATCCATTTAGATTTTCATCAAAATTCTTGTAATAACTCATTATCTCTACTTCTTTTGGGTTTAACTTTCTGCTCTTTTTCTAATAATTTGCCATGGTATTTACCAGTTATTATGGGCCTAGTTATTAGACTGATCATTTTGATTATGTAATCTGTTCTCAACTGTAATGGTTGCATGCTTTTACTATGTTTTAGGAATTACTCTGAATATTTAATTATGGCATCTTTATCCATGTTTTGCATCTAATGGTTTGTAGTTTTGTCTACTTTCCAAAAAATGTAAGCCCTTTAAATATTTATACACACTTTCAACCTATGTGTGTGTGTGAATATATACATAGGTTTTTTAGTATGTTTCAGGGAGGAGGGGAGGAAAAGTTTTATTTGACATACAGGCTACATTCCATCATTGACAGAAGCCAGGATATAAACTCAGGGCAGAAACTTGGAGACAGGAACTGAAGCAGAGACCATGGAGGAATGCTCCTTTAAAAAACCAGCTCCCCACAACTTGCTTAGTCCACTTTTTTTTATACAACCCAGAACTGCTAGCCCAGGGGCAGCATTGCCCACAGTGGGTCGAGTTCTCCGTATCAATCATTAATCATGCTTTTGAGTATGTTAAGTGTGTTTATTTTAAACTCACAAGATATTGTTACTGTTGTATTAGTATTTAGTTACTTCTTTTCTTTTTAATGCTTTCTGAGCCTTTCCAACCTAAAATCATCAAGGATTTTTTTCTTTCTTTTACTATCATACTATAATGAAAGAATTGTGTTAGTTTTTCTTGACTTAAAATTTTTTCACCCTCAAGAACAATGGCAATGGGTTTTGATCCTACTGCACATACTGGCTTTGTGGGAGCCTAGGCAGTTTGGATGCTCACCTTACTAGACCTGGATGGAGGTGGGTGGTCCTTGGACTTCCCACAGGGCAGGGAACCCTGATTGCTCTTTGGGCTGACTAGGGAGGGGGACTTGATGGGGGAGGGGGAGGGAAATGGGAGGCAGTGGCGGGGAGGAGGCAGAAATCTTTAATAAATAAATAAATTAATAAAAATAAAATAAAATGCTGATTGGCCAGTAGCCAGGCAGAAAGTATAGGCAGGCGACAAGAACAGGAGAATTCTGGAAAGAGGAGTCAGTCTGCAGCTGTCACCCAGACACAGAGGAAGCAAGGTGTAACTGCCTTGCCGAAAAAGGTACCATGTGGCTAACACAGACAAGAATTATGGGCTAATATAAGTTAATAAGAAGCCTGAGCTAATAGGCCAATCAGTTTATAATTAATGTAAAAAAATCTCACCTTCATCCTTGAAGAATATGTTTACATGGCAGTGTTAATTTGTATAAGCAGGCATATGTGCATGTGTATATAGGTGTCTGTGCATGTGTGTGTGCGCGTGCGTGTGTGTGTGTGTGTGTGTGTGTGTGTGTGTGTGTGTCTATAGACCACAGGCAAACCTTGGGAGTCATGCCTTCGGGGCTACCCATCTTGTGGTTTGGAATTCACGAAGGAGGTTAAGAAGGCTAAAACTGGGGTTCCAAGCACATGCTATTATGCCAGGCTTCTTCCATGTGTTCTGAGGGATACGACTCAGATCTTCATGTTGCAAGACAAACACTTCATTGATTCAGCTTCATATTACCTACCCTATTATCTTTTGAAATGTTGATTCTGATTTCTACTGCCTCTCCTGTACTTCTGGGAGGCCAATTGTGTCCGACTTTCTGGTTCTATCCATTGCTTACCTTCTCCTCCTTATTTTCCATCCTTTTGTTTCAAAAAGATCCACCCTGGACATCCATGCTTACATGTCCCACAACATTTGCAGCTGTTCACAACAGCTGTCATGCTCACCGCTGAGTTCTCAGCTTCAGTTGCTGTGTGTTTTAGCTCTAGAACTTGTACTCACCCCACCACATGCACCCCAAAACCTGCATTCTGTTGAATACTGTCCACTTCTTTTAAAATTTTTAATATTGTCTCTTGTAGTTATGAACATAACTACCATGACTATACCTTAACTCTTGCTATACCTTAACTCAAACATCTGCAGTCCCCTTAAGTCATTTCTGTCACCTATTATTTCTGCATATTTTGTTTATGATGCCTTACCTCATACCTCTAGTTATTGTGATTATAAAGCTATGTGTTACATCCTCTTTGCAATACAGATTACTAAAGTCCAGGACTCCCAGTTTCTCCAAAGACAACTTCCATTAGTTTCTGGCCATTTTGGCAGAGCATCGGGCAGCATTTCCAAAGACAGCCAGTTTCCTCCTAGCTTATTTTTTACCTGTAGAGTTAGCATTTCCATGTCTAATCCAGAGCAACAGGAATTTACAGTCTTGCCTTAGAAGTTTGTGCGTTCCAGTATCTGAGCCTCACCCCACCCCCGCCCAGCATCAGAAGGCTTCCAAAAACTCTGATCAGCTGTTCCTCCTATTAACAGATGCCTAAGGAGTTAGGAGATACCTCTAGGGACAAAAGCAGCCTCAAATAGATTTGACTTTTTCCAGCTCTTAGCACAGCAATTCTTCACTGTCTTGTTAATTTACTCATTACTTTAATTAATGAGGTTTTTTTCAGCTTTTCTATTTATCTTCAGTGGAAAATTTGGTTCAAAGAACCAACTTTGCAAATACAGAGTTCCTTAAATGAGTTTTTAAACTTTGAATTTTTAATTACTAATGCGAGGCAACTTTCTGGCAAATAAAGAGGAAATACAGTTTGACACTTGCCTTTACTACGGCTCACACTTATTGATTGTCAAGACAGGGGACCACCACAGCATCAGCGAAGTAGATGGAAATTCGTGCTGGAATACCACCACCACCTTGTGCCAGGGATGTGTGCTGAGAAACAGCAGCGCAGACTCTAGAGAGAAGCATTGCTCTCAGCAAGGAGGAAAAAAACATTTAAGGTCATTCTTCTAGAAAACTGAGTAGCAGTTGATGGTTGCCAGATGCAGCCGAAAGGAGCAAGGCTTACTGCAATTACTGTGAAGTCACACCCTGCTGAACTTGCCACCAAAAAGCAACTTTAAAAAAAAACAACATTCTAAGTGATTCCTTTGCAGCTATGGAAAAATATTCATGGAATATAATTTTAATTACTTTAAATGTATTTATTATTATTGTGCTATGTGTGCATGGTGTGTTATGGGATAATCTTTTTGTACACTCTGAAGTTGTGTCTCTGCTGAGGCACCTTCTGATTGGTCTAATAATGAGCTAGGCAGTAGAGGATAGGCAGGACTTCTGGCAGAGATGGGAACTCTGGGAAGAATTTGAAAGGTGGGAATTTTGCCAGCTAGATACAGAGGAAGTTGGACATACAGCATGGAGAAGCCGTAACAAGCCAGGGGGCAGAACATAGATTAATATAAACAAGGTAATTTAAGTTATAAGATCTAGTTGGAGAACTGATGTGGGAGTGATTTCTTATTAATAAAGAAACTACCTAGACCCATTTGATAGGCCAACCCTTAGGTAGGCAGAGAAAACAGAACAGAATGCTGGGAGAAAGAAGCTGAATCAGGAGTCGCCATGATTCTCCCACTCCAGGCAGATGCATGTTAAGATCATTCCTGGTAAGCCAGCTTGTGGGCTACACAGATTATAAGAAATGGGCTAGTCCAGGTGCGAGAGTTAGCTGAGAAAAGGCTAGATATAATGGGCCAAGCGGTGTTTAAAAGAATACAGTTTCTGTGTAATTATTTCAGATAAAGCTAGCTGTGCGGGCGGCCGGGTGCAGGGACGCAGCCCGCTGCTCCTAATACAACAGAGAACAAGCCTAAGCTAAGGCCAGGCTTCCTTAAGAAGTCTCCATGTCATTATTTGGGAGCTGGAAGTCCAAAGAAAGTCCAACTAAATGGTGTGTGTGTGTGTGTGTGTGTGTGTGTGTGTAGGTACCATAGCACAAGTGTGGAGGCCAGAGGACCACTTTGTGCATCAGGCTCTCTCCTTCCACCTTCATGTGTGTTCCTGGGGTAAAACTTAGGCCACCAGTCTTCCCTCTAAGTGCCTTCACCCACAGAGCCATTTGTCAACCACCAAACAAAGTTTTATAGCCACTCCTTATCATACTTATTTTATCTCTTCCCTAAATAGGACAAATATCAGAGAATCTTTGATATGGAAGAAAGGTGTGGTGGTGCACACACATCCAAAGCTCATAGTCACCTTATGATGAAAAAAGAGGTCTCAAGTTACTGCTACAAGCTCTCAAGAACATACACTTAGAATTCATAAGAATACTTGGTAAATTGTCAGGATATAAAAATACCTAATTTTAAAGGTATCCTGAACATCACCAACAATTATTTAAAAAAATGTCTATTTTGGAGCCAGACCTGGTGGCTCACATCATCTGGAGGGTGAGACAGGAAGGTCATTGCAGCTGGAGGGCGTTCTGGGCTACATGCTAGCATAGGAAGTGGCATGAGGATCACTCGAGCTCAAGGCCAGTCTTTTCTATACAGAGAGCTCTAAACCAGCCAAGGCTACATGGTGAGATACCAGCTACATAAACAATCCACTCTTAATTATAAGTAAAAATACAAAATATATCCTGAAAGAAATAAGAAATGTGAACATCTATATTGCCCCAGATGTTATTTTTACATCTGGTTTCAGGCTAGGGACAGATCTGTGTTATTCAGGAAAACATCTGGGCGAAACACTTGAAGAGAAGGGAAACCAGGACAAGGGAAGTTGCCTGGTTGATTTGATAACAAAGGGAATGGGACTGGCTGGTGGACACAACAGGAGACAGAAGGAGTCTTAGCAACATGAGATTTTAGGATTTGATTTTATTAGCCCTCTGTCTTGTAGGCAAGTCCTTAGATTCTGCAAACACCTTTTGCGACAGAGTGGCATGTGTGACCACGTAAATTTGTGTGTGAATGTGTACTTGTGGGGAAGTTTGGGGGTACTCTCATGTACACACCAAGGAGGGAATGAGAACACATTCCACGTACAGGTGACTGAAAAGAGAATAGGTCAGGAAGGGGGGAGCAATGTATCATCCATAGTCTAAGCTGCTCAGGGAAAGAAGTGGACATTTCAACAAGAATGTTGCAATATGTGTTTTAGAAAAGGTACCAAACCCCCACACATGGTAAGAAAAGAGTCAGGATGACAGTAATTCTGAATTTTAGAGATTTTATTTATTTATGTGTGTGTGTGTGTGCGTGTGTGTCACACTTAGGTGCTCACAGAGGTGAGAAGAGCTGGAGTTACAGGAGGTTGTGAGCCGCCTGACGTGGGTGCTAGAAACCAGATTCAAGTCCTCCCTAACAGCAGCAAGTGTTTCTAACTACTGAGCTGTCTTTCCTGCCCCAATGCTTCAGATTTGAAGAAAAAATGGGTGAGAAGATAAACTAGTAAGAAGTATCAATTCTTCCCAAGCTGATTTTTCAGATGTAATCTGTTCCCAATCAAAATCCCAACTGCGTCTTTACAATATTTTGATGACTGACTCCAAAGTTCATCTGGAATAGCTAATAAAAAATTGAGAAGGAAGAGTAATGGACTTGCTAGAAATTAAAGCAGTGCGGGTTTAATCAGTGTGAAACTAGCATAAAATAGACAGATAAATAAGGCTGTGCATGGGCGGGCAACCAGATCGCCCTGTTCAGCGCGTTTACAGACCGTTCCAGATCAGGGCCCAAGGGTAGCGAGGCACTGAGCGTGAGTGCTGAGAACCATTTTCAGCTACTTTGAAATAATGTGTTCAAGTCTGATACCATTTCATCTAAATAAGTTCCAGATACATGAAGAAGTTCGACTGGGGGCCAGTGAGATGGCTCAACAGAACAAGGTGGTTGACAACGGATCTGACAGCCTGAGGTTATGCTGTAGATGAGCAGTTCTCAACCTGGGGGTTGCGACCCCTTCGGGATCGCACATCTGATATCCTATATGCCAGATGTTTACATTATGACTCATAACAGTAGCATAATTACAGTTATGAAGTGACAATGAAAGGAATTTTATGGTTGGGGGTCACCACAATATGATGAACTGTATTAAAGGGTTGCAGCATTAGGAAGGTTGAGAACCACTGGCTTAGATCCTACAAAGTGGTGGGAAAGAGCCAACCCCCGAGAAAAGTCTTCTGATGACCTCACATGTGCCACACACTCATACACACACACACAGAGAGAGAGAAAGAGAGAGAGAGAGAGAGAGAGAGAGAGAGAGAGAGAGAGAGAGTAAATAAATACATTTGAAATTTTTAATTAGAAAAGATGTAGAAAGAAGTTAGATCTAGTAATCCAAGATGCCTTGGTAGGTAAAAGTGCTCCCTGCCGAAGCTTGACTACAACTCCCAGAATCCCCACCTGACTACCACTCCCAGAATCCCCACCCGGACTGCCACTTCCAGAATGCAGATGTTGGAAGGGGACCAGACACTACACAAAGTTGTTTTCTGGTTTGCACACATGCACTATAGTGCGTGCATGTGTGTGTGCATGCATGCACACAGACACACACACACAGTAATAAATAAAATAAAGTTAGATTTTTACTGTTATAGAAAACAGAGGTAATATACTTAAATATCTGTCTCTTATTGAGACAGAGAAGGACATTCTAGGTCTGAAAGGAACTTTGCAATATTTTAGAAATATTGACAACTTAATAACATAAAAACATTCACTGTCTGTAATTTAGATAAACCACTGGCAAGGCAAGCAATAAAAATATATGTATTTATATCAAAAATAAGCAAATATAAAGTATCTGAAAGCCAAATAATTTGGTAAAAAAAAAGTTGATGCTGGCCCATGTGTCTCTTCTAATAAAAAGGTATAAAATTTATAAACACAAGATCACCAGAAAAACATTCATAAATATCTGAAAGACATTTTAATACATTACTAATACAAAGGTAAAACATTTGAGAAATTCATATTGGCCAGCTTTTTTTAAAGTATATTTTAGCAATCTGGGCTAAAGAGAAATAGGTTCTGAATATATCTTGGTGAATATCAACTGGCTCAGTGATGTTAGATCATAATTTTATGTCGAGGTGTAAATGTTAACAGTTTTTAACACAGAAAATTTTACAGTTACTTTAACTTACCTTAAAGGGGAAAATGAAGCACATATGTTAATGTCACCGATATTAATTACCATGGCATTTGTAATCAGAAATGCTAGTAAACATGTCTCAAAACTAGAGACGTGATTCTTCTGTTTTTGCATTACAGAACATGATACAGTCTTTAATGAGGATTTTTAAATGGAACTGGAAATGGTGAGAAAAAGAGAAGTTACAAATATGTTTGACTAGAGCTGAGTAAATTAGTTTGCCTGGACAAAGGAAGGCAGAAACGTGGACAATGTGTAAAGACAATTGAAGGTGTCGTCGGGTGGGGATTTTCTTCTCTCGTGCACAGCGGAGTAATTCCCTCTCAGCTTTGCATAATGAACCTCCATTATTTTCATAGTATTCCATGATCTTTTTTGAAAAGGAAAGGCTGTTTTGTCAATACACCCTTGACTAGGGCCCTGGGAGCTCCCTGTGCACGAGCATGGAAAATGCCCAGTACTAGTGCCTGAAAGGGAGGACCACAGAAGACCACAGAAGGCCTGGGTTCTCATCAGGCCAAGCTGACCTCGTTTTCTGGGTTACCTCTCTGAGCCTGGCCTTGCTGGAAAATGCATATGACCTATGCTCTAATGTGCTCCCTGCCTAACCCTTTGTGTACATTCCTGAAAACAGATAAGCCCTCCTCTCTGCGGGCCCATGGTGTAGATCATGACCGTCTCATAGGTACCACATGCTCTTGGTAACTGAGCTGTTAACCGAGAAAACAAAAGAACAAAAACAGCAATGGGTTTTTTTTTTCCACCTTAGATGATTTTCCATTATAGGAGATCATGGAATGGTTCAGAAATGTTGGGAACTTAAAGAGAGCTATAGAGCTTATGAAAAATCCAACTCTCCCAGCACTGTTTCTGGAAATAGGTTCGTTAATTTAACAAGGCACTATTAGCTCCCCCCTCTTATGAAATGAGTCAAAGATGAATACAGACTAATACGTTTCCTTGAGGGCCCGCTAGCCAGAGAGAACTCTTGACTTGTACAGACGATCAGGGATAGGAGAGACTGCCTTAGTCTCCAAATGCTTCCCTTCTGGGATTCCTGAATCCCTTTACCCTTAACGACAACAGGGACAGCAGCTGAACAAAAATACTTGAAATCTTAAAACCACTTCCTTTTTCTGAACATAACATTTAAGGGCAGAGACATAAAAACAAAAGACAGTACTTTTTTGTTTTCTCCAATTCTCTCTAGTTAGTCAAAAATGATTTTGAAGCTGAAAATGAATTCAAATCCAGTATATTTTTGGAATGTGTTTGTAACTTTGTATTTTTATTTTTTACAAAGAGGAAATATAATTTGACCCATGCTCCCAGGAGTCCTCCTCTCCAGTCAGAAACAGTTTTCCCAATGATAAGCAAAATATTTTGAAGCAGGTTCAAATGTTAATGGAGCCTTGGATCAGGGTTCTAATAATGAAAATTGGTATACTTTAGCTGCCAGATTCTAGCCTGTCCTCTGCACGTCCTGTGAGAAAGCCTGCCCACAGCATTAGCCCCTCACCTCCATTACAGAAGAAAGCCAAGGGGTGAGCTGGGGCCGACCTGAGTGACAGCCAGCAAAGGGATGAGTATAGGACACCTTGCTGACTCCCAGGCCAGGCTTTTCAAGCACAAGATACTGTCACCCTTTCAGGGTGCTGGGGTAGAGCAGTGCCAAGCACAAATGACAAATCAAACATTAAGAAGGCTGAGAGGTCTTGGGGCCGGTGCTCAAGGGAGACACTGAGGCACAGCATCCCCCCGGGTAAGAGACTCTTTGGAAGAGTCATAGATGCCAGACCCATGCCGACAGCTCTAAGATTCCAGGCCCATATGGCAGGCTGGAGGATCCTCTCTTGAGCTTTCGGGGGAATGTCCTGTGCTGCATGATTGGTGTGTGGTCAGCAGTGAGTACCTGTGGGCAGACTGTCTCTGATGGGGAACAGGGAGCAGGGGCAGGGATGATTGTGAATGTGGGAGATGTGGAGGGGGCGGGGATGCAAGAAGTTAGCAGTATATCCATTGCAAAGGGTGCAGCACCAGTGGCCCCGATAGCTTGGAGGGTGGGGCCTAGATGCAGAATCAGCTATGAGGGTGGGCAGAGAGACACTGGGTTCTGACAAACAAACCTTCCAGTAGCAATGGAAACTCCTCAGGGAAATGAGTCAAGTCTTCAATACTCAAAGCATCTCAAGAGGGGAAATGGTGATGGCCATGGCTAAAGGTCGGGTGTCCATCAGGACACTTGCACTTCTTACTCCAATAGAAAAGATGCCAGTCACGCGGGATCCATTCTGATATGTGCCCCCCCCCAGGGTCTGGTCTCCTACACTGCACTTGGTTCTATGGTGGTTGGCAGAACAGAGCCACTCTGATCAGCACTGAACAATGTTGGGCTCCCACACATTCTGCACGTTCACTCGAAGTGCACAAACGCCCAGGTTATGCGGGCTTAAATGGCTTTTTCGGGCTAAAGGAGATGGACCAAAACATCTATGACAGAGATTCTCAACCTGTGGGTTGATCAAATATTTACATTATGATTCAAAACAGTAGTAACATTACAGTTATGAAGCAGCAATGAAATAATTTTGTGGTTGGGGGTCATCACAACATAGAGTTGTGTTAAAAGGTTGCAGAATTAGGAAGACTGAGAACCACTGATCAATGTATGGGACTGGGGCTTTTCCTCACACAATCATGAGAAGGGTCTTTTCTGGCTGCTACTCTAACTCCTGAGCATTTAGGTTTGCTTGTTTGGGGCAGGATCTCAGGTATCTCGGGAAGGCCTTACATTTGTGAAGCAACCTTGTATTGCTGAGCCCCCTGTCTATACCTCAGAAACGCTGGGATACAGGCTTGTGATATTACACTTGGTGTGTGTGGTTCTGGGGATCAAGCCCAGGACTTTGTGCATGCTGAGTAAGGACTGTACCAACTGATCTGTACCCTAGCCCAATGTGTATATCTTC